>NC_087235.1:2400000-3082059 GCF_034640455.1 Diachasmimorpha longicaudata | reverse complement strand
ATCAGAGAGGTAGAACTAACACTATGTGCTCTTCTACTGATCATTGCTGGGCTTCTTATTGTTTGTTTTGCTGCTCCCAGAACTGTTAACCACCATCATCATTGGGATTACTTCAATCCCCCTCGGTTGTAGGGGTTGAACGTGAAACGTTATTTTTAATTCTAGGTGACCCTCAAGCAGCAAAATATAATTCAATTTTTTTGGTATAGAAACCCTGAGAATTGACTATACAAATGACTCTGTATAATAATGCTATAACATAATTAATATTATATTTCACGTATATTTCTACAATTGTTGACTATGAATAATTGTTACTTATATGCTTTAATACATAAAGTATTCATTGATTATAAACAAATGGAAGGAAGGATAGTTAATTGATTTTGCCTATTACTGAAAGAGATCCTCTTCATAAACTTTCATATCCCTTCGGTCTTTGTGGGCTGATTTTTGAGAGTAATTCGCTGCTATTGATGACCACATAGAGCTGGATGTTGTGTCATTTATTGGGTCAATTATTGGCTGGCGACGAGCGAGGGACACCTTCAGCTGGATTGAGGACACCATGCTGCCGTCCATGTCATTTATCGCCCGCTCTGCTGCATCAGACTTGTCGAATGTTACGAAACCTCGGCTGGAAATTGATTAGATGATTTAAACAAATTCATTGATTAACAGGAAGGGCAGGCAATATCTTCAAAAAATATGAATATGAATTTTTAATCCATATCCCCTCGATTGTTAAACTGAAATTTTAATATCAGAATGCATGACAGATTCTCTACTCACTTCTTTTCAGCTTCCATCGTGATATTGATAATATTCCCAAATGAGCTGAAGTGTTTCTTCAAAAAATCCTCAGAAATCTTATATCCACAGACAAAAATCGTATTACCAGTCCTAGGTTTATGTTCAATTTTGGTTGGGGTGGGCCTAGCCGCTGGTGGATGTTCCTCAGTACTCTGTGCACTTACGAAACTCTCATAGAGGTCCTTGACACGAGGTCTAGCAGCTGCCTCAGCCTCCTCCTCCTCTGCCTGTGTTGCTGAGAAAGGTTGATACGAGCAAACTGTCTTCTCTGTGCTGTTTAGCTTTCGCTCTAGACCTCGAGGACGCTTGAACGACTGCTCCGGTCGTTTTGGAGTTTTAGGTGCAGTGATAACGCCTGATTTTATCAGTTTTTTCGCCACCTCACGTGCATCTCTGGCTTCTGTTGGACGTTTTGGAGCTTGGGGCATTCGCTCGGGCTCTGGTTTTGGAGTTTTCAAGTCTTGGAGAGCTTTTTTCTAAATGTAATAGGACTTGTTATTATATGGACAGGTAAACATAACCTCAGTTTCTGGGTTTTGCTCACTTTTCTCTTCAGTTTGTTATATTTGGCCTGCAGCATCAACTCTTCCTCCGTCAAATTGGATGGGAAATGTAAATAAACCATTTTTCAACTTCTACTTATCAATTTTAGTTACAAAATAATAATATTACTGGTTAAGTCCTATGTTTAGAGTCAATAACCCTAGCAAAACAAAACAAAGTTCAAATAACCTATCTTGGTCGGCCCACTTCGGCCCTCGTTCGGAGACATTCGGGATTCTCACGCCCCGTAGCGGTGGCACATGAACTACGATGGTGAACGTGCTTGTTGGTAAGATATTACCACGAGATACGTGGCATACCATTCAGGGCAGCTCATTTGCGATTTTTCTGGAGCTCGAGAAATATTCTAAAATCGATTTTTTCGTTTTTCGCGTTTTTCTCGGCTCCTAGGCCTCCTAGAGGAAAAAGGGCCCGTATTTGGGATCACACCGTTTTCGTCTATATCTTTGCAAATATCATAGCGAGGACAATTTGGCCAATTTTGGCTCTTCTGGGGTGCGGTATATTTGAAAGTCAATGAGAAACTAACGGAACCCTTTAGACTCAGTACCAACGGATGTACTAACAATAGAATTAGTTCATTCTGGAAAAAAACTATCATCTGTCAGCTCTCAACGTATGAATCGGTTACGAAATTATCGATTATGACTATTAATTAATTGATTATTCCCGTAAATCTGGAATGTGCGTTTAAATTGTTGGCGGTGGACTCTAGTGAGAAAATGTCGATCATGGGGACCCTGCATCGTTTCTAGTGAGTTTTACAGCACACACCTTTTTAGCATTTGTCAACTGTCTGCTATCTCCCACCCTCGATGGCATAACCATTATAATTAGCCGCCTACGAATATTACGGGGGCTCCAGCTCCCAGTACCACCAAATCTGCCTCGAATGATCAGATTATTTCACAACAAAAATCATAACAAGTGGCACATCACGAAAGTACCTTTCAGGGTGTCATCAGTGAAGTTTTTTCCAGAATAAGAAGTGTCGTGACAGTTAGATACCGAGTTTGAGGAATATGGTTATATTTAGTGCATGACGTCTAGTCTTCCTGAAGCGTTACAGGTCCACCCCCGCTGCTGCAGCTGTAATTTCTATTTGGAGCAGTTCATTGTTTAAAAGAAGTTGAGACTATTGAGGTGAAAAATGGAGGATATATTCCAGTGGTGTCGGGAAGGAAATGCAATGCAGGTTCGGGTTTGGCTCGATGATACTGAACATGACATGAATCAAGGGTATGGGAATTTGCCTTATTTGGAGGAACGTCACGGTCTCAACTCCCTCTCCTTTACGTGCGATAATTTGTAGTCACTTCAGCGTTATTTATCGTATCTGAGGAGAAAGACTCTTGCTCAGATTGTTGTTTCGTTATTTACTAGATTACTAATGGGTAAATTAGAAAAATAGGAGACGTTTTGTTTATCGACAAGTAAATAAGTTTTTAGAAACACTGAATTTCATTCACGCTAGGGTTTAATAAACGAGATTTCTATTTTGAGAATTCTCCTGTGACAGAACTAATTCTACTGAAGTTATACAAAATCTGGCTTTAGGCCATTGTCATCAAGAGTTAAGTTCTTGTGTCATGAAGCATAGAAAGTTCCTTTGTAGCCCTTGAACGAGGGTGTGAAGAATGCAGGGCCATAAACTCCAAATGTTCACATCTAAATATAAACTATGATAAACAAACCACTGATTTTATCTTATAAATTCATTTTTTTTAAATTCTTTGACATATTTTCCACCAGCTAATTCTGAACTGAAATTAAGTTATTTCTGCTCGCAGCTTTATTAACACATTAATTCAATTTTAATTAATTTTTATTTGCAGGGATGATCATGGATTCAGTCCGCTCCATTGGTGTGCGAAAGAGGGCCACTCGAAACTAGCAGAACTTCTTGTTAGCAGAGGTGCGAGAATAAATGCCACTAATCGAGGTGATGACACTCCTCTTCACCTAGCCTCTGCCCACGGCAACAGGGAAATAGTACAATTGGTGAGTTAATGGCTCAATTTCTGTCGTTCATATTTCTATTAGTATCCAATGACCTTTTTTGGCGCAGCTTTTACGCAACAGAGCAGACGTCAATGTTACTAATGAGCACGGTAACACGGCTCTCCACTATGCCTGCTTCTGGGGGGATCAAGCAGTCGCTGAGGACCTGGTCGCAGCTGGGGCACTTGTTTCCATTGCTAATAAAGATGGGGATACCCCCTTGGATAAAGCAAGAGGACCTCTAGCCAAACGTCTCCATGGTAAGGACAGGGGAGACTGAAACATAAATTTCATAAATTTAATAATTTTACTCCTGAAATAGTGAAAAGCGATGAGAGTTTTTTGCTTGACGCATTCTATTTTTGTTGAAATGCTTTTACGAATCGTTGAAGTTTAATGTTGAAGACGATATATGAAACCCAGTTGAAAGCACCTTTTTTTCCGTTCAGACAACACTAACTCTAACTGATCCAATTTTTTCAGTTTCTTTTTTTTAATTAAATGGCATGGCAAAAATTGAAAAAAAAATCTTTTGTCAGTAATATCTAAATTAAAATTTACAGAAGATTTATAAAAATTTTCTCAATTTTTTACAAATATGTAATTTTCTCGTAAAACAGTGAATAATTTTTAAAAGCTATCAAAGATTTTTTTTAATCTTTTATTATGTATCACAACCAATTTTTCCACGAAAATACCGCTTTCTCTGGTAGGTTTCGAGATATTGCTAAAAAATTCGATTGAAAGATAAGTGAACTTATCTCGGTTCACTACTGAATCCTCTTTCCCTTCCAAATAGGAAAATTGCCCGCGTGGTAAAAGTTTTCACTCATTAGTTCCTGTTCAATTTATGAATGAAATGTCGATGCACTTCAATCGCTAGAAAATTCCCCCGTTTTCACAAAAAACTTCACAGATGATAAATTCGCTAAGTTTAGTCACAGTTGAGCGATGAAAAACTCTTGCCTTAACTCACATTTACAAAGAAAGTCCTGAAGTAGACGTAACTTATCTAATTTCACCCTCTCATTTCTGGATGAACTTCAACAATTCAGAAATTCTCAATGGTAAAAACTGATAACTTTCAGATTTGGCGGTGGAGTTCGGCCAAGATCTGAAGAAAATTCAATTCAAAGATCAAAGTTGGCTGGGATTAAAGACCAGAAGTCGTGAGTTGGCAAGCCAAGTGCATGATAAAAAAACTCTCCCCAACTGTGCGGGCTTCCCTCTTCATAGATCCCTTCTTTTCGCAGGTGATGCAACTCTATCCCGACATAAGGGGATAAATATGGCTGAGCTGTCATTGCACACTCACTTGGCAAGCACCCCAAGTGGTGAAACTTGGCGTGGACGGTGGCAAAATAACGACATTGTTGCTAAAATCCTCAATTTAAGAGAGTGCACAGCTCGTATATCTCGTGATTTCAATGAAGAATTTCCAAAGTTGAGAATTTTTTCTCATCCCAATGTCCTTCCTGTCCTGGGTTGTGTCAATCAGCCACCGCAGCTAGTCACGGTGTCTCAGTATATGGCAAGGGGCAGCTTACATCGTCTCTTACACGGTGGTACGGGCGTTGTTGTTGATACAGCACGTGCACTGAGACTAGCACTCGATGTTGCCCGAGCCATGGCTTTTCTCCACGGTCTCGAGAGACAGAACAGATGTAGATTCCACTTAAACAGCAAACACGTTATGGTGAGTACCGTTTTTTCTAATTAACATTTCCACTTCTCCCGGGATTATTTGCAGGCTAGTCCTATTTTTCCTCTTTTTCTTGCCTCAAAGAACTTTAATGAAAGTGGTTCCTTTATTCGACTCCATCTCCTCATTATTTTCCCACTCTATTTCCATTTCCAGTTACAAACGTTTCAATTTAAAAAATCCAATTTAACGAATGGCAGTGCTTTCGTCAATTAACGTTAAAATATTGATGGTTTTTATGATGTCATTGTGTAGGACACAGGGAACTTTTCAAATCAAGTATTATGGGAGATGCCTTCTCGAATTCAATAGAAAATGGAATATAAAACTTTAAAAAATATTCTTATATTTCGTGACTTTCGTCTGCTTATACAACCTTTTGATAGAATTCAAGTAATATTATTTTTCATCATCAGGTGTGGATTTATTCATGCGAAACTAATTAAGCTTCACTCCAATTTTTTAATCTTTTTGCACCACATTAAATTCAACCGATGAATTTCGAGGGTAAATGTTGAAGCCCGCGGAGCGCCTTTAATCAAACTTTGGGGCGTCAATTATACATAAGTAGTGGTACCCACATTCGTTCAAAACCGAGTTTATGGGGAAGCGATCTGTAATATTTAATGTCACCGTGCAGCAGTCGAGTTTATCGCTGCGTTTCACAGCGGCCTTCAGACTTGACTGATGGTTTTCATGAGATAAGCTGAATATATTTTGAAAATATGTGCAATATATTTCATATTTTTTATGTCAAAAATAACTATTGTAAAAGATTTACACATTTAATGAAAAATCCCCGTTTATAAAGATTTTAGAGCCGAATAAATAATGAAAAAAGATATAAAATAGAAATGACAGGTCTGTGAACTGGCAACGAAGATAAAAGATAAGAAGGAAGAAAGCGCCGATCGTGCATAAAGGTCGTCGGAAAGGAGGAAAAAGTCAAATAAGGAGGAACATTTTTATTCATAAACTAAGATAAAGTTAAAATATGCTCAGTTCGGCATATGCTTGGAGAAATAGTCTACTGGCCAACAAAGTTTCACCTATTTTTTAATAAAGGGAAACGCTAGCATGCCCTGCTCTACGTGCAGAATTTTGTAAATATTTCAATTAATATTGCGGTGGGGAAATGGTAGATTTTCTAGGCAACATGTGCATCCAAAATTACCCTTTTTTTAATGCAAAAAAAAATAAAATCATATTTACGTCCATAACTCTGTCACCAAACTACAAGAAAACGTCTTTTTTCCTTCGTTTTACCTCAACATATTTTAAATAACATTTTTAATACGCACAAAAAATGATCTCGAACCCGTATACGACGCGGTTTTGTCCGTTTTTTCATACTTTTGTCCTTTTATTGTTGAATTTAATTAACATTGCCGCTCACGAAGACATTTTAATTGAGATTCCACGCTCTGTTTATTTTTATTCGTTTGTTGAAATTACATGTGCCCGTCCCTTCTCCCACTTCAGATCGACGAGGACCTCACAGCTCGTGTCAACATGGCAGATTCAAAATTTTCATTCCAAGAAGTCGGGCGAATTTATGAACCAGCATGGATGTCACCAGAGGCACTCAGCAAACGTTCCTCTGATATTAATTTGGAGGCCAGCGACATGTGGAGCTTTGCCGTTCTATTGTGGGAACTGGCAACTCGCGAGGTGCCATTTGCTGATCTTTCGCCTATGGAGTGTGGAATGAAGGTACATTAATTATTCGTTATAATTACTCCTCTTTCATGGTATTTCTCATTAATTCAATTGATGTTGGCTGATGTAATTTAAGATTGCGTTGGAGGATCTACGCGTGGAAATACCTCGAGGAATTTCACCTCACCTCGCTAAGCTCATTCGTATTTGCATGAATGAGGATCCAGGTAAACGCCCCTCTTTCGACATGGTCGTACCGATTTTGGATAAAATGAAGCGTTAATTGTGCCAATTATATTGATGAAAAAAAAAACGCACAACTTCAATGGTGTTCAATAAATCTAACTCGAACTAATATAGACTAAAGATATATATGAAGGAAGTGGTAGAATAACATAGGAAATTATTTTTACGATTATGAAAATCGCTGGTGCTCTACCCATTTTTTTATCACTATTTCAAATAACGAAATAATTCATGTTATATTTTTTATACAATGTCCTCTCGAACCTGACCAGAACAGAAATAAATCCAGCAATGATTGTGCCTTAATATGATCGAAGTGATCATAAGCAGATCAATGAAACTGAGTAATTAATCGATAATCCGTTGATGTTGGTATTTCATAAATATATTTATACCAAAAATTTGGTCCTTCTAAAAAAGATAATTAGAAACATTAAAAATTTAATTACTGAGATTAATTTTATTAAATCATGATGATATTTCATGACAATGACTGACAAATCACTGTCGTTTTTATACATGTATGTTGGAGGTTGTTTAAAAATAAATCTTCAATTGTGGCTAAATTTACTTCTTGTATTTGATGTTGGAACGCCCCCTTTCTCTCGTTTTCTGAGGATAATCTTTAATAATTAGTGTTCGTCAATATGATTAACGAATATAATCAATTGATAATTAATTATTCTGAGGGCAGATCGCTGGTGTAACGATTCATAGCACCACTGACGTGAACTGGTGTTCCTCGCGAGTATTTTATTTATTTTTTCCGGTTGAAAATGTTGATGAATCGTAATGAATTCAGCTCTTATAGTTTTAAATTAAGGTTTCAATTAAAAATTAAGTCGACTGATACTATTTTCATTCCTATTTGTGAGTGATATTCAATAAAACATAGAATCGTCTTCCCATTCGGTGGTTTACTCTACTTCAGAAATATTTTTTTATCAAAAATACAAGACTGTTCTAAAAATACGATGATTAGAGTCATAAAAAATTTTAATGAGAAACAATCGATTACGATCAGATCAATAAAGGAAATTATTAATATTAATCAATGGTCGGTAATTGAGAAATTCAAAATGAAATGTTGGACAACATATCATCATATTGTATTAATTATAGCTATCAGCTTTCACGGATATGTTCATTTCATTTCCTTTTCATAGCAATATTCATCCGCAATGCACGTTTTGAGTCCTCACTATCTTTTTTCCCGAGGTGTTTTGAAAGCTGCATTTAGAGATAACCGACAGTGTTCTGGAACATGTAGTTGGATAATTGACTCAAATCACTGGAATTCGTTTAACTGCCGGATGTTGAACTGGCTGAGGAATGACAGTTGCAAAAACACATGGACGTGGGGGCTCTTTCAGAGCGTCGCCTGAGAGTTTGCAAAAACATAAATAATATTTCATAGGAAAATTGAACAGAGAATGGATTCATGAAGTGACGAATTTTCTTCCGATCTTTGTAATCAACTCTAATCTGCTGGAGCAACTCAAAGACGATAGAGGTTTTTTTCTCATGTCCCACGATGAAGGAAAGATAATTAAAGATAAACTGACTGCATTAAGGCCCGATTGGGCACACTGAACTATCTGGAATAGATAGTTTTTGTTTTTTTCATTTAATCAGCAACTTTGGTGCAGAGATGCAGAAAAAAAATCATAATGAGCTGAAAAAAAGGAAAAAAAACATAAAAATATGGAACCTGGCCTTTTTAATTTATATGTTAAGATAATTGTAATAAATGCAAAGCCGATGATACCTAATTTAGTGTGGAGGGGGGGGGGAGAGGACTATAAAAGTAAATGATTTCCTGAGGGGTTCAACAATGATTATTTTCAAATATCGTTCTCGGAAAAATTATTACAATTATTCTGACATATAAATTAAAAAGGCTGAGTTCTATATTTTTAGTTCTTTTTACTTATGTTTTCAGAATATTTTCATTATTTTCTATGCATCACTGTTTGATGCAGAACTGCCCTGGAGTTTCAGATAAAATATGGAAACAAAAACTAACTGTTCCAGACAGTTCAGTCGATTGAACCGGGCTTTAAATCATTATTTTTCATTGCCCTCTCGCAATACAAGTCTTACATGTGTCAAACAAGTAGCAGTCGAAGAATATCAAAGGAGCGTTTGTGGCGAGTGTACGAAGAAATGGAAAAAACATCACAAAGCTAGGTTTACTACCGCGAGAGTACCAGATATCGCACGATGAAGTTTCAGACTAGAAGAAGGTCTCCCATCGACATAATGTCAAGCTCGATAATGAGAATGGAAATTGTATTCAATCAATTCTGCGAATAATTGACAGCAATTATTGTCGCTAAATTGGCATGACTTTAAACAAAATAAATTCTGTCAATTTTAGTCAACAATTACCTCAAAATGGATAGGAATTTATAGACATATTTAGTCGGCGCTAATACTTGACCAATTTTTTTGGCAAATTAAGTGCATAAGTGTAGATATAGGTTTTCAACAATCCCATCTACATTGATTCCAAAATTTCAATCGATTTGCAATGGCTTGTCTACCGGACCTTCAACGATGACAACATTTTACCATGAATCCTTCCTGGGAAGGATTCAAGCTGTTCATTCCAGAATTCCCCTCATTATTGAGTGAATTGCTCCTCGATATCTCTGATTATTTCATAAGGGTAAAGATAATCTATCAAGATGATCTATCGAGACCTTTTGGGTAATCCTAAGGTCTTCTGACCGGACTTAGAAAAAACCTTTAGTTTTCAGTTGGTTTTTTTCGATTCCAGCCTTTGAATCCTCTTTGGTATTTCCGTAAAAATATTTTCTCTGTAAACAGAGCGTCTCCTGAACCGAATATTCTGTTGCTATCGAAAACGGAGGATTTGTTTCGGGTGAAGATTGCGGTTTGAATTGTAATCAATGCATTTTTGATAATTTTCCACCACCCATTCGGGTGGCCGAACTAACTCGTTTGACAACTTTTACGTTTTTGTTTGAGTTGAAGCCTCCCCGCGATTACAGTGCGTTAACCCCTCAGGGTTTCCATAGAATCATCTACACTTGCACATAATTAACGATGAGAATTTCTAACGAATAATTATAACGTTATCTTTCAACTCACATGTGACGGGTCACGTGTTCCAAACCCCCGTCGGAAAAAATGCCGTGATAATTATTTAGTGACGTGATAACGGGTCTGAGTGGTATAAATAACATAAACATGAAACTTCTTACTGTAATAGTACTCAAAATTAAATTTCAGGCTAAAAGAGTGTCAAATATTTAAAAAAAATGTTGAGTTATTTCTGGAGTATATGGAAATCTAGAAATTTTCATAAAATCTTTTTTATATAATTTTTTTTATTAATTTTTTGCAAAAATTTATTAAGAGAATTCCGCCACTGCCTCACATTTTTTTCAGCTATTCCTCGGAACAGAAGGTCGGAAACTGTTGAATTCCACCTCGTTTTACCCCTTCATTACATAATTACTTCAGGTTCTTAGAAGTCAGAAATGCTCTTATCGTGACTAGTCTGGGACAGCGAAGTTGGATGAATTTATTTATTATTTTCTTTCCGGAACGTGAAAAGACAATATCAGACTACGTGATCTATGTCTTGGATCGCAGAGTTATCCGAAGAACTGCATCCCGAGGCACTTTCAATATTTTTACTATACAATGATTTATTCAAATAATGGTAATTTAATCACGATTTATGGATTCACAGCCGTTTTTGACCGAAAAAAGTGATTTCCTGAGGAGTTTTCATCTTATGTACCACGGATTTTTTGTTATTTTGACAAAATAACAACAAATAGTACTCATGCACCAAATTTGGTAAAGAGATTCTGGCGCATATGATAAATTATTATTTCGTTATTTGTTATTTTGTTGCCATTTGTCGTAGTTTAATGCGAAAAAATCGTGAAATGAATGACAGTAAATTGAAGCAAAGGAATTTATAATGAGTAGGAGAGGAAATATTTCTTTGTCATTATTGAAAGAAATATTTTTTTTATTTTCATTTTTATTGTAAGTGGATAGATAGGCTTTAACCGAAATAGTACACGAAAGAATAGACCGCACACCCAAAAGGATTAAAAATCCACCCACCTTAGCATATTTACTTTGGTCTAGTTTTATGATGGGTTATTTTTTCAGTTCTATATTTTATCATAAAAATCTAATGTCTAACAATGAGATATTTAGATCCATTTTTTATTTCCTATCGCCGTACTATTTGTTATTATGATTAGGGCCCTTTCACTATATTTTCAGTCTAATTTTCCACTATCAATGTTTTTTTCTCGTGTTGAATTTTAATCATTTTTTTTTCAAGGTGTTCCCTCAGGGTCACCACTTTATTGAATGCTTACGCACATGCTCAGCAGTGCTTAGTTTCTCCAAGAGTACCAGGGAATTCAAGGTGAAGGTTACTAAGGTCTTACAATTGCAATTTAATGATCGAAAGGAATTTTCATATATTGATTTTGATATTATCATGACCATTCCAAATATCCAATCATTGGTATCTGTAAAATCTGTCTATCTGTCGCCTCATTATGTCGAAGGTCATTTAAAATTAATGTTAAAATTAATGTTATCAAGTTTATGATTGTCTTCATGTTTTCGTAGATAATATTGATAATTTTTTACGCACTCCAACTCTACAGCAATGTTTAAGAAATATTAATGAAATGCTGGCTTCAAGAAGTTTATTATCAATCCGAATTTGTCGTAGACTAAAGAATTTCAAGGACGATGATTTTTTGTAAATTTTTGTAGTAGGGGAGCATTGTAATGTGAACACCTTTGTTTAAATTTGTGTAGTGGTTGAAACTATTGAATGCTGTTTGCTGATAGCTGTGCGATCACGTGGTAATCACCTGAAGATTCGAACGATTCACTGAAAAATTCAAAGGTAACACACAAATTTTTTACGATCTGACGAAATTTTTTTTTGATTATAGAAGAAAATCCGTTTTATTCTTTCATAGTATATGTATTACGCAACAAGTGCAGTAACGATTTTTACACTTGAGCGTGAAGTAACCGGCTGAAATGCAAAATAATGTACATGCAGGAAAATATTCAGTAAAAATGACCGAACTCGTTCGTTGACCGATTACTGGAGTGATTAGAAAAGTTCGAATGTGGCTAACGTAATTTTTCCCAGGAAATTCCCAATAAATTACGAAATGCTGCGACACAATCTGGCAACAGATCCATAAAGTTTTCCTTGGTCACATTCATGGAGGACAAACGTCATTTTTGTTGAATATTTCTTTCTCTGATGCAGAAATTTCGTTGTTCACACGTGTGATCACAAATCAAACCGAAGGCTTGCACACTTCTCGCATGTGAATATACAATTACTAGCCCTGAACCCTAATTATGATCTGACGAGTGTGATTAGAAAAGTCATCTGCGGCAGATTACAGAAGGGGCTCGTAATTTTTCAAGAATTTTTCTCTCCGAGCACGGATGTAAATAAATTCACACAACTCATGATGAAAATGGTTTTTGAGAGTCTTTGATGGATGTGATGGACAAAGTTGATGGATGGATTTACCACCATTTTACACAAATGACTCATCACTGACTGAAGGGCCCATTTCTGACCATTTTCGGCCAGAAAAGGAGTGATGGAATTTCGTGTTCCTAACAGGGCCAAAAAAACGTTGACGGTCAGGTTACATTTGGCTGGAGTCCGTCCATTGTTGTTCCTCCTGAAACGCCAAATGTTCATCCTGGTTGCGCCAAAATTCACCCCCTGAGCGCAGATTCAGACTCCGAAGATCTCCGAATTTCAAAAGCTTTGGCGCTAATTTGCTTAAAAACAATGACAACGATATAATCAAATATTAAACATAAAGTGTCTTTCTCGATATATTGGATAAGTTACTAGACTCCGAGACAGGGACAAGCCAATCAGAATACAATAATTAAGCGGATCATGAGAGTGAGGAAGCCAAAAATGATGATTTTTAAGAAAAAAAAATCCTTATAAATCAAGCACTAAAAAAAGGAGCACAATCGAAGATCTTGAAAATATTGAAATCAATACCGAGCCCTTCTCGTTTGTACCATATTACTCTCAGCTAATGACTGCTGAAAGTACTTAAAAAGTCGTTATCATTCCAAGGTTTGTCAATTAGTTCTTAAATGGGAAGACTTATTCAAATATTGTCGCAACGGAAATTTTTTATAATGAAACGTTATATCGAGATTGATCGTAATGAGCACCACGAGGTCTATGCACTTTCTCACGTCACTATCAGCTTTGATCGTCGTTAGGTTTGAAAAATAAAATGAGGAAAGATATCTCAAAATTTCAACAAGGACAAATCTGTGTTGTTAGATTTCTGAAATACACCGTATCTAAACGTGAAATCAGTCCCATTTCCCGTTAGTATCTGATTTTGTCATGCATGTGCTAGACTTCCGAATATTTTTAATATTTCGTCAATTATTCATCCAAGTTTCTCTCTTTTCAATGTTATATGTAAAATTATGAAATTATAAAACCATTTTTTAATACACTTTATAGTTATAAATATAGAGAATTTAAATAAATTTGAAAGATGTTGATCCTAGCATCTGCTTGACCAAATGGTTTTCTGACCGAAACCGTTCTACTCACTTCATAAAGAAGAAAAATTTCAAGGAAACGACGTCCTGCTGCCGCCCACTAAGTCAGAAAGGATTTGGAAAAGATTTCGAATTTAAGAGTCACTTAAGGGTTAACGAACAGGGTCGTTTGGTGTTGCTAGTGTGATTGCAATCCCCATCGTAGTCGTAGACTCCATCCCCATAAACTTCATACTCTCATCACTAACGTAATTTGCAGACTCGTCCGATAAAATAACATTGCAATAAAGAGTTTTTTTCACTCAATGAACAAACATTTTACCAAATCCCTGCCACAATGTCCATATTCTGTAGAAGGTCATCTGAAGGTAAATCCCCTGAAAGGTCTACATTCTCCTCATTTTATTTTAACGCTGGAAAACTCTCCTCTTCCGGTGAGGGGCCAGGCCTTTGTAAACTCCGATTTCCTGGAAAGCAAAGGACCTAACGGTTACTGCCATAGAGATTTATGAGATTCTGCAAATCCGCAAGTAAATTCCCAAGTATCCTCCAGCACCCAAGAAAATACCGTCTTCACAGACAGTTTAATGCAACCCAAAACTGTCCTGTCTCTCTCTCTTTCTCTCCTAGTTCCTCATAAAATTTTATTTTCATAAAATTCGACACCGACAGAGGAGAGCGAAGTCGCCAACAGCGAAACGATCAAATTTATCCCGACCACGAGTATCACGTTGCCAATGTTAACACCGGCGAGTTTTAACCCTCATTCAAGTCCACAGGTAGAAATTGTAAGAGACTAGGAGAATCCAAACAGAAACCCAACAACTACCAAGCGAGAGACGTACATTTATTACTCGTCTTCCCTGTGAGCCTACAACCTAACAATCACAGTGGTTTGGGCAGCGGCGATGCATAACCAGTGGCACTGAGGTACTCTCATGTTTTCAAGTGAAAACTTGTAAAGCTGGAGGAATGAGGCCTCGTGAATATTGAATAGTGCAGCTGGCAACTAAGGCCATCTCTTCAGACCCACATCCCTCTTGAGCCCTCTCAGGCTACTATTAATCTGCTGGTCAAATCGAAGCCCCAAAACTGCAAAAACCTCCCCCGTCGGCCTTCCTCGAAACGTTATTTGAGATGTACAATGCAATTAAATTTTACAGTCATTTCTAGATCGATGAGATCCACATCAAATGTGTTTGATGAAGGATTTTGTCGGCTCAGGGAGACGGAAGTAATTAGCAGGGTACGAGTGTAAAGCCCTTACAGTCGGGATTTATCGAGCCCTGTTTTCAATGACGCAAGCGCACACACAACCACTGTCTGCAAGCCAACCCTCGTGATACACCATGAGCATTTGTGATTGCATCAGACATTGGTTTATTGATCAGCAATTAGCTAAATACCGACATTAGCAAATTCAAATTTACCATGAATGTCTCGGCTTCATTCAGGTGAAGACAATGCGTCTGGATGATTGTCCCATGGGGTCCTCTCTCTTTCTCTCTCTCTCTCTCTCTCCCTCTCTCTGTCCTTATCACGTGCGTTTGTGTTTTGTACGCAGCTGCCTTGCACATATTTCGTTGAATACTTGAAGGACAACGAAATGAAGACCCCTTGTGGGGCCAGGGGTTTCCATTCGTCGAGGAGAGAGATCTCTGCAGACTTGTGGAGCTTGCCGTTGGTCTAGTGGTGGGAGTTAGAGTGACGAGAGGGGAATACTCAGCCCCACTACTTTTACCCAGTTGTCTTGCTGGTGCATTGCCTGCATTGCCTACCACCCAGTGTCAATATGGCCGTAGTCTCGAGCGCAGTTTGGGGATGGACGCTCGTTCGGTAGTTACTCACTCCAGTTTACCAATTTTAGTTCATTATCATTGGTTATTTTTCAAAGTGAGGCACGTCAGTGTCTTATGGGTAAACAGCCAACATTGATATTTCATAACCATCGGTTTTATGCTTCGAGATAACATGAGTGTGATTATGGAGCTGGCAGACAGTGGGGAAAATTCAGTTGCGTTGAAAGGCAAGTCTCACACAATTCTCATTTTCCCTTCACCCTGCTGATTCGGCCATGTTCGGAAAATATTCGCATTGTTTACAATTTTGTAACCTATAAAATTGCATGCCTCGTTTTGCTTTTTTTTTTCATTTCTTATGTTGATTTTAGAAGGGGAGTCAACGAAGTTGGGGATTTGAAGGAAATATTTTTATTGAAAGTACTGCGTAGTTTGTATTGCGTGTTGAAACTGTTTTGGGTCTGTACGAGGACGCTTTACTCCGAAAAATAATCAATATGTCGGGTTCTATTAAGGGGTTTCCACCACCGAACTTGGTATTTGTCTATTCACTGGGACAGGGTGAATAATGAAGTAACTATTTAGGGGTTTTTTCTCTTCCGTGGAATTTTCAAAGCATTTTTCCTGGGGCGTGGGACTGTTTGGGTAACGACTTTCCTTTCTACGAGGGGCTTTTCCGGTTTTATCGGGGACCGTCGGGAAAGAGGCCTCTGGCACGAGGGGGTATGGAAAATTGAAGAAAGCACCTGCTAGACAGATGCCTTTGGGTACTTGAAAAAGACATAAAGTGTTGATACTGGAGAGTTTATTGTTTATTTATACAAAAGTAGATAATGGATGAGACACGAGACTGTTACTTTGGTAATGGTGAAATAAAATGTAACAATAATAAATATTTTATCAGGTATGGAGAGCCGACCGTGGATGGAAAAGTTCAAAGCAATGTCACTGTTCAATCGATTTCGTCCCGGCGCTTTGATCTCCTTAATGACATATTACGCAAGGTAATTGGATGCACTGATGCTTTGTTTGATGTTTTTGTTGATTCTTAAGCACAACGTTTATACCAGTAATTGCGTGATCCTGTGTACTGGTTTTGATTGATCATTACGTCGATATTTCACTTGCCAAGATGACTAATATTGTATTGGCAGATTGAAACGGATGAGCGATAGTTACAGGAAATTCATGTAAATTTTTTTTTTAACATGTCCTGGGAAGGAATTGTTTGGAAGAGTCTCCCACTGTGGAAATTAGAATATGACACTTGTCTAAATTCCGTTGGATATTGAAAAGGACACGGAATACCTCTCGAATTGGGTTAAAATAGTACAAGATTCACAATAATCGATTTCTAGATGTGAAAAAGTATTATTTGAGAATTTTTCATTGCAGAAACATACAACCCAATATTAATGAGTGTCAGGCGAGCCAACTCCAGGTGGAAAAATTGAAGGATTCTATCAGTGAAACTCTACTCTTCTTTTTGTATTGTTATAGAGCTCAAGGAGAGGTGAGAGCATTCACTATTTCATTTCCAACCTAAATAAAAATTCTAGTTAATACATATTTTAAATGAAACTCGTGCGTCTTTAATAATCATTTGAATTTAAGACCTTCGAGGAAGCCGAACGTACGGCTTATATGGACACAATGTCCGATTTGTTGGCGATGTACATAGACATGGAGTTGAAGGCATCAAAGGGGAGCAGTGAAGCACAAACCAATATTTCAGCTCGACTAATTTCGTACCTTTACATTTACTTAGGTGAGTCAATGGTGATGGTTATTCTATATTTTTCGTCCGGCATACTTTAACACCGACAATGCAGTTTCTCGACACTATGACCTAGCCGGGAAGAAAGTTAATGGTAGGCAAGCATCCTTAACAGTTTGTCAGAGACCACACTGTAGATTCAACCGTTTTCAACCATCCAAGTTACTCATTGAATTGCTTGGAAGAGATTTGAAAAAAAATCTATGAATATTCAGTTTCATTCGAAATTCTAAATTCTCTGTTTTAAAATAATCTTGAGTTATAAATTCATAATTGCGATTTTTTGAAATTTACAGAGCAGGTTTAGAAACCAAATGGACACTGCGGAAAAAATCTCTGATATTAGATCACAAAAATTAGGAGACATTAAAGAAA
Source organism: Diachasmimorpha longicaudata (assembly GCF_034640455.1). Classification (NCBI taxonomy): domain Eukaryota; kingdom Metazoa; phylum Arthropoda; class Insecta; order Hymenoptera; family Braconidae; genus Diachasmimorpha; species Diachasmimorpha longicaudata. The sequence goes on along the minus strand of NC_087235.1, from coordinate 3,064,535 downwards.
AATAAAATAACTAGAGAAAAAATTGCCAAGTTCATTATATACTCTTAGGAGAATTCATCAATCGCCTAGGGGAAACCCGTTATAGATCTGCTGTACTCTATAGTCGCGCGAAAAGGAGCGATGAACGGTGAATTTTCTCCGCTGGTTCCAATAATTTACTCGTCTGTTAAATTGGTCAGAAGCGATAAAACTTATGCAGAATTTCGTGAAAATAATTACTCAATGTCTGAAAATTTCTTCAATTTGCACTTCTGACCATTTTCATGTCATCTCTAAACAGCTCCCACTAGTCAAATTTATGTGTTCATTAAAATGGCATTGTGGGAAATTGGACAGTTGGATGTTCACATACCGGAACTATTCCAATAGCCTGTCATTAGATGGCCGCTCGGATATTGGAACATTGAACTTTCCCCCATTAACTACCTCCATTTTCATAGAATGACCGAAAATAGAGGTGACAATTCATTCATTTATGGGGTGAACATCCCAATAACTGTCCCCAATCCTTCGTATGTATAGTTCCAAATCAACCAGTTTAATGGCTCAAGTTTATGTTCAGCAGAAACCTTAGTCTGTTAGGTATGGATACCTCCGCGGTAGCCGAAACCATAGAATACATGAAAAAATTCGAGAACAACGTCAACAATTTCTTTGAAAATTCGACTGGATTTCATTTGAAATTTATATTATTTTTCCTATTAAATGGTCTTATTGGAAAAGTGAATAGATTTCAATTTGTCTACAGACTATTTTCAGTTTTCTCATATCTAATTCAATTGTCCACGATAAGAAACGTTTTATATTCTCAATCTCAAACACGTATCTATTGAATCACGTTTTGCTTAACGATCAATCTGACAATTAAAGTGAAATTTGTTTTCGAGTTTTCTCTTGGTCTACTGATCACCATGAAATCTCTCGTTTTCCACACATAATGTTTGGGCTTCAGACATCGTAGTCGACTACAGTAATTACCATGGTTAATGTACTGCATTAAAATTAGCCAACTCATTACAAATTGCACTATTCAAACTTATGAATTTCCACTTTGTCATGTGGAACGCAAGATATGCAATTCAAGACAAACAGAAAATCCATATGGATTCAGCCCAGACTAATATTAAACCATTGATGGACGGAATTACTGAGAATTGAAGTATGTAAATTGATCACGACTTGTATACCTGCTCGATTGCACATAAAAAAACCATCTCCGGAATTTAGAATTAGACAATACAAGGGAACAGTATTTCGTTCGTGCTGTCACATAAAATATGAGTTGAAACGAAAATCGTTGGAATAAACTGGGTCGACGTTTAAATGGCAAAGTACCTGTCACGACTAAACTCAAACGTTTAAAAAAAATGACACAATCTGAAGTCCATGTAACATCACGTTGATTCCATATTCCAAATGCTGTAATTAGACTGTAAGGATGACAACTGCGATCGACAAGGTCTTGATACAAAACATCAATCAGGTTTTACGTGCACGAGATTATTTTATGAAAAAAACTGCTGTCAGTGTTAAACAGTGTTTGCTGGCCTTGAAATTCATAATACCTCAACGTGACGGCTGTCCGTTTTATTTCGCAGATAATTCACCTCAACACCTCATGGATACATTTCTGAAAGTTCAATTCCTGAGCTCCACTTATCATCAGATTTTGGATCCACTTATAGAGTAAGTTGATTGAACTGGGAATTGTTTTACTGTGTCTGCTTGTACACCGATTCGATGTTTGAATAACAAACTGTACTCGATATTTCAGGAAAATCCTTAATATGGTACCCGAGCATCCCACCTGCGGTGTCATGTACGTTCGATATTTCCTTATCTATCGCATTTGGAAAAGAATCAATAAGGGTTCCCCGATGAAGAATGATATAACTTTGAGGGCGAAGAAGTCTCTGCATTTCTCACCCTCTGGATTACCCGATTATCTTGTTGATAGTGTACTACCGAAAGTGCCAAATACCCAAAAAATCACTACAGAGATGTTATTAACTCAGAAGTTTGATTTGGAGAGATCTGCGGAGAATTTTCTTAAATTCGTTAAAGAATCATGGAAACCCCAACTCGTCGACAGCAGTGAAATCACCAAGGTAATGAGTTATTTCATCAAATTAATAATCTCATGAATATGGATACAGCGAATTGTATCCTAATTAAATAAGACCAGACCCATATGAATAACCGATTATGAAAACACTAATTATAATGCATTAATTCCAACGCATGTCTCATTTTTATGATGATAATCAGCCTGAAGAAAAATCGACCGTTAGTTCCAATATTAGCAATCAATCAAATAATATTTTGGATAATTCAATTCTAAAATTAAATTCCGATAAAGTGTCACCAAAAACTAAAATTTTACCCCGTAGAATACCCAAGAAATTAGGTGAAGTAGTTTTAATCGATTTAACAAGTGAGGATACAAATGGAGTATTGAAACAGAAGAAGAAATCTGGCAGAGGTTTGTCCTGGCTACAGGAGGTTGCAAAGAGAAAAATAGCAAATAATGTCTCCAAGGAAGATAGCACCACTGAAGATTTCCACAAATTGAATTTATCATTATTCCTGACAACAGATGAAATACAACCCATTGCTATTGAGGAGCATCAAGAGACGGAGACAAGTGCACTTGATATCGACAGTCTGAGCTTGACAGAGAGGCCTGAAGCTGTTGAACTCGAGCCTTCTGATCAATTAAATGTATCAGAAACTGGCGATAATATAATTCCTTTATTGCAGAATCCCTCAGCAACAGCAACCGATCATGATTGCAAAATTACCGTGAATAATGAAACGATTGAGAGTGAAAACAAAGTACAAATAGAAGTTCACAATGAGCTTGACGTAACGACTGAAATTAACGAATTAAAATGTGAAGATAATATAACGAAAATATTAGCGGATGAAGTCGTTGATGATACTAATTCTACAAGTACAAATTTAGTTATTGAATCACAGAGAGAGACTGTACTTCATATTAATCACAAATTGAGGGAGAGACGGAGAGAGATGCTTGACATTTCACCGGAGAAAATACGTGACGTTGATATTCCCGAGCAGCATATCGACGGCCTCTCATTACTTGCCATTGTATCTCAAAGAGTATCCCACTTGAGTACAACGCCTCCAAGTAATGCAAATCGTGAGATTATCAAAGTCAAAGATTACAGGAGATTAACGGAGGTGGTAAATGGTAACGAGATGTATCAACCAAATGACGCAAGTGAATTACCAAGCAGTATTGTTTCAATATACCCCAATGATCACATCGATGAAGTAGCATTTCAAGTTGAAGTATCATCTGAGGATGTTGGAAAATTACCCATTGATGAGGATAACGAGTGTCCAGGTACATCAGCTGACAATTTGATCCAATCAGAGAGGGAGGAGCCAAACGTCATTCTGAGCGGTGAGACTGTGTTCCTTTATCCAAAATCTCCCAATAGCAATTTATATATAATAAACAAAGCAGTTGAAAATCGGGAAGGTGAGGAGGTCAATAATTTGAGTGACAAAGTTAACTCAATGGAGAGCATTGACGAGGTAAATTATCCATATGAAATTTACGAGAAGATGTATAGAATTCCACAGTCAACAGTATCTCAAACATTTGACGATCCCAGACGTGCACACAAGATCAAAGTAATTACCCCAAATGATCATAATCGACCTCTTGATCTTCACAAACCCAGCAATAAGAAGACAGCCAACAGCATTGAAGGTAAATCACCAACAAAACATAGGATAAGACAGGAATGTAATGGATGTCCCTCTGATCACGTCGATCCACATTCCATTCATATTCAACCTACAACATCCCTCTATCATCCTAACTATCCCACTCCCGAATTGTACATCTCTTGCAGGCAAAATTACAATGGCGTTACCTGTACGATTCCAGTCAATCATTCAGCCCCAACTATACATGCTCATCAAACATCATCGAGATGCGGACACTTAAACTATCATTATGACATTGTTCCTCAGTGTCATAAATGCATTATTCCACCGCCTGAGACACAAACGACGAGTGGAATTGATGGTGGTTATTACATTGGAATTCAACCGTCCCCGGACCTGCAGAATTGCAGTCTCGAGACAGAGCAGGAGACTGATGTCAAGCCATTCGATGAAAAACCCATGTGTAAGATTGAAATGAATAATGAAATTGACAATAAGATGGAGGGAACATTGATAAAGACAGATGTCAATAATAAGTTGCCTTTGAAGAAGCGATACTGTCTCATGCCTCCAGGCTTTGAGGATACGAATGTCAAGACAGAGATGTGTATTGATAGCTATGAGAACATGCCCATGATGTCCATAGCAGCACTGGAGTCCACTAATAACATCAAATTATCCCCTGAATCGACTAGACAACAGATTGAATCCAATGAAATAATCACACATGAATACCAGGAAAATTTACCCAATGGATGTCACCCCAATGACTATCGTAAACGAAAGCAATGCGACGCAAGTACATCAGTGCCAACGAAATCACGTAAGACGACGAGTACGGAGAGTGGACAATTACCGGGGCCTTCGAAGAAAGTTCAGGAGCCAAAGTCTCCAGCTGAAAATTCAAAGAGACAGACGAGACTGTCACTGAGAAAAGCACCTAAAGTTAATTACTGCGATGATCATAATGAGACCGAAAGAAATCCGTCCTCTGCATCAAAGCGTAAGCGCAAGAGTAAAACACGATGATCAGTCAAAGTGTCACTTGTCACCTGTCTCATTATATCCTCAATAATTACAATTTAATAAACAAAGAAAGCAGAGGGGGTAGGAAGAGAGCGAGAGAGGGAGAGAGAGAGATTGACATAATAATAAATACCTGACCGTTCGACAGGCTGTGGTATTTTAACAATTAACTGTAAATAAATTATTAACGTCATTGCGTGTACATAATAATTAAGATCAATGGTAGATTGATTTTTATTAGATAAATTAATTATACGTGACAGATGCTACGTGGAAAATTGAACATCACTTGAAGATTTCGACCTGCTTGAAGATTACAATTGTTTTACTGTTGCTGTTGGGGAAGAAGAAAAAGAAACTGGTGATTTTTTTTTCTTTTGTTGAATTATTCTCGCTGGAAACGAGAATACAGTACATCGATGCTGTAGCATCGATACACCACTGGTAAGTTACCAATGAATTATTGACTAATCAGACTGCCTGATGATACAATAAGGATTCCCTCGTGCTTTCAGGTTGTGCAGCTGTTACAGCGGGAGCATACCGAACCGTATCAATATAAAAACTAGCGCCAATATCAGAATTTCTGCCATATAAATAATTCACCGACCAAGATACAACAGAAATTAAAGTGAAAAAAAAAAGCTAAGAAAATTGACAGAACCAAGTAGAACCTGACTATTTTTTCGATGAGCCAAATGGAAAAAGATTCATAATCAAAATCCAAGTGAAAGGACCCTAGTCAATGGATAATGCATGTTTACCGTGGTTTGATCACTCCGAATTTTTACATTTTATTTATCAATTTGCCTGATGTCTTCCCCTGATTCAGACGGGCGTAACTAATTACCTCCATTCAATTTATTATTTTCATCACCTTGAATATATACTTTCAAGATTTTTTAAAGTTAGTTTTTAGTTAAACCTGTTAAAATGAAAGACTGAGAAATAACACGCTGCTGATTGCATATTATTCAAATCGATTTATAGAAAAAAAGCAGTCAAGTGTAATGGATGATTTCTAGTATTAGAGAATCTTCCTGATCTCCCAATAATTGACCACTCACTTCTCTTGTCAATATCCTGAGTTATCCAGAGATCACGTCTTCGGGAGTTTTACCTGATACCTGATATTCAAAACTGTGATTAACGATATTCAGTTCAATAATTTTTTCATGTTTGAATTGTATGTGCCATTCTCGACAGTTACCCATGTTTGCCAAACAGATTTATGAAGAATAGATAATTAATAATAACCCACATTGTAAACCGATTAGGAGCTGATAATTTTCGTATAGGAGGAGAATCACGCCAAATTCCCAGGTCAGAATTGTGTCCCGGCTTTTTGAGTGATTAATTAGCAGAGATCTTTTTCTTATCTACGACGGAGCGATATGATAGTTTGAAATCCTGCAGAAATATCGAAGTCCGGGCAAAAACAAAAACTTTCAAGCCAATTGTAAATAGTTTCCCATTTTTTTTTCAATCTACTCACCAGGTTTTTATCAACAAAGTTGAGACAAAGTCCTGAGCATAAACTGTTTTGTCCTGTTATTCGGTGTGAATCTGCTCATAATTTGAATCGATAATTTATTCTGATCCTCGATTTCTTCCAACAAATGTATCCACTACGTAATTACTTTTAATTGAATGTTAATACTTATTATGTTATTGCGATTTATTTTACACAAGTCTGATAGGCATAAGAAAATGAAGTATTAAAAAAAACCTCAGAGTGTGTACAAGTATTCTAGAAAAATGTGAGAAGTGAATGTTTTATTGCAAGACCATTGTTTCTTTTCTTTCGTAAAAAACAGAATAAATGGAATATTTAAAGAGAAAAAAAAACTGAGTCAAGAGATGTCTTCAATTATTCGAAATAAATATCCTGTATCAGTTTCTCATGCTGGAACGGTGGGAAGGGAGGGGGGCAGATTAAAACAATGCGACAGAGGAAGTGCAGAAAGGGGGTGTGGGCTGGTGTCGAGCACTTTGGAAAATTGTTTTGCACCCTTTCCTTCTTCTGGAGTAGACAACGCGATGTGGAACAGAGGGTGAATGTACGTAATTCCAACGAGTGTGTGCAAGTCTCCAAGTTGTTGGGGGTAAGGAAGGGGCTTTTTTCTCTTTTACCCCCTAAAATTCTGGAGAAAGATGAAGTTAGGAGCGGAAGCGCTTGCGCGCTGCACTGGGGGTGCGTCGGGAAAAGCTCGGGATTCGAGTACCATAGGTGGGGGATGGTACAGTAGTGACTATTATGTGGGTCCGAGCGAGGCTCAGTTTCGCAACGCATATGAACGGGTGAAGTAAATAAACGATAGTGAAACTAAACAACAATGTAGTTGCTCAGTATCAGCAATAGAATTTTGTCAACATAGTGTGTGAGCGTCAACGACGCAAGTACACCCTAGTGATTGTATATTTAACGCGTAGTAATTTTAAAAATTATCAAAGTGGCAAAATCATCGGAACAATTCATCCCAGGATGACACGAAATTTTCACATTATCTGGCTTGTCATCTTACTCATCCCAAATTTGAGTATCTGCCATGCCGGAAAAGGTGAGTTAAGGTGAATGCACGACGGTGGAATCGATTCCCCCAAACTCTCCACCAGTTTTAGTGGATGAAAAAAAAAAAAATCAACAAAATCGTCGGGGAGAAATGTTTTGTTTTTATCTCGTTTTTATCTGCAAGCTTGGGCAGTTCATTCTCCACGGTACAATGACATTACTTCTCTCTGCGTCGAGTTCGACGTGTGTTTATCGGAGGATGAATTATCGAGGGACGTGTACTAGCAGCTGATCGAATTATCCAAAAACGTCAATGTTGTTTGTACAAATTTTTTTCTTCGACTGCAACAGCGTCTCGTTGAGCTTAAAAAATCACAAATTGTCTTCATTATTCAGAATCAATTATTCCCCTTTCAAATCGCAACATATACACCACGTCTTCCACATTCTTATACCCACGTGTCTTGATTTTATATTCAAAAGCGCCCGCATTTGTAAGTTCTCCACTTGTAAAGAAAACTCTTGGCAAAACAAAAGCCGTAAACAAAAATAAAACCAGCAAAAAAAAAGGAGTGACTTTTGGAGTTAAGTTATCCTACTCCAAGTTTACTGCAGACGTTGCCGTCGGCTATATGTACTCACAAGGTGGCAGCGTAACTAAATTGGATTCAAACTTTACCCTGTCCCCATTATCACCGTCGATGTCACTGCTCCCGTATTTTTCTCTACCTCCCTCTCCCGACCTTCTAATCCACACCGACAAACGCAATAAATGCGATTAAGCAATATGCTTTCAGATGTGGACAAGGGACCTCAGCGTGAGTGCAAACTCGAGGGTCTTCATCCCCTACTCATAATGACGTACAAAAATGTAACCATATCCGTAAGTAAAAAGGTAAAAGCATAGAAATAATAGGTAATTGGTACGTAGAGGAGGTGAATAGGGAGCTTGCATGAAGCTCAATTCTTTCTAATTCCCTCAATCACTCATTTCTAACAGAATAGGGGAAGCGATGTCTGAACTACTCAGTGGTCCACTCTCTTCACTCATCTTTCAAATAATCAGTTAATTTTCTGAAAAAATAATTCACTCTCCCCCCGCCCCCCTCTCATCAGGCTCCCCTATCTATGTATTTAATTCTAGCAAAAGAATTCTGTTTTCAAGGCGTCAAACTGTGAGGGTAAATAAGGATGCATCGTTGTCGGGGCTTAATGATGTGCCTTAAGGGATGTTCTGCCCCCTTTCTACCCAAATTCACGTTTTATTAATTTTTCTGGGGGATCCAGGATACGATGAGCATGAATAAAATATAATTCTTTGGTGTTTTGTCATTATTTAATAGCGAAGTTTCAAGGGGATGTGAACATTTTCCTGCGTTTTTTTATAAACTTTTAGGGAGAAACATGAATCTAGAAAAACAGGAAAGTAATGGTGCCAACTTTAAACTTTGTGAGTCGTTAAATAATCAAACTTTAAACGTTAAACGTTAAAACAAAATGTTAAAACCGTTTTTTTTTTCATGTTAATCCGATCGATCATTTGACAGTAAAATTTTGAAAAAGGGAATTTTGAGTAGAAGTGTATCGAACATTCTTAAAGTTGATGAGTATGTGTATGTAGCACTCACAATGAATAATTATAATTTGTGTATTGAACTTATAAAGCCCGCGGAATCACCTTTTTTGCGAAATGAAATAAATGTCAAATGAAATTCATTCTTCATCTTGAAAATTTAAGACAATTGTGTTGTTTAGCGCAATCATGTTTAATGGAGTTGTTGAAAAATTATTGACATTCCATCAAAGCTAGAATATCTAAATTCACTTTGAGAATTGAAAATCATATAGAACTTCAAGTACTTGAAGATTCAGAAAAGTTGTTGCTTGAATTCGCAAAATTTTCAATGTTCTCCGAAGCCGGATGTACAGATCTGGGAGTTGAAAGTTAGTTGTGTATCAAGGAGCTTAATGAGTTCATCAATTGAGGGAGACACAGGAGTTTAATGTAGCAAGATATTTCGCTAGATGGATCGACACCATAGACGCTCGATTCTTGTGGAAATTTTCATAAATTATTAAACAATAAAGACGGGAGTTAAGTGAGCCGTATTGTCTGCATGTGAATAATATCAAGAAGTGAGACGCCATGAAGAAAGAAAATTATTAAAATTATTAAGAATAATTCCACGAAAAAAACAACTTTCTTCACATCACGTGGTGCGGTGAAAGGCGCATTACACACGTTTGGGTTTTTCTCACTCGATTTTTTATAAAGTTCCCCTGCAGTTCTTTTTCCATTCCCTATCAGAATATCCCCACTAATCTATTAACTATTAACGAACTGCTTTGGCCATATACTGACAAACAAATATAACATTCCCAAACATATCTGTTTTGTCAAACCAAAAGCCGGAAAATCTCATTCAAAATTGACTTAAAATTCTTATCAGAAAAATATTTGATGATTGACAGAATAATAAATTCTAAAATTCATCAATAATTAACGACTTTAGTTTGAAATAAGTAAATCATTCGAATCATTCAAATCAAACAAGTAAATAAATACATTTGTAGATGTCGTACTTTCATCTTCGTCTATTCCAAATGGCTAGATGTTTCACGATAATTAGTGAAAATCAATTTCGAGGCCGACGTTTCGCTCGTGACGTCACAAAGACAGTCGACTGACATTTCATCCATCGAGTGGGACGAGAACGAGGCGTTAACAATTTATTACTCATGAACAATTCGGGCGTTTGGGGGCGAAAAATTGATTTTTGAAATTCTTGATTATAAAATTGAATACAAATCATGCAAGTTTCCTATTGTCATATATCTCTGGATCTCTTCGTAGACATTCACCATAAGATATACTGACTGATGCTTCTTCATGCATATGTATCGCTTGAAGAGGGACCAACATCGGTGAATATCGATTTTGAAATAATGCAAATATGTGGAATATATATATATTCACCGAGCGTACGAAGTAAAATTTCACTGTACACGAGAATATATCCAGTGTTGGGAGAATATGACGAGATGAGTAATGGAGACAGAAACATGCTGATGGGTTACATGGGGATTTTACAGGCGGACAAGATAACAATTCTACACGGTGAACGAGTTACAGTGAGATGTAGGGAGTTGGGGAGATATAAACTCGTTGGTGATCCACTATTGGTGTGTAGAAATGGGGGATGGAATGGAAAATCTCCATCGTGTATTCCTACAACATCTGTCTCAAATTACTCGGGTAAGGAAAGTTATTTCATCAACAATATTTTGTTCTCATATGTTGTTGGCGGGTTATCACACAAATTTCCCGCCAAAAATGTCACCGTATTATTCGGTAATTTAGATGTAGGGTAATAGGCATCAGGTGCAAATGTGTTTTCAAGAGTAATTGTATGGGGCGCGGAGTAGGTGGAGGGTGAAACAATGGGATTAAAAACATTTGTATCTCTACGCAGCTGTAACTCATCTTAGTTTTCGTGTGAAAATAATGAAGATTGAGAATATTCAGGTACCTGTTGAATTTTCGACTGAATTAGACGGTAGATTCCACCATTTTTTCTCAAATCTGTTAATTAAAACGTACGAGATAATTTAAAAAAATCATAAATTATTAAAAATTGTGGAACCCTTTTTATTGCGAATGATTTTTGCGATAGTAAATTAATAGTTTGAAAATCATTTACTGAAAATGTTCGTTATTTTCGAGAAATTGCAATTGTTAATGATTTCACGAGTCTTCCATTGTCTTCCAGATTTTGAAAATATTTTAAACAAAAATATTATTAGCTGTTGGGAAAGTTCGGGGCGAATGGGCTTCGAGTGAGCGTCGACTTGAAAAATCGAAAGGCCTTTCGTTGAAGAAAAAATAGTGAAAGTCCCTGAATATCCTTAACAGCAATTTCATGGGATTTTTTTACAAGACGGTGTGAAATTCCAGGGCGTAGGGAAAAAGAATCCAAATAAGGGGAGAGAAAGTGTAAGGGAATGAGGCTCGTGGGAGGGTAAAAGTAGCGGCTTTTCTCGCCCTCCTCAAGGGATTGCGGGCAAACGCTTCGGCAGCCGCGAGGGACCTATCCGGATCTCCACGGATTTACTTTCTGGCCACGTAGACTTTTCGCATTCCGTGTATAAAACCATCGGGCGTTCATCTCTCTTTCATCCTCCTACATCCGATTTGCACATCGGTACACGCACAATTTATTTTAATGAAGAAATCCCCCTCCAGTATTTTTTTCCTCCTTCGTTTCAATGAACAGAGTATACAAGCGATTGAGCATGATTTTTTTAATACTCCCGAGGCACCCGCCAGTGGCCAGAAACAACATGAGCGAAACAAAAAGAGTAGTAACAATCGACGCGTCGAGGAATGGGAAAAGCTGTGACATGCAAGAGGTAAAAAAAAATAAAAAAAAAAGACTGGAAAAAGAAAAGGAGTGAGGGAGGCGAGTGAAAAGAATTGCGAAATAGCTTGTGGGAAGGGTTGAAACAGCTGCTGCCACTGGTGGTTGGCTACGAAATTGCGTGCGTGAGATGGAACAAAGAGCGTCACTTTGTGATAAAAATGGCCCCATTTGGCCAGTGAGAAAGGGAGAGTTGTCGATGGTTGTCTAGGTGAAATTTTTCACAAAAAAAAAAAGCTAAAGAATATTTTTTGTCCATTACTCTGTCCAGATAATGTACCACCGACAATTCTGTTCGGTCTACCCAGGGGATCAGCAGCTATTGAGCCCTCGGGCGCCCTTGCTGTCTTCCCAGGAAGTATTCTACACCTAGAGTGTTTATTTACCCGACGCATGGGCAATCCAGAGTGGACATGGAACTCCACATTTCGTCAATATCTCACTGGTATGTATCCCATTGTGTCGTATGTAAATAATTCCCAGAGGAAATTGAATGAACTCGTTGGACTGGTCGATGGGTTCAACAATCGGCGGTTTTTTTTTCAGCAGAAATATTTACATTTGAAATTGCATTCTTAGTTCTTAGGAGCGCGAGACCTTTGAACATTTTCGATAAAAGGGAGGAAGAAAAATAGACTGAAAATGTAAATAAAACTTGGCAACATGTTTTACTGCAATTCACCTGGTTTTGGATGTGGAATTGTACACAACTGAGTCCCCCATTGTTCAGGCTGAAGGGGTGTGTAGGCACGACGACTATCACCACAATTCTTTGACCCCCTCCCACCGCCACCTCAAACCCTTCTCCACCGAACCGGCAATTAGTGGAGAGAGAAATGAAGGGAAAGGGCAGAATCACAGAAAACACACGTGATGTCCCTCCACAGGGGGAAACGAGAGTTATTTATCGGTTAAACGTTAGTACAGAAAATGGAGGGATGGGGGGGGGGGAGGAAAGGGAATGAGAACTGGCCGTTGGGTTAATGAAACATTGACGCGTCCCTTGGACTCTATGGTATCTCGAAAGCGGGGTATTAATCCACCACGATAGCCATCATTTTCAGGGGTGCATGCGCACCAAAAGCACTCTGATCTATCATCATCGCATATCACCGTCGTCATTATGCCCATCATAAGCCCCTGCTCTTTCACATGCCACCCAATGATATTTTATCCTCATATTTGATGTTTCATACTCGTGGAAAAATTAATGCTTTTTCCAATATTTTACTTATAGGCTGGGCTATTGCACCGTCCGAGAAAGATTGGAAGTACAGGCTGTCGATATATTATGTGAAAAATCAAGATTCTGGAGTTTATACCTGCTCCACACCCAAAGGGCTAACTAACTCCATCAAAATTCACGTAGTAGGCAAGTCTACCACAATATTGATATCACTACTGATACGACCCTTTTGTTTTTCATGAAAAATTATTGAAAATAGGTGGAAAATATATTTGAATTGAGTGTAGAGTAAAGTTGAATCAAGTACTCATGGAAATTTCCCTTGTGATGACATATAATATTATTATTTTTGATAATCACTTGGTAATAGACTTGTGAATGATTATCTTGCGTATCATTTCTACCTCCAGTAATACCTGAAATAATATTTAAATTAATAACATTTGAAATTGAAAGGAAATCTTTGAAAATCTACAAACAATAAAAGAAATTTCACTGAGACTTTTTTTCATAAAATTAATAATTTTACCAAAAAACTTATTATAAAAATGATATTACCCTTTGCCCCTCCACCCCCCCCCCCAGATATCCCTCTTCCACCCATTGTAATGAAAATTTTATTTTTGAGTGAAACATATGCATCTCCTTGATTCCACCCCAAAATATACTCAACTCAATAATATTTTTCATCAGTGTGAGATTATCCCTCCATCAGCAAAATTCAAGTGATTTATTTTCCCCAGATACTCACTGTCCCACCCTCATATCCACACCTGCACCGCTGTCCAGCAAAATTCAGGGCGCTAGAATGGGTCAAAGAGCTGAGTTCGAGTGTCCAAATGGGTACAGACTCGTTGGCTCGAAAGTTCTCAATTGCCAATACAACGGTGAGTCGAATTGAATTCTTTCCTCTTTCTATTCAATCCTCACTCCTCTCTCAAATGTTCAACCTTTTCTCGAATAGTCTAGTTGGGTGAATTTTTTTTATTTTTTATCCTACAGACGAAAAATTTTTCGTGTCTGCCGGTAATAGCGAATCAGACTCGTTAGCCGCACGAATTACTGCACGAAACGAGTCGTGATAATTGAATGAAACCCACGGGGGTGGTAAATAGAGAGGGGTAAGGGAGGAAGGAGATGAGAGAGTGAGTGAGTACACCTCTGGAAAATTGGTTGCGCATTGCAGGAAGATGGTCTAGTGAGGTGCCACACTGTGAGCTCATACTGTGTCCAGAGATTGTTCTGCCTAATGCAAAACTTCAGATGTTGAAGCACAATAACAGTGTCAGTGGTAATGCTGTATTCACCTGTCTATGGGGTAACGTACTGCTAGGATCCCAGACAATATCCTGCGGTGAGGATGGCACGTGGAATGCCAGTGTACCCGTTTGTTCTCGTAAGACTAATGGCCTGCGGTTTATATAAAAAAAAAACAGCTAATCTTTTGTTCATTATTTAAGGGATGAAAAACGTTTTTGTGCAGAGATAACGTGTCCTCTACCGTCTGTCCCTAAAAACGGAATTATTCTGGAGCAGGAGCGGAGCCCGACAGTGGGAAAAAAACGGATTACCAAGGCCAACAAGGCTAGAAAAGTGGGATCTCTGCTGAGATTTGCCTGCCTTCCTGGACACCAATTAATTGGGGAGGGTTCCATTATTTGTACGGAAAATGGCACGTGGTCCCATGAGCCTCCATTGTGTAAGTGACATTTTTTGAGTAAAAGTTTTTTAGTGACTGGAGATGGTACACGGGTGACAAATTTTGTCGGAATTTTTCGTTTCAAATCCCAAACGTTTTTATCATAGATATTTTTTATTCACGTTTCGGAAAAATTCGGCAATTGAAGAGCGCACTTTTCGTTCATACTCTGTTCGAATGATCTGAACGTGAGTGGAATATTTAATTTTTCAGTTAAATTATTTTTTAACAAGTCGAAGGATCAGAAAAATCAGTTGCTATGATTTTTTTGGAAAATTTGGAAATATTTCTGACAGCCTAAGAGGGTATCGGCGGACTGGACAATTTGAATTTCATGAGCATTATTTGATCTTCAATATCTACTGATGAAATCCTACGATTTGAATAACCTCGGCCCAATTTCAAAATTTAAAAGTATAATTTGACATTGAGGAGAACTTTATTCAATTTCACTTTCAGCAGAGGCTATTTCAATTTGGGAAATTGAAGGATATTTATTTCGTTACCCAAAGGGATTTTTTGTCAAAACACAAATGAAAAATCCTCATGAATATTGTTGTTAGTGTAGATGTTCATTTTAACTAGCAAAAAGGATGATTTATATGTAAATTTGCTGAGAGTGCCCGAAATTCCGAGGGAAATCATTATGGCATAAATGTGCCCGAAAATTTAGTAACTCGACACGGAGGAGAAACTTTCTGACAAAACGTAAACCTGAGGCGAAATGCTCTGTCGGGAACAATACGACACGAAAAATGAATTTTTCCTCTCAACTTCCACAGATTTAATGGATTGAAACATAAATTTTACGTAACAGACCATAAAAATTCGCACAGAATCCAGTGATTCCTACGTTTTATTTATGAATGGCAGTTCAATCCGACAACACTATTCGTTAACGATTTAGACATTTTTTCCCTCAAGACATTGATGTCCATAGAGAAAAAAAAATCTTATAAATTACTCTAAAACTACAACAACAAAATTTAATCCAATAAATGTGAATTAGAAACGTATTTGCACGAATGGTCACGTGAGAAAATCTTTCGTTTCGTCTGTACAATTCACGAGCCGATACTTCAACACTAAATTTTTCACATTATCATCCCTCATCCCCCAGTACCTTCAACCTCACCAACTGCACCGTATTCTCTCCTCAATCTTTCTAACCCAAATCATTTAATCAGGTGAAGTCAGGTGTCCATATCCCGGCGATCCACCTCACGGAAAAATAGCTCCACTGAAATTCTGGTACAAGCCCGGTGATACAATTCAAGTTACATGCTCACTGGGTTACGTAACTCCATTGGAGCCAGAGAGGAAGCCAACGTGCAGAGAGAATGGCATCTGGAGTGGACCACCACCCCCCTGCACATCCTACAGAGATGTTTGAATTCCACTCATCGACACAGTACCAAAGAGTTCAATCCAAAGCAATTTAAATATCTAACGAATCGATGGCGAAAAAAATTTCGTGTTTTTATTCATCGATTGTCAATCGATGTTCATCGAATAAAATTCACTGTGCCGTTACGGCAAAAAATTATTAGCAAAGAGAAACCATGTTTTCCACAAAAGATAAAATAAAAAAAAAAAAAGCGCGCGCAACTTGAAAGCTCCACTCGTCTTCCTTCACTCGAGACCTTTCTATTTTTCTTCCAGCATCTTCTTTATCTTGCTGTCGAATGGTCCTCATCGTCTATCCTCACTAACTCCATGGCCTTGTATTTGCACAGAGATTAATTAAAGCTCCTTGCCATCTCCCATCGCCTACCCCCATCCCTCTCGCCCTTCACCACCCACCTTTTATCCTCATTTCAACTTGAGGATCAACCCCCGGTGGCATTTGAAAACCCCTCAAGCCAGAGTGTATCAAACGTTGAGAAATCCTTGTAAATACAACTGTGAATTACTTTACAAGCCAAACAAAAATGAGGTATGTATTATTGGAAATATTGAGAGAGCAATGGAAACATTTTCATTGAATAAGAGAGAGAGAGAGAGAGAGATGTGTGTAGAATGTATAAGACACCTTGGCAATGAGACTTTAGTAGGGAATAGACAAATCACCGGATCAGGACCTGAGTGCTCTTTCTTTTTGCGTTCTTGGAAGGTCGATAACAGTGGGACTATTCATTTCCGGAAGAAAGCCCTCTCGTACACCTCTGGATAATCCAACTCTTTGTATGGATTGGTGCACCGAACGGTGCGTTTGTATATACCATCCCCTTGGCCTCTTTTTTTACTCCAGCACCTCGCCCGTTATCCAGAGTTCTCTTATCCCCCACAGATACCTTATCACGTCCATTTTTTGACTGGGATAATACTGTTGGATAAAAACAATTGCAGAGTTAGTCTGTATCAGATAAACAATTTTCCTTTCTCTTTTCACGGGAGGGTGCCTGGGTAAGATGGATTGCTTTGACAGTTTTTTCGCTGATCATAACTCAAACAGAAATTTATTAAGTGAATTCGGTGTAGGGATCGGCTGGTGATAATGGGAAGGGGGGGGGGGTGGGTTCCAAATGAAAATATTATCGGGGTAATAATTCAACGGAGCATTGAAATTTCAAAAGAATCTCAATGTGTGAAGTTTTGTGAAGGATCACATTCAGCAGATGAGGGGAAGCTATTGTTCATTTTTTGATGGAATATCTGAGGTGAATCCAATTGCGTCAGATGAACAATTTTAGTTTCCCTTCGCAGGGGAGGCTCCGTAAAATGGACTGGTTTAACATTTTTTGAACGATCATGACAAACATGTCAAACAGAAATTTGTGAATTGACTCTAGGGGATTGTTGACCGTAGGATAAAAGGGAAAGGGAAAGGGATTTGTGATTTCCATATGAAAATGTTATCGGATTATTATATCAATGAAATGTTGACATTTTCGAGGAAAGTCCAGTGTCAATTTTATTGTAGTCCTTTTAGGGCGAGGGGAAATTTAATGTAATCGTCGGGAAAATTGAAACTGGCTATTTCGGGATATCTCTCGGTTTTATGATTTCTAGAAACGTTCTATTGTTGTATTCGGGGTGGAACAATGGACAACAACAATAGCACTTATTGTTGTAGCTGGCTCGAGGGTTAAAAGGATAAGTCTGGTCAATGGATTGTTAGTAGTTAAATGTGGAAGTGTATTACTCGGTTATGATTACCACGTCATTTGAGTGATAAGGAAGAGTTGATAAGTCGTACACATCGGGATTCAATTCAGCAGTAAAGGGAGGAAAAGGGGTAAGTGTTTTTCTGTATCTTCAGTTCTTGATTAATGCGTTGAGAAAAAAATATGATTCTGCTTTTCGAATATATTTTTGCTAAGCTTTTACAAGGATTTTTAGAGTGAGATTTTCGCGCCTTTGGTCTCAAACGAATATAATTAACGAAATTATATTTTTTCTCAGTGTAATAAATCATGAATTTAAAATAATTATGAAATGTTCAGTTACAATGTCACTAGTGCTCCAAAATTGTGGAATATTTTGTGAACTCGCGGGAAATCACGAAAATAATAGTGAAAGAATAATTTTCTGAGAATTTCGTTCGTTTTTTTTTTTGAATAAACAGTGGAATTAATTATTTTTTTCTATAATTATGACTTTGTGTAAAAATAATATTGACCCAACTCCGCCAAATTGTCTCAACCGCTACATCGAGGTATATGCAATAATAAACTTAAGCTCCATAAATATTGTAAAGTTTTCGTTCTAATCAGATATTTTTTCACGAACCCAAAGGAGGAAATCGATAAGAAAGTTATTGGTCTCCTTTGACCGTACCCAGAACCCCTGGATCTACCTCTACAAACATTTACAACATTGTTTCCCCCAACAATGATTAATTTTTGTCTATAGAACTACTTTATCGATTCAATCCCACCATTGTCGAGTCAAAGAATTACTTTAATAAATTAAACCACAGGGGTTCCCTTTTCCCTTGATCAACCCCCACGAACCTAGTCTCCAATTTTTCTTCCATCGTCATTGTTTAGACGAACAGAGTACTTTATGAGTTCTCACAAATATCAAAAACTTTACGACTCAACTTTCCTTGTTACATCCTTCTATCAAATACAATTCGAAACTTTCACCTCTCCAAATAAATTTTAAAATACTCCTCCAACTTTTAACTAAATCCAAGATTTTTACCCTCTTATTACCATTTTCTTTTTTCTCACAACCCTTTACGCTCGATTATGTACAAAGTCTTGAAGGTACAGGAAGAGCAGCAAGACGAATAGATAAAGTTGTTTGCAAATTTTTCTCCTTCTTTTTCTCGTCATCCACCCCTTCTCCCTCATCCCCCATTTTCCAGTTTTCTCTTTTTGACGTTGTCCTGACGTGAGGCCGCAGGCAATCGGAAATCGCTAAACCGTGGAAAGTTTTAATGGCCCCTGAGGATGGTGGAGAAGAATGGCAAGTACAAAAACCAATAGTGGAAAAAGTGGCCCTGGGCAATGAGGTTTTGTTTTTCCTCCTGCTTTCCCCCCCTTTTTTTTTAAATTGTAACTTTGAGAAGAGTGAAAGTGCCGGAGAGGGAAATTACGGGGGGGGGAGGGAGGGGTGAGAGGTGAGGGGGCTTGCGCATACATAAGAGGTACCTAAAGCCAGGACCATATCTTTTCCAATCCACCCCACAGTGAAATTCGGCAACGTATTGCCCTCGGGGGAGGGCTCCACATAGCCGTTACCAGATCTACGGGCTTGATTACTTCCTCATCGTGATACCTCACCCTGAGCCACTTCTCAGCTAGATATCCCTCCAGCAATATCCCCAGGTATTTTTTTTTTCTCCCTTCTTCACTGCTCAGCGGCATCGTCCCATCAATTCCGGGGGCTTTTTTTTCTCGTAAAATTGTACAGCGTATGAGATGGAGCAAATTATTATTTTGGCAGGCAATTAACGAGGGGGGTGGGACCACTGGGTTGTAATAAGCCGTTTGTGTCGCTGTCGTAAAGTTTTATCGTTGCTCTTTCCACCCCATCCTTATTCTAGTTTTATTACGACACTCTGTATATGACCGTGACGAGGAATGAGACTCCTGGCTTAATCCAACTCTCCATGTTCCTGTATTCTACAAGTAAAACCGGTGGGTTAAATTTGCTGGGTTGAATTTTGGTAGAGAGATGAAGAATTTAAGGTGGTATTAGGGATATTTCGTGACAGACGGAGCTCGGGTAATCATTCTGGATCCTGGGGTAAATTTAGTTTTAGTGGATTCTTGTTAGTTTGGATTATAAAGTAAATGTCAGGGTTTTATGCGAGGAAATGTCTTCGTCAATTTTGACGATGGTTTCCGGCATTGTTAAGTCTATTGGAGGATGTTGAGTGTGCCCAATAGTCTGTATGGATATAGTACATTACGCAACAAGTGCGGGAAAGGTTTTCTGGCGAGTGTGGGGGGTGGAAAATGAGGCGCAGTAATGTACTATTGTCGAGTATTAAAATTAACGATTTTTATTAGTTATTTATTTTTCTGGACTGCTGGAGTGGAATAATTATGAAACTTTCAGTGGAGGATAAATTATTTAAGAGAATTTGGGAGCAGATGAAGTTGGATCTCCAATTTCGAAGTTCAGATTCATCAAAATTTTACGCTGACGTCAGTGAGAGGCCAAATGTCTTAACTATTTTTTATGAGATGATGTTTTCATTCAATTTTTTTGTTATGTAATGATTTTATATCGTGATAGTACGGGCAATTTATTAATTTCAATTGGTGTTGTTTACTCAGCCGGTTCTATTAACAGGGAAGCATAGAAATCAAATTTATGAGTGCTCTCCCAGTATTCCAAAGGAAATTGATTTTAATACTTTCCGGAGACATTGAAAAATCATTCATTTTAGTTCGGTCCAGAACTTTTATTGTACGTTTTCAATTTCTTCTCCGTGAGATATCGATATCCCTTTAAACAAAGAAAAAAAGGGATTTGAATTTTCCGCTGACATGAAATATGAGAAGAATCTACTTTCTCGTCGATTTTCTGTTATTGATCGGTTTCTTTCCGGTTTATTATATTAATTGAAATCGAACTATATTAATGAAGATTACACTGTAAGAAGTTTATGGTGTCCCAGATTATGGCGTATGATATATTTTGATGCTAAAATTTACCAAATAGTGGAGTTAAATTAACAACCAGCCTTTCGTTAAAAGTGGAAACCAAGTAAATCATTTTATTGACACCATGAAAATGTAAAAAACATATATTTGGCACTTTTCGGTTATCCATTCACTCCACGCAATGTCACCCATCGCATCTCTTCGGTGTTACCGTTAATACCGAAGTTATGCTTCGCAGTAAATTTTTAACACCGCTAATCTACACCGCAAACTGTGGACTTTTTTGGACACCGACGTGGTGTTAAAATCAATACTGAATTTTTTTATGTACCAGTATTCTCTCGCTATGTAAAGGGAAAAAAAGATTTGGAAAAATTCGCAAGAATTCATCGAGAGATTTTATTTATCCAAATATGATTTTTTAATTTCCTTCTATGTGTTTCGAATCATAAACCAGAAAACCACTTTTTAATTTTGATTTAATGCCGCAATTTGTAAATTAAAGGAAAAATATTTAGTCAGAGGAACAACGAATGAAATTAAATTAATTTCATTTCGAAGACGGACAGGTGAAATTAAATGAGATTGATAAATAAAGTGATTAATTAATATTAATGCGGGTAATAGATTTCGTGGGAGGTGGTGTTTAAAGCAAAACTCGTTGGTTTGACTTTATGAGAACAGTTTGAAGGAATTTTTTTTCAGTCACTGGAAAAGCTCCCTTGATGTGCTCCTCTTTAAGACTAGAAAAATTCAATTTTGCCTCTCAACAGTTCTGGAATTTAAATATCAGAATAACAATTCAGACGTTATTTATATTTTTTTGTGCAAAATGCCTTCTCTATTTTTGTAGCAATGGAATTCGTTTGAATAAATTCATGTATTTTACAAGTGAAACTAGCGGATGAAATAGTCATGAATTTTGCGTGAATTTTGGTAGACGGATGAAGGATTCCCGGAATTATAAAGGGATAGGAGAGTTGAAAAACCACTGAAATGCGAGAATCGCTCTGTGAAATTATATCACCTGATGAATATAAAATATAAAATCACATGATAGGAAGAATTCGATTGTCACGAAAATACAATGAACCGAGACAGATCTGATATCATTGAGATTAATGATTATCTATCTGACTATCGAACTTTCTCTCGAATTTCTCGACGTGCAACAAGCGATATTAACTCACGTGGATTCAGAATATTTTGGTACAAGCGGTATTCCATTAATAATCTTGACTTTTCGTCCAATAAAATTTCATATTCATGTCAACCTGGGATTTAAATAAATGAGAAACGTCTGCATCATACGCCAGGAATGAAATTCTCTGGATTTATTGTAGAAAAATTCTAAGATCCGGTTAGTCTGGTGGATAGAACGATTGAAATTTTTTTTCTCCAGTTGGAAATGTTTTTTACTTCTTTCACTTTCAACTAAAAATTCGTCCGAATTTATTCTTCTATATATAGACATGTGGAAGTGATAAATTAAATGGTTACAAAAATTTTAGCGCATGGATGCGGTAGTTGGGAGGAGGGCACGTGCCCTTATAAAAAAGAATAAGTGACTGGAAAAGAATTTGCGATAAATATGTCGCGATGAATAAGTGACTGGACCTGTCAGATCAGGAAAACGATAATTTGATCAGTGGAAGTCGATAGAGACAGGAGTGTTTGACATTGAGTCCATCGAATTGACTATTACTAGTTAAATTTCTATTTGACTTGGACACCAAATATCTGTCCCAGCCCGGTATAGACTACATTATTGATTCAACAATTGAACGCAACTCAATATCGAGGATCATTAAAATTACCCACTGCATATCCTTATTATTTTAAAAATTATTTTTCATTGATTATTTATCGAAAAATAACTGGAACCGTTCAACTAAGTAAATATGTTACGACTCCCGCCCAAAATTTTTCATCGAGGTAACTTCATTGTTTATAAACTAGTTGTAACCGATAACAATTGCCAAAAATTTACTTTTATCGACCCCAGACGTTGCCTTGGGCGACCGACCCCATGAGTTTACTTGCTGGGTCAAAGAGTTTGGGGGATAAGTTTAGGTGCAAGTGAGTCTGTTCAATTAGAACAAAGAAATTAGAGTATAATGAGATGAGAGAGTTTGAAAGTGAGTCAGCGTTCGGTGAGGAAACCAAATCGAGGGCAATGGGGTTATTATCGATAAGCCTGAGTTCATGTTTCATATGCATGATTTTTATCAGTCATCCACTTAATGTTTTCGAAAAGTTCAATTCCATTGATTAGTCATTTAGACTCTTCCAGATGCGACGCAGAATCCTAATCAAAATGAATGGCTAATTAACGTTGTCTGGCCATAGTTTTCATTTTTATAAATCTTCTACTTGTTGTCTGGAGATCCTAAATTAATAGTTGGAAAATATCATTTTAAAACGAAAGGGTAGAGGCGCTCCTAATTAGCGCAATAATGAAAAACAGATTATCCCACATCGAAAAATTGAGTTCTGCAAAATAAAAAATGAATGTTAAAATAAATTCTTACATTCGTACAAATAATCCACCCATACTCGTTAGATACATACGATCTGGTAATTGGAGACCACAATTTTTTGTTCTCCTGAATAAAAGCTCAGCTTTGTTTACCTGAATTCATTTGAATAGATTGGAAATCGGTCTGAGCATCGAATGAAAGCAATTAAACCAGTATCTGCGTTACCGAGTGAATTAGCCAGTTTAATTGTAACTCCATTGATAGGTATAGAGCCTCGTATACATATCGAAATTGTGGCAATCTAAATAGGTTGTGCGATATTTCCGTGATCGATGGAAATTGTAGTGAACGGGTGAGGTAAAGCAGTTTCAACGAACACGATATGTGACAATCCGTGGGTACCCCGAGAGTTTACCGGTTATTGCGGTTTCCCTGACGATAGGAATATGTGTAGTCGATGGAGGATGAAATAAATTTCACGATCATCAACACTGAACCGAGGGCAAGGGAACGAGCCAGGGGAGGATTGGATAGATATAGGGTTGACTGCGTCAATTTTCAAACCGCACATTGCCACGAAAACAGCCTCCGGTGGTATCGGAATTCTATTCACTTTGTGCCCAGACGTGTTGATAAAACCCGAGGTATTATAGAGATTTTAAAAATAAACACAGAATCCATCCAACGACGGAAAATCTTCAGTGGATAAAAAAAAAAATTAATGAATATGTGGCTTTTTGTTATGTCACAAAAAAAAAGCACTCGGTTTGAGTAAAAAGTCCGCAACTCGTTACATAGAAAGCACCCAGACGAACACTCGGGAGTAGTTTTTTTTTCAGCTGAACTTCTCCACAAGAAAGAATCGAGACAGTCTCTCGAGGCTCTACTCAGGTATAAATGTGTCTGCACAAATGTATTGCCACGCATTCGAGGATCGTCAAGCGGATACGTAATGTAACAAAGGAGAGAGGGATTTCGAATCATAAGCATCAACGAGTCTACGTGCCTCTCATTCGGTTCTGGTGTCTGCACTCCCTTCATTCAAGACTCAGGAGTAATACTATAATTTGAACAATTCCAAAAATTTTCGAAAATCCTTGGTTCAGTTGAAACTTGATTTTACACAGTTGAAAATTTTTTTGAATCACATTTCACCATATCATGAAGTTGGAACGATTGTTGGTCACCAAAATTAATAAACCAATCATTTATTACGTTTAACTGATCTGATGTATGAATTTTTTTCTTTGTCTAGTAAATATAATATTTTGGTGTCTTTCAAGCTTTGGAATTTTGCGAGGGTAAAAGCTTGAGCTGCGAACAAGCAGACGGATCATTGACCTAATAAGACACTCGAAAAAAATTCAATTCTCTCTAAAAAGCAGCGAGCAGTAATCTTCCCT
The DNA here is from genome assembly GCF_034640455.1 of Diachasmimorpha longicaudata. Classification (NCBI taxonomy): domain Eukaryota; kingdom Metazoa; phylum Arthropoda; class Insecta; order Hymenoptera; family Braconidae; genus Diachasmimorpha; species Diachasmimorpha longicaudata. The sequence continues at coordinate 3,040,044 of NC_087235.1, read as the reverse complement.
TCTTTTCCCTCGGCTCTACGAATTCTGTTGAGGGTAGAGTGAAAAAAAAAATTCCTCACCGCAAGTGGGTGTGAAAATTCATGGTAACCGAGCCCACTGAGTCACGTATCCCGACAATGAGGTGAATTTCATACTTGTGAGAAAAGTGGGTCGAGTCACTCATTTAGCTATTCAGAACTGTAGGCACCAATGGTGAATGGTCACCTGAATTTTACAGGGGTTTCTGGACGATGTGCACAAAGTTCTATAGCCTCTTCTGTACAATGAAATCGATGGGTGGTTTGGAGTGCGCTGGGGAAAGGATGAGCAAATGAATTCCCAAGTAACGAGGGTGGTAACGAGAATAACGGCAGCACGACCCCAATTAAACTCGCATTTCAATTGAGCCATCCAATCAAGCCGGTCCTCTTCATCCATCCCCCACCGGTTCCACCACTTTCCTGATGGCACTGACGTATCCTGGAGCTGAGGGTTTTCGGATTATCATGAAGACTCGGGCCTCTCATCTCACTTGACTTTTGTGACTACTACTAAAGTGCCTTCTGACGAGGGCAATTAGAAGTATTCTAACATTTTCTGAAAATCGTTGAATTTTTTGGAATTTATTTACTCTGTACTCATATTTTTTGTGAAGACTCGAGCCTTTCATCTCACTTGATTTTTGTGACTACTTTAAAGTGGTCACTGACGAGAGCAATTAGAAGTGCTTTGACGTTTTCCAAAAACCGTTGGATTCATTTTTAAACTTTTGTTAATTTTTTTTTACTCATTTTTTTATTTTTTATGAAGACTCGAGCCTTTCATCTCACTTGATTCGTGCGATTACGCTAAAGTGCTCACTGACGAGAGCAATTAGAAGTGTCCTGACGTTTTCCAAAAACCTTTTGATTCTTTTTCATATTTATTTTATTTATTTTCATTAATTTTTTTTACTCATATTTTTATTACAGCTTCAGTGGATAGTTGAAAAGCGTTTGAGTAACTGAAGAAATATATGCAATTCAAGGGGAGAACCTCATGAAACTAATAAGTGGCAGCTGGTGGAGGTACGAATCGAGTAACTTTTAGTACATGCAGAGAAATTATCTGGGAAAACCCTAGTGCTAGCACGAACAAAGGACGCAAGGTGGTTTAGCCCCTATGGCACTAGACGTGGACCATATTTTTCATGAACGATTTTCACATTTACGAGTTTGGGAAAGAGCCAATGCGAAGCCCCGGAGAAGGAAAAGTGAAGGTCATATGGAAAATGTATGTTATTTCACCAGTCGATAAGAGTATCATCTGGCGAATGTTGGCTTTATAATTCTAGTCCAAGCACAGGATCATAATGACCTGAGTCAAGTAATATTTTTATCGTCGCATGACAATAACATTGATCATTCTGATGATTGACACTGGGTGAATGTACAGTGTGGCTTCCATCAAACTGTAACAGACACTTAAACTGTTATCCAAGTGACACACTGGAATTGGAACAGCACTAGAATTTTTTATAGCCGATGGATTGGGATTTTTGGCAGCATCAACACTTGAATTATTCAAACAATTTTTCGCCGTAAATGATAGGTCGTATAAAAAAAAAATGAAACAGATATTGAAACAAATCCGCCTGGCGCTACATTTAGAAGTAAAATGTCAGTGTTCATTTTCATTTAAAAAATGTTCTTGACATTAAAATGTCGACCCAATTTCTACTTCTCTCATTCCTCATTCCTTTATCACAAATTTCCAGAACAAAGTTATCCCCTTTCCATTACGTACGAAGAATAATTAAGAAATTCATTGTTTAATGGATTTTGTAGCGGTGCGTTGGTAATCGAAAAAATAAATTAAATCTTAAAAATTAACTTCGTTGTAATTCATATTGTATAGCGGTAAATGAGCATCCAGTCTCTGAAGTCTACGAGCCTTTTGAAGGAGAGAAATGTCTACGTTGGGTGGAACTTGTGGTACAAGAGAAATGTAATTATCAGATAAAAACTGGAAAATTTCGTAGCTTCACTTCAGAATAGAGACCTTAGAGATACGGATTTGTTAATTATAAGGAATGAAACAATGAAAATTGGAAGAACCATTATTTCACTAGATTAAAAAATCCCAGTAATAAAGCCATTGTAAAATACCCGGAAACTTAGGGCCAAAGGAGCTCCACTGAAAGTTTTAATGTCCCAATTCGGAAATAAAAAAAAAATCCCAGAATAAAAAATAGCCAACGCACTTTGATATCCTTGACGTAAAAGTCGAGTGGAAAATGGAAAGGAAAATATAAATCAGTCGTAAGTTCCCAGGAGAAAAACACGTGTACCAGAAAAATGTAAAAGTCGTAAACATCAAGCACTTGGAATTCACTTTTTATAGTGTACTGCTCTCGAAAATGCAATGTATGAATTATATTTCTCTTCAAACAGAAAATTGAGAAATGCTCGAACTGCTTATGCATTCTGATAGCACATCGTGTGGAAGAAATTTTTCATCCTTCGACTTTGTAATGCACTAAAAAATTACAAATAAATCGATTTTAAATGAGTCCTCTCGATGAAAAAGACCCGATCCCTTGCAAACAAAAAACTAGGGACAAAGAAACGAAAACGGGACTCAGGTTCGTTATTAAAAAGAAATTTAAAGACTTACCCCATCGAAAAGAGGATGAAATCGGTCGTTGCCCCGAACATCATTTGTACTTCACGCCTGAAAAAAATTCCAGAAATTGATGAGTTGATCGATGAAGTTCCTTGCTTCATAATATCCCACTGAACCATGATTAAGTGATCAAACTGACTAAATTATTTCCTGGAGAAAAAATGCAGTTGAGAAAAAAATTTAAAGAAGTAATTTGGAAAAATGTGCCTTCATTTCCCCTCGAATAAAAGTCCTATTCCGACAATTTTTCACTGGAGACCTTGTGAAAGCTGTAACTCTAGTCAGGTTCTCAAAATTTCATTGGTCCAACTACTGATATTAAATTATTTCAGTCAAGTATCACGTCTCTTAATGTCTGTTAATTCCATGATGATAAATCTCCTCAATTCTCTGAAGTTTGTTGACAAATGAAGTCCCCTAAATTCTGAAGTTTTTTAATAATTCTCCTGACATTTAAAATTTTAATATCATGAAACTGATATCCAAGGGGACAAAAAATTGTGAAATGAGAGACAAACGTTGGACAATCAGGGACAAAATAACGCTGTACCGGGGAATACTGAAATTGCACGGTAATTTCTCATGAATAAAACTCCTGGTGGAGATATACCGAGAAAATGAATGTTTGCAGGACGTGAAAAAAAATTACGAGCAATTGATGCTGCTAGAGCACGAAAACTCACCTCAAGGGAGTTGAAGATTCTCAGTGGAGAAGTCAAGGAGTATCGTGGTATTCTAAACGAGGTTGAAAATGGCGACAAGAGAAGAATACACACTGTTTTGCAAGGTCACAAGGACTTTCAGTTGGCGTATGAAAATCACAATCCAGGCGTAGGATTTTTTTGTAGGATCCTCACACTACAATTGACCACAAATAAAAAATGAGAAAAACTTATGTTCTTTCTACCTTCAGACGGTTTGCGACGCAGTTGACCAAGATAACTGCCTCAAACGACGCCAATTGGACAAATTGTACTACGTGAAGCGAAAAAAAATGAAGGAATTCTTTGATCATAAGGTTCATCATATTTTTCCATTTCAAATCCTCAAGAGTATTATGACGAGACTGCTTTACTTCACAAATTTGAAAATCTCGATTTTTTTACGCGACACAATTTAACAGAATAATCTGACGGTTTTTTTTAATTTTATAGAACTTGAATTGACACTCAATGAGAACTTTCTCGAACTTTAAAAAAATCCAGTTTCAAATTTTATTTATCTCCTCATCACTTGTCCGTAAAGAAAAATTTCTCGCACATTTCGCACGATGTGCAGTGATTTTTACTGAGAATTCCTCTCCACGATAGCACAGAAGCAAATTCGTAGAGAAATTCCGCGTCGGTAATGAAAATTTCATTGAGGATCAAATGAATTTCCTCTGGTTTCACCTGGTGGGATCAAAACCCCTCGGGAATTTACCCTTAACCGCAGCAAAACAACCCCTGGACAGATTTTTTCGCGAAGCCAACACTAAAATTTATCTTCCCACAATTCGAGGTTCATCATAATTTTTTCTATCACTTAATTAATTGAACGAACAATGTACCCTATTCTATCCGCTTAATTAAAGTAACGATATTATAAACTCACAGTTCATGAACTGTTAAGCTTTGCCCTCATTACTTAATGGAAATGACAAAAAAATATTTCGCCATAAAAATTTATCTGGTAAATTGAAAAAATTAACTGAATCACTCCATATTCCTCTTTTCACACGTAAACCCCACCCTCAGTCGTTTGAAAATTCGTGGAGCATTCAGAATGTAAAAACCTCAAGACCAAATTTGCCTTCATTATTCTTTCACTTTCACCACCTCTCCATAACATTCTTAGTCCAATAGTGAATCAGAAAACCCGGATAAGTGCACTGAATTTTCGAGTGATTTTCTGATGAATATCTTTGAATTCCAACGAGCCAGAAACATTTTATCAGGACGTCCCCTATGGATCGTCACTCCATTCACGGATCACTGTGCGAAGTGATCCTGAAGTTGAATCCACTTCTCCGGTTCTCCCATCTCTCTAAAATAACCTACAATTCAATTTAAAACTCTTCTGATTAAACAGCTCGAGTTGACACATTTGCAAGACGAATTTGAGCTTCAGTCCGAGGTGCCAGAGCCAGACCGCGACCACCAGAGGATCATCGCACTTTATCGGAAAGCCCGAGCTAATGAGACAGCAGCAAAGGCCGTCAGGGGAACGTATCAAAGCATGTTAGCCATCCTGGAAAAGGTAAACACTGAGCCCTTGAAAAAAAATAAACAATGTATCGTAAAAAGACGCCTTCGAGGCTCAGCTTGTCGATTCAAGCCTTCCACTCCCTCGTCCTCTACCCCGATTTTAAAAACATCCAATCGTCTACTCTCCACAGGAGACGATCTGTTTTGACGCTGTACTGGAGGCCTTGAAGAAGGACAAAGTGGAACAATCCACTGTTCTACAACGCACGTCAACCATGGGTCAACTAGCTGCTGAGGATCTTGATGATACACGTCAGCTGTACAAGAGAATGGCCAACGACGTCTGGAAGAATATGAAAGAACGTGAGGGAAATCTCAAAAGAGCCCGCACAAAAGTCAAAAGCCTGTGGCAACATGCGCGTTCTCTCGTCAGAGTAGAGGTCTATTAGTCCACCGAACGTCGAACAAAAAATTTGAAGAAAAAAAAAATTTTAAAAAAAGCTAGAAGAATGAGGAAGGGGAAAACGTTTACTCTAACGGAAATTGACTTTTCCAGAGTGACATGGACTACGCGGAGAAACTCAAAGGTAAAATGAAGTCGGTAGTTGACGAAGATCTTAAAAAACAAATTGATGAACTGGAGGCTACATTTGAAAGGATGAAAGAAGTGCTGATGATACGTTCTTCCGATGAAATGTTCACAAGGTAATGGAAGAACACCTGTGGTCACATTTCCTCGGTTTTCATATGGTTCATTGACTCAACAGATTCCAGGAGCAGAGGAGGAAGAAGGAGTGTCTAATTGGACAATTTAACAGGAACCTTGAGGAGCGTGATTTATACTTAAATAAGAAGGAACACGCCTGTGTAATACTTGCCAATTTGGAACACTCTGTGATTACTACCACTGGCCAGTAATGTCTCCATTAGTGCACTTGTTTTAATTTAATATTTCTGGAGCGTGTGGGTAATTTATTGGAGGGAGTGGTGATGCGATGATGCTGAACAGTTTGAAAAGTTATTTTGATTTCGTATTTAATTTTCGTATTTAATCTTATCCGTTTAAAATGTTCGTTCCATTAACAAAAATATTCGGGAGATTCGTTTGATTTAATTACGAAATCATTTCATCTTTTTGAAGAAATGAAAGGCATTTACTGGATTTTATAAATTTTTTTTCGGAGTTCTAATCAGATTTTCGTTGAGGGAAAAGTAAAAAAAATGAACCAATGAGACTCTTTTGTCTGGAGTCAAGAAAAAAGAACGCAGCGCACGTGCATGAAATACAGATGCCTTACGATAAGCTATGGTAACATTACCATAATAGAAGTTTAATTTTCATTGGCTAGTTATATTATTTTTAAAAATAATCAATGCTCCTTACGTATCATAAATTCCCTGCTCATTCCTCGATTCCGATTAGTGCACAAACGACTGCTTGAATTTCAATGGTATTTTTGCTACTGCATAGTTCATGTTCCCAATCGTCTGCAGGTCATAACTTATGCGCTACGGTACATAGTTCAGTACGCACCGTGGGAATTTCCAGGGTATTCGCGAGTTTTCGAGAATATTTTTGAGATTTCTACAAAGTTCGCGAAAATACTCGTGTTTTAAGCAAAACTACAAGGAATTCTCAGGAGGAAATCATCAAAAAAAATTCATTGGTTTCTCCGGAAATTCGAAAGAACTCTTATAATCTTTTGAATGTCAATTTTATTACCGTAACTATTCAATTACAATTCAATAGTTCTTGTCATAAAATGAAAGAGTGTAGATTAAATTTAGCAAAACTCTCGTTCCCTAAAATAATTCATACAATTTCATCCTATTCCATTTCCATTTTCCATCCGATTTCCATTTTCTCCGATACATTAATTTAATTTTATCCACCATTTTGCTAAAATCGATATTGCAGAGATTGATTCGATTTATTAAATGCCGAGAGAAAAGGGCGATTTATCCTTTTTATTCTTTATAATCTGACATTCGTACAGAACGGGAAAAACAAATCAAACCTCCCCCATACAACAGTCCTTAGTGACCACTCGAACGACAGTTTTCTCATTCTCCTTCCGAGGGAGGGGAAGTAGATATTTCAATTAACTCAATCGTAACGATATATTCTTTCGATTAATGGAGGAATGCCCATAAATTCGAATTCTATTCTGGTTTTTCGATAGAATGGATAGAAAAGGCGGTCGGAACTGAGTATTGAAGAAAAAAACTATTACACTATTACTACGTAATAATAACAAAAATAATAATCCATATAATTCATATATTTAAAGATCATGTTTTTTCTTGAGATACTCAAGTCCAGGATGGAAATATCCCTAAGACACGCGTGAGAGAGCGGATTGATGACAAAAAACGTTACATATTTTTAAAGAGCACACTTGATATACCATAAAATGCTCTCCTAACATTTTATCCTGGACTCCCTCATTTTGCGGATATTAGCATAATTAACCGAACGTTCCAGTATACTTACCCACTTAGCATAGAGGCAAGTTGATGAGTCGGTTCTCGTGAAATTGTACAGGGCCTCTATTTCTCCGACACTAATCTAAGGGAACGGCCTGGATAAATTTAACGTACCTGATTGCGGAAACATTTTGTTCGACTTAAAGTTCAACTATTTCATGTTGAAAAAAACGTGGAATTGATTATTAATTTACAACTGCGGTTTATCGTAGCTGTTGCATTGCACTGACAGAAAAAAATTATCTCTGGTAAAAATGGCTAACATAATAATAAATTAAAAAAGTATTTAAATATCTAGCAAAATGTAAAATCAGGGTCTAATCAATTGCAATAATAACTGCGAAGCTTTCTGTAAATATTCTGACATGAAAAAAAAATTAAATTCTGAATTTCCATAGTTTAAATAAATTTAAGAACAGCAACAATACATGTCTTCACCGTTGTGCTTTGAAGTAGTCTTAGAGGGTAAATTAATCAGCGTAAAATTTTTAGTTTCACCGAAAATCTCAATGTAGTACAAAATTTTTACTTCAGATACAAAGCAAACAAGAAAGAGAGCCTCGAGCAGATAGAATATCAAAAGAGAAGAAAAGCGGATTGCGAGAAAAAAAGGCGAGCCAAGGGTGAAGTATTAATTAATGTACGAAGCGCTTTGTTGAATATGCTGGGCCTGCTGGAGGTTGTGAAACGAGGAAAAGGCAGTGGTGGAGGTGGTAAGAAGGCCACAAAGGATCACGATAAAAAGACGAGAGAGAAAGCTAAGCGTAATGATGAGAAGGAAAGCGAGGATGAGAGGTCAATGCGATCGTTCAAACCTGACACACAGAGAGTAGAAACAGTCGACACTGACGGTGAATAGATTATCATTTTGATTTAATTGTGGTATTAATTACTGGGGCTCTTGTCACAGCTATTTCATTGCTTTCACGAGTTACTAAGAAGATGATGGTTCTTTATGGAATGAGCAATTTTGATCTCGATGAGGAGAGCGAACGAAATGCGAGAATTTTGTATCAGACTTATGTAGCTGATGTGCATTCGAAAATGAAATTTGAAGATGAGGACGTCGAGCCTACCGGTAAATAATATTTTATCGAGATATTGAAAAGTTATTCTCATAGGGGAATAATTTTGTTCAGGAAGTTAACGTATTTCGTAGAAAAGTTTGGTTTTCTACATCAATTTCGGGGAATTTGGAATTTAATTTTTTTACGGATTTCATTTCACCGAAATATTTTCTACAGAAATCGCTTGACATAAATATTAATAGTTTCATTTTCACTCTATTCGTTTATTACGTGAAAAGTCCATAGAAATAATCTCAATGGATTAATTCTTATATAAAATTTAAATTCCATTGATTTTTGGAAAAAAATATTCTTATCGAAGATTTCCATCGAAAAAAACTGATATAATTATTGGAACAATGTTATACCAATTTTCAATCCAATCATTTGCTCTCAAAGTTCAGCAATCACTCAGTAATTACGTGAGAAAATAATTCAAAAGTGAACTTCTGACCTGATTCCCTCCATCATCCCCAGACATAGTCCATCATATCAAATATTCCTTTCTTCAATTTTCATATTTCATACAGGAATCGTTGTGGAGCACGAAGTGATCGATACATCAGTCTTCACTCGTGAGGATATAAAGAATCGTAGCCAGCAAATCGTCGAAGCAAATATTCGATACCAGTGATAAATTGTCCAATTATTCATACTTTATCCATAACAATATTTATTTTCAGTACTTATCAATAAATTATTTAATTTCATTGACACGCCCCCAACCCAAACGCTCCTTTCTCTTCTCAAGTACCAGCCACGAAGGTGTGTTCTTTATTGGCTGGGCATTGGGATACTTGTATTTTGGTTTCGTTTCTTTGAAGGGGTTGATCTCTTTGAATTTCCTCAGTAGAAAGTCTTTATTGATGTCCTTAGGATCTCGATATTTATCCATGTATAAATTGAAGGGTTTGCCTTTGGGAAACCACTCTTGAGGGCGAATGTAGGGAGATGGAAAATCGTACTCGAAGATTGGAGCTTTCATTTCTATAAAAAATAATCGAATGAAAAAAATACACTTTAGATTCTTTCAACTCGACTCGAAACATTTTTATGAACCAAACAATATAGGTGAAAGTGGATACGGAGGAGAGTAATTTTTTTTATCATTGCAAATCTTCATTTCAGTAATAAAAGGGAAAAGAAGACAAGTTACTTTCACGGTGAGTTTCGTTTTTATTCAGGATCTTCCAAGGATGTTTATCCAAAATCGTACGGACTCAAGCTGTGTTCATTTTATTAATTTATAGATAGATTCATTTTCTTTGCGTTAATAAAAAAAGTCGAGTAAATAAATAAATATATCGCCGACAATGGCGGAGTCGTTAGAATATTCGACTCGTGTGCCCCAATTTTCTGGCATCTCTAATTTCTCGGTTTCATGGTTAAGCAACGGAGTCTCGTAAAAGAGACAACTATCTGGTCAATGGTTGTCCCCTCAGGGTGAGGTTTTTGCTTGGCCCATAATGAATTCGGTACAGAGGAGTTGGGTAGGTACAAATGATAAAAACCCGAAAGGGTATACGAACGAAAGGAAACTGAATTTAATTTGAGACTAAAGAATAAATAAATTCAAATTGAGAATAAATCCTGTAAGAATCGCTGTTCAAAGAAACAGATGTTTATTCTGTTGCTTCAAAGGGGACTATTTTTTTTTAATCCGCTGAACAACATTGGGTTCCATATGTTCTCCCTTCTGCCGAAAAAAACTAGAACTTCGTTCAAAAAAAAAACAATTTGACTCCCCGAAAGTGGATAAACATCCTTAATTCCAGAGAAATAGTAAAACTTTCCTAGATACGGATTTCGTAGCTCCCATTACGCTCTAATAAGAAAAAAGATCTCATCTTCCTTCCGTCCAACGATAATCACCATAAAACTCACCCTCAAGTCGACTTATCTCGCTTTATCAATTTCTCACTGATTCCAATGCTTAATTAACTTGGTTGAGAGGATGAAAAAGATGACTCAATTTGATATCAACATTACTTTCTTGAAATTACTTCCGAAATCATGGAGATGGTTAAATTTTAATATATTGATTTTTCATAACCCCAACTCAGAACTACAAAAAGAGTCTTTAACATAACTTTAGAGTAGCTCTACTTTCAGTTTTCCAATTTTCCAACTGAATTGGGCAATAGAAGTTTTGAAAAAATTATACCCGGTCAGTATGACCTAAATTAAATTACATAAAATATTAAAATTTTTCAGAGGAGTAATTTCTTATGAATAAGTAATATAACTTATTTAAAAAGTAATGAATAATTTTTTATGAGGCTTCTTTTTTTAAATCCCCATTTTTCACTATCAAATGATAAATAAATCAGCCATAAATTTTTAAGTATAATGGAAATGTCATTCACCCGATACACTGCATCAAGTATCGATAATTTAGTTTAAAAAAAAATACGTTTTCGAATGGAATTGAGTTTCTTTGAATTAATTTCCATTTTTCAATAATCTTTCAATTTATCGGACGAGTATAGCTACTTTAAAGATATCCATCGACAGTACAAGAAAATTGAGTTGACTCATCTTGACTCATGACTTTTACGGCTTCCCAATAGACTGAGAGACGGAAATACTCACGTAAACTGCGGTGATAAAACTCCTGAACACTGTCGTCCCAATCAGCTTGATAGAAAGATAAGCCCGCAGGAGTGAGAACATCCTGATGTTTCTTGTAGAAGTCCCTAGTCCTCCAATTGCGTTGTTCCAGCTCCAAACACGGCTGTATCTTCTTATACTCCGAGAGATCAATCTTTTTCTCTTGTTTATAAAGCACAAAGATGTATCTACAATAGCCTAAGCCACGCGCTGGAATGGGCATCATGTAATCAATCAGAACGTCTCCCTTATCAACTTGATCCCCAGGAATATTTCCAACGAACCAGTGACAGTACTCTAGCTCTCTATTCGTCAAATTCCCATCAGGGGTTGTGAGAAGAAGTGTCCAAAGAGAGTCTGGCTCAGCGGTATATTTGACAAAGGGAATATTTTTCACCTCATTCGGCTTTAATAAATTCCCTCTGTGAACAGGTGCTATCGTTTCCTCATTCAACTCGTATTTGATCTCTAAAGGAATTGTGGGGTAAAAGTACGCATCTCCATAAAGGTCGTTGAAGATACCGTAATGCTCTGCTATTGTTTTTATGTGGCTTGGAGCATCAGTTTGCCACCAGTCCTCTTTTGATGCTTTTAGGTCAATCAATACTGAAGAAGAGAATGATAATAAAACTTCAATGAGTCATACATATTCATCAGCTCATAATTGAGAGATTAAATTGTTTCAATTTTCAATCAGTTATGTGGCCTAATGCATACACACCGATAAAGACTACTAGTTACGGACTGACAGTGACTGATCATCATTTTGACGAATGATTACTGTGGGACCACAATCATTTCATTAGGGAAATTAATCGGAAATTTAATTATTTGTGAATGACCTTCGAGGGCAATATCACAACGCCTCGAGAATTTTTTCGTCAAAGCACAAAGCTCTCTTGACGAATTCTGGTGAAACCTCCGACAGTGAATTTCTGATTCATTCGTTAACCAATAGAAGACACTTTAATTGGTCAGTATTTAATTCCGTGGAGACTACAGTGGTGAAGAATTAAAGTCCTTCCCACTGGTGAGACCGTGTCTTTACCAACTGTGAATAAATTATGTGACTGAAATCCCTTGGAGGATGAGCATTGGTGATCGTATCGAACTGACATGTGAATTATTTTATTTCAAAACGTATGAAATATTCACTTCTTCATTTTTCACTGGTTACCTCTGGAGAGAAGACATCGCAGAGAATTATTAAGAGTCTCTTTATATAGAGGATTCCCAGCATTATGAGAAAAGTCTCTTGCCAAATCATTATGAACAACTTCACTTCAAAGGTATTTCACAAAGTCTTAGGTGAATTGGAACGAGGTAAAATTGAGAGAATTTTGTGATGCTATAGCGAAAAGTAGCTTTGAAACGCTACAAATTAAAGTGAAACTAACTATGATATAGATGAATATCACATTTAATTCTTCACTAGGGATTATTGAAACTGTTGGAGGACGAGGAATATTACGGGCATGAGACTAGTGAAAGTTTATTTTATGGGGAGACTGATAATGTAGTCACATTATTAAATCACATTCACCCGAAAATAGAATATCCTCAAATCGTAAAAAAGAAACGAAATCGACTGGAAAAATTAAAAACTGAAGACTCGGCAAAATTCTACCGAAATGTTCTCCCACGTTAATTAGAACACTTCCAGCTTGACAATGTCACTCCGATTATCTTTATACCAAGAGTAAAAATGGAAAGTGTGAAATTAATTTAATCGCAAAAGTTCTGTTTTATGCATTCGAAAGTCTTCAGTTTTTTCGCAAGTGCCTTGTGGTCACCCATCCACTTGCTGACCACACAGACCACTGCCCAACTTTCCAAAGCTAAGGCTGGGTTTTAAGAGGATATTTCGCCCGCGGAACACGGGAATCAGATGAGTACTTTCTGCTTCTTCCAAAAAAACATTCTAGCTTATGAACGGTTTATCATCCGATGAGAGTTCATTAGTGAACTTGGTATAGCAATACGAGCAATATAGACACCTCAACTGGAATACTATTTAATTGAAATTGTATGTTCAATTGAATGGAATGTTCAGTTGTCCAAGACAGTGCCAAGAATTTTTTCCATGCCAATTTCCCACTAATGAAATTATTAGAACAAACAAGAGTCATTTGCGAAATTGTTTATCTTTCCTCCCTTGTACCCCTGATAATTACTCAAATCAATATCCTTACATTCTTTTCGCCGAGCCTTCTTCTCCATCTCCGGATTCTTCCTATTCTCCTTCACATTCTCAAGAAAACCAGCTGACATCTCAGCCCTCGAGACCTTCTTGGGTTTGAACCCAATATCAACTCTGAAACTGAGTTCTGGATCCTTGGCATTCAATTCTAAATCCCAGAAAATCCAAATAAAAATTCAACAACAAACATCAAACTTTCAGGTTAGAACCAGTTCCTAAAATTCGACACCAACCTGCGAGCCTTTGTGCCAATGTCCTGGCAACTCCCACGGGTTTTCCCCTCATCAGATGTCCATTTCTCACTTGCTGAACTCCCGCAGGGATTAAATCCCTCTTTAAACAATTAAAAATTCGACTGGCCATGATCAACAACAAACCTCGGTCCACGAGTTGCCGAAGCCGATTCCTACCTGATCGACCCCGGGAAACATCGAGAGATGCCTTTGTCTCGTTCCATTCAAAGATGGCGTTCAACTTTTGATTGCGCTCGTCATGAGATGCTGGACCGGGGGAAGAGGGGGTACTGGAGTTATTGTACCTGAGAAGAGCCTACAGGGGCTGCCCTTCCACGATCACCGGTCGCTTTCCAGGCCACGGGAGTAGAATGGCTCTTCGGTAACGGTCACGAATCGCTTCAGCCGGCTAAACCACAACGCGTCTCCCTTCAGTTTCCACCAACAAGTGACGCCAGTCTGTTGTATTCTAAGTTAACTCCATAATAATCGCGAAAATGACCCCCTGTGCTCCCAAATATACCCCAAAGTGAGTCTAATACATTTCAGGATCTGAAATACAGTGGATCCAGTATGACAACCACCAATGAAATGCTCCAGTGTAATTAAATAATCAAGAGATATTCGGAGTTGTTCGTTCCGGTAGTGCCTGTGGAATTAATCAGCGTCATTTGACATTTCAGTTGTTACAAAGAGATTTCCATTATCGATTGTTACGTGAAAGAGGTGGAAAACGAATAGAAAGTTCACTGGAAGGATCCATTATTTTGATTCCTCTCCCCAACATGCACTATACGCAGGGGTAAATCAAGAGGCGCCAAAGGAACGACGCGCAGGGCAAAGGGGGAGTGAGTCAATAACACGAAAAACGTAGTTAGATAGTGTCTCTAAACATTATACAATCTGAATTTTTTCGTTTGTCGTTGATAACTGTCAGGTTATTTCGGCGAGAGTGTAAACTCCACCACGACCTTGTTTTTTAATGCCACCGATACTTCAATAGTGATAAACGATTCTCTGATAACCGTGCGATAACAGACGTCAGTGAGAAAAGGAATAAATTTTATAAATATAGCAAGACGCGAGAGGTGAACGGTAGCACAATGTGTCTCGTGAGATCGATGAGGAAGTCTCGGACTCACAGTGCTCTGGGAATATTTCACTTCCCGGAAGGCGTAATTCTGGCGTGAAATAAAAAAAAGAATATAGATCCTGTGATTAATGAAGTTTTTTTCATTCTCGGGAAACTGAGAATAATATTGATTGAGAAATTATGACGGATTTATTGATTGGAATGGCCGGAAATGGTTTTCACAACAGCAATGGAACTCCATCGAGCAATGGTGATGTCGTATATCGAACGAGAAATCCAGGAATTTACAGAAATTCGGAGATGAGACACTCGAGGAGTGAGGACATACTGGGGGGTAGTGGAACAGGTGCACCAACGAGAACACCGAGTCCACTACTCCATGATCAGACGTGCGCCTCTGAGGATGATCTCGTGGCATCCAGTGCACTCAGAGATGCCTCGTCCACGTCGAATCTACTGCAAGGGAGTCACAGCTTCTGTCCTTACAACAGGAGAGCCACTGCCTCACCTCCTCCAAATTTTGCGACTGATAGAATTGACCCGGAGGACTCGATTCGTGACATTGTCAGTGAAAACGATCTCTACAGGTAATTGCACTAGCTGAACTATTTTTCCAACACCATGCATTGCTATCAAATTCTCTGCTCCAGTCGACCGTTAATTGACAGAAGGAATCAGGTAGTTTTTGTAAATTTTCGAGTGGGAAATCTGGCCCATCGGGGCAATTCATTTATTCTCATCTATTTCAGGAACAGAACAATCGAAAGATTATTATGACGGGATATTCCAATATTTACCTTTGAGGTTTCTGAATTAAGACAACAAATCGTTCGAGGATTTTTCGAGGTATTTAGCAAAAGTTTCGGTCTCGTCTGACAAAGGAAATATTGTTGACCCGGAGCACACCCAACGCAGCAAAACATGAAGTTAAATATATGAAACTGATACTCGCGAAGTAGTCACC
Source organism: Diachasmimorpha longicaudata (assembly GCF_034640455.1). Lineage (NCBI taxonomy): Eukaryota > Metazoa > Arthropoda > Insecta > Hymenoptera > Braconidae > Diachasmimorpha > Diachasmimorpha longicaudata. The sequence goes on along the minus strand of NC_087235.1, from coordinate 3,024,561 downwards.
AGATGAAAATTGTGTGTGCATAGTTTTTGAGAGTATGAGTACATGAATAACATCAGAATTATAGACAACTATTCAGATGTTAAACTTAGAATGAGAAAATTGCAAAAAATTCATATCCGTTCTCTTTTATCGGCAATTAGTCCATTTTTATTCCATTCTTCATTCGCCTTAATGATGATAACTTGCAAGACACGTGTGTTTATGTCATTCATGTCATTTATTTTTACTCAGTCACGTCACTGATGTCATGAAATTCGCATTTCAGATTCGTGCTATTTAAACGTCACTATGACAAATACATCGCACTCTCGGAGAAATACGAGGAGTCCCGTGGTATCACATACTACCTGGAGGAGCGTTATCACGAGGTCAAGGTGGGTATTTCAATGCAAATAAAACGCAGTGTATTTTCACTTTCATAAGAAAATATCTTGTTGGGTATTAGTCATAGTTTCTTCCGGTGAAAGAGGGATAGTTTAATTTATGGGCGCACTCTGTACCTGCCCTAAGTATTAAAGTGCCCACTCCTTATTTAGCTTGTTTTTTTTTCTTCTTTATTTTTTTATCGGCCATTTATCCCGGGTTCACCTCTTCCCACCCACGGTGGGCTCAAATATCGACATCGAGAATCGCTTTCTTCCTGCTATTTGTGAATGTATTTCATGTTATTTGCGCACATGTAACGTGGAAGGATATTTTATACGTCGTCTGGCGTGACTAACTTCCTTTCGCTAATTCTCTACCAAATGTGAAATAAATAACATGAAACTCGTTGTAATTTATATGGATGGGATTTTTGTTATTGCTTTGTGCTCGCTGGTTTCACGTATTAGATAATCAACCATTTGAAAATGGAGATCACGGAAATCTGCGAATTGAAGCTGAACCATTTCTTTGCGTCTGAAGAACAGCACACGTGCCATTTGTCGCAATTGAAAGTTCCGTTTTGAATTTTCGATCGAAAATCACCCAAAAAGTTCGTAAATCCACTTTTCACTTGACAGTCACCTGAACTCCTGGTTCATGACCTTGGATCAAAATCCTTGGATCCCAAAAATCCCGATCTAATTAAGTGAAACTAAATCAACGATAAAAAAAAATCTATCAGGCGATTCACCACATTTTCTCTGACAAATGTAGTTCGACATTCGCTGTTTCACATTCGTTAGAAAATATTGTGTCAGCCTTATGATGAAAATTAGTATTATTGACATGAGGAGGCCACGTTTGTAGTACACGACAATTGTTCGAAGAGCATAATCAGGGGAAAACCCCGGCTGGGGAATTAAAAATCAAAATGAAGGTTTATGCTTCTAGAGGACAGCGGCCTGAAAATCTCGACAGATGTTTAGGATTCAGCCACTCTCGACTGTGGATGACACCGGATCATAAATATTTCTAGAATCATCTTCATAGAATGTCATAAATCTTTTTCAAGTAGTTTTTGTCGAATAACAAAATAGCTATTTTCCAAAATTCCACGAAAATACGAGTGAGTAAAATTTTTGCAACATTTTATCGCAGGGCCCAGGGGCCAGACGAGACTTTGCAAAGGCAATCGTTCGTACAAAGACGTGACAATAAAAATAATGATGAGGACATTCAACTAAGTTGATAATTTGCCAACATTAATCCAAAAGAAAGTAGAACAAATGTAGAATAAATAACGCGAAATGTGTCGTAAATTATCACAATAGTATTTTTGTTTCGCTTCTATTGAAAAGGACTTTCTCAAGGACTTGAATATTGAAAGACTTAAATATTGTTTTTGTCATGGAATTGAAGTACACCGGAAAGTGAGAATTGGTGGCGGGGTGGGGTTGATCTATATTGTTATACTTTAAAGTTTCTAGGTGATCAAGAGAACCTCATTCGAGGCACTATGTTCTTTCAAACATAACGTGTTCATTCTTCGAAACAACCGGATAACTCTTCAGCATTATTATACGTCGTCTGGCGTGAGTGACTTCCTTTCGCTAATTTCCTACCAAATGTAGAATAAATAACGTGAAATTGGTCGTAATTCAGAAGCATAACATTTTTATTCTTGTTTTGTTTTGCGTCCCATGCTTCATTGAATACAATTGAATGATCAACAATTTGGCAGTCGAAGACATTGAAATCTGTCCCCGGAAATGGCGTTCGTGAGGAAATACATTGAGTTTTTGGTTTTTGTTTGACTTTTAAGAGATCGAAATGTTGTCACTTTTGCTTTCACGTGGAAGCCTTGTTTGATCGATTCTCGTTTTTTGATTTTATAATTTTTTTGTGATGATACCGAAGCACAATCAGGAATGTGAACTAGTAGGGAAGTAGCCTAGATCTCTGATGATCCTTTGAAATCCTAACATAATAAAAAAAAATTATTTTAAACATCGTTTTGAAAAGTAATAACTTTCGTTCATTTTTTAACGAAGCCAGATTTGATTTCAGCATTTTTAAAGGTTTCCTGGCGTAACTGACTTCCTTTCTTTAACTCTCTACCAAATATAGAATAAATAATATTAAATTCGTCATAACTCATAATAATGGGATTGTTATATTACTCTCTTTTTGCTATCACGCAAGAATCTAGAATTTGGCAATGAAGATCACATAGTAAACATCCGTAGCCGGAAACTAAGTTCATGCATGAGGGAAAACAAGATTTTCTTCAACTATAATGTTGTGAATTGAAAATTTTTGCTTGAGGACTTGCAAATAGAAAATTAATTCACTTCAATGAACATCAGGGATATTATCTATTTTTGTTATTTGTTGTAGGTTTAAAATTCCTGGAAAAATGTGCCTTGAGGATGTTACAGATGAAATCTATTATCCTTTTAATTTTCAAGGCGGTCAAAAGCTTGAAGACACAAAATTCTTTTTATGATCGTTTGACAAAAACAATCGTGATTAGGAGTTTTTGACTATCCACTTAATCTAGTGGGAGTCAACTAAGAGAACAAAGAACATGTTCACAGGCGAGTCTTGAAAAGTTTAAAAAATCCCACGTCGATACATTGTTCAACTCAAACATACGAAATTTCCAAAGAAAAATAGACAATGACATATTGGATTCAAGGATGAGAATATCTCTCATAAAATGAAGTTAAATAGACAGTATGTTGTCCCCAAATTGAAGGATAGATATTATATTGTCATCATTATTCCGTTTACGAATTGATTCTGTCTCTCTGAATATTGTATAGCCGAAGCGAAAGACAAGTCATCGTTGTTTCGTCCAGAATAAATCTTTCGAGAGCAAAAAAGGAAATGGCAACAGGTCGGAAATGATTTCTTGTTTGCATAGAAGATCCCCTCCACTCGGAACAGATAAATCTATTTTTGTCCATTATCATTTAGTCTATCATCATTTCTGATGAACTATTAATTTAGCGTTATGGATTGGAATGTATGCGTGAGAAATTGAACTTTAAACGAGGTGCATTGAGCCTTAACACCAGCGATGATTTGAGTGAGTGAAAGAGAGGAGTTGTTCGATTAAAATGAAATTAATGATATTTGAAGTCAGGTAAGAGGAAACTCTCTCATAGCCGTTCACCGAACCGTGAGAGCGGGTGACCTCACCACCGACGGTCCCAGAGTGCTCTTCGAGGCCGAGTTGAGTTAACAGTACATATAATACCGAGTATATAACTCTAAACGTCGCCCACTAAACGTAATTATCCTGAGGAGGTCGGTGCTGTTGTGGCCCCATCCCCTTTTGGATCCTCTTGGTGAGACCAGAGAAGTCTTTAGTCTCCAGTCAAAGTATCTGAACTGCTGATGTTTGTTTCATTTTCTATTGTACAAAGGAAATCTTGATTTTATAGAATGAAAAACTTCCGGGGTCTTGACATAAGAAACTACGAGTTCGCGAATTAAACACTTCCGGCTCGGAAATTAAGGATGTAATGTCTCTCAGCCAATTCTCAATCAGTTTTATGATGCGCATGTGTCTTTAACGTGTTGTTAAACGCACGTGAGATTTTTTTTTTCACGCAGAGCAACTACTAACGGGTGAATTTCATGTTGAAGAGTCTTTCAGGAAGTTTTTTCTAACGGCTGATTCGCCTGTCAAAATTCTACAAAATTATGGATTTTTTCAAAATTTCACATCTCTAGAAAATAGATGAGCCTGCGATTTCCCAGAAAATTCTTCACTTCGACAGAAAATGAAAAACAAATTTTTTCTATCTTCCTATCCCCAGGAACAATTATCAATTAATTTTTATGCTCTAATTATTCGTCTTCAAACGTTTAATCGATTTTCGATGCATGAAAAATCTCCAATTGTCCTGGAGATTTAAAACTCACAGTCTCAGTCTCTCCTTGACACCAGCACTTTGTCTCTGGAAAATAAAACGTTTTTCTCTACGCGGAAAACAATCGATGAATAACCAATGCCGTATTTCATTGAACATTATTATCATCATTGTTACTCTTATTCATTGAGAGACTGAGAGTTGAGGAAGTAATGCCATGAGAAGCCACACCTAGGTTGAGAGGGTTTTGGTTGAATGATCAAGCCTCCTCCTCGGACTGATAAAATGTGATAATTAAATTTTTACCTCTATTTGTTTATTGTTATTTTTTTGCCCAGGCCGAGAAAGATAGACTCGAGGAAACAACAAAAGCACTGGAGAAACGTCTTGAAGGCCGTGAGACAGAGTTACGTGACAAAGAGGAGGAATTATTTTTGCATTTGGAACGTAGTCTACGTCTTGACGATGAGATTGAACGTCTCAAGACAGAGCGTGATGCCTGTAATGCAGCACGTGAGCAGTTGGAGAAAGAGCAGACCTCGGCGCTCCGTCAGTTACAGTTGCAAGCAACGCAGAATGAAATAACTAGGAGGAATCTCGAGAGAGCGAGACAGGACGTCGTCAGGCAGGCGACCGTCATTCGTGCTGAACGCGATGCACTGGAACGCGAGGTAAATGCATAAAAGAGAATAAAAAAAACCGTGGGTATAGGGGGAAGAAAAAAAAAACGGAATTGGAGGATTTAACGGTATCATTTAACTCAGGTGAAACTAATTTCTGTTTTTATTCGTCTCAGAACGTCGTTTTGAAGGAAAAACTGAGAGTTGAGCAGGTGGAATTGGGCGCTGAGAGACGGAGGAGGGAGGAGGGAATAGCAGTATTAACGCATGAAGCAACAACTTTGAGGCATGCAGCACGTCATCTGCGTGCCGCTGCACTTCATGCCACCTCCTGTCGTCGACGCAGAAGGTGCTCAGTATGTTTGTACGCCAAACGTACATTCGCTGAGGCTGACGATTACCAGGATGAGTAAGTTATTTTCATCTTGTTGGCATTTGGTAAATAAAAAAATTATCAATTTACTTGGTGCAAGGTCATTAATTTTCGTAATTGAAGTTGAAAGACAATTACTGTAATTAAATTGACTAATGGGTGTTTTATGGGGGAGATATAAATAATAAGAACAATAAGTTTGATAACGTTCAATCAAATTGACAATCCCACGAAATTGATTTCAAACGCTATTATTCAATTCAATAAAACGAAATAAACAGGATCATTCATAACAGAGGGAAATGGTCAAGATAATCATTGAAAATGATATTACTAAGTTATTAGTAAAATACCTTCTCTATATGAAATATAAAATCAATTTCCCACGTGTTTTATTGTTTCTGGTCGTTTCTCTTGCAGTGGAAAATTATTCAAGTGTCTACAAGCACCACTACAAGATCTACGAACTTGGCTACGACCGGGTCCGCTGCCCTCGACTTCCTCATCCAGTGGATTACGTACCAGCTCACCAATGGACCGTGGAATTAGTTACATCGATGACTCGTCAAGCAGCTCTGAGGATGAGGAATTTGCTGATACACCAATGGCTGAGGTCTCTCTGTCAAGTACAAATTCTGGTGTACCACCAGCATCGCGTGCATTCTCATCGGATTCTGGGTATGTGCCTGATCCCATGGCATCAAATGGTGCTACACCGATAACACCAACGAGTTCGCCAATAGAGCCTGATTTTTCTTCGTGTAGTTTTTCATCAGAAATTGGCGATCGGAGATCACGTTCATACGAGCCCGGTGGCAGTAGTCGCAAGATCAGTGAGTCAACGAGCAGTGAGACTGATACACAGAGAGCAGCAGCATTTACGAGATCCAAGTGGACATCGTCTTTTCGCCGACTGCTTGGAAAGAAATCCAAGGGCAAGCACAACGAGAATAAAACAAATTAATATTTTTCATTTTTTGTATTTTTGCAGAGAAACGGTGAAACGATTTTTTTAGTTTTTAATCCTTCTTGAGTATCGCTTTTTTTTAATGATCTACATTTACAAAGAACAATCTTTGAATTCTTCCTCTTGAAAGGACTGCTTTTCAACACAAATGTGCAATCAACAAGTGCTGAATCTAACGGCCGAAACACGAGCTCGACAATTTCGTTGTTGATCGCATTTTTCAATGACTCGAACAAAAATAGTGATCTAAGAAGACGTCAGTTTGCCACTTCACTGATAACATTTTTTATTTTCCCTTTTCGTCAATTTGAGCATTTTTGGGGGAGTTTCAATTGGACAGATTTTTTTACATCGTTCAACAGTAATACACTTATTCAGGGTGCAATTCACTTCTCGGGGTTTTAAATAACCCATAAGAACCAAATTCATTGATACTGCCAGTTAATCGGGGATGAATTTTAATCCTATGTTATGCGCTAGTAGAAATTCTCTAGGGGACATATGTAGCCTTCATTATCTTGCCGAATGTACTTGCACACAGGATGACTGACTCATTTAAGAGTCACTCTAAGGTTTAAGACTGGTTTAGTTATTAGTTATTAAAACGTGTTCCAGATACTTAGGGATTTTAATGCAATTAATGATAAATTCAGGTCAGTAGTTTGTGCTAATTAATAATACTTGAGATATTTAAAATTATTAGAGAGGGTGGGATTGATTTTTAAGGAGGAATTGACAAGATTCTTTTCATAATTTATTGATTCCATATTTTACGATAAAATTCCCAAGGGTTTATGATACGTTGAGATATTTGAATATTAAACAAGTTGACTTTAATTATCAAGATATATTATTATTGGGTTTGTTGAGGGCCCGTGAGAATTGATATTTATGTACATATTCATAATTTATGTATGTTCAATCGACTGTGACGTGAAGAGTTCATTCCAATATTTTAAAACAGGGTGCCAAAAATGGAATTAATAAACTAGCACAAATCAGGCACAATTATATCGTAAAATAGATTGTAATTACTGAAATACACCGAGGTAATTTGTCCGTCGATAAATAATTAATTATGGAATTAAATGTAACTTGAGGTTCCTTGAAACGTAAAATGCTCAGTCAATAAAAATCTCTGCCATCCTCGACACTACGAGGATGTTCCCAGAGGATAGGTATATTGGCAAATTTGTTTACAGATTTAAAAACGATCAATAACGTACATGTTTTTCGGTATACAGCAAAATGAGTGTTAACGATGTTACTGTTAATCGATTAATTAAGTATCCACAAACTGATGGGCAAATTGTGTTATCCCGTATAGAAAATATCACTGTAACATTGTATTTTTAATGATGCAAAAGTGCGGGTATTCTTGACAACATTCCATGAGAAATTATATCTGAAATAAATGAATAGTTATGTCGATGATTTTCAAACGAAGTTTGGTTTGTTTTTTTATTAATATCAGTAGGGAGCATTCAAATATTACATCATCGAATGACGGGGATACGATATGTATTTTTTAACGAATCATGATGGAGGGTGGATACGCTAGGCCGTCATGTCATGCCATAATTAACAAAAATCGTTTGTTCAGATGAAGATCTCCATTTCGAATGAGTCGATGAAGAGTTCATTGATCACGAAGATTGCTTCATCCCCGATTTTTCTAATGACTTTGGAGATTTTCTGCTTTTGTTGAGGAAATGTTTCATTTGTTCATGGAGGCATTATGGCATACTGATTTTATTTTTCCTCAGAAATTATAGGGGACATTTGTAATTTTTTTAAGGCCCCAGGAATATTCTAAAAACTATTTTTATGTTTTTCTTGGCTGCTGGGCCTCCGGGGGCAAAGAGGACAGTAATTTGGTTCGATGCAGTAAATCGAGAGTTTGATTTCTCAAAGAAATTATAAATTTATGTAAGAAAAATAATTCTTATGACACAACATCCAAACTTCGTGGCTCAGTAAATAATTCTAAAACAGAAAAACTTTATATTTTTCGTTGTGAATCCCATCATAAATTTCTCAACCAAAATTCGACAAACAAATTTTAGCCGGAAGGATTCAGAACATCCTTAAACCCCACTTAATCCACTTTATCTTCGGTAAACCGATAATGTAGGGTTTTAATTATCCTAAGGGACTGGCAGATGGCATCACCAGTCTCTGTACAAGTCTCGCTGAACATAAACTCCTCCATTACCCATCAGTAAACCTAATCTCCAAAATTACGATAAGTAAATTCGACTTTCATTAGCCAAATGGCTCCTGAATCATTTCAAAAAAATGTTGTGTCCAGTAAATTCCCCTAAAAATTCAAAATTCATTCTTCACACGGCATTTCCATGGCGCAACGGTTGCTAATGAAAAGAGAGAGGGGGCACGCCTTCTTTTACCCCCACTGTGATACCCACGTAGAAAATCCCTCGCGTGCAACTGTCCTTGTCTCACCCCCAGCAAAACATACAGGATTTTAGAGAAAATCGTGTGTCAACTTGCACTGGAGTTCCCAACCTCCCGACGACGGTTTCGGTGCCGCATATTTCTCGGCCGTTTCGTATTGTACGAGACGAGTCGGCCACTCGCCACGGTCAACTTCCCTCGATTCACTTCAATTTGTTTATTTCACCCAATTTCCACGGCAAATTCATTATTTTTTTTACTCCCTTCCCATCCCACCCCCCCACCCACCCGTTCCCGCATCAACTCCATTTTTCTGTGCCAATCCGTTTGAGTCACATCAGTGGGGAAGGGAATCAGAGAACTAGGAGCAAAAAAATAAGTACAGAATAGATAAATTATCTCCCTACACATACACGTACCGCAATGGTGGACAAGTGGTGAGTCCATCGTCACTTTCTATCTTTTTCTATATATATTTTCGTCCCGGAGTTATTTCTCTTTTTATTCCTCACGGGAGAGGAGACGAGAGGAACAATTGGTGTACAGTGTGTGGTTTATTTGTGTGTAGAATGGATGTTTGATCGTTTGAAAAGAAATTCATCAATGATTGTTATCACGGTGACAGCGGATTCTCGTGAATCGTGAAAGGCCAATCATGTAAATAGAGAGTAAAGGAAGATAAAGTAATAATTACAACTGTCTCTCGTGTTGCCTTATAACCCACGCATTTCTGCGTGGAATTCACGGATGCCTCGCCCGAGGGAAGGATTTCTCCCACTTGAAATGTGAGTAAATTTGTGATAAGAAAATCATCAACGTGACACGTGAAATGTCAACTGTCCGTCGTCTAAATATTTGTTCACTATCATATTATTTTTTTTTTGTTGTCCAGTGATGGCAGCCGTGAATTCAATTCCTTTGGATTGGAAAATTGTCTAGTGGTAGTGCAGGAGAAACAGTGAAATTCAGTTTGGTTGAGTTGTTTGATGCCTTGGGTGGAGTTCATCTGTTACCGTTTTTGTCTTTTGACATGATTTTAGTTCAGTGGAATTCACTGCTCGAATTGTCAGCCTGTTCGTTGTGGGCCCTGTCGTAAATTCGGGGGGGTCGAGGGGGGCAGAAGGGGCACAGGAGATGGTGTAGTACACGATTGCAATGATAATGACAGTGGGCCTGGAGGATTGACTCATTGACAGTCATACCGCGTGTCAATCGTCTCGTTGGATACACGAATCGAATGACAAATCATGTGCCACCCTAAAACTAGTCTTTGAAGGCATATTTACTGGGTATGTAGAACCTCTTTGAGTTTTCTCGGTTCCTTGTCAGAGTTGTGAATCAGGCTGCGCGGTCAACAAACCTATGATTGCGGACAAACTCGTAGAATTGCCATGGCAATTGCTAAAAATAATGCACTCATGCTGGTGGAAAATTACTTCTGAAATTTCAAGTAATGGGTCTTGAATTTTTTAACAAATCGCTGTTTCACACGAAACGTTTGGTTTTTTCTTTTTTGGACAATATCAGTTGAGTTCTGGAATATTCAATGAAATTTGCTTTGACGAATTCGTGTCAATACGAAAAACATTGAAAAAATTGAAAATTTGTGCATCAAATTTACTGAACTTTTAATCCACTTGAAATTTTCGCAATTTATTTGACAATTCTCGATGTTACTGTCTTATTCGTGATAATCGATTCGAAATAACTGAATTGTTTTCAGTTTCCACTTTAAATGAGAACATCCATGAACTATTGAAATTGTCGATTGAAATATTTTAATCGTTGTATTTATAAACTAAAAGAGTGAATATTCAGCCTCGTAACATTGGTTGTTTGCAAATCAATAATTGAAATTACTCAACTTCGGGAATTCTTTTCTTTTTGACATCAAATCGATGTGGAATTAAGTTGTTACGATTCGAGGCAAATAGTTTTTATCATAGAAAAGGTATTGTTTATCACTAACTCACAGGAAAAGTAATAATTTTCAAAACTAGCAATTTAGCGATTATTGCAACTGCAAAGTTCAACAAATAATGTAATATCAAACTATTGGAAAACTTAGGGTCAAATGGGACTCAAATGAAAGTTCTGATGGTCGACTGGACAAGTAGAGAAGCATTTCACTGGAGAAAAAGTCCGAGTATCTGGATCTTGTTTAATGAATTAAAATCCCCACCATTAAAAATTCAAGTCCCAACTGTTGGTTGATTTTCAAAAAATTTCTAACAGTGAACCGACGCATTAACCATTTAATTTATTTCGAAAATAATTTTGCTCACAAATACAGTAGAACAAAAAATCATGTAACTTGATTTATCTTTTTTTTTCTTTCTTCACGGTAACTTGGCATCGCATGCTCCAGCATAATTACGCACTCTCGCATGTATACGATTTTTCCCATTTTATTTTTCCATTTTTTCCCATAATGATAGAGCGACCACCTCGGTAATTTACCAAGAAGAATAAATGAATGCAATTCTTTGTCGACAAAAAAACGTTGGAGTCACTTTGCAGCCGACAATTTGTCTTTATTCCATTCTCATTCACAAAATCAATGAAATCATTGAAATGCTTTTGAATACAGTGATACATCGATCAAGTGGAAAAAACAATGTCCAAGTGAGACAAGTTTTCCTTCAAGCGCGTGGTCTGACGTGATTACGTTCTTCCGCATTTAGCATCAAACCACACACGACTTGAGATCTCATCGATGATTCACGGCTATGGTGGTGAGAATTCATACACACTGCCTCCACACACTTAATCCAGTCCATGCAGTCGTGTGGATAGACTGGACAGATTATCAATGTTTTTTCATGTCTCTTTCGAACCGTTCAATTAGAACGTGATCAGAGGAGTCCAGCCATTCAATCCTTCTGACCTTTTTTTCCCTGTGAGTCACGTTGATGGAAAAAAATTAACTCACCAAACGGGATAGAAAAACGAAAATCATGCATTCAAGGTTACATATAATATGTTTTTCCCCATAATTTCATCCTGGAGTATATTTTAAAAAATTGATAAAACGGTGACTCCAGTCGACTTTACCCCATTTGACATCTGAGTACTCTGGCTTTTTTCCCAGACGAAAGGAATATCTACTTTTTTAATCGAACATCAGAGCTTTTATTAAACACCATTTATTATATTTATATTTATTCTTAACGTAATTACAAGATGTACGTGGCCAATGCCCAAAAGCCTTCAACCAATTAATTACACGCGATTGTTTTTAATATAAAATCGTGCCTGTACCATTAATTATCTAAACTTCACAAGTATAAATTTGAATCTCGATATTGAATCGTTCAAATATTATTTGAATCTCCAAAATACTAGAAAACTCTCGGATGCAGTTTGTTGAAGTAATTGAAAAACCCAGAATGAGCTTTGAAATAATTTCACAATTTAATGTATTTATTTACAACCAACGAACAATGAAAAACGATAACAACTCGAAGCAAACTGTCACCTGAATGACGCACACTCATGAGTATTTCAATTTTTTCTCGAGCAATTTACATTGACAAATTGCCGGATCTCAAAAGATTGAATCTCTAACGTCGTCTGTCGGAAGCTGTAAAGCTTCATGATGTCTTCAAAATTGTCCAAAAGTCCCAACTTTTAATTGACGAACATTTTTCTTATCGTCAAATTGTTCATCTGACTGCGGCAAAAAAAATCATCCTCCCAAGGTTACATATAATACGTTATCTGTCTCATTATTCCATCCTGGATTGTACATCATCTCACGCTGATTGCCAGAGCGTAGCGCACACTCGGAATAGATTGACGCGGATAAGTTTGCATAGAAGCCTTTCAAGAAGGTGCACCACCGTGGTGCAGCAGCAGCGCGGGGGGGGGGGGGGTCCAACGTTTCTGTGACGTCTCAATTCTTGCACACAGTGGAGACAGTGCAGCACCGAAGGGGTCAACGAGTTACCAGTCAGTCACTCGGTTCAACGACAGTTCCGCGTTGTCCGGCCAATTAACAACACATTACATCGCACTCCAGATAAGAAAAAAAAAAGGCCTTCATTCACCCAATGGTCGTATGAATTTTTACTTATGAATTGTTTTTGTTTTATGTACGTCTGAGGCGAGAAGATGTTAAATTGATGCCGCTCTAGTTTTTCGGATGGCAGCATTACTGCATCTCGGTCGCCCACTTGGGGTCCCTCCACCAGGGTATTTATAGCAACGGTCCACACTCGTTTCTGTCAATGTATTCCTATGATTACCCCCACCTCAGCAATGGGTATCATCCCAACGGTTGGAATAGGGGCAGGGAATTTGTCCCTCTGATGTGGCTCGGATCCAATTTACAATTTTTTTTACTTCATCTGTCCTATATTGATATGTGCGATCTATAATCTTAGTGTCAAGGGGAATCAGAATGAATCAGATCTGCTTGTGAATTCGGCGCTTATTATCTGAGCTAAATTTAGAATAATTAAATACAAGAAACAAAAGGAATATATGTTGATCCATAGAACACGGTTGCACGCGTTCGAGAGTGCCAGCCAAGCGCTCACCACCGAGCGAAACTGATCTACTAAATAATCAGGGCGCCGCAGGTTCATGCGTGAGGCAACTCCGACAATTTGTTTTTTTTTTTCATCTCAATAATTTTTTTTTTTCGTCTCTCTATCTCCTCTCCTGTCGTATTTGATATGATATATTGGTGATACGTTGAATGGGTAACGAGAATCTACACTGGATTTTATGGTTGCAGGAGAGAGGCACGGTGAGAGATAATCAACGAGGCTGAGAAGAGAGTCATTGAAAGACAAGGGGGAAACGACAATTAACGCAAGATGGATCATGGTCATCAGGGGGGCAGAAAGCAACTCGCTGTATCGCCGGAAGTTGCTATGGCAAATGAGGTCTTTGATCAATTCTGCAATGCCACAACACTCAAGTCCATACTTGGACACTTTCGACATCTTTGTGATCTACTTAATATGCGCTCCAATACTTTCCCTCAGTTTTATCCAAAATTTAAATCGAAATTGAGATCGTGGAAGGCACAGGCATTGTGGAAAAAATTTGATCAACGGGCCAATCACAAGTGTTATAATCGAGGAAAAGCATGCCCGAATACACGAGTGAGTAGACAATACAATTTTAATTAGAAACATTGTTTTAGGTCGATACAGTCCAATTATCATGGTGGTAAATCACCTTGTTCTCTTCGATAATTTATCTATTAGTATTTTTTTTTATTATAATTCATGAGATTTCGTCTGTAAAATGGCACTGTGACTTGAAAACTAAGATTTTCAGTTGTTATTGAACGGACTTAAAGGATAATTTTTATAAAATATCAAATTTTGAAAATTATTCGAAAATTCAAAACAACTATTACAGGTATCATCTTGGAACTCGGTCAAACATGGAGGCGGTAGATTCAATGGGTTCAGAGCATTTTTAACGAAATTATTACCGATAAACCTCTTTTTATGGATTCTCAGCGATTTTTTGGAAAACGGTTGCTAAGATTGGCGTAAAAAAATTTGATTTTTAGGGGTTATCGTGATTTCTTTTACTAGTTTTCTGGATTCTCGTGGAAGACGTTTTCCGGCGATAAAACGTTCCGAGACATAAAATGACCATAAAACTTAATATTTTTTCTATTCAGTTTTATCAACCGTTTCCCTTGAAGAGTCGCAAGAAAACTTTAAAAGAGAGAGATATCAGCGATAACTCCTTAAAACTCCAGCTGAATATTCGTTTACTATAAAATTTGAAAAAAAAAATCAAAAATACAGTAAATAATTATTCAATTTGAATTTATGCCATTAGATTCAAATCCTCCATTTGAAAACAAAGAAATTCAATTTCACAAATTTATTCATAATAAATGAATATGCAATAAAAACCGAGAATTAATTTCGAACGATTATAATACTTTTATACGGAAGCAGAAATACAAAAAAAAATATTAAAGCCAAGAGTATAAAAATAATGAAATCCCTTTCATTTTCTCTCTACAGGTGCTAATAATTGGTGGTGGTCCGTGCGGTTTACGTGCAGCCATCGAGGCTCAACTGCTCGGGGCTAAAGTCGTGGTCATCGAGAAGCGTGACAGAATGTCCAGAAACAATGTCCTCCACCTCTGGCCATTTGTCATTCAAGATCTTCGCGGTTTAGGGGCGAAAAAATTCTTTGGAAAATTCTGCGCCGGTTCCATTGATCACATAAGTATTCGTCAGCTTCAGTGCATCCTCTTGAAAGTCGCCCTAATTCTGGGTGTTGAATTTCACGAGGGTGTGAGTTTTGAATCCCTTGTGCCACCCCCAGAGGCACAGGAGGAGGGAAAAATCGGTTGGCGGACAAAAACAACACCATCGGATCATCCAGTATCACAATATGAATTCGACGTGCTAATAGGTGCTGATGGCAAAAGAAATACTCTAGAGGGTTTCAAACGCAAGGAATTTCGTGGTAAATTAGCAATAGCCATAACAGCTAATTTTATAAATAAACGTACAGAGGCGGAGGCACGAGTGGAGGAGATAAGTGGTGTTGCATTTATCTTCAATCAAAAATTTTTCAAGGAATTGTACCAAGATACAGGAATTGACCTTGAGAATATAGTGTACTATAAAGATGACACGCATTATTTTGTGATGACAGCTAAAAAGCACAGCCTGATAGACAAGGGCGTTATACTTCAAGATCACGCTGACACAGCTAAATTATTGGCTAAAGAGAATGTAGATCGCGATGCCTTGATGCTTTACGCAAGAGAGGCAGCTGATTTCTCCACTCAGTACCAAATGGTAGACATGGAGTTTGCTGTCAATCATTATGGCCAACCGGACGTTGCGATGTTTGATTTTACATCTATGTATGCTGCTGAGAATGCAAGTAGAGTGATAGAGAGACACGGACACAGACTACTCATGACTCTTGTTGGTGATAGTTTGCTTGAGCCATTTTGGCCAACGGGTTCGGGCTGTGCCAGGGGTTTTCTCAGCTCTCTGGACGCCTGTTGGGCCATTAAAAGCTGGAGTGCCCAGCACTCGCCCCTTGAGGTTCTCGCTGAGCGTGAATCCATCTACAGATTACTGGGACAAACAACCCCAGAGAACTTGAATCGTGATTACGCTGCTTACACTCTCGATCCTCATACCAGGTACCCCAACCTGAATCCCAGATCTGTTTCTACGGTGCAGGTAAGAGGGCTCCTGGAGACTGATGATCCTGAAAGCCTCAAACAGCCACCAGTACAGCCGAGTGTCGAACTGCCGAAAAAACGACGTCGTCGTGATACGCAAATTCATCCTGATACGCTACTCCACTGGCTCCAGAAACAGGTGGTACTTTATGACGCTGTGCAAATAACTGATATGACATCGTCATTCAAAGATGGACTGGCCATATGTGCAATCATTCATCGATATCGACCGGATTTGATTGATTTTTATTCGCTAAAATCCGAGGAAGTTGAGAAGAATAATCAACTGGCTTTTGATGTACTCGAGAAGGAGCTTGGTATTGCACCGGTGAGAGATTTCTGCATGTTTTGTTATTTTAAATTTCATTTTTATCTTTGTTATTTTTATTGGGTCATTTCGTTCATGTTATTCGTACCATTGTCACTTAATCACAGAGATCGGTCTGAATATTATTTTCGATTGTATTTGTATAAGAAGTACATTTTTTGCCCAGTCACCAATAATGTAAATACGTTTCATTCTGTGGTGAGGTAGTATTGAGATATTCACATTTTTTAAATACCTCATCGATGAGCAAAAGTTAATAATGAAAAACTATTATTTATCGCATTTGAAAATGCGCTTCAATATTTTAAGAAGGTTGACTTTTATATCATTGGCATAATTTTCTTAATAAACAATTTGAAGTGCCATATTACTAGAAATTTTAGCGTTAATGGACGTCCCGAATTTTGTTTTTCCAGTTTCCTGTTATCTATTTCTAGCATAATGAGAAATTAATTTGGTCTCATTATTTTTGACGAGAGAAATCAGAATTTTCGATTTTCTATTCATATAACCGTGAAAATAAATTTTGTGTCGTTATTAATCGATAGATTATTTGTTGTTCTTCATCTTCATTCCTCATTAGTATCATAATGGGTACATCACAAAGAAATCATAATAAAACATTCTTCATTAGCCATCGATATGGTAATGATCTATTAATAGTAGAAAATATTTTTGTGCCGATCTCTGCTTAATCACCCACTAACCATTGAAATGAAATTGAACGTAGATAATGAACGGTGAAGAAATGGCCCACTGCGATGTACCCGATAAACTACCTATGTTTTCCTACCTCACGCAATTGTACGAGGCCTTCCATGGTGAAATACCTCACATTAAGCATCCGAAATTGGTGAGTATTTTCCTTGACGCGGTCGATTGGATCCCTGAATGTAATTTATGTTTTTTCTCCTTTTTGGTTGTTTTATTATTTTCGAAATCAGGAGCCAGAGGCGGATGAGAGACCGTTGTATGATAAACAATTGGCACAACTCACGAGTGAACAGAAGGTTCACTTGATCGGGCGTTTGGCTAAACACGAGACAGCGGGTAGAGCAAGACACTCGCGATCATCGAGGCACAATAATGAGAATGTCCAGGCCATGGGGGATAAGAAGACTGATGGAAGCCTTGGGAGGAGATCCAGAAAGCGAAGGAGTAATGAAAAAATGGGAGCAAGTGTCGTAAGTATCTATTCATTTTACTGAACAGTAATGTGATTCTAAGTGGATTACGTCCTTGTTCAGTCCCCATGGAAGGAGAAGATTGTCCCCCGACTTTATCGAGGAATTTTTTTGGGTATGATGGCCTTCACCACTGGACTGGCTATCACAAGATTCCTGGGCCTCGCAATTGATTTTTAGAAGTACTCCCCTCAATTCAAAATCAAAATTATCATCTCCCTCTCCCCCCCCAAACAGTTAGTTATTTATTTACTCTCGGAATGTGCCCTTTTGATTAATTTATTTTGATAGAAATAAATTTAAGCATGCATCTTTTAATTGGATTATTTATATTTGGTAAAAATAAGGAGGAAAGGCAAAAACGACTCGAGGACATTGCGAACAATCGCATTGAAAGAATGAAGAGAAGACAATTTTTACGAAAAATGGCGACCCAGCAGTTTTATAAGAGTTTACAGATGCTACAGGCTAATGCTAAACGTGAAAAAGACGATGGCCCATTTGAAGATTATTCAATATATTTATATCGTCAAACAGCCGCTGATTTCAAGGATCGGGTTAAAGAATTAGAGCAGAAAATACTTTATCCAGTAAGATTTTTGTTGGAGAAAACGTGAGGTGTGAAAGCGTACAAATCAACCAATCAAAGCTTCATTAATTTTCGTTTTTTTTTTTGTGCAGAAAAATAAATTTCTGCTAACTCAGACAATTTTTTCTCAGCACGTCTAGTAAACTCATAATTCGTGTGTGAAAATTTTGATTATAGTTGGCCAGTTAGTTTGTAAACCTAACAACTAACACAATAATGCGTGGCTATTTATAACCCGACGAATTGGCGTTATTTTCATTTGACTAATTCCTTGAGTTATCTCCCATCGAGGATAATCGATTCTCAAATTAATTATCATGTGTTATTGCTTATTGGGTTGTATTCATGTTCTCCAGGATAGGGAGCCAAAAATGGCTCTGCAGTACAAGGGCAACATGGACGAGGATTTCTCGGGAAGGATAAAAAATATGGAGGACAAATTACGTGGGGCAACGCCTACGGACAAGAAACCGCGAGATCTTCTACGGGCGATTGGTGAGTTTATTGGAAATGTCCACTGATCGAAAAAAATTACTGCTATTGACAGTGAATGAGATACTTTCCTCTCCTTTTAAATGGTCATGATTCATTTTCGTATTAAATTCTATAGAGCAGCTCTATACCTTTTTTTCGACGTAATAAAAACAAAAAAAAATTATCAAAATCTAATGATAAAAGTAAAAACCTATTTTCTCTTCTTTCTTCAATTTGCTCACGAAGGAAAAATTGAAAAAACCGATTGGAACGTGAAGGAGATTGAGAAAAAAATTGAAGAGAATAAAATGAGTAGAGGAGCTCGGCAGGACCGAGAGCGTGTACCAAAGTGGAGCAGAGAGCAATTTCTAGCGCGTCAAATAAAAATGGAGAAGAAAGGAAAGGATCCAAACGAGCCAGAGAGTAAATACACGGAAATCGACAATACCCTGAAGTCTATGGACCGAAAGATCAAAGATGGAAATGTTCTCGGGCACAATAAAGTATCAGCAATGGCTGAACAATTTGCAAATAAGAATCAGGACAATGAACCCAAGGTCCAAAGATCAAATTCAAAAGCAGCAATCGTTCTGCCAACCCAAGGGGGTTCTGAAACATGCCATTTTTGTGATAAGAGGGTATATCTCATGGAAAGACTCACCACTGAGGGGAAATTCTTCCATCGCGGTTGCTTCCGGTGTGAATACTGTTCGACATCGCTTCGTATCGGCAATCACACATTCGATAGGGAGAAAAATGGTGGGCGGTTCTATTGTACTCAACACTTTGGTCTGCCTGGAACAATGAAGACTCGGTTGGATAAGAAAAAAGTGCCACTGCTCAACAAGGAGAACATACCAGACTCATCGGGGAAAATTAAAACAACCCCCGAAAAGGTAAACTACAGACAATGGCCCATACTAACTTTTCAATTTCATGCATCATTCATACGTGATGGTGAGGATGGTCATCAATATTTGAATTCTTCATCATTAAAAGGATTTA
This sequence comes from Diachasmimorpha longicaudata, assembly GCF_034640455.1. Classification (NCBI taxonomy): domain Eukaryota; kingdom Metazoa; phylum Arthropoda; class Insecta; order Hymenoptera; family Braconidae; genus Diachasmimorpha; species Diachasmimorpha longicaudata. The sequence goes on along the minus strand of NC_087235.1, from coordinate 3,005,170 downwards.
TGACTTACGAAGATGAATGTTTATGTATATTCGGAAAAACTTAATAACAATATACTATAGTAAATTTTTCATAAAGTTTATAATTCAGTATCGAAGTGGTAAACGAATATTTTTGAATCTAAGAATCTTGTTTTTGCTAAATTTAAATGCAAAATCAGAAATAAAGTAGATCTTCCGATAGAATAAATAGAATTAGTAACAGAAATTAAGAATTGAAGACGAAAAATATCAACGAATTATTATTTAATCATATGACAATCCTCTAAAGACTGACATTAGGCTAAGCCAATTAACGTCTATCACAATTCACCATGAAATATAGCAACAATCAAAGAATCTCATTCTAAATTAAATCCTCAATTACAGAGTCAGACATTAAAGCCGCCATTGGACGGTGTAGCTGGTTTGGATCTACTGGATCGTGGTCAAACACCCGAGAGAATTGAATTTGAAAATCTCGCGGAAATGTCGGACGCCGAGGAGGCCCACAGTCAAATGGATGAGGATGAATGGACAGATCGGAATTTCGGTGCGTCAGCAGCAGAAATGGGCTCAAGCGATGATATATCTGACATGAGGTATTTGCTTAATCCGAGACTTAATATTTTGATTAAACAGAGACTTAGTAATAATTATCATGGAGTAAGAGTATTGAGAAGATTGTTGAAAAAATAACGTGAAAAACTCGTCCGAACAAAAACAGTGATTCAGATGATGATAATGAGATCTACGAGGAGGCCATTGATCAGCCACTGACGACCGAGGGCACCATTGAATTGGCTAAAAATTGGACCCTGAGGTATTCAACAAATCCCCATGGATCTGGTGCTAATTCAGACACTGGTAGCAACGAGTATGAGGACTCCAGTGACGATTACACTAGCGAGGGTAGGTAAAAAAAAAAACGTGTGCAAAACCCAGCGAAAGACGTAAGACGTTAAAGAGAAAAGACACATGTATATATATTCAGACAAATCCGTAATCCTGATGTAGACGACTTCAGACCTTGTTAAAAATTGCGTAGACGAAGAAAGTGGCACGGCAACCGAAGACGAGGATGAGGCGAGGGCCCGCGAGCTGAGAAAACAGGAGGTCTGGGTGAAGGTACCACCGAGGGAGTCCGATGACACTGAGACGGGATCCGAAACAGAGGTGAAGTTAACAACTGGGGAGACTTGTCAACCCTTGGATAATACGTCCAGTGATACAAAACATTGTGTAGAACCATTGCCGGGTAATGAGGTAGTTTTAGATGACGAGGATAAAGTACAGGTGATTCGTCAAATTGTTGATTATGTGGCTGTTGAGATCGTTGACGATGGGAGTAAGAGTTTGGTGATGGAGAAAGAGGGGGAGAATACGTGTAATGATATCAGTGGTGATGGTGGTAGTAGTAGTAATGTTCATAGCAATTGTAGTCGTAGTAATGAGGGCCTAGAGTTGATAAATTCAAGGGAATTTAATCATGAGGATGAGTGTGCCAGTCTTCCTGATCTTGCTGTTTCAGGGGATAAACAGATTTTTAATAAGCGTGATGATAATCTGCTTAAACCCAGTGATGATAATTTGCCGGATTTAATTACTTCCTCTCCGGGCGTTCAGAGGAGGCATTCGGGTACACCTCGTGAAAAATCACGTGAAAAAAGTGTGGCAAATGTAGAGAAACGAAAAGTTGAAATTGATCATAAAGTTGATGTCATTGAAAATAAAGAGAAACCTGCTCAGGATTCGTATGATATTCTGAAGCAAGAGTTGAGATTACGTAGGGAGAAAAAAAATACTGATCTTGCACATTTAAGACCATTGTCCAGAGAGACAGCGCGATCCAAAATGAACGAGTATTTTGAGTCGATGAGACAAGAGAAGTCAAAGAGTCCAGAGCAAAATTCCAGTCTGAGTAGATCTGAAAAATCAAAAAGCCCCGAGAGTTTCTCTCCTTTGCAACATGAGAAATTGACGAATTCTGGGCAAATATTAGCTTCGACAATCCCTGAGCCCTCAGACATAAGAGAGCCCATTTCTGCCCCAGTCTCTGATTACAAGCCTCATAATGAAGTTGAGCTGAAGGCTCACATCTCCAATAGAATAAATTCGAAAGATTTGTTGAAATATTTTCAATCAAGTTCCTTCGACTCCCTGGACAAGAAAGAAAAAACCATAACGACATTTCCGGAGAAAAAAAAATCGATCACTTCGGAGAATTTTAACGAAAAATCTGTTAAGACACGTGAAAAACATCTGCCCGACAAATGCGAACTGAAAAATGTAGAAATCCCTGTCCCTAGACCGCGAAAAATTGATCTATTCAAGAAGCAGAGTTTCTCGAGACCTCAGAAGTCTGAAATATTGAACAATTCCGAACCCGTTCAAAGAATCTCAGTGACTGAAAAGGAAATAATCCTTCCAAAGGAACGTATTTCCATTTCTGATGATGAATTACCCAAACGACCCGATAGAAAACGTGCCCCTCAGGAGACAAATAATCCCCCCAACAATTTACAAAAAGACATCGACTCAAATTCGGACAGTGCTCCCCGAAAATACGACTCGCACCGTTCAATATCTTCTCTAAAATTTGGTAAATCCGGCAAAAAATCACAGAAGAGCGATCAGGAGGCTCAGAAAAAAGAAAAATGCACAATCTCGTGACGAACACCTTCATTAGCCCGTTTATGCAGCCATAATATAAATGGAATGAGCCCGAATGAGTCTTCAACGATGTAAACGCACGTATAATTACCTACACCGATGATTTTCTCATAACGATAAAAATGTGTGAGATATTATTTAATAAAGTTTCAAAATATATTTCAAACAAAAAACCAAACAGGAAATTTCAGTCAATCTAAAAAATAAGAAAAACAGATGCTGGTGTCGAAATTATAAACGATACGGCGATATAGAGACGACACGAAGGTAAAGATTAAAATTTATCATATGAGAATGGTGTGTTTTGTGTTGATTAACCGAATTAACTGTGAAAATTTGAAAGGGTAAAAGAGTCTGAAATTAATTGTGCGTGAACCCCAAGTGCTTAAAATCTCACAAAAAACTTTTGGTTTTCGTTTTACGTTAATTATCCCAACAAAATGAAATATCTAATCCGGCAATTGGGTGTGACTTCGAATTTAAGTAATTACCTAATATCTCACCTGTTTATCGTTATTAGAAATTTATCGTTTCAATCACAAAAACACGTAACACGATACGGGTGTCTGTTTTCGCAATAATCGCCTGAACACAATCTGAAGTCGAGAGTTAAAATTCAATGAGTCTTTCAATGTCTTCATTAGATATGCTTTCATGTACTTCAATAGAATTTTTTTCTTCACGAAATAGTTATGTTTATCTCTCCACTACAAGATTCACAGCGTTTCAAAAAAAACATTCAATGATTAACATAAATTTCCCTCGCAGGTCGCCTCGGATGAGTCATCAAGTGAGGAGTGTCAGGAGAATTCGGCGACTGAAATCTCCACAGATTCCGAATTTGAGCATGACGGTACAACGCCAACGCAGCACGAGATACCTGAGATAACAATAAACGACTGTTTCGTGAGAAAAACTCGTGGTCAGTATGTTGAACCAAAGAAAGTGCAAGTGAAGAGCCGAATGATATCGCCAGTCAATGGAAACGTCAAGAACGAGGAGCCTAACAGTCCCATAAATAAAACAAACATGGAAAACCTGAGTAAAACTGTTATTCGGCCAACAACCCTGAGTCCAATGCCTCTGATAAATCCGAGAAAAGGGGACTACTTGTTGAATCGAACTCATTCCACTGAGGGTATTGCCTCCAAGCTCTCCCTGGAGCTCAAGAAGAAGTATTTGCTGGGTGGCTCAGTCCTTGGAGGGAGCGTCATGAAGTCAGGATCGACATCAAACGTCGATACAAAATTACGAAACTTCACAGACTCAATATCTCAACATCAGAAGCTCTTAAATCCTGCACCAGTTCCTAGTCCCACGATGCAAGCCTTTCTCCAGGGGACAAATAAATTGCACTCGACCTCCAACATTCCCCTCTCCCCCATCTCCACAAAACCAAAGCAATTAATTTCGTCCGTAGAGAAACCAAAAGACCCCGAACTACCGCCGACTCCGCTCCCTGATTTACTCAAGGAGACAAACATCATGAAGTCTAAGACAGATCCCAACATCCTTCGAACTCGAATCCTATCCTACTCCAAAAATCCTGAAGGCAAAATAGATGAAGCTAAAATAGAAGATGAAAAAGATAAGATTCTGGAGAAAATTCTCGACGATCTACAATCACCAGAAGTAAACGAGGAGAACGGAGATTGTCGTCCGAGAAGTCCCCTACATGAAACGTCTATTGTCGTCCCCCAAGTGGATTGGTCCAAAACAGCTAAAGATAAAAATGATGACAGCACTGATGACTCTGAAATGGATTCAGATTCATTATCTTCAAGTGAAACTGACGTTAACGAAGAGGACAAAAAAGAACTTATTCGAGGCAAACTGTCACCTCCGAGGCTGCAAATACACAGCACAGATGGAGACCTCCTCCTGGATGAGGAGATAGAGAGGTACAGAGAGCCCGAGGATGCAATGAACTTTGAGCCGGACTCAATCGAGTGCATCCTAAATGTCCGAGAAGAAGAGAAATCAGAACACAGTGACTCAATCAAGTCAGACCCCTGGGCAAGACCTCGAGAGGATGATAATAAAACTCCCACTGTTGAAATTGAGGCAATTAACAACAATTTAAAACGGTTAGACCTCACAGAGACGAATCAACAGGTCAGCAACTGCAGCAGTCCCAGTTCAGTTGCCTCGAGTATCTCGAAGCACGACGATTCCTTCGAAAATGATCTGACAACAGCGGCCTTAACCGAAACTGAATTTTCAGAGTGGGCTAGGGACGGTGATGGCCTTGTTTCAGCTGATCTGAAGGACACAGAATTCGACATGAGTTTAGCATCGAAAAAGCCGAAATATAAATTCAATTATGAAGGAACTGCGAGGATCGCTAAAGAGGAGGATCTCACTGACATCGAGCAGTGGTCGGAGAATTATTCTAAAAAGATCGAGAGAGCCTTCAACTTTCCCTGCAATGATACGTCGAAGCTCCTCGCTAACGGCGAAGACATCGATTACATGGATACCGATAATGAGTCGTTGTTAGATAGTCTCAGAGATACAGCAAACATTCCAGTGACGAAAAATCGTGGATACGTGGAATTCGTTAACGTCTCAGACATCCCGAGAGACGAACTAAATCAAAAACTGAATGATGCACCGATCGCCAGGGCTGAGGTTGAACCAGAATCAATATCAGATGACGAAAAATACCAGTACAATAAATACGATAACGTTATTGAGATCAATCCAGTGACGATGGATGACATCAAAGACAGACTGACGAGTACGAAATCAGTGGATAACACCCCGAGGGAGCCTGTCATCGAGGCTGTAAATCGAGAAATGATTCAGTCAATGGATGAAGACAGTCTCCTTGTGATTGAGCAAACAGAGGACACCACGACGAGTGAACTGACGACAATAAAAGCTAGTCCAGTCTGTCCCCTACCACCAATGCAACCTGAAATGAAAGTAGAACCGTCCAAGTCTGATACAACAGATATAAATCATCCAGATTATCTGGAATACGTCAAACGTCTGCAGTCACGAATCGCTGAGTTCTCAAATGTGAAAGACTCCATCGACGTCAGAAAATCTAAACGTAAGAACTCCAAGAACGCACTGCCAGATCGTTCAGCTGAGATGATTGCCGAGGAAATAAAGAATCAAGAGTCATTAAATACAAGTTATAACTCGCCAGCTACCTCCAGAAAACTCGAAGAGTTAACTCGTGAACGATCGAAGCAGAAGAATCTCATTCAGGATCTTCTGATGGATAAAATCGAGGCGCATAAGCAGAAATCAGCTGAGAAGAAGGCGAAAAGAGCAGCGAGAACAGCTTCCTGCAATTCAGGTATTCAACTATTCCCAGCAAAATGCAGTACTCCTCCTGCAGTGCCTGGTGCACATTTTCCACTTGCCACGCCAATTCGCACATTTGCCGAAGCTAAAAAGTCCCTCGATGCACCAGCCTCAGTAGAGACTAAACAATTTAGTGAGATTAAAACACTGCCAAGTATTGAGGTGAGAAATGATCCTTTCAAGACACCAGTAGCACCACCGAGACTGAAGCACGAGGAGGCAAGGAGAACTGCTGAAAAAGCTAAACAGGAGGCGAGGGCGAGGGCGAGATTGAAGAGTGACGAGGATTTGGGTCTCAGTCCTGAGGATAAGATTAAACTTTTGAGAATGAAAGTCCCGAGGAGGCAGTTGTCCATGGAGGATCGTCCAAGGACTGCGGAGGAGACAACGCCAGAAGCCAAAACACGTCACTATAGTTTTACGTTTCATAAAACTGGGGGAAAACTTCAGCCTAGCAAGAGCACGGATAATATGAAGGCTTTTGCGAAGAAAATGACACTCGATTTGGTGCCTGCATCTAGTGCTAAGTCCATGGATGAACTTGCTCATGCTAAGAGGGTGGAGGTCAAGCCTGACAATGATAATGTCGTGATGAGGCGGGATAAGAAGAAGCCCAAGGATCCTGAGAGGAGGAAGAGCATCATTCAGGCTGTCTCGGATTTCTTCAAAAAAAAGGAAGCCAGTCCTTCACCCACTAGCCACAAGGACAAGGGTTCTGTGTTCAGGCTGACTTCCAAGGCAAAAGATAAAGCTAAGGTAAGGTGGTTTGATTATCATGAGGGCGTTCTTTGGTTTCTAATTGTTCTTAAACTGTTGCAGTTGTATAGGTCTTACTCGGAAGGGTTCGATGTAAGCAATCACTGATTAAGTCTTGAGATTTTGCTCTTCGCATTATTTTTATTTTAGTTCTTTTTTGCAAAGTAGATTGAACGGATTATAGGATTAATTTTACGAGCACTGATTTAAGTAATGTTCTTTGTTGTTCATCATTGTGTCAGGATATATATTCTTTCAGTGACGATGACATTTTGCCACGTTCGAAGGAAATTCTTTCAATTTCTAATTGTTAATTTCGGAATACATTAGTGTAGATGAGATTATTTTTGCTGTGAATTTCTGAGAGTAAATCAATCCAAAACTAATTCAAGACCTTATTTTACAGTTATTTTCAAGGAGATCAGATTTATTTACAAACATTCATTGAAATTCTTTTATTCAAGAAAATTTATTGTATCAAGAATATTTGTAAAATAGTCTATAAAGTTTTTGGAATAATTTTCTCCATAGCCTCTGAATTTACTCCCAACGACAAAATTTTATTCCGAATATTCTTTCAGCTCGATAAACTCGATCGAAAATCCGACACAAGACCGAAAAGTGCCTGCGAAGGAATGCTGATCGAGCATTACATGCTCGAGGCGTCACCTCCTGTACCGCCTCCACCACGCAACTACTCCTTGTCCGCAACTCACATTTCGGACGACAGTTTATCAGACGAGGATTCAAAAACTGCAGCTTTGACGTCTCAGATGCAGAGGAACACCCTGGTAGATGGATCCTGCAGCAGTATTTCCCGTAGAGTAAAGAATTCAAAGAAATTAGTAAGACAGAAGAGATTGAGAATGGCACAAGAGATTCAGAGAAAGCTGGAGGAGACTGAGGTGAAGCAGAGAGATCTGGAGAGTCGAGGAGTCATCGTTGAGAAAGCATTGAACGGGGAAGGAGGTAATTAAAATAATTAATGAAGATCCGACAAAAATAGAGGGGAAAAGAGGACCGATCAATATTGATAACAGGTCCACTGATTTTATTTCACCTAATCATTTCCTTCGTGATTTGTTCAAAATGTTTGTCTCAGTTTTCTATACATTCATATTTTTACTTAATTTATCATTAATCAGTAGCTGATGATTGAGAAAGGTTGAATCTATATTGTACTGAACGTAGAAGATATTTTGATATTCTTGATAAGCAAAAATTCCATTCATTTTCAAAGGGACAGATTTATCTGGTAAATTAATGTTTTTTATGCGAGTGCTGATTTTCCTCATTCTGCGTAAAGTATTTTTAAACCCCACCATGGAATTTCCAGAATGTTCCGGTCGAGAGGAGACCGATCTCCTCCGTGAATTCTTCGACCTAATGAGAGAGCGCACAGAATTACGAAGATACGAGAAAGAACTGTTGGTTCGTGCCCAAGAGGTGCAGCTGGAAGATCGTCACGAAAGATTGGAGCAAGAATTACGAGAGAGATTGGCTGATGATGGTGAGTTTTCTATATTTTTCAAATTTCTCTTTCCCATCTACGTCTCATTTTGTCACACAACTGTTATTTCAAAGTCTAAAGCAAATTTTAATTAGTCACTGTTGTATTGCAGATAAGAATAAAACTAATGACGACGTGAAGAAAGAGGGAGAAATATTGACCGAAATGTTGGAAATTGTGGCAAAACGTGACTCCCTTATAGCCCTGCTGGAGGACGAACGACAAAGGTGGCGTAGACCCTCGTGCCCAACAATCATTGCACCTTATAGCACAGCAACACAAATCACTAACACCTTTACACCGTTATCCATTCTTACTTCACCATTTTTCGCTTTGCTCGGTATTTTAGTTGCATTCACTGTGTTCATTCATCTCGTAGATCATTTCGTTTCCTCTTTCAAGTGACTCAACTCTCTCTTCTTGGTGACAGGCACACACAATTCACGACTATCCGCATGTATTCCAATTTTTATTATTATTTTTTTTCATTTGTGATTATTTTTATAATGAAAGTAGACGATCTGTGTGAATTATTATTCTGAAAAGCCATGCATGTTTATTGATGCATGACAAAAATTTTTGTGAGATCATGGCTAATTGTTGTTTTTTGTATAATTTATACCAAATTTTGGCAGTGATGCGATGAAATTTATTCCTGTGATGAAAATTGTTGAATTGTATTTTGAGATTCTTTAATATAAACATATTGTAGCATTTATTAAGCATATACATATCAAAGATACATACCCTTGAATATGAAATTATTTTGTTACGGGCAAAGAGGAATTGTACGGCACGGCTTCGCTTTGTAATGCGAGAACGTCATGCACTTGAGTGAAATATTTAAACTGGGAATGGTAAGACTAATTTTTGAAAAATGTTGATAATGTTTTTTTTAACGAGAGGCTCACCTGGTTAGAAAAATCTCAGTGGAAGAATAATTGAGGAATGATTTGATAGGTCAAAATTGTTTTGAGAAAAAAATTCCTAGTTGTGAATTTTTATTATAATTTTTGGACTGGACTCATCAATCATCAATTTTTATTCTGTAATTGTGGAAAATAGGGGGGGGGGGCAGACAAATTTTCAGAGGTATTGGCCATCGTAAAGTTCGATTTTTAGATGACAAAAAATCTTTAGTTCAATTCTGTATAAAAATTAGTGGTAATTTTTTTCTGCGGTGAGCCTCCTCTTAATGCACAGAGAGAAAGAGAGAGTGAGAGATACTGCATTGTGATAATAAAATATGAGTTAATAATCATTGAGAGTGGAGTGATTATCCCAGCACAGTATTTTTGATTTAATGACATTAAAGAAATTAATAACAAGAGGATAAAACATTTGATTACAGGTATAAAGACGAGGACAAGGAACTCGAGGCTCAAATGTTATCGAAGGGCCTAAGGTTAACACCAATCAAGAAGGAGGACACCAAGTATTCGGTTTAGCTAGCTAATCGTGATTATTTTAACGGATAATTAACTAATCGGAATTTTCCTTCCGCGAAATGAAGGAATTATTAGAAGAATTACAGAGATTGTATTCAAACAAATAATCGGTAGTGGAATTGAGGTGTGTACGGACCAACAGAGTATTTTAGAGATTGACCTGAAACATTCGTCTCTGGAGCGTGTGAACATTTTGATTTTTTTTTTAATTGATTGGACAGCAGAGACATGCTATCAAAGATAAACTGGCTGTAGAGACGTGCAGTAACAAGAAGAGAATATTTTTCAATGATTTATACGATGAAATGGTGGGGGGAAATGGAAGAAAAAAGCGTGATATTGTAAATTTTATAAGCGCGAGAATATATTTTTCACCACGAGAAATAAAAAGAAATTTTGAAGAGACTGGAATAATTATTTTGGAATGAAGCAGTTTAAAAAAAAACGGTATTGACGAGTGATGTCTTAATATAAAATAATTTTTAATAGATGTACAACCTAATCCGTTGTTTAAGGTTCACTGAATGCCGCTCAAAACCACGTGAGAGAGGGGGGAATTTTAAACATCGAATTGAGATAATGAAATTGAAGAATTTACTGATAATGATTAATTTCTAAATTAGCTTAACGAGATTGAAATCAAGCTTTCTGCATCTACCATCGGTCTATTACGAGGGTAATCAATGTGCCTAAACCAATCTGGAATTGATCACTGTCCATTCACGTGCAAATGCAAAAAAAAAAAATTATTAATGCATTTTAAAGCATTCAAATGGAGCTTTTATCTGTCCGACGAAGTTGAAGAATCTGTTTCAAAATATTGATCCAACTAATAGCAGTTGACTCAAACCTAGTCCTCTGAACAAGCATCGATATGCTTCTGCAAGAGCTCACCGCAAAGCCAAAGTTGTAAGAAGAAAAATATGAAAAAGACGGGGGAAAAACAAATTACGTGCATTGGGCTCTTGTTGACAATTCACTTATTTAAGTCACACGGTAATTGACAAATTAGTTTGTATAATTGTGTAAATACATGTAGGACTTATTAAACCAATGTAACTGTATATGGAGTTGTTTTTCTGTATTAAAAACAAATGTGCTCACCCCCGATATGTCGCTTCAATATTTTGCAGTGCTCCAACCCCCATCATTTTCGTATTTAATGAATAAATAGTTTAACTGTTACCGAATCATTTGTTGTTAATGGTTTTTCCTGATAACTCCGTACATCGAGTATGGAATTATATCCACACAATTTCTCAAAGCAAAATTAAATTTCATTGTCTCGTACCAAGTCTGCAGAATGAAAAAAATATTATGTAATATTATGTAAATATTGACGGGGTTTTTAAATTGATTTTCACACAATTTAATTGAAAAATTAAATCTTTATGATTCGTTGAATTTATAGTATGGGAATCTTTAATATAAAAAATAATACATTAACTCGTTGTTCGAGAAAAGGCACCTGGAAATTTTTTCCCTTCTTTTAGGGCAACTCAAAAAGATTTTAGAGAAATTTTAAAACGAGGATGATGGTGTAAAAATAGAATATACATCTACAATTGAAGATTTCGACGATTTGAAACTGGCGACGATAGCAGCGGATAAGTGGGATTTCGGTACTCCCCTGGAACCGTCTCTACAACCTTCTGCAACCTCTGCAACTGTTCTTAAATAAACAATGAAATCACCACTTCAGATTTAACTGAGTTTTATTAATAACTTTAGCGTTTCTTGTAGAATAAAAAAATTGAATTAATATTTTCAATTTCGAATTATTCTAAAATTCCCACCTTTGCGCGATCGGTAACCCGAGTTTCTACTTTATATTTGGCTGGTCCCCGTCAGATGATAAAGTCGTGATTTCTTTGTTTGTTTAGGAACAGTTGATATACAATAAATCGAAAAACCCAGCCAGTCGCATGGGAGAATTCTAATTATGAAAGTGTAACGAATTTATCATTAGAAGAGACTTCTAATAAGTATTCATTTTCAGTATTCATTTTGAGAATTAATTTTTTCCAAATGTGTCGGGTAAATCCATCCTGAATGCTTAGTCGTTTATTTACAAATCAATGAGAAACTAGCAAAATATATTAAGCTGATTAGGAACTTCTGAATTGAGTACAAATGATAGAATTTGTTCATTTAGCGAAAAGCAACCATCTCTGTTGGCTATTTACCTGCGAATGGTTTCTTGGTTTATTTGTCAGATGGCAGTAGAGGTACCTTTCAGTGACGGAAATTGTTTGTAAACAATATTCAAAGCAGTTTATTTTATTCTCGAGTAATATCAGGACCTAGAAAATGTGATTTGAAAATTGGGCTATTTATCGGAGACTTTTTAAGAGATTATTTTAAATTATGATTAAGGGATATAGTGGGGTTACTTGGGTCCGGAAAGTGAAATTCGATGGTATGTTGATTTTTTACCAATGTTGGCAAAGAGTTGACACAACCGCAGGAACATGACAATTCTCTTCATTAAATCGTCAATAATTTTGATCAATTTTGGAGAATCTCTTTCCAAACGCAAAATGTACTTTTTTTTAAATGTCCCATTGGAAAAATAGTTATTCGGTTTTGGTTTCAACTATCTTTATTAACCAATTTAATATTCACCATTTCGTTAAAATATTCTTAAAGGACTTCCATAGTATTTTGCATCCATTCTAATTCACTAATGACGACACATAATTAATTGTTATTGACAGAAAAAAATTATACAGACAAAAAAATTCAAAATCATGTCAAAGGATATTTACAGAAAAAAAATCTAATTGGACATTAAGAAAAATCTATGGAAACCCCTCAGACTAAACTTACCAAAAATTGTGGAAAAAGTCCAAAAGTTTTTTCACAAAAAATTTTCAAAAATGTTCACCACTAAATTTTTCCCTGCTACTTTCACGCGTGTTAACGAATACAACAATCACAAACGTTATTAATCAACTCCTGTCCTTTTACAGACCAGCGAAAGTCGTAAAAAGCTACAAAACTCACAATTATCCCAAATTTCACGTCGAAGTACGAGCGCACCTGAATCCAAGATTTCCAGCAGATGTGTCCGGAGTATTCTGGCTCCTAGCAGCACATCTGTACCTGAAGCAATAACTCTCATGGCAGAGGTAGGATCCTCCCTTCTTCACCTTGTCACTACCTGAGTTAGGTCCAACCTGTTGACCATCAATAATTACCTCTCGACCACCATCAAACGATTATGATAATTCCATAAACCTACTGGATTAGTTGTTTCCTCCCTAGAATGCCTGGTGCTCCACCAATCAGACGTCCATTCCCAAACGTTCCCAGCCATGTTATAGACTCCATAGCTATTGTTGGGATAGGAAGTGACGGGGGCAGTTCCCTCGTAGCCATCCTCAGCAGTATTTTTATGTGGGAATTCTCCTTGCCAAATATTCATCCTGCAATCACGAGATGATCAACTCCCCGATATTTACAGATCTGTTTATTCGACTGGTAGGACATGTAGAATCAATTGTTTATGATTACCTGTGCTGATCATTGGGCATGAGTTTATTGCCCCAGGGGTAGAGCCGGTCATTGAGCCCACCCTTACATGCTACCTCCCATTCAGCCTCGGTTGGCAGTCTTTTACCGGCCCATTTACAGAATGATGACGCGTCGTTCCACGATACGTGAACTACAGGATGATCCATTCTCTCTAAATTTGAAATTAAACAAATCATAATGTTTATTGATATTAAAGAAAACTTCGAACTCAATGGAAAAAAAAATATTCAGAATATCACATCAGCACTACAAACATTCTTCAAAGGGCTCTAAAAAATGTTTTAAAAAAGTCAAATGATTTTTCTAGGTTTCTGTGATAGTTCCTCTGAGTCCTCTATTTGTTCCACATGTTTCTATTGATTTTTTATTAAAAACGTATTAGTGGCAAAAAAGATCCACCGAAATTCGGAAGTATAAATTTTCGTGATTTTTGTTGCAATATTTTTTTCTATTTGTTATTATAAAATCTAAGATATTGAGCTCGTCCTCAATTGAACCTATAGTTCTGTATTTTTCCAGAACAATGAGAATAAAATGAATTTTTCTAGCTGACGTACTAGGATTTTCATGCATGAATTCCAGTAAAAATATCTGCACTATTCTTCCGCACATAAATTATCACGATGATGAATATTCAGAATAGCACGAGCGAAAACATTGTGCAGGAAAAGTTAGCACATCCGGTAAAAAAATCAATTTCATATCTATCGAAGTCCCATTGAAAATTCAATCAGTCTGTCGTTGATGCTTTCGGAAAATTATGCGGTTTCCGGCGTCGTCGACTAATCTTCAGTTAAAAATATTCCTAACAATGAAGAGTCAATAATACTTTTAAATTCTGGTATATTACCTTTGATTCAGGTATCTCTGAGGAGAATTCCCAGGCACAAAATTTACGAGAATCTTCACTATATCATTTACAAAGTTTTACAACCCTTCCATTTGCGACCCTTACATTTTTAGTTAAATAATCGAATAATTATTGAAATATTGTTTCATATATTCTGTAAATTTCGCGATGTCATAAAATCTTCAGAAGGGACTATAGGGCCCTTGAGTGCATACCAATGGCACTCGAGGCAATAAACTTCGCTAAAAAAATTTGTTGCTCAATTGATTGTGATATAAACAATTTTTTTTTATCGTACCCCCGTGTAATATCGTGTGATTTTTTCCCCCCTCGTAAGGGTGGTAGACCTCCACTTCCCCTTAGCCTGGAATACTTATGTTATAGAAGACGGAACCATTGAAAATAACTACTTTATCATAACGGGCGTATCTACGAATTTGCAGACATGAGACGTTCGTAAGGCGATGCCTTACACACAGAAACCACTAATCGTAAAATAGGAGATTTGAAACGTATTTTACGAGATACTCGAGATCGTAAATGACGGGTTTGGAAACGTAAATTACGACTTTGAGAATGTGAATTACGATTTCAAAAAATCTAAATTACGAGGTCCGACCGCGTAAATTATGTTTTTTACGTCGTAAAATAGGAGGTCGGACCACGTTATTGACGCTTCCCTTATATAATTTATGACCTCAATCAAGTGAAATCCTTGATTGAGATCGTAAATTCCACGATCGATAAAAACTATTTTCAAAGAATATTAAATCATTCCATGTCAAATCCTATGTTTCAAAACACTTTCGAAAATACTTAATCAAAAAGGCGGAAAAATACAATAAAAAATCTGCAAATTTCAAGTGACCCAGAATTGCCCAACAAAAATGAAACTTCGTATTTTCCGTTTTAAAAATCATAATTAACAAGTTTGCAAAGTCCCTAAAATGGATTTTTAACAATAATTTCAATGATTGTGTCTGTGATGAATCATAAACAATTCAATGGAAGAATTATAACAATAATTATCTACCATAAAATATACCCCACCTTCAATACTAGAACCAACTCCTTCAGGATGTCTCCAGTCGGCTTTATCAACTGGCAGCCACCAGGGAGCCTGAGCGACCGCCTGCTCGATCCCCTCCTTCACCCCTTCACTCAACAACCCCTCAAACACGAAGGAGTTGCCAAACTCTTCCGCCTCCGTCTTATATCCCGTCTCCCTAACAAAAATCTCAAAGTTCCAATTGCTAACTTCGTACTTGTCCATATAGAAGCTCTCCAGAACAACTTTTCTCTTCGGGCCCTCTCCATCGGCCACGAGGATTGGTTTATCTGTACCTACAGAGTAAACTCCCCCTTCAATTAACACCATTTCTTCAGGAACAAACTCGAGTGGAGAACCTCCTCTGCATTCCCTGTCATCTTGATCCTCCGAAAGTGCAGAACAAAATTCATCAGTCGCTCTCCTCTTTCCACTTTTTCTGTTCAAATTTTTCCCACAGGAGCATTCATTACCATCAGTTCTGACGTAAAAAGAGAACAAAAATATAATCACTAATTGCAAAGTTTTGTTCATCAACTTCATGATTAACACACGTGTAAACGGGGGTTATCACTTGGTATTATCACTCTGTCGTGTAATATTTCAATATATCAGTATTGACGTTGAATTTGACAGCTGTCGATAATATGACAATTAATCAGGATAAGATCTTCACATTCCGCAAATTCTTCCCGAAGATTCCACAATCAGCGATTCATCTCAGTCCCCAAGAGCATTCAAATCACCTGCAACAAATGCCATGGGTTTCACAATTATAAAATCAGCTGATGCACCTTCTCATTAGAAAATGCACAACAATTTTCCCGCCACAATTCAAACAATGAAATAAATGATACGGCGATGATCTGAGCATTCCAATGTTTCGAAATAAGTTGACAGCCGTATTTAACCAATCAAATTGACAGCTGAAGAGTCCGATATTAGCTGTCATTAACGATGATGATATAATGGTAGCAAAGATAACGTCGTACGATGCTAATATTTTTAACAGCACTTACGATAATATTCGTTTGATTGGTGATAAGATTTGGGAATATAATCAGTCGGACCCTTATCGCAAGCTCAATCGTTCCCTGTGGATAAAGGTGAGAAATATTTCGTATATACGAAGAATACTTATTCGATAAAAATTACTCGAAAGTTTCGTAATTCTTGAGTTCCACCAGAGTTTCGAATAAAAATTACGAAAAATCCAATAAAAAGTACAAAAAGCTCCGTACATTCCGTGCATTTCGTACATTCAATTTGACCCTTCGTAATTTTCATCGGATCTTTAATGTCCCTTGAAAATTACGAAACGTAATTTTTACTGAATACTTCTCGATGTGACATATCGAAGTCTATAAATTCAATAAAAATCAATCCACAGATATCCCAGTTATCCCGTAATCACAACCTAAAGAAAGCGAAGCTTGTATCGCAAGTAATTCCCGAGTCACGATTATCAAAATATGGTAATTATCATTACGATGATGAGCGAGAATATCTCTATGTCAGAGATATCGAGACATCGATCACTCACGAGCCCATCAGCTGTTCCATGGAATCAAGAGAGCCCTGGTTACATCCAGACGTCAAGAAGTACTTCACCCGGTTGAAGTCAAAATCCTTTCAATCAGAGGTATAATAACATTTAGTAACAATCGATATATCATTCTAACCGTGATAAATCAAGACTTTGAGAAACTGCCGCAGGCATTGTTAAACGATGAATCGAGTGATTCAGGAATTATCGATGATGAGTACAGGAGACACTGTCGTTTACCCTACACAATCACCACCGCTGCTGAATTTCAACTCAAACTTCGTATATCGAGTGCTAGAGTAATCGACCTGTGGAGAAACAATTATCATAAACAATTTATGAGTAACGATATCCAGAATAGTTGTTATGAAAGTAATAAAGAACAACGAACCCATCAGATCCATCATCACAAACGAATGGGGATTGAAAACGATATATTGTGTAATGTACAGACACATGCTATAGTTATATCGAGAAATCGATGTAGAGAGAGAGATTGCAAGTGTAGTGCAAAGACATCTGTGCCAATTCTTAGTGCTGAAGTACCAGAATTTTTTCCAAAAGGACAACGACTGGAGGTGCAATATGAGTCTGTACCACTTCAGTATTTTCCCTCTGTACCAGAGAGAATTTACAATCGTCCAACGTTGCCAAATGTCACATCTATGTACCAAGTAATTCATTCATTGTTTAATTATTTTTTGCATGGATGAATGAGTGCATAAGTTCGATTTTTTGTAATAGAACGGGACCGACCACGCGATGTAATTATACAAAAAACATAATTAAATGAGTTCTCAATTCAAATTAATCACATTAGACGACTGAAACAATGAGAAATGAGCTTGACAATCTTTCGAGATATCGATAGTTTCGATGTTTATCCTTTTTGTAATAGGGCAACACCGAACGCGCGGTGTAATTATAAAAAAAAAACACAATTAAGTGAGTTCTGAATTCAAATTAGCCGCCTTAGACAGCTGTGAACCAATCAGGAATCAGCGTGAGAGACTTTGGAGATATCGATAGTCTCCATGTTTGTCCTCTTTGTAAACCCGTTCAGGCTTAACTAGGTTTGACTAGATACTTTTTGTACTTTGGTTTTGAAATTATTAAGACACAATCATTCAAAAATTCATCAATAGCTTTAATGACAGGTAATTTCAACGATTGTCGTGAGTACTTGACTGTAATTAGAAGTTGTCTTCAATATTTATTTTTAGTACCTGCGTCATTGACTCATGAATCTCCCTGAGATAATGATTCTCCTTTATAAATAGACGACGAAACGATATTTCAGGGTACCCCAGTTGATCAGAAATATCGTAACTTTCGAAATCCTGAATTACAAGACTCTCTGAATTTTAGAATCCTGGAATTCCACTATTGGCAACACCCATTATGACACCACTGATCCGAACACCCCAATGGTTACCAAGAATAGCTCCACCACTGCAAATTCAAGTGCCTGTATGTACACTAGGACCACAGACATTCACAACAATTCAATCAATCTGTCCCATCATTCATCGCCCACTTCAATTGAATGAAAAGATTAATCATCACGATCAAGTGACAACGACAATTCCAGTCTATCAACGACCACTGGACAATTTTCAGGAGAACAGGAGAAAGACTCAGACCGTTGATTTTAAGAATTTAATACTCCTGACGAAGAGCGGACTGAAGGCTAGACGAAGTCAATCAAAACATCCTGAGCCCTTCAATGTATCACCAGAGACGGGTAATAATCATCAACCTGATAATTTACTGCAATTTGTGGATAAAAGGATTCAACCAAGAAGACCCAGACACTTCATAACATCGACTCCTGTCGACCAAAATTCCCGTCATTTGGATTGTCACCTAGATGTTGATGATGTATGCGAATCTGCCTCATCGAAGTGTCACCATACCAAAAACTTCCTGACCCCCAAGCCCTAAATTACTCCCCCTCCCCCCCTTTAAACATAAACAACAATCATCTTATGAATTAACACCTTATCCCTGATACATGTCCTCAACTACTGATAAGTAAATACTGAATTCTCCAAGAATAAACGTGACAGCTTGTTTAATTGGACAGGATGTAGATTCCAGGAAAAAAAAGCCTGAATCTACATTTTATAACAGCAGCTGCTTATGCGTGACGGCTCAGAGGGGGAGAGAGAGAAGGGAACAAAAAAAAATATCAAAGATAAACACAAAACCAGGCACAGGACTGATTTTTGTTTATGTATGTGTGCAGAGAGGGTGAGGTGCGTGACTAGTGGGGGATTTTATATGACTCCAGGTATCAACTGGCACATTGTGGCAACGTCGCGACAGATTGAGTTCAGGCAGTACGTACAGGTTGCTAAGCAACCGTCCCAAGTCTGGGGAGGTCAGCAATACGAGCCACAGCCAAGTCTCGAGCGTATAGAAAACGAGGATGGCTATGTGCTGTAGAGCGGTGGGATATACAAAACCCGGAACCAGGGATGAGGAGGGGGGAGGGGGGGAGGGAGGGACGAAGAGAGAGAGAAAATCGTGCTTGACTCGACTGAAATATATATACCGCTGCCTGCTAGTAAAAATAGATGAAACTCTGGGGGGGCTTATTCAGTTACAGGCTTTCTAGAATGGATTCTTGTGTTTTTGCTGAAACAAAACTCAAGGACATTTGGCTTCACACTGACGTTTGAATCATATCACTTCGGATAAATAGGTCAGTTTGTTAAGTACACGATAACTCATACTTTATGCAAATCTAACTTATGATATATAATTTTAACATAATTAGTTTTTTTTTTAAACATAATTAGGTGGGGTAGTTTAAGTCGACTGTAGGTTGTTTTATGCAACGCATGACTGCATGCAGATGGGGAAAAGTTTCAAGTTTGTTTTTTTTTTCTTTTATGAGTATTTCCTGCCGCTGTGGGGCTATTCAGGTCATTTGAAATTTCCTGCTGTTACTGTAACCAAATGCTGCTCTATTATGCATCAATCTGGACAATAGATGCTCAGGAATTATTGAGGGGAATTTCCCCGAATTAATTTTTAATGATGTAATCGTTGGGTGAATGTGAAGTTGTGGTTTTAATGGAATGAAATATGCGACGAAAAGATCGAGGGGTCAAATACTGATTATTCAGGGCGTCAGGCAGTTGCGCCTGTGGGTCCGCCTCCCTCCCCCCCCCTCTGTCCCAACTGCTGCGTTGCCAGGTCGCATGGGCGATGAATGACGTCAGTGTAAAACTGAAACCTAATGCGGCGAGCATTAATGACAGCCAAGCGTTATGTTGGACTTTACGAGCGGCCGTAAATTCCCATTTGTCCTCTCTGCAGCGCCATGAAAAAAATCTCTCCGACCATGAAAAAAAAATGGTATATCCCAGTTCTTTTGTTGTCACGCGGAATTTCGTACAGTAAATTTTGATAGGCGTTCATTAAAATATAACTGCGCCCTAATAGGCAACTTTAATGCTTCTGATTCAGCATTCATATTCTCCTGTGTGAAAATAAATGACAAACGACATTCATTCATTCCAATGAATCAGCATATATCACAAAACTAATCCCCCGTAAATTAAAAAACCATTAAATAGATAAGAAGACCATTATCATTTCCCGTACCACACGTACATCAATCAAAAGTCGTCGTGTCAATGTTAAATTATAAACTTTATCTACAACAAAAGTTTTTCCGAAAATTACCGACTTCACATATCCGTTTGGATTAAAAAAAAAATATATTCCCCTAGGAATAACGGTTCGCGTGTTGCACGAAAGAAGAAAAAGAAGTTATTACTGTAATTGAATCATACGTTGCGAGGGCATCATTTCTTCATTCGTCTACTCTGAGTGGTCCCCTGTCAATGTAGGATTACATCACCGCATCGTAATTCCTGGAAGTTTTGTTCAGAACTCCTCCCCACTCTAGAGTTCCAACTCCTAAATTCTCCATTCCATTTATGCTGACGCTTCCCCCTCTATTCCCCTCATCACTTCCCCCCCTCCCTCTCTCGCCCCTCCGCCAATCAGCCGTCATCTGTACATCTACAACTTCCATGAAACCATTACAACCCTCTCCCCTCTCATCCCTGGAAGTGGTAGTTAGAGGAGTAATGGTGGGATGGAATACTTTGTCTGGATCGATACGTGAAATTGGAAGTTGGCAAATCCCAGCCCAAAGCCATTAAGCTGCCAGCAGCTATAGCTTTTCCAACGTGGATATAACAGAAGTGGAATTTAAGTAGCACTGGAGGGTGTTGGGGGGGGGGGGATGATGGAAGGGGGGAGGGGTATAGGGAATGGCTGACAAAACAAAAATTACAGTTGCCCCTCTGATAGGGCAATGCTGGGGTTTCCCTGGAATTATACAGCTTCTACTTCCGGTAAGAGGGATGATGGGGGTGGGAGGGGAGGGGGAGAAAGGAGGCGGGAAAAACTTTCCATTCGGGTACATGAAACCCATGACCCGAAGCTTTTACGATCAATATGACAGCGGCCTCTCACAGCCGTTCGGCTCTTTCCGGTGAATTCCGTCAAGCTCGAAAACTACTATATCCATTATTATTCAGCTCTGAAACACAATGGCATAACCATTCTATCGGTGATGGGGGGTGAGGGGGAAGAGGGGGGTAGTGGAACAATAACCGGAGGAAACAGACCTTACTGGGCGTTATGACTCATCAAGTTCTGACGAGCCATTCGTGATAGAATATTTGCCGAGTTTCTTAATTAAAATTCATGAAACTGGGAATGCTAATCTGAAAAGTCTAGATTTCATTCACAACATGCGAGAGAAAGTAGAAAATTGTGAAAGCCATAATTACTGAAAGAAGCCTCAGTAGCACACAATTACGGTGAAATTCCGGAGTTTCTGATTGAAATCAGCATTTCAATGGATATAGTTTAAAATGGTTTACCAGAATAAATAAATGGTTGGATATGTATAGCAATTGGACAACTGTATTTTCCAAATGCCTATTTATGCTGACTGATAGGTAGAATTCAGTTCTTCCTAAATGGTAATGGCGCAGCAAAGAGGTGGGGGGCAGAGGGGGGGAGGGAGGGAGGAAGGAGCCGTAGAGTACTTTTTCCATGTAAAATTTTGCAGTCTGCGCATGTCCGAGCGCTGATTGGTGAATTCCCATTGGTTCCCCACTACAATTCTCTTGTTGCAGTGTGGTATGTTCTTGAAGATTAAATTGGCTCTATGTGCAGCTCATTCTCCATCTTTCTCACAAATCCCGCCTTACCCTGTCTCACTTTCACCCCCCGCCTTGGTGTCTAGCTAACGTTGTATTGTGTAGTTATTGAAAAACAATTCACAGGGAAGTCTGGTAAGGGCGAAATACTAGCAAAGTAGTGCATAGTGTGTGCACACATTTCATGTATAAGTAACTATAAACTAGTTTGATGCCTAGCGAGAGCATCAGCATCAAACAGCTGCGGGAGAGAATATTTTCAGGTATATAGAGGGGAAGGGGGAGGGGGGAGGAGGTGATGGAGGGCGGGAGGGTTAGAGGGGGAGGGAAGTACCATGAAGGAGTGGGGATGAAGTCAGGCTCTCACTCTTGCACACTGAAGGCTATCGGGGAATACACGGTTTAACCTGGTGTTGGTCGGCGCACGCCACTAGCCGCGTCCTTAGAACATAACAGAACCTATCTGAAAGCGCTGAGAACCCCCCCGGTGGTTCTGTAACACAATTGTCGTTTTTACGGAGCGGGATAAGAGAAAAAAAAAGGGGAAAACATAGAACTCCCACGGTATTTTTTAATTCTACGCGCGCAAATTTTCACACATTACAACGGCCATATTGATAACTGTCATCGGCCGCGTTAAATAAATTGATATGTTGAACAATTGTACGATTTGTTGAATATAGTTTTTGGAATATTTTTGGCTGCATTATTTGGAATAACATGAAGGGCTTCCGATGCCTTTTTATGATGTGAATTTACAACTATGCAAGTGATTGATGTTGTCATCGTTGTTTGTTTAGTATTTTTGAGAGTTGAATTTAGTTCATGATTCGTCATTCACAAAGTGCTTTGATGTGAACTAATGGATGTTTTGAAATAACTTGGAAAGCGATTACATTCAAGAGTTAAAATTTACAATTTATTGTATTGGATGTCTTGTCACGAATTTATTGACGGGATTGTAGACTTGGATGTCAATTGTTAGGACAATAAGTTTCACCATAACAGCACTAAATAAGGCCTCCAAATAGTTTTCTTCAATATTGTTGACAATGAATGTGAGTACACAAACTAATAATCGTTGGTAGCTCTTATCGAATGACAAAATAATGACAATTAACAATACAATTGGCCATGTTCTATGTGAAAATAATGTATTATTTTCTTCTCACTGATTGTTATACAACAGATTGGAAATGAACAGTCCACTGGAGCACGATTTTGTTGATGGCTTTGGTTTCACGAGTAACAGTAATATTCCAAAGGAAGATACTGAACCTGGATTACAAATTCTTGGTACGTTATTTATTTCATTAGTGATTAGTGATAGGAACAATATTAACAGTAAGAAGTTAATGTCACTGAGGACACATGGGGAATGGGAAATAGTGATGCAAGTGTCAAGTAAAGAAATAAAACGAAAATAACCTGGTTGAAAAATCGGTGTTAATGCCCACAGTCAATCATGCACAGTGTTAATTACGTCGAAAGAAGTAGTAAATAATGTCAAAAATTTAATAATTGTTAATAAAGGGAAATGCTCACCAAATACCTCGTGTTCATATCGCGTATTCCCTCCTAATCTATATGAAACAGGGTATCTCTTGACACATAACCTCAAAAATATCGGTGGACGCCACCCAGTGCCACTGCAATCGTTCCAATCATCCCAATAGTGCACGTGAAATATTAGTGACAATCACCAGTTATCAACAAATTTACGTGAATTATCAAGTTTTATGATACAAAAAAAATACCAGTGAAATATGTAAACAGAGTTGTTAACCGTGAAAATGTAATTGTGGCGGGAATTTTCGTGTGATATACCTGGGCTAACTGCTTTCATTCGTATTGTGCGTATCGATTCAGTACCAATTCACACACATTGGCCATTAAGAGCACAATAATATCACTATTATTGGGTTATTGGCAGATGAAACTGTCTGGGAACCTCTTGAATAACCAAATTTTTTATCGAAATAAATCACATTTTACGGTGAATTGACGGGTTTTACGGTGATCAAGTGGAGATTGAATGATATGTAAGGGACTTGATCGACTGGCGGTGCAACGAATAATATTTCAGTTACAGAGTTGAGTATTACCTCAAGTAGCTTGGGTAGGTGCACCACAACGTGAGATAACGAGTGAACATCCACTTGTTTGTTGTGTTGACACAAGTGTAAAATATATACTTATAAACATAGCCCCAATCCTGACGGTGTGCTCATAAATTATTATCACTTCGTGAATGTTTAGCACGACTATGCGATATATTTGTTCATCATCTGCTGTACTGTCACATTTTTCGGTGCAGTTTTACATGAATATGTTGTTTTTTCGTGTTGTAAAATGTGAATAATTGTGCTAATGTCAAGTTAATATTTTTACCTTTTCATTTCAGATAACCAGATTGATATCGTGAAAGCTCTTGAGTGTGCACCTGAAGAGTTACCGCAGTGTGAAATTTGTGCGCAAAAATTTTTAAGCAAAAAAGAATTACGATCTCATATTACCATTCATCTCGGTCAGCCCAGAATCATCCTGAAGAGGTGCAGCAGTCAGCACAAGAACAGAAAGAAGGAGAGGGATATCTACTCGTTGAATCAAAATCAGAAGGGCTCGCTGAAGTTGACGTTGAAGAAGCAGAAGCACAGTGATTTCGCTGTTATTAGCAAGGACTTGGATATAAAGACGGGTATATCAGAGACAGAAGTGGCTGACACGGAGGGTAATGAGCAAACGATTGAAGAAGAGGCTGAGGAGGAATCGACTAGTGACAGGGATGATAATGCCATGCTGAGAGATGGCAATGAAGATAACGATGATGACAAGTCATCGGATGACAATGACAGACCATCTGCTGAGGTTAATGAAGGTGATTCTGGTGTAGGTAGCGATATGGCAAATCCTTCTGAAAAGGAAGATCAGAATGTTGATGATTTAGCTGGTGAGCAGGAGGAGAATGATGAGCATGACAAAATTGAAGAGAGCGAGGATCCAGAAGAATCTGATGCTTTGGAGGCAACGTGCAGAGAGACTATTGAAAATTTGAAAATATTGGGGGAACAATCGAGGTATTTTCAATGAATATTACTCAGTATTTTGTATTTTTATTCTGTTGGAAAATATCCTATTTTGAAAATATTTGAAGTGAGATAGATTTATTTGAGGGAAATTAGTTATAAAGCTTACGAGCAATATCTTTTCCACTTTTCTATATGAGACAGAGCATTAAAGCTTTCGTTTCAAGAACTTTGTTTTCAGTATTAAAACGTTAGAAAGCTTTTACTCGATCTGATTAAAGTATTGAGAATTAATCAAACATTTTTGTGAGAATACTCTCCGAACACGTAATTTTTCCCCATAAAATTCGTTTAATCGGAACCAGAACAATTTCTTCATATTCAGAATTTCCTTAGAAATCGATTTTATACTTAAAACAAACGGTCATCATTTTTCTTATTTTTATCATGATTAATACATTTATAGTGAGCTTTCAAATACCCTGAAGTATTGCAAAAATTTATAGCTTCAGAGCACCAACTAGCTGCAAAAATTCATATGTTTACTGCCACATCCATAGACGCTATAAAAATTTCAATGTTTCCCGTACCTTGTATGGGTAGCTACACATATTCTCTCTCCATATTCCAAGTTGGTAGCTCAATCATTGTATGAGCTAAGGTAATTTCAAATTCTCCTGAAAACCCCGAAACATGAAAATATCTGGAAAGCCTTGTATGACTCGATATATAGGGGCGAGTGGGGTAAAACGGGACGGCTCGGAAAAATAAAAGGACAGTGGAATTCAGACAGATGTTTCGCTCATTAAATTGGGGCTCAGAAATGATAGTTATGAGACAGGGGAGGGTGGGTCCAAATGGAACGTTTATTGTGCCGCGGACGAATCAGTTGAGTTACATGAAGTAACGCTTCATCAGGCCTATAAGCTAAGAAAAAACACAAGATAAAATTATACAAGGCCAACATCCGAGTAACTTTTTTCGTAGCCCTTGAGATTATCTGCTAACGAAATTGTCACCAAAATCTTCTGTTTCCGTTGGATTACAAGATGTTAAGGAAAAACTACAGAGTAAATATCAATAAAAAAATCTCTTATCAAAATACTTCTATCGCCTACAGATTATACGATAACCAGAACTAAAGAGTGAAATGATGTTCCGCATTTAATCTCGAATCACTATTTTTGATCTCATGGTAGATGCGAAAAGAATTATCTGAATTTCGTTCGATATTAATTTTCCCCAAAGATTACAAATAAGATCTTTTTTAATCGCAAATATAAAAAATGAAGTGGGAAAGTTATTTCGTCTTGGAAGGAATATTTCTTGAATTTGACAACAAACAGACGACTGAATAAATTGTAACGTTAGCAATAGCTATAAAAAAATAGTGACAAATTCAAAAATTGAAAGATTCTGAATTTATATGGCAGGAAAGAGTAATCTCTCTGTTTGATACGAAGTTTCCTGTTGCCATTGAAACGATTATATCCAAAACGCGTTGAATCGGATGCTCAGTAGTAAATATTCATTATAATAGATAAATCTCTTGGTCAATGCAGAAAAATCTGCAACCGAGTAAGCCCTTAAGAACCCATTAATCAACTACAGCTATTCAAGCCATTAGCAAGCCTGCATTAATTTCAGTAGCGAAGCGGTGAAACCATTTACGTCAATTGTGATTTAATTCGTAAGTTTTCGATGAATATCGCAGAAATATTAAGCGTCCAATTTATTCGATAAAAAATTTCATATCTCGTATAACAACATATATTCTACGACAATCCCATTAGGGGTAAGTTGTTTATTAACGGCAAAAAAATTGCTAATATTAATTGTCTTAAAAGCAGCCAAAGTCTGACCCACTCGCTAGCTTGAGAATAATATAGAAGACAATTGTCTATGTCTTCACACCAAAATGGAACACCTAATCATTCCAGATAGTAATCAATTAATCAAAATGATTATTTTAAAATAATAATAAACATTTTTTCCCGGTGAAAATATATGATGACTTTAGTTCTAGGTCTGTGAGGAATGATATGTCGCCTAGGGATCCAAATCTCGAGGCTTCCAGTTCACCAGTACTCCCAGAGGGCTCTCCCAGTACTGAAGCAATTCCCGAGACAACCCAAGAGAAAGAATCATCTAATTTCACCTGGATATCCAACAAGGACGACGAAGACTTGAGTAAGAATTCTGATCGATCATCCCTGGATCTGCCTGATCCATCAGCCCCAGACAGTGCAACTTCCCTTCTTCAGAATTTTCTCCTGGAGCATCATAGAAAAATTCGAAATGTCAACGAAGTGATAGCCCTTCCAGTGGAGACTGAGTACGTATCATTAGAGAGATTAGCTGAGACAGTGAATACATGCAGAATATGTAATGAAAAATTTGGGGACATTACACTTCTGGATGAGCACAGAGCAAAGGCTGGTCATTATCAGTGCAATATACCCGATTGTGGGAGTTCAGTATTTAAAACACGATCGGATTTAACTACTCATAAGGTACAGGCCCATGGGGCCCCCTTATCCCCCAGTGTAAGTATGACACATATTACGAGATCGTCACCACAATTAAGCGAGGGATCGCCTCGAATGAGCCAAAATTCACCCCATTTGAGTAATCACTCACCCCTTGCGCTGAACGTGGAACAATCGAGCTCACAGATAACGCGAACATCACCCCAAACGAATTCGCCAACATTTGGACCTGCAGGAAGTACCCAGATGATTCCACCAGTGAATTTCGATCAATTACCAGCTCCTGTTCAACAATTGGCGCAGCAAGTTCAACGTATGCCCCTTCCTCAGGCACAGATGCCACCCTCGATGCCCCCAAATGTCAATACTATGATCCCAGGACCAAATTATTATATGCAACCACCTGGAAGACCACCACCACCCATGTACAGAGCACCTGGGCCCCAAGGAATGCAATATCCATCCCATGTGGCTGCTTATCTCCAGTATGGAAGTTATCAGCCTTATCAAAATGCTCCTATGCATCCGCAAATGCAGCAGCAAGTGCCACGAGTGAGGTATCCACCGATGATGTCTGCTCCAAGGGGTCAAAGATTAGCGCAGATTCCTGCACCACCCAGAGCTAGAATTAAGAGGCCTGGACCACCTCCACCTCCTCAGACTATTCCTGTACCGAGGGGCGAACCTGTGGCCAAACAGAGGAGAATGGATGTGTTACTTCCTGATAGGAATGAGGACGCTGACTGTCATGTTATTGTTCAACAGAAGAGAAACGATGGATTGCCAGTTATTCAGAATGTTCAGGGAGCCAGTCAACCCACGGGAAGGAATGACTCTACGATTCATTTGACTGATTCCATCACTCTGAGTGTTCGTCAACCTGGTGAGAATTTTTTCATGTTAATTTTGAATTGTTTTTTAAGTAATTCGCCATCTAATGAAGGTATTTTTTTTCTTTATCTATTCAGTAGAAGATAATGCTATAAGTTTTGCAAAAAAGTCTTTATGCATATTTTTCAATTGGTTCTAGATTTTAAAATATTTATTATAAACGAAGACTGGAAATACGTGTACTTACCTCGCTTCACTATTTTGCTACAAAATTTTAACGTCACGACGAAATTTGGAAAACCGCTGTAATAAAGAGTGCAGGCGTCATGAATTTTTTAACAGAATATGTAAGAGGGTCTGTGTTTTGTGAACGATTCTGACAGAAAGAAAATGGGTGTAGAAAGTCCAAAAAAAAACGTGTGGAGTAGTACTTGAATAGAGCCTTGATAACGTGCAATTTCGATCAATCACTTTTAGGGGAAAAACACGCAAGAGAAGTGCCTCAAATAAAATTTCGCAGCGAATGTACTACATTATTCCACCGAATATCGTTGTACACAAAAATCGTGACAAAATACGAAAAAAAATAAGGCCAATTAATTTCCTGTCTTTAAGAAAAGTTTACTAATTGTCAGGTAATTGGTAACTGAGTAAAAAAAAAATCATTCGATGTGTCAGTTCAAACTTGTCAGTTCGAACTCGTGAATGTGAACGTGATTCCTTTACATATCGTTATTTTTTTAGCTCAATGCATTATTCTCTCGAAATTTGTTGATTTTCAAATGTAAAGACTCCGTATACTTTTTAAATAAAATTCGAGGTTCAACCTGCTGACCTTTAGTATAGAAGCAACAAATTCACTACACCCGAGGTTTGTTATTGTTAGTGTTCATTATCAGTACAATAGACTGAGTCAGCATTGCAGCCAGGGTTTATGAGATTAGAATCGTAAAAAGTCTGGTTCTCGTCACATAAAATTTACGAGAAATTGCGTAATTTTTACGTTCTTTGATGTACATTTTACTTGCAACTTTGCAAGTTTTACGACTTCGGCGGAAAATATATGACAGTACCGTAAATTTTCCGTAGCAAATGATAGAATTTACTGTTCCTCTCTCATTTTTTTTACTGTAATTATTTAGTCTTCACACGAATACCAAGTTATAAACTTAAGGACATGATTGCCAATTAGATTTCCACCAATTTCCGAGGGCTTTTATTTCAACGCTCTTATTTCAATTCTCTTTGATTCTCAACTTATTCTTAATTCTTTGTTTTCACAATCTCGGTGTTGAGATTCGAAAACTCTTGGAAAAAAACCGGTCTCTGTTTCTGTTTCTAACAAAAAGGTTCAACTCCAGCTCAACCACCAAATTCTCCAACGACGGTGACCAAAAAACCTGATGCCAAGGCCGTTGCCAATGTATTGGCAGCCCGTGGAATTACAGTGACACCAGCAGCGAATAAGAATAAAGTGATTGAACAACAGAAACAGGCACAACAACAACAGCAACCTCAGCAACCATCACCTAGAGCTCCGGCTCCAGCTCCACCAGTTAACGTTCTCAATCTCAATTCAGCTATTTCGATAATTCCGGCAGCAAGAAAACAGTCACAACAGCAGCCGGAGCAAGGTGGACAGTTTGCTGTACCCCAGAATAAACAGAGCAAACCTTCGAACCAGGAAATGGAAAGACCTCCGAGACCGCCTACGGTGGATCTCACTCAGGATACACCAGGACCGGAGGCGGCTAGGATCATCCGGAGGGGCAGACCACCCAGGTAAAATAAATTCAATATTTCAGATATTTTGAATAACCGCAATTGCCCTAAAGAGAATGAGGGACTTACATAAAGCTCAATTCGTTCTAATTCCATTGATCATACATTGAAAACTCAAACGAATTGTTACGTTTCGTGGTTTTAGGTAGAGTAGAGGTTGATGTCAGGGAAATGTCAGGTTCAGGACCTGACATTTGTCAAACGACGTACGCAATCTGCGATAGGGCAAGAGAATTGTGACAATGAAAATAGTTTCTAACGGTTCTGTTTATGAATAAGCTTAAATGACAGGGTGTTAGTTTCAGAATTTTTTCTATATTGCCGAACCGTCGATTGTTTAGGGAAAATGATAAAATTAGCAATTTCCCATTCAACTTTATGGATAGTTAACTATTTCAGAAATGATTACAGTTGCTACGATTCGTATGGGTTATCAGAGATTTATTATGAGGTTTTTTGACACATCAAAGAACGTATTTACGAAATAAATATTAAAGCTTTGTGTCTTCTATCGTCTCTGACGACGCCATAATTACATTAAACGTTGGGAATTGACACAAAATTATCTCTAATTCTTCTTCTAATGACTCAATTATCATATTGCAGATCGGCATTGACATGTCAAATTTGTGACAAGACGTTTGCAAGCCAAGAAATATTGATGCAACATATGGCATCTCATCGAGGAACAAATAAATTACTCCACAAGTAAGAAAATTTGATAAATTCATTCATTGCAATGAAATATTGATAAAATACTCACCTCCGAATGCTATTTCTTCCAGATGTAATTTGTGCACAGCCCAGTACCCTAACGCCCAAGCTCTAGCAGCCCACAAACAAACGTTTCACAAAGACATGGAAGTATCATCAGCAAATGGTGGAACGGAATTGGCAATTCCCGTTGTAGATTTGAAATCCCCTCAAGCATTAAATAGATTACAGAGTTTAGGGATTCATAGTTATATTCCATTATCACAATTGAGTGCTCAAACTGGTGGTTATTTTGGTCTACCGATCATAACAATTGACGGACCAAGAAATCAAAATTCATGTAATTTAGGTGCACTAGGTGCTACATCGATCTTAAGTTTAGGTCCTCTAAAGCACTTATCGAACAGGTAACTACAATTATTGGTAAACTGAGATCAATGATGCTTCATTTTATTAGCTTTCTTTGGCAATGCCATGACTGTGTTATTAAACAAATTCATTTAAGAAAGAAATTTTCAAATGCCAAAACCCTTGAGAGAAATGATGATATATTGAAGATCGTAAATGAAAGATATTTATAGTTATGAGGATAAAGCTGAGACCTAATATTTCAATGTAGTGCACAATATCAGTTGATTCTGTTGCCTCTTGAGGGTCCCGATGTTGAGCAAGAATGAGAATATAGAATTTATTCTTTAAAACAATATTTGGCACAGCAGTATTGAGTGATACAATTTCATTAAGACATAATTTTTGTCTATCTGGAATGATACCAGTTTTATTGGGATAATTCGTTCGCTTGGAAATTTTTTGTTATGATTTAATTTTCAAACTAATATATTTGACAGGCTTCAAAATTAATCACACAGACTCATCAATGAAATTCGCAAGAGTATAAAAGGGATTTTCTATCTCTTGAATTGAAAAATATATTTCCAGTGATAATTAACGACCAATTGATGCACTAATATTTGCATAAAGTTACATTAGCTTTAAATACTGTGTGTCAAGTACTTAAGTGCATGTAAACATGATTGTTCGATTTATCAGTGAGAGTTATGAGAGAGTTAACGTTTTATCCTTTTTTAATGACAAAAGTATAATAACTTATTGATTTTTCTTGTCCTATATTGAAACAGAGTGGCATGAAAAATCTTTGGTGATAAATCCCATAGTTGAGAACTGATTTTATATATCACTGTTGTAAATAATGTATAATAATTATCTTTAAGACACTACTGCTGGATAACTAGCGTAGATGTGAGGAGCAAAAAAATTACAAAGAGTACTATGATGTTACAGTCTCTGTCATCTAATTATTTTATAAAAATCATTAATTGTCGCGGTGTTCTTTTACATTTTATGGTAGATAAAGAATATTAGAATGGAATATTGATAGATAAGTTTATGAAATTCATTTTGAAAAATAAAAACATTGAATTCAGTATTTTATTATCTTCGTAATACGTTGAAGAGTTATGAAGTAAAATATAATTTCATAAATAATAACGTTTTGCATTCTCTTTTTACCCTCCAAATGTTCAATAACATACATACCTTTTCGTGAAAATGCTCAAGTGATTTAATATTTTTTTACAATGGAAATTTTTTCATTGTTTAAATAATTCATTTATATGGAAGAATGTGGATTGCGGAGTGTCTAGGCAACACTCACTCCTGAATTTTTTTTTTTCCAAAATATTGGCCTTTTCAGCAATAATTTTTTAAATGCCCCGCTTCTCTACCGATTACGTAGAGTACTTTTTTCAGTTCTGTTCAGTTAACTCCACCTGTACTATCACCGTTTGATCTCACCAGCTGATAATCCCACAAACAAAACATAACCTGTAACAACAGGATGTTGTGCTACCAGTGCAGATTATAAAAAAAATATTAAATCACAAATGCGATTATGTTTGGGGCATTAAAAAATAAATTCCAAACCGTACAGGATGGCATATCTGCGAGGTAAAATTTTACCGATTTTTTTTTCTAATAATAATGTGAAGAGGTGTTGTCAACAATAGCTAGTGGAGTTGAACAAAAACAAACTCATATTTACGCGTATTTGTTTTTTTAGTTTACGGGGATTCTCAATATCGGAAAGTCCGAAAACTAAAAAATCTCTGCGTGCTGGAAAAGTAAATTATGGAGCTGGAGCTGATATTCTGCATCACTTCCAGCTCCAGTGGAATGAATTGCATGAACTGGCAGAAGAGAATGCGACGAAGGCACGCGAAGTTGACATTTTAATCGGTGGCATTTATGAGAGACTCGACAGACAATGGAGTAGTATCAATATTTTGAATGCAACACTGGCAGCGATACCAAAAATTAATAATGACATTCAGAATTTGATGGATCAGATAGGTAATGCATCAATCCATTCAGTACTTGGACATCCAAATTATCTTGGCTGTTTGAATTGATTTGGTGATAGGATCGTTGGAGGAGGCGTTTGAGGAAGTTGAAGCTGCTCTGTACAGACTAGAGGACTTGAATGACACGTTGGAACTCCAGAATAAACAGCTGGACCACAGGTTTCAATTGGCTCTGTACAAGGAGAAGAAGTTGGCAGAATTGGATTCTGTCAGAGGTGAGGATTTTCACAATTTTAGGTCTTTCAGTTATTTTTTGTCAAATTACTGCAGTACCATTTATTATCTAAAAATTCTGCAGCTGAACTAGCTAGAGAGCATAAAGAGAGGGTCTTACAACAAGAACTGAAGCAGCAGAAGACCCTAAAGGAGAGACAAGAGACATTCGACGAGGTCTTCAGAGGAGAATTAGAGAATTATAAAGTTACTGGCTCCGTACCTAGTGAGTTTCTCAGCTTCCAGGTTGGATAACTCCAAAAAAGGGAGCATCTGATGTTTTCTCATTCTGTTTCAGAAGTAGCATCACCTCATAAGGGTCCAACCCTCGAAGAGATCGTCCTGGAGGACGATTCAACTGATTTCGATGATTTTTTGGAGAGCTAAACGCCTAAGAGTTCCTTTATATTTATCATTGTGATCATTGAATTCATCTACTTGCTCTGAAGATCCTTTCGTACTAGATTGTTTAGAATTTGTATAAGGGCAATGATTTTTTCCGCTATTTTTCGTGAAGATATTTGTATAGATTTAATAACAATATATTTAATTACTACATATATATAATGATGGTGGATTTAATTGCCCAACTCTTTCCGAAAAATGATTGTGTCAATGTCCTCTACACTTTAAAACTAGATCGTAAGTTGGTCGATAATTTGTTCACATACTCTTAGCTGTAGTACGTTGCACTTCTTATTTTTCGTATCAAAATGAAATGGTAATTGGATTGAAGAGAATATTATTTTTTTTCAAGACGTCATTTGAGTCAATTTGTTGACTTTTGTTGACATTCTTCTCAGATTCGTATTCAGTTCATAGAACAGGTGATAGCGTCCTCATCGTGACGGTTCAAATAAAAGAGATTCCCAAAAAAATGTGTTATTCCACCGGAATGTTGTCTAAAAATTACCGCTTTTATTTCTTCAAGTCCCATCCGCGAATAAATTGTTCATCATTTGATCGTTTCTGCGAACACTTCTGTATCGACAGTTGCACTGATTAGTTCATTAAATTTCCGCCACCAAGATTCTGGTGGCTCCATCCGGTAACGGGTGCACTTGACGAACTTGATCCTGATCAATCTTTTCTGTAATCTCTGGTGTTTACTATTGTGCTCTTCGCAATCTGTTAAAAATGTCAAAAGATTATAAAAAATTGGCGTTTCATTTTTTTCGAAAGATTAAAAACACGTAGAATTTCCTCATGTTTGAGTGAAAGTTAAAATACATAATGCTTGTTTCCTCATTTCGGTGGTGTTTAGTGAGATAATCGTACGGAGTGGACACTTGTTGAAAAGTACATGTGATGTCTGTGTGAACGATTTTTATTTCCGGGCATAAATATCTTGCCAATCAACTGCCATTTTTGTTAATTAATCAGCATACAAAGTGTTTTCTTTTCACCATAAGAATGCAAAATGTGCTGGAAATATGTATTTATTGCACTAATGTTTATCTGCACAGTAGAATCTGGTTATGATGATGATAATGTATGGAAAATTCATTTGTTTTACTCATCGTACTTTTGTTTATGTAGCGGTTTTTCATTACCATTTATTTGCAGTGTATTTACAAATATATTTGCGACGATGAACCAACCAAATATGAGAGGGATGTGCAGGGGAAAAAATTGCAATGCAATATCGACAATATTCCGATGAATGAGTTGATTTTGATAAATCAAGGAAACTTCAGTAAATAATCTTTAATTTTTTATAGTTTTCCAAGTATGAAAAATTTCAATTGGAAATTTATGAATTGTGTTGGAATTCTATGGAACGTTCTATTCATTTTGTGCCCCTTTCATTGAAAACTGAATAATTTTTTATGCGATCATTGAATCCATCAAATCAACGATTCGAATTTTATTATTTTTTAAAATTGATTTTATAAGGAGGTCATGTGGAAATTTTTTATTCGAAATTTTCCAGGAGGAAAAGCCTTAAAAGAGTGAATCAGATAGAAAAATCGTTGGTTATTAATTTTTTCCTGTCACATATATCGTGCAAAAAATTATTCAGAATTACAATTATTCAACAGAAAATTAATTTCACTTTTTTGTCAAGGAAAGTGTTACATCTTTCAGTTGAATTTTTTCATACTCGCGGAAAAGTATAGAATTATCTAATTTATGATAATTTATTTTTCATGTTTTAGGCACATTAAAGACAGTTCTAAACGTATCCAACGTTGAATGTACCTATGACGTTGCCTTAGTCGTTAATACTACAGTTAAGAGTCAAGAGGAGTGCGAACACCACAAGTTCAACGATGATTTCAGTTCTTATCAAGAAGTTTACACCGATTACCGGATTTGTGTGGTGGACAAGCAATCTTCAAGGGAGAGTGGAAGTAATGAACTGTCAACTTGCAAGGTAATGTTCAGCATAGTTATTACGTCTCACAGCCGTGTATTTAAAATGAGCAATTGCCATTTCAGGAAGACAAAATTGTTCTCAGTCATGAGCACATTTTCACTGGTTGTTACGCTCTTCGTTTTTCCATCGATGATGGGAGTCGATATCTCTATCAGGGGAGAAAATATGTTGTCTCGAATTATGAACTGACGAAAGTCCAAGAACCAACTCATCAATGCTCATATTTCAACAGAGAAGATGTCAACAATAGGTAATTAAGTTTTAATATTTTTAAAACATCGTTATGCTGCATGGAATTAATTTTTCTTGCATTGTGGCAAGTTATTTTGTGGAGTAGGACATTCGGTGGTGGCACATGTTCTGGATTCAGTGCACGCACGAGAAGAATTTGTTCACTAATTCTAAAATCTCTTAAAATTTCGTAGATTTTTGTTCAATTAATTCCGGTAGAAATAATTCTATTCACAGATTTTGCCTGAATTCTTTGGTATAATTTTTTCACTGCATTTTTCTTCATGAAATGTTTTGTATGAAAATTTGAGAATTTCAATTTAAAGAAGTTCTATTGACACAATTTCAACAAGTGCTTTTAATCTCTGGAATGGGAAAACAATTACACTATTCTTTCAGTAGTGATGGAGTAATGTTCAGCCTGGATATTTCGTTACACTCTGGCTCTCCAATATTGCATTTAGGATTGCGAACATTCCCTACTGACTATGAAAGTGAAAACAATGCCTGTACCAACTACGGTAGAGATTACCACGGGAGTGAGTGGGCCATTAATATGGTAATCAATGTTCCACAATTTACTTTCATATATTTCTAATTGCACTTCTGATACACAAGAAAAGTAATTACTACACTGGGTCACTGACTGGCATGTGCATGATTGCAATATTATAAATATGTTTCCTGATAATTTTCGGACTTGCAGTATATTGAAACATTTTCTTAATATTTTTTTCAGAACAGTTCAGCTTCTCGGACATCATTCACCAAGAACTGCAGTTTCATGACTGTAATTATTCCTTTCTGTAATTATTACCGGGCAACAAAACGGTCAATCGATCTAATTTTTCATGCTGCATTCAATGATGCGGGTCCTACCCAAACAATTTTTATTTGAAAAATTTTATCGAGCTATTGATTTCAAGAAAATTGTAATTTGTGACGCTACACTTAGCGTTTGAAAAGTTATCCAAACTCTAAAAGGTTCTAGCTCAAGTTTAAATCAGACAATTTCAAACAAAAAGTAATCAATTTGCAGCAACAGGTTTTAACTCTTCACCATAAAAATTTAAAGAAAAGGAATTTGAATCAGTGAATTCAATTTAAAATGCATTATGATGGGATATAGTAGAAAAAACGTATAAAGTCTGGTGTAACGAAGGAAATTTTTTCATTTGTTTATCCTTGGATTAGGTCCACGATAATCTTACATCCAGTGCTGCGTACGCCGAAAGTATAGACTGTCGATTTTCACTCAATGTGGCATCGAATATGAGTTACTGCTTCAAACTGCGGGTCCTTGATGAGCGTTGTAATAAAAATTCTCTGTGGAACATTCCCAGAAAATTCTACCCCTGCACGTGGATGCTAGGTGATTATATCTTAATTTCAAACCGCTGATTTACTTCCACATAAGAACTATTTAATAGTTATGTATTTTTTCCGAACGCATTTATCATAGAAAAAATAATCCTTTTATTTTTTGATACATGCGATATTTTGGATCAATTACTTGTCTCCAGGGATTGTCATCCTCACATTCTATGGACATATCAATTTAACATATTTAATTCATTGGTTTACTCATTAGTTAATTGACTAGTTTACAATAGGTTTATTGCATCCATTGCATGAATAACGCAAGTGGGAGTCAGTGGGGTAAATCCAGTTGCAGTGGATCTCTCTAACTTCCTAAATATTTTTTTTATTTGTAAATAGTATATACTACTATAAAAATGTGGGATTTGTCAGAGAATAAAAGGACTCAATAATAAGGACTGTAATTGTCTATAATAGTTCTTTTTGTTGAAAAATTTCTGTGGATGTTCTCGATGTACATTGATATCATAATAAAACTTACTGGATAATTCTCATTTTACTTCGTTGCAGAATGCGACAGGAATCCAAAGATTCGAGAAATTTCTGAACATCTGGGAGAAGTCGATGGTCCTAGAAGAATCATTGCTGAGAGTAGTCTCTTTCTTCCTGTAGGAATTGCATTAATTCTCATTGTATTCCTCATATCTGGCATTTTAATGGCCGTACACCGATGGAGATCAACCTCCCGGCAGGCTTATCTCAACGCGAATATGCGGGACTTACGAGTCGCGACTAACACAGAGGCTGATGTGGCTGATACTGATGATGAGCTGAGAAAATGTGAGAAAACTGAGGATACTGACGAAACAAAAGGAATAGTGGTACTCTACGCCAGGGGTTCTACTTCGTTCATGACTTTTATGACAGAATTCCGGGATATTCTTAAGCTTTATTGCAAATGTCAGGTGAGTAATTAATCTCTTTCATTATTTTTCGCTCCTTTTACCGTCAATAATCATCCAAAACAGTTTTTGCACTTTTTTAAATAGAGAAAAACATTTCAAATTTCACAAAAAGTTCTAGAATTTATTTGAGAAAATTCTAACAATTTGTAAAGTGCAACTTTTTAGCGAGAGATTTATTATCCAACAACCAAGAAGATAATTAGTTCTAATGATATCCTGTAAATTACTCTGGATTCTTTGATTTCCAGGTTTTCGATTGGTATGCACCTTGCGAATGGAACGAGGTAGCCAAGGTTGGCGCTTGTGATTGGGCTACGAATCTATTTAAGAAACATCATCGCGCTGTGTGGATAGATACCCCTGGCTCCAGATCCCTGGCTTCTAATAGTTTTAGCGATGACAAGTGCGGCGCAGAAGCCATCAGCGATTTTCGAGATATGGGTTTTTTCGCTACTCTAGATTATGCCAAACGTAGTGTCCGAAACACGAAACTGCAGTATAGTAAACATTTCATTGTGAGGTACAAAAAGCTTCCAATTGATTTTGATGATTCAAGAAAAACCCTGGAATATCATGTCGGTCCTCATTTGACGATTGTTTGTGATTTCAGACTTGAAGGATTTGACACTGGAACCTCCACCGAAGACCCGTTCTCTGATCTCTCTCCTCATGCTCGTTATCTCATTCCCTATCACCTCAGTCAGCTCTGCTCCCACTTGTTAGTTGAATTTATATAATGGATACGTTTAGCAACTGATTGTTTTTGAGGAAGAGAATTAATGATGTACTTAATTTTCAGATCATCGAGAAAATCCGACAGCAGTGGCCAGGCTCTGGTGGCTGAAGAGTCTCACATGAGAGAACGCTTGAAAGAATTAACAAAAGAATCGAATATGTGATTTGGTAATATCTCTATTAATCACGGAACAAATCATTACAAAATTGATCACATGGATAAGTCACATAAAATCTAAACAAGATGCCGACAATTTATCAGAAATTTGGAAACAGCCTCTGAACATTCTCCGAAACTTGACAGGAGGATTATCAGTTGATTGTAGGTAGACTATACAAAATAACGAGGAATAGTCGTTTATTGGTTAAAATTTGGATTGGAAAAATCCTCAGAAAAATATACGCATAAAATTAAATACTACATATTTAAATCTATACAATTAAATCAGGAAATCATTGCTGATTTTATTCGCTGATTTGCCGTTAATTTTATTCAATAATTTGTTGAGTATTTTATCGGATACTTTGCTGTTGATTTGATCGGAGAGGTCGGGCTGTCTTGCTACCGTCATGGTGGAATCAGAAAATCATTTTTCCATGATCAGTGGGTACAATGTGTATACAATATTGTTCTATACGATGCAATGAATTTCTATAATTGAATATTGTGTGATGAACTATCTTGATGATAGTTTTCCGTGCAATCATTTTGCCTGTAATTTTTTATTGTAATTAGTTGTCCTGTGATCAATAGAGGTGGCATCTGTGATTTATATTTAAGATTTTTTAGACGATTACTTTATATTAATTACAACTCTTTATAACAGCATTATTGTACCATTTTTTAAATAATAATTATCCCCATTACCGTGTTGATTTTGATTTTTATTAATACTGTTTCCTGAAAATTTTCCTTTACGATTATCAAACATAATTTTTGCTGATTTCCTTGCAGTCAACTCTGCACTGGGTAATCATGTCCGTCATTGCTTAGATTCTCAGCGTTAAGTCTGTTCAGTAATTCAATGCTTTGCCCCTTCAATTCCATTATCTTATATAGACAATAGTCTCATTTAATCAAATCAGAGAAATCAATCGAGAAATGTGAAACAAATCATTTTCTTTTATTACAACATCATATAAAATCTACATTTACACGCTTTCACACTAAAGTACATATTACGAAAACATTCACGTTCCATGTATAATAGGTTGTACAGTAGAATAATTTTATAATAATAAACGCAGACATACAAAAAATACACATCAAATGCGAAGATACAGTTAGTAAAAAATAAACCATTTAGAATTCACTATAACTTTTTTTACATTATTACCTTTGCTATCATCACAATTATATATTTGTTACAAACGATTTACGTCCGCCAATATCATCCAACTAATGTTACTATATTACTCTAAACTTCTGGTTAACTATTCAATAGATTTTTATCTATTACTAATTAATTATTGAACTGTCTTCCTATTCTATCAACATCTCGAGTTTTTCATAATTTATCTCAACATTTGCATTACACGTTACACAGTTTTCATGCTCCATTATTTGAATTTCTTATTACTATCAACTTTTTTTTTCATTATTCCCAATTCCAATTTTTGCATTAGAATTTTCTTAAGTATTATTGACACATAAAATTTGTATAAAACAATGTTACAGACATTTCTATATTTTTCCTCTGAATAATTTAGTTGAATTTCATTTTTATTATTCACACATAATTCTCGTTAAATGATTAAAGACGGTTAATTTATTTTATTGTGAATTGGTGGTCCTCGGAGTTGCGAAATATTCGTATTCTATTTTTTCTCAATATTTTGAAGCTTATCATCTGCTATGCAAGCAGTTCCTGTTATCAATAACTCACACGGATACTTTCAACACAGTAATTATTAATATAATAATTCATGGTATGACATGCACATGTAGCTGAGATACATGTTAATATCAATAAATGTAATCGGAATATAATTAAAAGTGCATTGAATGTCACGTTAAAGCTCCACTGACTAAGTTTATGTGTAATTAGATATTTGATCATTTTTTTGATAATATCGGAGTCAGTATGAGAGGTCCTTTCATACTAAAAAATGCGTGAATAGAGAAAAACGGTGTAGAACTGTTTTCAAATTTTCATTTTTTTTTTTTCATTTTCTGGTCCCATACCGGAATCGGCAAAAAATCATTTCAGTACGAATTCGTCGAAATAAAACTAAGTAGGTAGAGAAAAACTAATCAGTCTCATGAAATGTTAATCGGCAGGATTAAACAATCAAATTTATTCTCACAAATTTCTCGGGAATGTCATTCAACGGACTGTACTCGTAGCTGATATGGCTAAAATAATTGATTAAGCACACAATTACACCTTCGAATTCAGCGAGAAATCCATTGTGCATCGAGTATTCATACAACATACACAAACAAATAATTCTGATGTACTCAAACAGCGAGTTAATCCACAAGTAGTTAAATGTACATAACGATCACAGTTTGACAGAAGGCATGTAAAATACATGTTCCATATTTTGTATTAGAAAAACTCAAATCTATCTACCTCGAGACCCCACAAGCGTATGTATTTAGATTATAAATAAAATAAGGCTTCAAAACAATAGCCAAATGACTTTGGTACCCTCTGATATCAGCAATTATACGAAACCTAATTAAAATTTCTTCTTGACAGCTTAAAGTCATTACCTTGCCGATATAAATTGTGCATAATGACCTCTACAAACTGTGCAATCGCAAACAAATACCTCTTTTATTTTTATAAATTTTTAAAATTGTTTCCCGAAAAAAGTTGTCAAATCTTTCTATTAAATTATTTCCCACATGACCTGAACATAATTACCTTCACACGATCTATTCCCCTTCAATTATCTTCCTGATACTTCCATCTAAATACATACACTTGTCGGTATTAAATCATTCGACAAACAAATAAGGAATGTAAAACCATTGAGTTTGCATATGTACATATTAAACGTACATATGCTTATTTACAGAAAGTGGACGGAGCTAGGATATTCGTTGGTCTGCAGTGCATGAAAAAAACCCAATAAAATTCCAAATAACTGAACGAGGGATTAAAACCAATGAAAAATTAGAGTTCATAGACATCTTTGCCATAGGGTCTGGTGACATTGGGTCTGCATGCTGCAGGACTTGCGTAGGAATGAATAATATGAACTCTGAGTCTGACATCTCCCGAGGATCTGGTACCATCGCCTCTCTGTCTTCTGGAAAAGCTCACAGTTGTTTTGCAACAGCAGTAGTGAAATAATTTGACATAAGCATTTCTAAAATGTCGATCGAGTACACAATACAGGAGACTGTTAACGCAAGATTTTGACAGCGCAAACCAGGCTAAATTATAAAATATTCCGGAGTTGACGCGTCGGAAATTACTGATGCATGCTGTACTACCAAATGGTAACCAGAACACAGCGAAAAGGGCGAAACTGCACATATTTGTCTTGGTGAGGTCGTAGTCCCAGGAGAAGGCAGCTGGGGGCTTGAAGGAACTCCTTATGGCACGTCGTACACGTAGGATCAATCGCAGGTAAAGGACTATCGTTATCAGAGCTGGTAACAGCACTAGAATACACGCACCTATTACTTGTTCCATGGCGACTCCATTGAAACGACGACCGCAGAAGTCTGGACCTAGTTTCAGGGAAGATTGAATCCCCACTGCTACGCCTGCTATCACCCACACGGAGAACGTTATTCCGGTTATTCTACTTGGTGTGAGGATTGCATACCTTGGGAGAAAAACAAAGGAGTCATTAATTTATTAAATTAATTTTAAGGATCACCTGCGTCTACAATAAGTTCATAAGATCAACCTCTCGGTTACTGCATGGAGTGATGTAAAAATGATTTTCTGTTACAGAAAAATTAAGAGAAAAAATCGAATCGATTGTTCACCATCACTGGAACAATTTTTGATAGGATGTGGAGTAAATTTTATAATTTCAATGCTAATCTCCTTCAGGTTTGGTGAATTATCCTTTCATAATGGAGTGAAATTGACGACTATATTTAATGTGAACAAGTACTGGAAATGAAAAATACTCCACAATTACTTGTCTTTCTTGATAATTTTCCTTTGAATAGTTAATCAACGCTCGAGTCAGTATCTTTTCTCAGTAAAGAGAAATAATGTGTTATGTTTGTTGTGCCCTGATGTGTGCTATCTTTAGAAAAAGCTGGTACCTTTCAGCAGGGAGACAGAGTCGAGCATAATTTTCCGCGGCAATTGTCGCCAGAGTCAATGATGTCACCAGGAAACAGAGTGCCTCCAGCGTCCACTCAAATCGACAGATGCTTATTGATTCCTCGTGACCAGCTAGAATCACTATTGCCGATGCTGGAATCACTAAACCAGTTATCAGAAGATCTGCCAAGGCAACGTTAACTAGAAATGCATTTCCTGAAAAAGAGATTCAATGTTTATTATTTGCCGAGTGCAAATGGAATTATTGTCAGAGTCCGATGATTTGTTTATTGATTTTTAAAGTAATTCACGAGGACTGGGGAACTAGAACGAGGTAATTTCAGTTAACGATGAGCAAAAATGCCACCATCTGATTGTGGTAGGGAACTATTATGGGGAGCTTTTTATATAGCACAGGGAGGTTTACAAACAGGGCACCATAAAGATGTGACGATTCCTCGGAGTGTCGGAAATCTTTGTCAAGAATAGATCCTCGTAGAGATGGGAAAAATTTAAATTGAGACTGCTTATCTTCAAAATTTGTTGGACTTTTGTTTCTTTGTAAGAATCCGATGGGACGGAGGGTTGAAAGTGGTGTCATTCAGAGTCCGGGAAAATTGGATCCGTAATTGAACAAGGAATTCAGTGATTCAGAAATTCTAGCGATAACAACGGAATTCATTCATTCAATTTTACGATAAGAAGATAAACCTTTTGTCAAAAATACGTCTTTAATTATATTGAGGAATTCAGAGTTCAAAAATTGAAAAGAAGCGATTTAAAAGGAATAAAAAAACTCATTTGAAAAATGTGTACTCATTGGAGTCTTCTAGTTTAGTACAGAAATTAGTTTTATAGAGTTAATGGAGATTTAATTATGTATTATGGTGTGTTGCAAGTGTAATCCAATTAAGCACCTCGTTTTTTCAAGTGATCCTCCACCATCACCGCCGATATCATGAATACGTTGCCGACACTTCCGATAACAGCCAACGAAGCAAGCAGCAAGAGCTTAGCAACTCTGGACCAATCGGCGGACAGTGTGACAGGTGAAACGTCGGAATCATCACTCAATCCAACTGATTCACTTCTGTACATGGCAATTTCCATCTCCATGCCAATCATACCGCCGAGTGTACTGGTTATACCGAGTCCCTCTCGATCACTGGTGGCGGTCATCGATGCGGCAACCGCCGCAGCCGCCGCTGCATCGCCCAGAGTTGTCGATGGAGTTGATGTTGATGGAAGTGTTGTCGTTAAACTCGTTATATTGATCATCCTGTCTACGTTCGAGAGGGAAAATCGTTA
Source organism: Diachasmimorpha longicaudata (assembly GCF_034640455.1). Classification (NCBI taxonomy): domain Eukaryota; kingdom Metazoa; phylum Arthropoda; class Insecta; order Hymenoptera; family Braconidae; genus Diachasmimorpha; species Diachasmimorpha longicaudata. The sequence continues at coordinate 2,960,700 of NC_087235.1, read as the reverse complement.
AAAAATCAGGAACAAATGGAAATAAAATCTGTGACAATACGAACCATCTCGTTGCTGTTAACAATTTTATGTTCAATTTTTCGTGACGGTTTTCGAAAAATTTGATTCTGTGATAATTGCAATGAAGTTCCTGAACATCCTGAACTTGAAAATTCAGTATTTTATGGAAAAATCGAATGGAGTTACGAATTTATGGTACATTTCTCTCGGAAAATTAACAACAGATGTGAAAATTTTGGGAAAAATGAGGAAATTTCTGATTGATTGCAAATTTATTTGCAATCTTTATTGCAAATTTAATGTAATTTGACAGCAAATATTTATATTAAATTATAAATTTTACTAAACTCAGGGTTTCGTGCTGTAAAAAATTCTGGTATTTTTTAATCTTCAGCAAAACCTGTAATTTCATGAGCTTTTAATCCGTGAATGGAACCGAGTGCAAAAGTACTTAAAATTAAGATTCATTTATTTATGAAATTAAATTATTTTTTCTAATACCGTATTCCCCCACTCAACATTAATATTCTAAATCAATTCAATGAATATTGTGATATTCTGAATAGTAATATCAGAATTAATATCCAGATATTAATTCTTCCTCTCCCCATTTCATTATTTACCATCGAAATATTGTTCGTAACAAGTAAATACCAGACTGAAGGCCTTCGCATAGCCAGTTGCAATCGTCTTCTTACAAATAAACAATAAAAATAAAATAGAAATAAAAATTGCATCAACACGACCGACCCGGGAGAAGAGAGCGTGTGAAATTACGAGGAAAATAGATACACCCGGTGATAAAACGGGGAGAGTACTTGTTGCATCGCCAATACCCTCTATATCACTGCATATAAGTACATGCCTATGTATCGTGTCATCGTGCAGACTGTTGGAGCGAGACAACTAGTGTCTGATGTCTATCGACCCGACCCCGTACAACGAACTCTCAACAGATATACGTCGCGATCCCTTCCAAGCTTCCCCTCTCAATTTACCTTTCCTTTATTCAATTAATGATTTAATAGCATCATTAATCAAGGGGTCAATCGTGCCGCGAGAGGCATGAATTCCCTGCCAAATCGACCCACGCAATTCCGTGATATTTACTGATATGAGCTGGGGCTGCTCACGAAACCCAAATGAGACTTTCCTTTGCGCTAAAAAAGGAAGAATTTTTTTTTACTTTTTCCATCGCGACCTGGGGGAGAGGCTGTGTCAGCATGAACTTTTAGAATCGCGTTTTTTCCTGCAATTATTATGTAATTATTATTGTGGAGAATAATAATCGCAAGAAAAAATAATTAGGAGAAAATTACTAAATAATTACCGAAAATTACTAGAGACACAGGACTTGGAAAACAATAAAAATATAAAATATGAGAGAGATTTTTTTTATTGATTGTCATTATAAAAATCTATATACGATATGTGGATGTATATAACATGAGATATGTATCAATTTTATTTTTAATATTTTTTATTTTACTTTACTTTTATTTTATTTGAATCGCCCGTTAAAAATTGCGATATTCTCACTTCAGATGGAGAGAAAAATTCCTTAAAAATTATGTACCTGTTCCGTAATCTGGCAAACAAAAGAATATTCGGTAAAAATTACGGAACAGTTAGTCACTTTTTCAGTGAACTTTCAGGAAAAGTCCAAAACGTTCCAGAAAAAATATGGAACGTTCAGTAAAAAAATGCGTAACTGCTCCCTCATTTTGACTGAATAGTGTTTCAGTAGCAGATTACGGAATAGACAGGTAATTTTTCAAGAACTTTACTCTCCATTCAAGTTTCCTGATACGACAATTCATCTCATTTTACCTCATCGCTACTGTACTGAGTAAAACTGTTCCAAAAATTTTTGTAATTTTTTAAAATCAGATAATGTCGTCAAAGTGGTATCGCTCTGGTGTCGTGAGCGTCTGCAATATCATCCCTGGAAAATTGTTCATCGTAAAAATGTCATCACAGAAGGAATGGAAATTCAATTAAGCGTTTAATCAATCCAGACCTGGAGTTGATCACATTTATCCCTCGATTTAATGTTGAAGTGAGATGGTAGTCTGGGTGGAATAGGTGAGAATACCATGGCGATGGACTCAGTGGGGAATGTGAAGAGGTGGTGTCATGATAGTGGATGGTGCGAGGACACCGGAGAGGGTGTCATTGTGGGATAGGTCACCCGCTGGGGAAAACTCCTGCTCATTATCGTAAGTGCGTTGCGCGTTATGCTGGGTATATAGGTACTGAAGTCACGAGTACACCCCATCTATTAACCCATCCCCTTGATCAACCCAGGGAAATTCAAATAATTGGATGGCTGAACTCAACCCCATTATTTTCTCATGCATCTCGAGGCATTTTCCATCTGAAGTAAACGAACCCAGGGCCGTTCACTCGTCGCCAATAACATTTAAATTATTTCGAAAACTTCATAAGTCAACTCAGAGTTAAATGTCGACGTATCAATTATTTTTGTCAATAGAACATGTGGCCGACGACAAAGAAGAATGATTTACGAGAAAATGAGAGGTAAACATTTTCGTTATATGAAATAATGGTGTCAGCTGTCACATCTGGATCAATATAACAATTCTAGCACATCATCAATAATCAAATATCATTGTATTGATTATTTTCATCAGTAAAAAATGTCAATTATAAAAAGAGGAACTCATTCATAAAAAATAAAAAAACTCAACAAGTAAATATTTAAAATAATTCCCCAAATTGATTTTTCCTTCCTCATGTGCTGTTCCCCAAATCTAAATTGAAAGACGAAGAGTGATCTAACATAAATGTGATTACAACGCTGTCCTTGTCATCGATCATCACATTTGAATTATTATGTCTTCCATGGCCCTATAAAAAATGAAATATCATTGCATCGATTATTTTCCTCACCAACAAATGCCCCAGACAAGACGATAATCGCCTTCGTATCAACTGTTGCTGTGACCGCCTGTTAAGTATCAATCCAAGTAATTGAATGCTCCCCACCATTGACATAACTGATGACGAGGGGCAAATCATTTAATAAAAAAATCGAAAAATCCCAAACGATGATTTCTTCATCGATTCCCCCAATTTATTTTCCTTTCTTCATATCGTGCTCGCCGGAAAAGGGGTGAGACACACCAGGGACTTAAGGTAGAGCCGTGTCGTCCGGCCAGGGTGGTAGGGTGGTATAAACGCGGGTGGCGGGCACTGGAACGAGAAGCTGTATCGATTGAACGCTTTACCGGGACTATCGCCTTCTGCCAATCCACAACTCCCTTCAGCCCAACCCTTCGCCTACTCCACTCCCCTGCCCTCTTCACTATTTACATTCACTTTGACATGCCCTTTAACAAGTGAAGATGCCGTCTTCATACCGTATGCAATCATCTCTATAAACAATATCAACATCTTGTCATTATTCCAGTCTTAATGATTTTTTTTTCTTCATAAATTCTCGAGCGTTAACTGCACGACGGGAAAACTCGAGATTCTATTAATAAGATTTTTCGATTTCGACGTAGAACTCAGAAGGCTCAGAAGGTGTTTACGATGTACAGAGAAATTCGATGTATGTGTAGTGAAATTACTGAACCACAATCGCGTCTAGTACTACGACGTGCGCGTGGGTTTAATTTTTTTACACTGTAAATTCATCGATCAATTAATTGAGAAAATTAGAGGTAATTAAGAAACACGTTTTGCCATGTATCGTATTTTTTTTAATCGCTAAAACCGATTAGCATTTTGTTATCATGATTTTGCGCATTTGATGGGGTGACAGGGGGTTGGGGGTCGAGGGGGAAATTTAATGACTTACTTGACTCTTTATTACAGGAGTTGAAACACTTGCACCAAGTTTATTGTTTATTTATTCAGGTCTTCCACGCACCAATATCTATGTCACGGACTGTTAAGCTGTCAATGCAGTTGTGGAATTGCATCTTCTCATTGGGAATTTTATTCTTTTCTCGGTGTCACTCACTCGGTTATGGAATTAATGGACTTTTTAACGATTTTTCTTTTGCTGAAGGGAAACGTCCGACTATTCCGATTTCGCGGCGAATTTTTATTGGATTTTCATTCTTCAAGTGAGTGCTTCAGATGATTTAGATTTTTAAGGTAAATTTTTTAATCGTTGGGCCAATGACTGATTAGGGGTTTTACTTTTCAATGAGTTTTCGGATCATTCCGAAGAATAATAATCGGGAATGGACGTGGATTAGTGGTAATTTATGATTTTTGAAATTTAATCGGTTAACGGTTTGATTTATTACTCGTTTCAATCGAGATTTTCAAGTCTCGTGATAATATTTGTCTCGATAAATAAACGACATTCTGGGACGGCACGCACCGGTATACTGCATGAATACTGGAAGGATGGTGGACTTTCGTAATCTAACATCTCTGTGTTGGTGCTGCGAAGCTTAACACCCACCAATACGAAAATTTTCCAAGCGCAAGCGCACAATTTTCCCCGTGAAATATTTCCAACCCCATGTCACTCCATTAACATTATTCATATTATTTCAGTATACAATATTTAATGCATTTATTCTTACGTACGCATACATGTCGAATTGTATCCTTTGAATTAAACGAAGATTACAGAGTGTAATAGATCGACTACATAGTGTTTTCAATCATTTGGCAACTTAAATAATCCATGTTATCATCATAACTTTATTCTTGAGTTTTGGTTCAGTTTTTCTTTCCTCTTGTTCCATGAAACTGAATACGACAGTTTGATGAAACTTTTCACCCTCCAATTGATTTCACGTTATGCTTCACGTTGGATGATACTGAAAGTATAATTTTTCGATTTATCAAATGTTTCGATTTCAGGAGGGGAAGTAGGGTAGAAGTACAAAAATAACATTTGGCTTTTTTTTCTATGTTTATGGAGGAAGGGATGTATCGAACGAACGAAAAAAATTATTATCAGCTCTGTCAGCACTACGAGAGCTTACAGTATGCAAAAATACAACCCCAGGAGTTATATCGAAATTATATGCAAAATCTATAACGTGTGTCTAAGATTTTCTTCGGAAAATAATGTTTAACACCTGCGAAATGTAAATGGAAACTTAAATCTCGAATTTTTTTTTATATCACATATTTTTGCCACTGCTACAAGGGATATCTTCCTTGAGATGCGTCTGGAGATATTCTTTCATTAATAGGAATTTTGTTCACGTCCAGAAAGTATATCCCAGGTGATAATATCTAAATGATATTTGTAGGGGTAGTGGTAAACTCAGGTGAGTCAACTTATCTTCAGCCTTGTTTTCTGATAAATATCTAAGAAAAATTACGGATATCCTTATTAATACGAGTGTCGAATTCTCCATAAATGATAATGAAGGTTCGTTCTGGTAATTCAAAAGGAAATACACTCAGAAACAATCTGTTTGAATAAAATAAAATTAATTATGGCCAGAGTTAAATACTACTGAGAGCTGGATCCATGAACATTCAGTTATTTAAAAGTTCCATGTAATCTCAATGTTCAGTGATTGTGCGTCAGCTCTTAAAATAGATTCACTAATGAACCTTCATGACTATTTAAAGAAAAGTTCATTGATTTAGTGGCGCGAAAATTCTACTACAAAAGCGATAGTCCATTGAGAAAGGTTCGCTGAATATATTTAGTCACTCTCGGAATTTCCTCGACATTAGAAAAATAAGTCAAATGTGCATGTCTCCCTACTTGCTTCAATTAGTCATTTACTTCAGTTGATTATCTTACCAACGTGTTCTTTGACTTCTGGAGTGAATTCCCAATTGTATCTGTAATTATTCAAAAAAACAATTAAACTCCATTTTTAGTTATTCGGTCTATTTTCGCTTCTGTCTTCATTGAGGAGTGTATCTTCATCGCAGCCCTCAGTTCGTGAATTAATAATGCAAAATAATTGTCCTTTATCAATTCTAAAAGCAACGAAACGTAAAAATAGTTGAAAGGCACCCCAAATACTGGAAATATTTTAGATGTCAACAAGGTCAACTGAGTTTCCCGATTAAGACTTCCTCAGTCGAATCGTTGAGAGAATTTGGAAAATTTCCCAATAATCTTATCAACCTTGAAGTTTTTAATGACATTCCGAGCTATTTTTAGCCCATCAAAAAGCGTAAAATATATTAGAGTAAAAAAAATAGGGGTGGAAAAGAGCTGAATATTCGTTAAACTTTCGATCCATTTACTCTAAATCCATCCAACCACCGCTCGATCGACAAAATACCTCTCCCTGATCACATGCTCATTCTTCCATCCAATTCCCGAATTAACTTGAAAGGATTATCCTGAATTTTCAATTCCACATAATTGAAAACAAATATTTTTGAGGTTCCATCTTCAGTGACGATTATATCTTCATTGTTGCCCCCAATTCATGAATTAATAACTGACAAGAATTTTCCTAAATGAATTATTAATCCAAAAGACTTCCTGTATAATCACCAAGAACACGCGAAAGTCTCGTCTACGATTCTCTCTCCCCCCTTCCCTCCTCTGCCGTCAATCATCCCCACGAAATAAGTAAGGAGTGTCTATCGATCAAGTCCCATCGAACCCAAACACAAAAAGCTGACTAAAAAAACGATCTACCCCTCTCGAAATAATCCTCATACCTTCAACCCACACCATCTTCCTGCTGTCTCCAATCTTCGGTGGTGAAAGTCTGTTCATCTCGATTCCAGATTCATCAAAACTACTGCTAACGGAAGATATTGGTTTACTAAATCGTTCAGAGCTAACATAATTAATCTGCCTTGAAACAGAAGGAAGACACAATTGGCTGCGAGTGGCAGAGCTCGACGTGGTAGAAGATACACTGGACAATGTAGAATCTATAAAATCAGGAATGATTCCTTGGCAAAAAAGTGTATCCCTTCCATCCTGTCGACTCCCAGATCCACCAAAATTGTACTGTACATCTTTGGCAACATGAAAAGGCTTCTCCATGACCTCCAACATGCTCTCAAGACTTATCTTCCCTGCCTCAACTCCTGAATCCCCCTTCAGCGAGCCCACGAGAGGACACTCCTTCCTACAATTGCCCCCACGAGAACGAGGAGGTTTAATAGTCTCTCCAAACAGTCCAGCATCTCCAAGATCATCCACATTAGAAAGATAATAATCAATCAAATAACTCCTATCCATCGTATTCCTCTTGATGGTGGACGGAGACACTCTCTCCAATCCCTTCTGAGCATTCAGATCGTCGCCAGAAAGACTCTCCATCATCGAAATATTCTCATACTCATCAACACAGTAGTTACTCGTTACCGAGTACTCCCCCTCATCAATCCCCGCACTGTCAATCTTCATTGAATCTCCAGGATCTCTGAAATCCGTGTCAATGTCGAAATTAAGCTCGCGATGATCCTCATTCTTGAATAAATCGACATCATAGCAGAAAATCCCTTGTCCCGGGCTGATGTCATCAGTTAGTGACACAGTAGTTGACACTGGACACACATCAGTTGGATAACTCAAACACTTATCTATTTTTTCATCGCTTATCCCCGGGGCCTCCGGGTCTTCTTCTACCTCCAAGACCTTTTCCACCAGCTTCTGAGCTCCATTCCGGCGATTTCCTGTACTGTGGGCATCAACAGTCTCCACTTTACTCGACTGTTTCTTACTTCTCTCACGTGCAAGAAGCTTCTTCAACCAGGTGAGGCCCTTCCGCTCTTCTCGTTTCTTTCTTCTGTCTTGGGGAGTGTCATCATCACTTAAGGTCAAATCGATATGTGTGTTTTTGTCAAGGCCTCGTCGACGCCTGGTAACGATAGACCTGCGAAACAATTTAGGCTTGAGTATTCCTGCTTTGAAGCAGGAAATCTCATGCTATGGGATCTCGATCACATCGTTATCAGAACTTCTCTCGAAATTTTTATTGCTGATATCATCTTCATAGGTGAGTAAGTCTGCACAAGCTTTCTTCACGTCAAACGAGTGCTGCTGGAGGTACCAGAGGGTAGAGTTGGTGGATGGAGGAGCTGGAGGTAAAAACTGAAGATATTCACTGTAGGATGATGTCTTCGGGTGGTTGGGACCCAGCAGAGTCACTGCCAATTCGTTTATTCTGGACTCTTCCTCGATTTTTCCCTTTACAAGACCCTTCCACAGCATCAGGATCAGTAATTGTTATGCATACGACCTCTCCGTTAGCGGTGAATCATTCTCCAATTTGTTGGAGAAGAGTTTCTTGAAAATTGGCTCGCAAATGCTCGAATACTCGTTCATCAGTTTAGATTGCATGAGGACTCTGTTTATGTGCTCTGGAGAATGACTCAGATACACGTGGAGAACATTGACGAGTCTTGCACAAGTGTTTTCGGGATTTGATGTCAACTCCATATCCATGTAGAGGGAGAGCAGTTTGGAGATTTTGTCGAAGTAGGGACGATAGTCGTGCATGTGGTCTTTTATGTCCAGCCAGTAGAAATAGAAAAATGTCAGCATTCGAGTCATGTGGGAGCTGAGGGTGGATGCCTGGTGGGGTAGGGTGTAGCAGCGGTTCACCTCTTTGGAGATGTTGTTTAGGTACAGGGACAAGATGTCCTCGAGGAAAGGATAGCTCTTGCTGCCTATTGATGAGCACAGGGTCTTCTCGAAGCTCGGGTACCAGGTCAGTGTTTTTTCCATCTTGAGTGAGACTAGTCGCAAGTGGAGGATTGCTAGGGGTTCTGGGAGTTTGTTTGGGGGATAGCTGCTTCGGAATTAATGTACTCACCGATCGAGGCAGAGGGTGAAGGGAATTATCGATCTTGGGGAGAATTATTGGGAATGATCTTCAAAGACAATCGGATTTTTTTCTTCTTGTTTCGAGACGGAATTCAGGAATTTGGGAATCAAAAAGTTAGACACTGACACGTGCAGACGACACATACACAACCGAGTAATGAGGGCGCAGGCAGATTTCGATTTTAGAATGCTCAGAAAGTCCACTAGATGTCACAACAAATAGCCTTCCAAAAATCCGGGCGATTAGACGATTATTATTAATTTATGTTTTGACGATATTTTTGCAGAGAAATTGATGTGGTCATGTGATAGGGATTTATTAGTTAATTTATATGGTTTTTTTTTTGAGAGAAAGGGACACCGGGGTGCCCCAGTGACCCCGGATTACCTCCGGGTGATGAATAAAATCGCTGGTGCTACGGAGGATTTTACTGCGCTGGCTCTGGAATACATTGGTACTGCGGCCCGTTTCACGTATGTGACATGGCGTCCGGGTAGAAAGAAAGTTGACTGTTAAATAAGCGTTAATGTTGTTTTTATGACATTGAATTAGAGTTGAATAATACTAATCTGAGACCGCGAATTTTCCAAAGACACTGGCATTGATGGTAATGCATGCGAGGAAACCACAAAGGATCAGCGATGGGTAGGGCTCCCAACAACTTGAGAGACTTTGACTTCTCTCTATCCACTCAAATTATATTTTTTTCCCCTCCTTGCAAAAAAATCTATTCCCTCTTTACCTCACCAAAAATCATCGACTCATTATTTTTATTCCCAACTCACTCACGTCCCATCAATTCATTCCAAATTATTCCCAATTTTGATAATAGAAAATTTCAGTTTTTTCCTGTTTATGGAGGTGCATTTTTTGGCACTAACAGCATTTTTTCCTTATGATTTCTATTGTCTTACCTTTATTCATTCATTCCTATTCTTCCAACTCTACTTCATCCGAGATAAATTATCCCATTCTCCTACGATCATTTGACTTTTCTCGTGTTCAATTAATTCAACAACTCCCCTCCCCTCCCCCCTAAATTGATTGGTTTTAATTAATGATTTTTTCTCGCAAGTTGTTGCTCTCTAGTAATTCAGAAAATTTGTTTTTGTGATTTCAGGTACTTTGAAAAGCACCAGACCCATCCCTACCAGGTAAATATGAAGTCAAATGTCGAATTGGGGAATGTTTCGTGATGATTTGATGTACAAATAATTCCCGTCCATGAATTGTTCATTGAAGATATAAAACTGGTCTTGGTAATGCTTCAATAATATTGTGGGGGGATTATGTCGTGAATTTTGAGGTTTAGGAGCCATTCGAGTGCCATTTATTGCCACAGAATCGATTTTTTTCAGAACTCCCTTTGTATCTTTCTACAGTCGATCCTTGTTTCATCTTTAAGTTTATTACAACTGGTTATTATTTATCGGATTATTCGAGATGATGAGTTTAATCAGCAAAAGTAGAAATTAGACAGTTCAATTGGGGTAAATAAAAGGCATAATGGGAATATGTAGTTTCGTCGAACATAACCTCAATCTATGAAAAATCAATAGTAGTTTGACTGAGTATTTGGATGCTGATAATGTTCTCTGAATCATGAGTTTCACCCAGGAAAAAGTAATTGAATAGTGTTGTTCAGCATTGAACGTTGTTGGGGGTTTATTAAACAAATGATATTGAAGGTTTTTTGGTATCTTTTTTTGCAGAATGCCAAGTACGGCAGTTCTAAGGGTGGCTACTCCTCGTCAGCAGTGTCATCGGATGGACGTTACGAGGGACGTATGCGAGACTCACCAAATGGTAATTCATACAGCCCAGCTGGTGGATTGGGTATGGGCATGGCTGTTGATCGCGACAGTCCACGTAGCTACACATCCAAACCTCTATACAAGAAGGAGAGAGAAAACAGAGACTACAAGTTATCCTCCTCTAGGGACAAGTATTCCGGTGAGTATTCTTTAACCTAAAGTCATGGAAAAGAGGAATATCATGAACAAATCGGGGGTTTCAGAGTTCTTCAGGGTCTTTATGTTGGAAAGCAGAAGATGTTCTGCAAGTTTGTACTCTTTTCTTTATTGGTCGACGGTTGATTAAGGACTGACAGTAAATCGAAAGTATTAATGAACTTGGGAAAGCTTCAGGGTTTCTATATCTTATACATAATTTCAAAATATTAACTATAATTTGCTGAACTGCATAACAAACGGTGAATTCGTAGTGAATATTGAATTCAATTTATGACAATGCTATTGAGTGTGTAATGGCACTTGGAGATCTCTTCAATGTTTTGAGTGATTTACAATTGGAGAGATAATGTAATGCTACCGTTCAACAATTTATCTTTCTGATTTATTTATGGAAATATTAAATTCAAACTGAATATTGAGCGAGTAGATTAGTTCATCACAAAATCTTGAACCTTAATGTGAAAATCTACTCAAGATTTTTAATGATCAGAATCTCGGAAACTCATGCAGTCACAGGCTTCAAGGTTTCTATTCTATTTTCTTCAATTATCGGTTCGTGATGATCAAATAGTGATTGTTACTTGAGTTAAAGATATTCAAGTATCTATTGCAATTCTGTACAGAACACACTATCGACGCAACAATTTGCTACCGTCAAATTGGTCAATTAAATTGCATGAGACAATTTTTAAAAGAGAATTACGAATATTCGGTGTCATGATAATTGGATTTTATACGGGAATGCTACGATTTTTAACACTCGTTTCTGAATGAATAATTGACATTATTATAATTCTTACTTAAATCAGATTTCAGAAAATTATGTTCAATTTGCATATCAAGATTCGTATTCAGATCCTGTAAAGTTGAAATGATGAAAATATCGTCGAGTATTTACAAACTTAACGCCAGGACAATGGAATCGAAAGTAAAATGAATGTTCGATGACAAAAATAGAACAATTTTTCAATAGATAAGAATAATCCGAGCACTTGAATATTCGTAATCTGGAAGTGATGTCATTCCAGGTCGAGAGATGTCATTCCAAACTCTCAATTTCAACTGCTCCAATCCTTCCAGGATTTCAAAGTTTGGTCTTAATTTTTTCTTCCTTCCCTTCTGTACCACCGGGAAAAATCGTGTTTGGGCCGACAAAATTGTCAGTCTCAAATTACCAAAAAACTAATGATGTGATTCAAATTTGAAAGTCTCCACTAAATAGTTTTTTCCAACAAAATATGTAGTTCTAGGTGTGGACCCTTCATACATCCTTGGCTGTGTTTTTCATGATAAAAGATTCTCTTGTAGAAGATTTACAATCTACCAAGAAGTCTTTCGTACCAAACTTACCATAATTGCTGTCATCCGAATGTATTATTTATTCACGCGTCCATCCATTTGCCACTGGAAGGCCACCCCTTGGAGACAGTCAATAAATAATAATAGTCCATATTTTACCGGCTATTATTAAATAGCTGGAAAGGCAAACCCTCTTTTCATATAAAACGAGTATTTCCATTTGAAAGACTAAATCTATTTTTAGAATAAAATCTGTGAATCTCACCTCTTTGTTCGCCCGTTAGGTACAACGAAATCTTTTTAAAATCATTTTTATAGTACACATAAAACTTGTTTTATGCTTGAACTGTTCATAGATGTTCGTACATGGAAATTATTCCTCCCTGGAATTCAAGACAGTAACTGAAGGTGTCAGGAACTCAATGTTCCTTCCAATGTTCTTTCATTTATTTTGTTCTCCTTCAATTTAATTTTCTTGCCTCTTTAATTGTCTCTTCATTCACTGAATATTTAATTTAAAATAAATATTCGATGGAGGTCGTCGACAGCATTCCAGGGTTTGAAGAATTGTAAAAACCTTTAACTGAGTGAAAACTCATGGAAGCACGTGATTGCATATTTAAAACCATGAATTACACATGTCTAGATTGTGCAAGATCTCCGAAGGACAAAAGGAGTCGAGACAGTCGGGATTCAGAGCATAGGACCAACCATGATAGGAGTGGAGGCGAGGTAAGAATTCTGTTGATTACGATTTGGTTGTGAACTGGTGAAGTTGACTCTCCATTAGCCCCAGTTCTTCATCCTTAGAGTCTGGCCGCAGATAACAATATTCATTGATTATATTCCCACAAGCAGATTTTACATCCCATAAAATTGTCATCGAACTCGTCCCGAGACTCATCGTTGCGCAAACCGGTGGCCCACAATTCCTGTCAGGTAATTATGCAAATATTTTAATCTCAATAATTTTCCTGTTCTATGCAACTGTGATGATTTATTTATCGCCAAAACTTACAATAGGATAAACGGGGTGATGAACGAGGCGCTGGTGGTGGCAGTGGTACTGGTGGTGCGATGGAGAGGACAGCAAGATTTGGTGATTGGTCTGAGCACATGAGTTCGTCTGGTAAAAAGTATTACTACAACTGCAAGACAGAAGTGTCACAGTGGGAAAAGCCACGTGAGTGGATTGTACGGAATGACAGTAGACAACGTCAATCTAATGACTATTCATCTAGGTCAAGTGAGTATTTTCAAACATTTTATTTGAATGTATTCATTATCATGAAATGTTTTATCTCGATGTTTATTCAGTAGTGAAGTTGGAAAATAACACAATGAGTCAATTTGTGGTATTTTCGTGAATGAAGAATTATCTGTATGATGAGGAAACTCGGAGGAAAGTTTTAAGAGACCTTTTTACAGTTTTCTTGTAAAATTATTATTTTTTCGATGAGTGAATAGTTAGTGAGTAATTAGAAATTTCCATTCTCATTTATTAGTTCAGGGGGAATTTCCCAAACCAGGAGGAGTAACTCAATTCATTGACAAACATTATGCCATTACTTTATTTTGGATTGGAAATTTCTTCAGCTTCATGTTGCAATTATTTGTTTGTTTTTGGTTGAAATGGTTCTCATTGAAGATTTCAAAAGAGGTCTCCGAATCTTATATTAATAACTGATTTTGCAGAAACTCTTTCTATAGCTCTCGTTCTCTTTAAGTATGAATTTGCTGAAAAACATTTTTCCATGACCTTGAAAATATGTGAACAACAAATCATTTTCGAGGAAAGTTTGGAGTTTTTTTGTTTGAAATTCATTCAGTTTTCTTGCTTGCATTATTCGTTAAAAAGTTCCAAATTTCAAATTATTTAAATTTGTTCTTCGAGACATATTTCTAAATCGCGATGAGTAATTTTCAATAGACAATTTGAGTTAAAATTCTATTTCTCAGTCATCAACATTTGAAAATAGTCTTAACGCTTCGCTACTGAATCATTCATCAATAGTTGAAATATTCACATTATTCTCATCTTCATTGATTGTAAAATTCCATGAATGATTATAACAAAAGCCAAATGACAAATGACACTTGTTTATTAGGTCACGATAAACATTCCAACTCGCGATCAAACAGCAGTAGCAATGTACGCGACAGTAAATCATCAATTCGACAATCGGATAAACGTGAATACTGGGCATCGTGTAGTGGTAGTGGACCAGGTGGTGGTAATAATGGTGGTGGTAGTTGCAGTAGTGGTAGCAGCTCGAGTAAAGACGAAATAGCAACACGTGAACGTGAAAAAGAACGTGAATTACGTGATAGAGAGCGTGAACGTGAGATACGTGATCGTGAAATGCGTGATCGTGAACGGGACAGAGAAATGCGTGAACGTGATAGGGATAGAGACAGAGATTGTAGAGATACAGCGAGGGATATCGATATTGGTCTTGAGAGGCAGGCGCAGGATATGGATATATCGCCTGGTGATTCAACACCAACGTCTGAGCCACTTAATTCTAGTGGTCATGATACACTGCCACAGGGACCCGTACTCCTTGCAACAGCGTTACCTCGATTAGCATCTCATCCACCATCAACACCACAGACACCAGGAAAATTGGCAACATCACCACAACAATCTGGTACCCAACAATCTGCTAATACTAATGCTGGACCTGGACCACCGGTTACACTTGCCAGTTTACCTAGGCTTTTATCCCAAATTACTGGAAGTAAGGAGCAGACGGATATTACACCACAGAGAGCATTGCAAACTATTCAAACTGCTATATTACTGTCTCGACAGGTGAGTGAAAATGAAACTCAATGTACTTAATTTCTTAACAAATTGTCCGCTTGATATTATTAACATTCTTCACACTCGGAGTATATTGATCTTCCTCGTTGCTTCCTAGAGATCAATTTCGAACATCATCTGTTACTTCCGATATTTTTTAACCCGTGAAATTCTTTGGTAGTTTTGTAGTCAATCATAGCAATCATTTAAGCTCTATTGGACATAGATGTCGTACGTTTTTTGATTACTTAATTATGTAAACATTTCGAGCATAATATGGATATTATACTTTTTGTTCCAATGACTAGTCCGTCAGTTTTAAAATGGGCTCTTTTCTCATTGTTTGCACAATAAAAAAAATTCGAACAATTTTTGTTAATTCGACGATTGTCAGCACACGAAGACTTTTTTATAATTGAACCGCTTAGAATCACAGTTTATAATTCAGCCGTTTTATTCTTATATTTGAACTGAAAAGCTTTGCAAGAAGGCTTTCAAATCACTCTCGTTATCGTTGTAATCAATCTTTTAAGCCAAGAGTCATTGTAAATAATGGATTAAAGTACTTTGACGATCGTGATGAGCATTTAAAATTCATTCCCCTGGGGATTTTATTACAGCAATCAGGGGGAAATGAACGTGCTGGTAGCAGTGGTGATGTGATGGCACCCTTAAAAGTCGACACAAGTGGTAATGTGGCCAATGAGGGCCCACCGACACCAACTCATTCGGAGACTCAGGATTGCATCGATGCCAGAAAACGTAAGATTCTTATCATGTTTGTATTCTTTGTTTTTCGACATTCTCATGGGATCTGTATTAATTAATGAATCATTGGTTTTGGCGGATAGTGGGTAGTCCAGGAGGAGCAAATTCCAGCGTTCAGGGGCTTTGCTCACTTCAGGGAATCAGTTCATTTGGTACTCTTAGCAGTCTTGGTAGCAGTGGAGGTCTTCAAGCTCTGTCCAGAGTTCAACCACCCCTGACGCCTTCATTAACACCATCCCTCGCTAATCACTACAGGGAAGATTTGACGCAACATGTTCGCGCTTTTCCTGCTGATATACTAGAGAAACAAGTATGTTTATTAACTTGAAAAATCAAGAGCAAATAGAGACGAGTAGATAAAGGCATTTAATTTGAATGAATGAATAATATGAATGAGGATGTTTCGGTTGAGCAAATGGGCAGATTAACAGCCTAGTATTATCAATGAAATTACTTTAGAAGGGCGAACGAACATCGAGATTAAAATGGAAAAAAAACCTGCACGAATTATAAAAATTTTTTTTTAATTTGATGCCCAATCCGAAAATTGTCTCAATGTCATGTGTTTAGGATAAATCATTTATGTTTCTGGGAAAATATTGTTTTACAGAATAATTGTTGCGAGAATTCAATGGATTAATTTTGACCGTTGTCTTAGCAGGCTTTACGATATACTACTTGAACTTTAGTGTTATATAATTCAGATTGTTGGATAATGAATGGGAGGGTTCACGAAGTTTTAAGCAATTAATTGATCAATGAATGATTCTGTTTGATTAGGCGCAAAAACTTAGTGAAGAAGCACACACAATGGGCAGTTTACAGTGTACCCGGGTCTCCGCGGAACTGAAGACTGCACGATCGATAGTGAGGCTGACCGAAATTCAAGCGACCCTGCAGGAACAAAGGTAAGTAACTGGAAAAATTACCTTCAGTGCAGTGAATGCTCACACAACCGTATTTTTTCATTTCCCATTGGAGTCATATTTTCTATGTTACATTCACTCTTTTTCCAGGATATTATTTCTCCGTCAACAAATCCAAACGCTGGAGGAGCTGAAATCCCAAAATTCCTTCATGTCTGATGATTCTTAGTTTAAGGGACTTTATAAAGAAGAAAAAAAAATAATATTAATGATTATTAATAATTGAATAATATTAATTACCTACGAATCTAATTAAATTCATTGCAAGCAAGAGGAAAAAAAAGGAAAACAGAAAACAAGAATAAAACATAATTAATATTCTCATTAATATTGAAGTAATTAAGATTGTACCTAAATTATAATATCATTTAAATAGAAGTGATATATGGGAAAAAGGAAAAAAAATGAAAAAAAAAATCTAGCGAATGATGACTGGGCTGCCCAGAGAGGATGGGGCTGAAAACTTCACTGCTTTGATATTGAATCAGTGAGTGGGATCAATAGTCGTTGATCTATTTTTTTTTTGTAAACATAAAATTTGTTTAATCCTTTTTATCATTGTCACCAGAAAACTCTCCCATTTTTTCATACTTTTTATTATATTTTATTGTTTAATTACTAATATAATATTGTGAATTTAGTTGACTATTTTTCTGGATGGTGGAGCATTGTTTAATAGCATTTTTTCTGTTTATATTGCACCTCTCTGGGAAGCACACGAGGCCTATCCAATCGATAAAAAGGAAAAGAAATATTGTAGAAAAATCAGTGAATTTTGAGCCGACTCTCATCGGCATCCAAATAATGATTGACAAGGAAAAAAAAACAAAAAGGGAAAACTTGTACTGAATTGTATATCTGAATTGTCCACAATTGTCTTTGTATTATTACCTATGTTGTACGTGTCAATGTTTCATATCTTTGACAAAGAAAAAAAAAGAAGTCTTTAAGATGCGGCATTTTAACTAGTTGAAAAGTTTTTTTTGTTGTAAAACTCAATAAATTTCGTGCCACTCTCGGTCTATGAGAACGATGAAAAGAAAAAAACACAAATGAACAAAATGAAACAATCATCACATTTAATTATTTATTTACACCATTTTGTATTTGCTATGGATGAAACGTGGGAAAAAAGAATTACGTAAAGATGATAAATAAATTTAAAAAACCGACTTGCAGCCACCGATTTTCTTCCTAAGTTATTAATTTTGTTCTTGAATGTAGGGCTTTGCTCCAATTGCCATTTGTAAAACAAACGGTGTAGAAATGAAGAAAGAAGAAATAAAACACGAGCAAAAGAAGAATAGCTAATAAATTAAAAAGGAAACTTTTCGTCTAGATTGATGTTGTTATTTTTTAGTTGTTAAGAAATAAATGAAAGAAATAATGATAACACTCGAGTAGTATCTTTTCAAGGAAAAAAAACTCGTTTATTGACTTTTACATTCTTATTTATTATTTAAGAGGAGTTTGCTTCTTCCTTTTCACTTTTTGCTAGAAGACAAAGTAGACAGATGGTGGTCTTTCCTTTTTTTTTTACAATAACAATGTTTCATTTTTCACTTCTTATTATCTTCTCGTCTGAATGAATCTTCAGTTTTTGTTTTTTTCTCTGAATAATCTTGAATTTGAACCGCAGTTGATAATAGCAAGAAAATAAACAATCGTGTGAAAATATTACAGTTAAAAGTGTAAAGACAAAATCAGAAAGATAAACTGAAAAATACATATTCGAAGACCGTTTCTGTAGTTTTGTGTTGCTCATTTTTTTTTTCAATCTCTAAACTATTATTTTACATTACACAATGAAAATGTGATTTCTCTGTTCATTTTT
The DNA here is from genome assembly GCF_034640455.1 of Diachasmimorpha longicaudata. Lineage (NCBI taxonomy): Eukaryota > Metazoa > Arthropoda > Insecta > Hymenoptera > Braconidae > Diachasmimorpha > Diachasmimorpha longicaudata. Next base: position 2,942,335 of record NC_087235.1, on the reverse strand, counting down.
GTTTCTGTATTTACTCAATTAATAATATTCATACACCTGATTCCTACGGTAAAACACTCAACATTGTTATTTATTTTATTTATTCTTTTATTAAATTCTAAACACAAAAATGGCATTCAGTTCATGTGTTTTTTTTTCTTCACTTATCAATAGGATTATCTTCATCGATTTTCTTCACATTTTCTTTATATTATAAAAAAAATATAAAATTTCATCTACTCAATGGAAACGATTGGGTGAAATCGTATCTCTTTGTACTATCCGAATGCCATTTTCGTAAAATTATGTTACATATCCCTCTTTTATTTTGCTTACTTTTTTTTTTCATTCTCCTTTAGATAATCATTTTTTTTTTAATTCTTAATCCTTTATTCTCATCGTCAGCTCCAAGGCACAGTGTCACGGCTATTTAATTCAATTTTATTCACCATTTTTAACATAATTAATCACGTGAGACTGTCCTCGAGTGAGCGAGATACCTAACTAAAATATAATATTAGTATATAACTGAATTACTGTCTTTTCTATAGTGGACATGAGACCACTATATGCAAATTAGCAGCGTAACGTCATCCCGCAACAATTTATTTCCATTTTAAAAAACAATTAACAAAATAATGCTCTATCGGGTGCCCATTTGATGGATTTTTTTTTTCAAATCTCATAATTCATTTAATCACATAAAATCAAACGATTTTTTTGCTATTTTTCATTAAATAACGCAACCGACAGTGAATATCTAATAAAAAAAACGTGAAATAATTTTTACAATTAAATACAGGGGTTGGGGAGGGGAATATAATTGTTGAGAGTGGCGTTCCGAATGGCCTATACTTACCTGAGCTGGGTATCAAACGCTTTACACTCAAGCATACCCGCAATTTTATAATTCCTCATTCATATTTTTTACTCTTCCTTCGCTTCGTTTTCTTTTCAATTCTCACCTTCTTGGCAAAGTCTATAAAATCGCCGGCATTGGAAAACAGTTCCAACTGTTGTTTCTCCATTTCATGATCATTCGTTCGCTGAATGAACTCAAATGAACGCCGTTGTCTAACTCTAACATTGTCAGTCATCGTCTTCGTCAAAAGTCCCAGTCTCAATTACTTTTAATGCTTTCACTTTTCCTTTTGTAATTCCTCCTGATAATTTTATAATTAACTCGATGATTTTCTCGTGGTACAGGTGGTTGTTCTTCAAGCACAATGTTTCGCTCAGTATGGAGTTAACAATTACATAAATGCCTGATGCCAGTTATTGGCTATTCATTTTCACTATTTAATCAAATTCATCGCGATTCATGTTTTATTTATTACTCTCACTCTTTCATTTTAGTTTTTGGATTTGACTCACCGTCAATTTGTTACTGTACGTATATTTTGTTCATTTGGTCACCGAATTAGTAGCAACGTGTTGGTTTATCCAGTGGTGAAACTCACGCACGCGGAGGCATACGACGGACAGCTTTCTTTATCTTCCTGGTTGTTGGAGTTGTAGCTTGAGGTGTTGCGCTGAAAATAATAGACATCAATTGATTAATAATTTTTCGTAATTCGTGTACTTAGAAAATGAAAAATTATTGAATTAATTTAGAGTATTTTTATTTTTCAACAACATTGTAGAATTAGAAAAATTACATCCAGTGAGGATTATTTTAAATCACTTTGTTATAATACTATTGTTTGTAAATATTCTCAATAACAATTATTGTTTAAAATTAATATTTTTCGATGAAAATGTCAAGAGGTATTCTGCACTCAGACAATTTTCTACAGAAAATCTCATTGATGAACTTCTTCCTGTCATAAACATTATTCGCTAAATAATCTACCAATCTCCTGGACTCATGTCCAATTCAGGTCACAAATAATTCATTAGATTCCTAAAAAAATCCAAATTAAAAACACTTTTGAACTTACTTGAAAGTAGTTGGAGCATTACCACCAGTGAAATTGAAGGACGGTTGAACAGGCGCATTGAAGTTAAATCCAGACGCAGCAGGTGCAAAATTAAATCCTCCTGAAGTAGAAGCAGAAGACGGAATACTAGGAGTAGCTGATGGTGGTACAGTAGGAGTTCCAAGGTTAAATCCTCCACTGGAGCCAGCACTTATTGACCCCGAGTTCAATGTCCCAAAGGAGCTAGCAGGCGATGGCTGACTGTTTCCAAACATATTCGAAGTAGGAGTGCTTGGCATCTGTCCAAAAGACAGTGAAGTCTCATTCTTAGGTGCATTAAATCCAAAAGCTGGAGTTGGTGTACCACTAATAGCTGATGCAGGCCCTCCAAATCCCCCAAATCCACCACCTTGTGGAGTATTTTGACATCCAGGGAATTCAAAAACAGGTTTAGCCGCACTATTTCCCGAAAAATTGAAGCCTCCACTGGCTTGCGGTGTCGTTTGCGCTCCAGAAGATGCTCCAAACGTGAATAGTCCTGGAGTAGCTGGAGGCACTGGTTCTGCTGGCTTTCGCGAACCAAACATTGGAGCACTGGCAGAACTAGGGCTTGCAAAACTCGGCGTAGCATTACCAAACATCGAACCTGAACCAGATGAAGATCCAAACATTGTATTTGGTATTGCTGGAGTTGCTGGTGTTGGAGGTGCAGTCGTGCTAGCCAGTGGGGGAACTCCAAAGGTTGGTGTTGGAGCACTGGCGAGTGGCTTATCACCACCATTTCCAAAGAAGTTAATATCAGTTGTACCAAAACCAGAGAATTTTTTCTCAACAGGGAATGCAGGCTTCTCAGAATTATTGCTCACTGATGCTCCAAACGTTAGAGCTGGTTTATTCTCAGTGGTGAATTCTCCAAACAGTGTAGGTGCAGACTCTGATTTTCCAAATGTATGGACTGGCTTATTAGCTGATTGAGAAGTTTCCGATGTCTTTGGAGTCTCTTGTGATGTACTCTGAGTTATCGTCTGTGCCATTGGTGCTGGGGACTGGCCGAATGAGAGGACAGGAGTTGACTGGGCCGCCGACACCGGCGGTTTCGAGAATTTGAATAAACTGGGACTTGAAGTTGGTGCTGTCGTTGTTGCAGTACTCTGTGGAGTCCCTGTCGTTAATGTTGGTATTGGTGTACCAAAGGAAATTGATTTCACAGGTTCTGCCTTCTCCGTTTCTACAACGGGATTAAGATTCTGAACCTTTGGGGTTTCTGGCGTTATCTCCGTTGGTTTATTGAAGCTAAATCCAACTTTAGTGTCACTGACATTGTTGAAGAGTGTCTGAATTTCTGGTGTTTTCTCTTTCGATTTGAAAGGCTCCACGGACTTTGGTGCTGGAAAAATAAAAAAATTACCTGTCTTCGTTGACTCCTCCGTTGTTTTGGGTATTCCAACACCGAATGATTGACTTGTTTGTGTCTCTGGAAGAGCAAACGTAAAACCATTGGCTGGAGCCTGAATTGTGGACTTCTCCTCTGATTTACTATCAGCAGGAATTCCAAATTTGAATGTTGGAGCTGCTGACGAGGGCATTCCAAAGAGAAATTTAGGCGTTGTATCATTTTTCAGAGTATCACCGCTGGTTTTTGTATCAGATCCTGTTGCTCCAGGTTTCAATGATCCACAAGCCACACATTCCGTAATGTCTGATTTATTTTGAATCATGCAAACATCACAGGACCAGGAACCTGTTGGCATTTTAAATTTATCCCCAAATCCAGAGGCTGATGTTGATATATTTGGAATTACTGGTGCTGCTGAGGTCATTGAAGATTTGCTGAGTGCCAGAGGATTTGAAGTCGTGCAGCAGACGCATGTGGCTGCACTCGAGTCATTTTTGACCATACACGAAGGGCACTCCCACGTTTTACTGGTATTTGTGGGGATTAATGGAGCCTTCACTTCTTCAGGTTTTTTGGGAACTGGAGCCTTCAGAAGACCTGGTTTGGACGCATTGCAGCAGGGACATGAGATTATGTCAGTAGGATTCCTCAACATGCATCCAGGACACTCCCAGGAGTCCTTTGCAGGTTTGAATTTCTCCATGAGATCGGATGTAGTTGATGGAAGTGACGTAGAAGCTGCTGATGTCAGTGCGTCAACCTTTTTCTCTGATTTAGGTGTCATACAGGAGACACATTTGGTTTCAGATACTGCATTCCTCACTAGACAGCATTGGCACTCCCATTTGTCAGTGGACATTTTGAACTGAACTCCAAATTGAGTATCAGTGGCTCCTGGCGATGGAAGAATTTTTGTCGACGGTGAAAAGGGATTTTCAGAGGTTTTCTTTATCTTAGGATTCTTGCAGGCTACGCAGTGCTCTTCACTCTGATTATTCTTGATGAAGCACTCGCTGCATTCCCAAATATCTGATGCTGATTGTTTAAAGGTACTGAGAGCATCGATGACACTTCCAGATTTTAATTCTATATGATCTGTCTTCTGCTTCTTATCAATTTGTTTAATTTCCTTAGGTCTTGGAGCTGTTGAAGAGCCCGACCACATGAAGTTAGTGGTTGGGGCTGTCTGATTAGATCCAAAACTGAAGTTAATTGAGTTTGATACAGCATTGGGAGTACTGGGTGAACTAGATGTGTTCACTCCTTGATTCTGACTCTTGTTGCTCTTATTATCAGGACTCAGTGGTTTCGAGAATGTGAAGTGATTAATTGTTTTGACAGGACTAGTGGTTTCATTCTGCAATTTGATAGGACTTGAGAATTTAAATGTCGTGCTGGGTATTGAGGATGACTTGGATTCTATTGTTGCTGTAACATTAGTGGTTTTACAACTGGATTGGGGCAGAGAAATGTCAAAGCTGGGTAGACTGGTAATTGGCAGCGATATACTCGGCAGATTAACAATCTCAGGTGGCTCCTCAACGTCATGTTTTTTCTTTCCCGTTGCTCTGAGTTTACCAAAGAATTTCTGATTCTCATTTTCACCTCTCAAATGATACTCGGCTGGCTCTTGACTCACTGAAGTAGTTGGGGTTTGTGGGGGTGGCTCACTGTGAGCTGTGATTATTCTTCTAGCAGCAAGAGTTGTGTCCTGTAATCTCTGTCTTCTCTTCAACTTGAGCATATCTGGTACAGTAGGTACAGCAAGTTCCCTTGTTAAGTGTCTCAATCCAACTCTGGATGTTGAAAGTTGATCAAAAGCCTCATCTCTACCACGTTTTTTAGCTAGAGTAGAATTGATCCCTGGTGTCTTTACTGGTATTTTTTTGGCGTCTGATATAGGAGAAGAGAAATGCTCCAACGCCTCCAAAATTCTCTTGGCTGTTTGGCTCATACCTGATGAATCAACACCTGATGCATTCGATGGTTTCACCTGGACAGATGATCTTCTGGGGACCCTCAACTGGAATTCACTGGTCCCAGCCAAGTTCCTGCGATTCTGTCTCATTGCACTTGTGCCAGCAGCATTAGCACCACCGAATGTGATATTGCCACTGTAGAATGGGGATGACATCACGTTATTACCCCTCTCCAAGGGATGTCCCTCGTTATTAACCATGGAGACGTTGAAACTTGGTCTTCTGGAACTCAAGGACTCTCTCTGACCTGTTATACTATCTATGAACAGAGATCGAGGGGATTGTAAGTGATTCGTGTAGGATAGCTTGTCGTCCACAAGTCCCTTTCGATGAAATTGATTAAGACTGTCTTGACGTGACGCCTGGGGAATTAGGGAGCTGCAGCCACTGGTACTCTCCCCGGACTCGGAATTCTCATCTATTCCATTTGCTGTTCCATTGTTTTGCTGCTGTCGAATGAGATCGGATTGGAGTAAATTTGAGTTCATCATCTTCATGGAAAAAGCTGGAGTGGAGGCGACGAATGAGCGGGAGCCACTGGGGCCAGCTGTCTCTGAGTCTAAAAAATCTACAGTTTCGTCCCGTTGATACGGATCCTTTAAATTTCTAGCTCTTGGTTGAATAGCAAATGTTCCTGGAGGATGTGTCACGTCCATTCTGATTCGTGGACGTTTGGATGGGGGCTGGAGCATTGTTTCACTCATATCGTCTGGATTTTCAGTGTCTTCGTTTGATAAACCACCGTTGCTCGTTGGAGAATTGAACCACTTGCTGATCCATAAACGTTGGGGGATGAAGTCTGTCATTTTTGTGGCCATTTTCTTCACGAACGACTATGAACCGAAAGAATCTCATTAATCACAGCTGAACATGAATTGTCAATCAACTTTTCGTCGATTATCTTTTCCTTTCGGAAAGGTGCGGATTCTTGCATTGTAAATGACGATTCAGCAATAATTTTTTTGTTAACTGATTATCAAATTAATATCTGTGATGATTTTTTTTAATGGAACTAGATTATTTTTTTCATGCTTATTATTGATGGCAACATGACAAAAAATAATTTAAGGATATCCTTGAATACTTTGACATTTGGGGTAGAAAATTTGTTTCATTGAAATGATAACAAAATATTGTTAATTCTTATAATTTTTAAACAGATGTTCTTTTGAAAGCTATCACTATTCAGACAAATTAAACTAGACTAATCTCTAGGAGGATGAAGATCAATCTGCCGTCAGGTAAAAAAATATAAGCAATTGCAGGCGATAAATTTGTTCAACAATATCAAAGAATCGCTGATCATCTGCCTCCTTAAACAATTTATTCTTGGTCATGACGATTTTGACACTCCAGGGTGGGCTGAAAGGGGGTTGGGCTCGTGGGTATGGATTCAGTGGCGCAGTTGAGCGTGCCGCATGATGGTTTTTGAGGTTAGGTGGTCAGAATGTGACCCGTTAAAATGTTGAAAATTGAAATAAGGGATAACCCAACCTGGGATTGGCGCGATCTGACACGTCCGGGTGGTATAATGTCAGTTACATTAACATGTAGATATGTGATGTAGTTGGGTATGTGAACCATACGTCAAATATTTCGTAATTAGACGCAGCAAAGAAGCCTTTGTTCGCAGGTGCAAATTCATCACGAGTTGATGTAGGATGATGGATGTTAGGGTGACCATTGGAGGTTGGAGATGGTCAATGGGTGTTGATGGGCGAGGAATGTCTGGGGAGCTCATAGGCATCAAATGCCCGTTGTTTCAGGAATGATTTTTAGGAATCTGGAATTCTTGGGAGTGCAATTTTTTTTTGGTGATGGCAGAGCAACGAATGATTGATTGAACTCACGTTGTTAGGGTCGTAGGGTTTTTCTCCGTGGGCCCGCCTTCCAGACGAGTTGTTGTAACTTCTTTTGGCCATTGTACACTTGTACTGAGGATTCGATTTTTGTTTCCCTCCTCAATACCGACAATCACTCGCGTATTTTTTTTATTGTACTTGTCTACTGCGATAATCATTCACGCGCGCTGGGATAACGTTTCTTGATATTCGTTTATGCATAACCGGCGGTAGTTGAGTAGTTGAAAAATATATTGTTCACCAGTTACGATAGGATCTGCACTACGACAGTGCAGAACACGCACCTATCTGCACCTACCGCATAGGGCAATCTAGGGCCAACCTAGGGACCAATTTATCCAAAGACGAATGGAGAGATGTGAAGGAATTCGTGGGAAAAAATATGGCGGATGAGCGGGGAGTTGAGTAGTTGAGGCGTGGGGACGATAGGGGGAGGCACTCGGGGGTAGAGTGCTGCCATCTGTAATTTGAAAATTATTTGAGAGAGTTAAGAATTGGGAGAAATTTTTTAATAAAATTATCTAAAAGCACTGCAGAGACCTTTTTAGTCTGAAAGTCATCAGACAGTCGGAATTGTTTTTCTGTTAATTGTCACGTCAATCATCATTTTTATTTTATTATAAAATAAACGGAAAAAATAGTCATTGCGGTCATAACGAAGACGATGGGCTCAGGGATTCAATTAAAAATACATTATCATAAAAATTCCAATCAGAAGAAAATCACCAATTCATTAGCAAAAATATATCGACTATGTCATGACGAATACGATTTCTCCCTCGTTATTTTTTATTCTAACGATCCAAGAATTATGACGTTGAGTTTTTCCCCCCTGAATTAACTTGAAACTTCAAGAATATGAATCTCCATAATTTTTTCCACCGGAAGAAAAATCACGAATTACGCTAGTCGGCAATTTATTTAAAGAAACCGCACGTTGAAAGCGATACATTCAGCCACAAAACTCGCTTGACCAGAATAAAATTTTCGCCAATCTCCTTGAAGCTCGGCGGTTGCAATTAAATTTTAATTAACCATCTTCACATCCTCCTCATCCTAAATCATCTTTCTTCACTGTCAGGAGAACCCCCAGGATTCCGATTGAATATTTCATTATCATCGCAGTAAATCCCGAGTAAAAGTCCCAGCAAATGGCAAGAAAATTGAAGCACCTCAGAAAATCCGACAATTAATTTTTTTTCATCCTCTCCAATTGATTGAAACACCTTTCTAACTCAGCATCTACGTCAGCATCAACTGTGTCATTTACCTGGTGCCCTGTATACTCACTAAATCTTTTTTTTTTTGGGCCTTGACCCGGGGATCACCGTGAATCATCGTCAGTACCTGGTCTCACCCAGGGATCACCCGAAAAAAAACTTTCTACCCCCCCCCCCCCCCTCGCCATAAACACACACAAACCCACATGACGTACATAATCCCCTGAATGAGTCCACCACAATAACACATTTCCCAAATACCAGTTGTGACCTAATGCCTGGATACACCAGAAAAAAAAAAAACTAGTCGAAACAATCGTCGTGATTTGCTATGGGTTTTGTACCGTTAAATTTTGAATATATGACGAAGTGGTATAAGTGTATGTGCTCTTCCATATTCGTACACAGCAAAAAGGAAGGCACGTAGAATTTATGGAAGGTAGTTTTATGAATGTGTCACGCGAGTGTTTTGCATTGTTAAATTGAGTGAATTGACTCCATAGGTGAATCTAACAGTTCCCTCGATGGTTTTTCTATTCCATCGACAATTCGCTGACAATCACGTGCATAAACCCAGTTTCTCGTACTCTGAAAAAAAAAAAAATATCATCTTGAAAAAATGTCACAATTTTCCTCGACTGGAGATCGCGTGCAGCATAAATTACGGAAGTAATTTAACAAACGGTCGACGTTCGAAACTGTTATCCCTGTAGAATATTAATCAATCCTCCTCATTGGCAGGTCTCGAACATCCCCCGGTTGATTGAAAAAAATCTTGCGAAGTTGGGAAATTTCGATTGGAAAATAATTCCAAGGTAGAATTATTAATGATATTAAAATAACATGTTGTATGTGAAAAACTCAAGTGCCGAATATGTTTAATGTTTTTTATTTGTGAAGGCACTCAAATTGTTACAACTGGAGATTGGGAGAATGGGGGTAGGTGTTACTCGTGTAATGAGTAGTTTGGAACTGAACTGGATAGGCTCATGACAGGATGTCCTTTAGAGAGGTTGTGGAAAAGTGTAAGGAGTGGGAGTAGTGCATATTTGGGAATGCATACGGGGAGAAAAAAATTATTTTGGCTAGATGACAATTTCCTTCAGAGAAATATTTATTTATTTAAAATTGTAGTTCTCCGGTCTGATCACTTTCAAGGGCGGCCGAGTTAGATCTAAATTACGATAATCATATTACTCGCGAAGATGACTATTTTCTACCTGGACCTGAATGAACTCTATTAATAATTATTTAGTTTTCCTAAATAATTATCGTATCCTATTATCCTATCCTATTATTCTAAATTATTATATTATTAATTAATCCTAAATTCCTAATTCTCTTGAGAAACGAATTTTGATCAATTATTTAATGCTCATAATTATCTCAAGAGTTCACTCAATGTTACAAATAACATAATCATCTCCTAGAACAATATAATTGATGCAATTGAAACCTAATCAGAATCGTCAGAGAGTTACTCAATTACAAAAATAAATTATTGAAAAAAGTTAATATTTTCCTGAAGTAAATGAAACAAAAGAATAAATATTAACATATCCTGGATCTGCAACAAATAAAAAAATGATATAATGTATTCAAATGTCTCTTGATTTCCCATTTTCTACCCAAACTTCATATTTATTTTCTCCACCTCATGACAGCTTTTCTTGAAAATAATTTTCCAGGGTAAAAACTTTCCAGAGAATTCCCTCCGTGCAATTTTTCACCGAGGAAAAAAAATCCGTGAACCGCACGATATCCCTGGAAAAAACTCGATAGAGGGGAAAGTTGGAATTGTTCTCCAGAGGAGCGACAAATCCACTCGAACTCTGAAGTTGTATAAAAGGAAAGCATCGAGTGGAGAAAGCAGCGTCATTTTAACAATCAAATGTACCATTACAGGGGAGTGGAGTGGAGGGGACTTTCAACCACAATGAAAAATCCATAAAGACCAGGAGAATTCCATGGAAGGGGCGGGGAGATAAAGACATCCAATTAGCGACTGAAGAATAAACAAGAATTAGTGATTAAAAGTATGACAGTTAACAGCAGAGACGATTCAGCTGGAATTTCCGTGAGTGAATTGTGAACGTACATAAGACCCATGAGGCCCACACTCACCAGGTGGTTGTGGATATACTTATAGCTCTTCGTGCATGGCCTGAATTCCAGTGTGCCTACTTCTGGTTGCTTCTGGCTGGTGCCATTGGAGGAAAATACGAAGGTACGACATGGAGAGGACGATGACGCGGCGCCTCTCGACGATGTTGTAGAAGTTTGTTATATCTTCACGTTTAAAAAACTCTCCCTCCCACCAACAGACAATTTCATCGCCATCTCCTCTTCCTCCTTTCTCAACTGCTATTTACAAGCCATTAGTACGAGCGGGAGACACTCAGTGGCTTGACTCCAGCAAACTTTACCCCAGTCAGGGAGTTGGAAATACAACAGGTGGGGGATTCACAGCTCGAAACAATCCAACACCTGGAATATGACTTCCTGCCGGGAATACACGGGCTTCAGTACTCGATCAACGCTCGTTAGACAATCACTCGGGGCTTAAAGCCACTCACGAGTATAACGTTATTTATCCCGGTTTCTGGAGATCATTAGCTGGATTTTTCGTCATGTTCTCCACTAATAAGTTGTCCGGATTATTATTTTGAGATACAATTTTTTTTTTCGTTTTCAGTCAGTGAATTAGTTGGTGGCAATTGTTGGAGGATAGTTTGAGATTTGTTGTAATTAATTTAAGTGACATAATGGTACCATACAGGGGATTAATTGGAATTCTCCTCGTCGTTTTCCTGGCAAAAGGTAATTTCGATTTGTTTTTTTTTCGTGAATGTTTTACTGACGTGGGCCTTGAGGCCCTGTCATGGTGGGTTTTTTTATTTTCGTGTGAGTGCAATAAGTCACCTGTGAAGATCGATTAATCGAAACTCACAGCAGAGTGAATTAATTTTTATTTGAGCCCAAGACCCACAACATTTTGTATTCCACAACTTCCCATAAGTCGTGGTGATCCCTGATTATGATAAAGACGATTCTTGAAAATTTCAAAAGAGATTTGATGAGTTTCCTCTGTTGCATTTGCACATGCGTAATGTTACAAAGTGAGATAAGATGAACATGATCAATGTCTAGTAATCGTAAAGTACCGGATGCAATTTCTCTGGGATTGCAAAATTTTATTTCTCTACTCATGAAAATTAATTATTTTCTAATTTAAGGTAAACTTGTTTGTTGCTTAATTGAGTCTTGACGTGTTTCATTAGTTTACGAGACAGCCATTGTTTCCATTCTTTATTTGAAATTATTTTATGATCTCTCGGTGGTAGGAATACAACAACAGGTGAAGACAATGTTTTCATTGAAAAAGAAAGCGCAAACTCAACTTCTGGCCAATTTCCCACGATTCCACCACCGGTTTTCTAACGGCAGTAAACACGTTTGTTCGAATTAATCTGAGTAGTATCGGTGGCTCATCCGGTCCCAGATAATATGTGCGGGGGCCTCATCGCCTACAACATTTGTCCTGATTACTCACTTATTTTTCATCATTAATTTATTTTACTCTCGGTGTCATTACCCTTGTTTGCTGTGGCCCAGTGCCCTCCCAAAATCACTGTCATTCTGATTATCATTCCACTTTATATGTGTGAGTATATGTATAACTGTTAATTTTTGGAGTCAGGCGACAACCTACTGGCCCACTTTGTCCTAAGAACTAACGGCTGACTGGGTATCTAATGGCAAAATTTGTCTTATCGTTTGGGTACGATCTCACATGTTCTCCGGATGTCCCGATTAATTATGAATAATCAGAAGGGACAATGGGCTTGAGGGGGTCGATAGAGATCTTGAGGGCAACCTCAGGCCCTGCTGGGACCAACAGACACCGGCACTTTATGACAAATTTGATCGTATGCTCTAGAAATTTTTGGACATCTCGGATGATCGTTGGTTGATAAGGAATTTAGTTCTCTTTTGAAAATTGAATTTATTTTCTGGTAGAGTTTCCACTGAAATTTTTGAATAATTCTATCACCTTCCGGTGACAATTACTCCGAAAGGGCGAGGCCGAACTCCAGTTGGAGGAGCAACCGATGACATCCGGAGATTTCCTGGGGATTTCGGGACAAATCGAACGGTTGATGGACGGAGAGAAATATTTAAAGAAAATTACGAATGTTTTCGGTAATTTTGGAGCGAAATCCAGTTGTCGCGACTTTTACGGAACTGGAACAGAATTTTTCCTGAAAGTTCTGGAATTTTTGGCTGAATCGACTGTGAAAAATCACGATTTTGTTCCGTAAAATTTGTTAATTGATTCCGTAATCGGTGAGCGAACCGCAAGTTCCGTAATTTTTACGGAATATTCCTCCCCGAACGGGCAAAATTTGGTAATTCCAGGACTTTTCCTTCATCAATTGGATCGAGGCCTTCGATATACGGAGGGAAAAATTATTTAAAAATCATGTGAAGGTTCCGTAATCTGTCAGTTAAAACAGGAATCAGTAAAAATGACGAAACAGTTACGCAGTTTTTCACTGAATATTCCATATTTTTTCTGGAACGTTCTGGACTTTTCCTGAAAGTTCATCGAAAAAGTGCGTAACTGTTCTGTAATTTTTACCGAATATTGGTTTGACTCGTTGACTATGGAGCAGAGACGTAATTTTTCAAGAATTTTTTGTTCTGTTTACATTATCGGCAGACCCTGGGTTCAAAATGAATCCAATGAATGGAGATATCTCCTTAGTAGATATGAAAATCTATAGAAAATCCAGTCTTTAGTGGAGTTACAACTACGACTTTCTCGATTGTCGTGCGGAGAAAATCCTTTTCATCAGTTAAATTCTCTTGAAATAGGATTTTCTATTATTTGTGCGTAAAAAACGATTTTTCGCATTGTAATGAGAACCAATCGTGTGCTCATGGAAATAGTGGATTTTAGGACGACTGTCATAGGGATATTTACTCGACAATGGCATTCTCCATCTCCAAGCAGAGAAAAATTATTTGAAAATTATCTACTTGTTCCGTAATATACCAGTGAAAACAATACTCAGTAAAAATGACGGAACAGTTACGCATTTTATCAGAGAGCGTTCCATACATTTTCTGGAACGTTCTGGACCTTTTCCTGACGGTTCACTGGAAAAGTGCGTAACTGTTCCGTAATTTTTATCGAATATTGTTTTGACTGGCAAAGTACGAAACAAATTGGGGAACGTAATTTTTAAAAGTATTTTCCCTTCGTGTGGGCAAAATCTCACTTCTCAGACACTTCGCCCAAAAATAGGGTTCGATACTCCCAGCAAAGATGCGGGGAACAAAATTTTAAGTAAAAATTAGACCTCCGGAGAATGAAACGAAGGATGAAGGGTAATTTAATCAGGAAAATTATTTGTAGCACTCGCCTTCGGTTCATATGAACCTCCTTCTAGCTCTATAGAAGTCTGTTCGATTGTATCGAAATGTACTATTTTCATAAAAAATTTTACTGTGCGTAAAACGGTTATTTTATTTATTTTAAAAACGTAAAGTGAATTCTTCAATTTTCCTTTTTTTTGGCGAAAATTGAAAAAAATAAAACATATTCAGCCAACGAACATCATAATTTCCTACATTTCATAGACAAACGTTAGAGTAAAATGAAAATTCCTCTGAATTTCAAAAACTAATTAACATATTTATGCACTTGTTCCCTCAAACTTTCGCCAAATTTTCATTTCAGGCTTTTTTAAGTCGAAATGTATGTCAAAATCAGACATTCGTTTTTGCTGTATATTTTCAAAACCAGTTCAATGCCTCGAAAAATATGTGTCACATTCAGACCTCATTAATAAACCCTACAACTCCCCAAAGAATGTTCTCTAACAATTCTCTCCAACATTCCAATTCCAAGGACACCCTCCCAATAATTCCCACACCTCCCATCACGATCATTAGCAATTTCCCCACAAAATTTAGTCACAAATGACTCCGGCCGTTTACACGCACCTATCCACGTACATTGATATGCTAATTATAAAATAGTTGGGTGGCAGAACCCGTTAGTGAGGCACGAACAGTTTACACCTTCCTACACATCAAGAATTTTTGCTCAGGTGATTGAAGACACCACTGTTCCATTATTCCATCTCCAATCTACTTTGGAACAATGAAAATACTCCTGAGAACAATAAAAATTCCAATTGATGTGGCTGTGTGAAGATAAAAATTATGATAATGAGCAGTAAACGATTAATGAAATCGAGGATGTGCGTACAGGGGCAAATTTTGATAGACGTCTTACCACTGCAGCTTGTTAATTACTTTGAAAGTCGAATGCTCGGCACGCAGAACGAAACAAACGATCCCTGAATGTACATTAACGGTGAATTTTCCATTAACTCGTTTATCGAGTGATCTACGATGGTCAGAGTCTCCAACACGTGGAAAACTTCATCGAAAAAAAATTTAAAAGAAACCGGGATTAACCAGCGAATCTGTTCTTTCAGAAATAAAAAAAAAACTGAGGGAAATTGTGGCAATAAATTTCATCCCCTTTTCACTGTTTATTATTCTTATCTGTTCATCGTGCCCATCGCTATCTGCAGATCACCCCATTTTTAAATAGTCAGATACAATTTCACACTAGAACTCATCACCCCTGATGCACCTGGAGCTCTCGCAAGAGGGAGAGAGTAACAATTGCGTGGAGAAGAGGATGTTACACCGAGATTTTCAGTTGATAATACTAATTACATATTATTTCGTATTACAGGGAGTCATTCTTCAGGATGTGGATACCCAGGTGCACCGGCACACAGCACCATCCGCTTCACCGATGGTGGCCTCGACGAGGTGCTAGATGAAGAGGAGGCCTTGATCAAGGATACAATGTTTTCAATTGGTACCGTTGCTATTTATTCCTGCGAAAGGGGATTTGAATTGCTCGGTCCGGCGAGACGTCGGTGCCAGAGTGATGGGACTTGGACACCCGAGGGTGTACCATTTTGCGGTAAGTTATGATTTTTTTAAATTATTTAGAGTACTCGAATGCGTATTGTGAGTACTCCATGGTGTAAGGTCAGATAAGTCGAGTACTTTGGCGATTTTTCAATTTAATTTTCCCATTTTTTGAGTGATTTTGGATTTTTTTGGGATTTCGTGTGAAAAAGTCCGAGAATTTAATTTCTTAATTTTGTCTGGACGGATGTCTGTACGTGATAAAGTGTTGCGGTAATTTTTTATTCGTAATTGATGGTGTTGTGGAAAGATATTTGTTAACATAAATAAAATTCAATTCCTTTATTATGTTCAATTTTTTTTTATTTGTTAAAGTCGATTGTCCTACGATAAACACGAAAATAGTTTTTTACCTCAATAAATGATTGTTTAAAAAATTGTTTTGGAGGTTCTTCTGTTGAATTCGAAAACAGAGACCGCAGCAGTAATTGTGGCTTTGTTTAATTTGCAAATTTGCGGAAATTTTCGTAATTTTTGTTGATTTCGTTTTATGAATTTCCCCAAAACCGTTTTTCAAATGACTTTATGTATCATGCATAAACATAATTTTCTTTTAAAATAATATGAAACGATCGAGAGACAGAAGAACAGAATAACAATAAAAATAATCACAACGATAACATTTGATCGAGTTAAATTGTTGAGAAAATTAATTTAACGTAAATTGTATTCAAGTGAATAAAATATAGCGAATGCTGAAATAAAAATTCTGTTTAAAAGTAACCGATAGACATCGATGGACATCATTGACTGATGGAATTGATTCGAGTTCTCCCAAAAAAGTCACATAAATGAAGAACAAAAAATTGAGGAGAAAGATTGTAATGAAAAAGTGGTATGAAAAATTGTTGAGATGAAGAGGTTTGATGGTAGACCTACGCAAAGTGTTGGTTTGCAATTCGCCTGCCAGCAGGTTCACGTTTAACGGTGTCGTGCCCCCACTTGGTCCCCACTTGGGGAGTCTCCATTTAGCTCCCCTCGTCCTCTGGTTCCGTTCTAAAGGCACTGGCGAGCCGCACCTCGGTCAAGGACACGTAGGAAACGGGTCACGTTCCACCGCACGGTTTCCAGAGGAATTTCGTTATTCCCTTTATTTTTGTTGGATTTTTAATCGAACTGTTGATGCATGAAGTAGCAAATACTTATGATTGCAGGGGTGAAGAAATGAAGGTAAACACTGGTGAGGTGGTTTTCTCATTCGATTTTTGAGGCATTTGAGTTATGCGGAGAAATGGGTCAGGTGGGAAGAGACAGCTTTCAGTTGGCTTGACTCTCCTTTTTCCTTTCGTATGATAATCTGCAGTATTCAATCAATTCAATATGGCGTGCCGAAACATGTCATTATAAAATGCAAAAATTGGCGATTTAAATATTGAGAATATGAGGTATTTCGCGCCAAAAATTAAGGGAATTTTTTGGGGGAATTTTTTCTACTGTTGAGGGATGAGAAAAATTGTTTTTTATATTTTTTTCAAATTTCTTTGGTTTAAAATATATAATTATCCCTCTGATATATAATTATACACCTGAGGTATAAAATATATAAGTATTCTTTCCATTTTCCTGTTTTTTTTTTTTCAATTAAGTGAGGTTTGTCCAGTTAATGTTCATTGGAATTTTGAAAAAAGGCAGGAATTTGAATTGGACAATTATGTCACAATTGATTTTCACAATTATTTAGTGTCTCTTGATACTAAAGTATGGAAGTACTTTAGTCACATTCTCTCGAGTAAATTACTTTGCGAATTTTTAAATAAACATTAGAGCTTCCATTGCAACTCTGGCCTACCCCAGTTTTCCGGATACTAATGTTATAATAATATTCGAATATTTTCAGTATTTCAATTTTCCCATTAAATTGTACGAAGAAATAATCAGAATTCCCTTAATGGAATTTCGCAAAATAATTATATGCTTTTGAAAGTTTGTTTTTATCTCGCAAATAAAGACTGGAAGGCGTTTGCGAAACGGTAGAGTCGCGTTCCCTCTGCGAATTCGATTTTCAATATCGATATTGAACCGTTAGAACACATTTCTTAAACCTGGAAAGAATTAGAAATTTTGGGAGGAAGATTCGACTAAAATATTATAATTTATTCATCTCTCGAATTTTACTCAGCAATTTCGACCCTCAAAAAATCAGATCTCCATATATTAAAACAATCAATCTATTTATAATCAACAAATGCCGCCCAAATAATAACTAACAGATAATTAACTATTTCCCACTTATACCAAACCCTAAAAAATACTGTTACCCCTTTGCAATCAATCTTATCCCCCAAAAACCACCCACAAAACCCAATCAATTTCCCCCCAATCAGCGCAATGAAAAATCGCCAATAAATTACTGCTTCTGGCCCAAATTATTCACAACATATCGTCCAAAATCCCAAGTCCCCAAAAGTAACGAATAATTACCGACTAAAAGTCCAAAAAAACAAAAGGATTAAAAGATTAAAGGTGAGTGAATTCATCACGTTGTTTTATTAATAATTTCTTGCAACAAAGTAGGCCCTCGGACGACAAGTGGGTCGTGGGGGCCCGCATTACGGTGTAAGTCCCCTCTTTCTCCCCACCTCCCCTTTCTACGGTCCCAGTCAAGCCCATGGTAAACCGTGGACGCGCTCCGCCGGTGCCTAGAGCCCGACGCGAGACAATCGGCCTAGTGTGATGTGCCTACACACAAACGTAAGAGAAGGCCCACTCCGCCAGGAGTGGGAGGGGCAGGGGGGAGGGGGTAAGACCCCCTTTGAGGCATTGGGAGAAACAGAGCGCGATACAATTTACCTTTTTTACGTGTGTACGCACATTACATTGAGATAATGCTGTCATAAATAACAGTCACGTGCGGATAAATTCGACGATCAATTTATTCGAAATGATTGTGAAAAAAAAATATTGGGGGAGGGGGAGGGAAGTGGGAGAGACATTTACTTTAGATTGGAATAGCATGAGAAATAATGAATGCTGAATACCGCTGGTTGGAAGTGATTTCGCGGACAATTTTCCCAGACACGGAAATAGTTGGATTTGCCGCAAGGCAGGTTGAGAAAGGAGGACGTACCTGGGTGACGAGCGTGCGTCATCGGGTTGAGTGAAACTCGAGTTCCATAGAGTTCTGTACCACGTACAATTCAAATAAAAATAATTGTATTGACAGAGAGATTTTTAAGAATAATTATAGAGAGGAGTTTGTGATGAATTAATGATTTTCTTTAATTTTTTTGAATTGCTTATTTGAAATGTTGGAGGAGTAATGGGGGTATTTATGGGCTGGTATGTTACGTTTATTTTTTGGTAATGTTGTGCTTAAGGGCAGGGGGAGGGGGGATTTTTTTGAATTTTTTTTTATGGATTTTTGGTGCACTTGTGGTCAATTGCGTTGGGAGAATTTTTTGGGGGGAGGGATGTGAGCAATTGGGGTTCTTTAATTTATTTAATAATGTGAATTTTTTTTATAATATTGCAACAATGGGAACAATCCATTTTACAATGCATTTTATTTTAAACCAATAGGATTTTTTGCTTTTTTGTGAGCTTTAAGGGAATGATTGGAAAACCGCAGAGGCGATTGGGTGCTAAATCTAATCAGTTGTAGGTTCCATTAGACTGATTTGATGGCAAAACAAATTGGATCGACTCGTTGATTCTAGTAAAATCATTGAAGCAAATTAAAATTGCGTATCCACATGTATTCGGTAAAAAAAACTAGAAAAATTGGGTTTTCAAAAAAAATATCGGTGGAGTTTCAAATTAGCTAAAGGATTCGACAAATCACGTGAGTTCAACGTGAAAATCAATCAATTTCGACCTGAAATTACCCATTAGACTCCAGGGATAGACCAGGCGATCAATAAACTCGATGTGCCAATAATTAATTCGATTTTTTTCAGTGTTGAACGTAGCCGGTGGAAAGGCACCGATGCAGAGTACAAGCGCTGAGAATGGCATACCCCAGCGTGCTGTTGATGGTAGCAGTGGACAAGTCTACACACCTCAGACTTGTACGTTAACAAGGCCCGAGTTACGACCCTGGTGGTACGTCAATCTCCTCGAGCCCTACATGGTCCAGCTCGTGAGGCTAGATTTTGGCAAATCCTGTTGCGGTGAGTCTTGACTTCCTCGCCCACCACCACCTCCAATCCATCCTATCCTCCTGCTGCCCTGGATTGTCATCCTATCAATCCAGGGCAGCAGAATTGAAAGCGAGACTGCAGATAATCCCACAAAAAAAAATTTTTCACCTCCAGTATTTTCTATCTCCATCGATTTATTTCCGCACATCGAGGACTTTCCATAATCAGAGCAAATCGATTGCAATTTGACCGGCAAAATTTTATGGCAGACGATGAAAATCTTTCACCGTCACGGACATTGTCAAACGAGCCGTGAAATGGCAATGAATTGTAACTCCAAAGTTGGTATATTTTTACGTCGACTTGTGACTGTTAACGGTGATGTCCTACACCATAAAATTTTATTGTTAAAATTGGCATTCTCCCCGTGATGATGAAAATAATGATTATTGATACATTTTGAATTCACTGAGGCGTTTTAGAAATTTCACCAGAGAGTGAGAGTCTTTAGCGTTGAAATAACTTTCGATTGTTAGAAAATTCTCTCGTGATAAATCTTGTAAATGCATAAGACTTGAATTATTTATCTACGTCGGTGAATTTCAATGCACATGATTTTTCACTTCTTTGTGTTACAACTCCATTAGGGAATTGAGAATTGACAAACGTGGCTATCTAATCTTGGCTTTTATTTCTTTCTTGACTTGGTCACAGGTGAAGTAGTTTGTCGGTCAGCAACGCACAACCGCATGAATCGCATGAAAATTGATATTATCTTCCCTTTCTCACCCATCTGATGGTTTTTTAAAATTTCCATTGTTCTTTAGGGAAAGAGATTGCATTAATTTTCGATAATTTTTTTTATGTTTGTCTAATTAGATGGGGCACCTGGTACCATTGTTGTACGTGTTGGAAATAATAGGCCAGATTTGGGGACTAATCCAATTTGCAACAGATTTACTGGACCCCTTGAAGAGGGACAACCCCTGTTTTTACCCTGCAATCCTCCCATGCCTGGTGCATTCGTCTCAGTTCATCTGGAGTCTGCTGCCACTGCACCAGCACCAGTGCAATTGTCCCTCTGTGAGGCTTTCGTTTATACGGATCAGGTAATTAAAGAAAAATGAGTTTTTACATTGGCTGGAGGCAGTGAAATGAAAATCATTGACTGGTTATTAATTTCACTCGAAATGTTTTTCCAGTCAACGGGAATTGTTGGAAATTTTCATTCCGGAAATTGCCGGGATAATTAGGGTATTTATAGTGATTATAGGAGATGTATTAATTGGATTAATGACTTTAAATGAATGAAAATTTGAGGCAACTTTCTTCTGGCGCTGATGGAAATCATTAGCGGAATTGAGAGATTAATTTATTTTGTTGGAGTAATGATTTTACACCTTTACGGAAAGCACTTATCGTTTATTATCAGGAAGATGATTATTCTGGCGGGAAGTGGTGAGTCTGATACTACCGGGAGTCCAATTAATTATAATCGACTTAAATTATAATTTCGATGTTTTTTTTTTATTTAATTTCGTTCGAAACGCGAGGGAGCAAGATGTTAGGAAACTTTGTCTCTGAAGGAAAATTCATGGATTGAATCTGTCCCAAAAAATCGCAAATCAAAAGAAAATTTGTTTTCTTAATTTGATTATCGCGAGACAGTAAGATACTGTACACGTGGATTTATCTTTTCGACGGATTCAATTGTTGTTCTTGGTGTAATTAAACATTTAGTTACTTCACATAAATCATGACAGTGAATGTCATGTCAATATCTAACATAAAAATCTCGGGGTTAGCCATAAATTTAATGAATTGTTCCACTAACTAATTTGGATTTGTAATTTTAATTTTCTTATTGTTTGTCCCACCGGAGTAAGTTTGGTCTGACATATTTCTACCGACGAGGAAGTTTCCGAGTATCGGAGAGAAAATGGGAAAACTTTTACTCGAAGTTGAATGAAATTCCGATGAATTTCTCGGAAGACCTCAACTCTAAATGACTCATGAGCGTTTTTTATTATAGAGAATGTAGTAAAACAAAAAAAAACGTATCGATAAGTGAAAATTCGCCTACTTTACTTATGTTTTATTGCGTAAATATCTCCACTTCTGAGGTGAGAGGAACTCGATGTTTATTCTCAATATCTTTTTTACAGACCAAAGTGAGAGTTGTAAAAAAATTTTCATGATTATTTTTCCCACCCAAATTTCAGCCAATAGAATTGCACCATTTGTTGATATTTTGTATAGCCTACCTCGAATATCAGCGATAATTTTTTGAATATTTTGGTAAACAAACGACACTTAACCAAATAAACCTCTTTTCATGTCATGGCACAATTCTCTTGGCCGAAATTTGGATAGGAAAAATAATCCCCTGAATACCACTCGAGCTTCAAAATTATAGAATATTTCCCTCTAGGTTCCCTGCATACAAATGAAGTCGTCAAGTTTTTCAGGAAAAATCACTCGTGCTTCGCACTCGTGATTTTTTAGCCTGAAAAACTTGACTCCTTCATTTGTTTGCAACGAATCTATCGGGAAATATTCGATAATTTTGAACCACTTGTGGTATTATATGTGAGAATTTCACCATCTCCCTCGAATTCCGCGACAATTTCTAACTCTAATCTTGAAGTGAAATGCCCGCATCTCCTTTTGCCGCCTCATTGGTCACCTCTTTTGATTATGATGATAAAAAAAATGACAAAAATTGTGAGGATGAAGGCACCAGTATTTTTATTGTTTTTAAATTCCGATTTCGTGGAATTTTTTTTATTGAGAAAAGAGTTTGGACTTTTTATTACGTTGTTAACCTTCGCTCTCTTTTTCTGTCTATTTTTCTCGCCATTTTCTATGGTTTTAATTGCTCTACAGGCACTTCCAATTGAAAGATGTCCACAATTCAGAGATCAACCACCCGGCTCCACAGCGACCTACAATGGTAAATGTTACATATTTTACAATCGTCAGCCACTACAGTTCCGGGACGCTCTATCCTTCTGTCGGGCCCGAGGTGGTACCCTAGTTGACGAAAGTAACCCAGCATTGCAAGGTTTCATTTCCTGGGAATTGTGGAGGCGACACAGGTAAATGCAGTAAAAATATTCCCCAAAAATCAAAACCAGACGACAAATTTTCTTCTTCTCAATAAAAATTTCTATTGTCCTACCAATTTTTCACTCATAAATATATCCTACCAATAAAGTTTGAACTCAAAAAAATTCTATTAACGTAAATTTTGGAAAACCACCGCTAAAATGTTAAAATGTCCCTGAATTTTAATTTTATCCATAAAATGGAGTCTCAAACAGAATATTAACAATAACAGAATATTAACAAAAATTTAAGAAGATATTCACCTAAATTATCTTCATTTCCATTCATTTGTATAAAATAATTATCCTGACATTTATTGTTTCCGTTGATATTTCATTACATCGGGAATCATCGAAGACGATATCACTCGAAATTTTCGTATAACTGTAACTAGATAAAATTTTTCAAAAAATAGGCCGGAAAGTTCAGCCAAACAATTTTAATACCCCAGTCAAATATTGAAAATCCGCAGAAGTGACACATCGAGTCAATATTGGATGGGTGCGGTGAGAGACCCTAAGGACAAATCTGTCTGGAGGTGGACCGGAAGTGGTGATGAGGTGTCAGTGTCTTTCTGGAGTCTTCCCCAGGGGACTGAAGAGGAGTGCGCGAGATACGATGGGAGCAGAGGGTGGCTATGGTCAGACACTCCCTGCAGCTCCCGGCTCAATTACATCTGTCAACATCGTTAGTAGATTTTCACATTATTATGCGTCTAGCTCTCTATAATTAATTTACAAATACATAAATATAACCCTAGTCATTACCTACATTTTACGACTATCGACTAGTGAATTTCAATTGATGTTCACGGTGATGAGGCACAAATTGCGCGGAATTAAGAATTCGAATAGTTATTTTTTATGCGAAGTATATAAACTAGAGGATATGACCCCCATATTTGAAAACATAAAAAATAATCTTTGAAAGTTGCTTAATTTAAATTTCCTGAAAGCGCAAATGACGTCAGTGATTTCGAATAAATTACGAGTTCAAATGAAATTCAGTTTTTTGGAATTTCGTTTTCAGTTCTGAAGAATCTTTTAATTTATCCTAAGAGAGCGATCACTTAGTAGATTTTTCTAATGCAAAAGGAGATATTAATCAACTAAGTTGACAGAAAAATTGCAAAACCAATTTTACTCAGTAAATCCACCAAAAACGTTATCCTCACGTTTCAATTTTTTAAACGATTTCTGCCGCGCAGTTTTTATTATATTTTTTCTATCTTTGTTATGCTCCAGTGAACAAACTCAGGCATGCGTTTCACTCTCTATGCAATAGATCGAGAAAACTGAAAAAATTATGGATTTAGCTATTGATTTTCTCTCTTCAGTAAAGTTTAAAAATTTATTTTTTCTGTATCCCATAAATTATAATCTGCCAGGTTCTCATGATTTAGTTACATAGACTACCTCTGTCAGTCCTCCAGGAATTTTGACACCCGCGTCACTTATTTTTCACTCAATCACTTTCACGTTCACAAAATATTTTAATTCGCACACTAAAATGTGCTCATCGCTGTATCATCTGTTACTTGTGACGAAATGAAGACGTCTAACTGATTGAAAAATACTGTCTTCTGGTATCCAGAACCACGAGCTTGTGGACGTCCCGAGCAGCCTCCAAACTCAACAATGGTTATCACAAGTGCTGCAGAAAATCCTGCAAATAATTATCAAGTCGGTGCATCAGTCTCCTACAGCTGTAGTTCAGGAAGTCTATTGATTGGACCATCGACACGCACCTGTTTAGACACTGGTTTCTACAACGAATTTCCACCTGTATGCAAGAGTATCGAGTGTGGATATCCGGCTAGTATCAAACATGGAGAGTACACACTCATTAATAATACCGTCATGTTCCTGAGCCAAGTGCTTTACTCATGTGAAGATGGATATGAAATGACTGGTATGTAATTCCTTCCTTATTTATGGAGCACACGTTACATCGAAATTCCTTTTACCGTAAATGGTGGTACAGTTTTCAAATATCACGTGATCGCAGCTGCATAAATGATATAATTGAGTAATTAGTTGAGATGTAATTAGTCAAGATGATTTGAAAAATTTGGTAAAGGAACAAGAAGTTATTTGCGTTTCCTTTTTAATGAAATTTGATGGACTGATTTGATGTGATTTCGCTTTATTTCAGTTCTGGGGACAGAAAAAAAAAATTATGGGATTTTGTTCAGAAAGTTGTTGCTCTAATTGCATAAATCTAACTAGTTAATTTTTTCAATGTCATTTATGGGATTTTTCCACTTGAATATGCAACTAGGTCGTGCTAGGCTCACCTGTGACATCGACGAACGTTGGAACGGACCTCCACCTCGCTGTGAGCCCATTCGTTGTGATCCTCCTCCAACCGTCTCCCACAGCACAATTCAGCTCGATGAAATTGATGTCGAGGAGAATTTAGTGAAGAGTACAAATCGTAGTCTTTTAGTCGGTAGTGTTGTTATTTATACTTGTGAGAAGGGGTATAGACTGACTGGACATCGACAGATTTTGTGTTTGCCAACGGGATTGTATGATCATGCTGCACCAACTTGCACAGGTACATTCATCGAATTAAAATTATATTCTTAATGATATGTTCATACTGTGTAAAATATTCAAACTAATGTCTTCCTGCCGAACAACCCTCGACATGAATTCAATTTTATATGCAATTTTATAACATCACAAATTAATTTCTTATTGACAGAAACCTAAATAATATATTAAATAATTCAATAATCGAATTTCAATTCGATTCAGGGTCAGAACAACTTCCAAAAAGGCCAAAATGTTGTTAAGGTCTTCACGAAAAAAATTTCCCAGTGGCTCCCCATTTTTGTCTTTCAATAAAATTTTCCCTGCCAATAAATCCAATTTCCATTTTCACTTTTGCAGAAGAACCTAAAGTAACATCAGTCCTACCAAAAGTGACCCTCAGGCCAGCGAGCACCCGAGGCAAGCCAGTGTTTCCCACAAGAACTCGTTCAACAACAACCCCCTTACCACCCTCGACGATAACTCCAGAATCAACTCCACCTCAAAGACATCCACCTCATACGGCGGAGGTCCCAGCCACAATCAGAGAGACCATCCACAAGAGACCGTCGATCGGTCTTCAGAGGCCCGTAGCACCATCTCAAGATACTCCAGAAGAATTTTCCGAGACTCATCCCCAAGATAATGAGATCTCCGGGAGTTCAGTGGACAATGCAAGGGCTAAAATAAATACAGGAGTCTCAGAGCCCAATGGGCCCTTCCGAGTTGATCGTTCAGACGCTCCAACTCATCAAGCCAAACTCAATCTTGGGGCAGTCATCGCCCTGGGCATCTTCGGTGCCTTTGTATTTCTCGCAGCAGTCATCACCACTGTTGTAATCCTCATCCGAAGGTGAGACATCATATTTTTTTAATCTTAATCTCAATAATGCAAGCGGAGGTGAGGAAAAAAGGCATTTTTTTCCTGCTTCGTAACTTCCTCCCTTAACTCCTGAATTTCTCCGGTGGTCACTGTAATATCCTATTGACTAAATAATAATTATTATTAATTCAGAATATAACTGAGTCTCGCACTGCTCTTGTGAATGCAAGGATAGAGAGCCAGTGCGGGATATCCTGTAAATTTTGTAATTCAAATGGGATGAAAAATGTTTTATTCGCTTTGTGCCGTTGTTGTTTTCTCTCTCATTAATTTTTTTTTTTTATAAATCAGTAACTGGTCTCGCACTGCTCCTATGAACGCTAGAGTTATTCCTGATTTCTTTGCATCCGCAATTTCACCGTGATGTATGGGGATTTAAACCCAAAATTACAGAATAAACATTAGCTGGTTCATCAGTAAGTTTTATTGCGTGTTGTACTGCAATATACGAATCCAATGTTAATGGAGATGAGTCATTCTCATTATTTAATAATTAACCTTTGGTAGATAGATGGTAGGTGAAGGGACGTAGAAAATTTTTTATTGGAATATTTTTTGTGGAGAACAACAGAAGCTACACGAGAAGTCCTAATGGAAATTTCGTTATGCGTTAGACCGAGGATTTTTCGGGGAAAAAAAACATATTCACGAGGTGACTCATGTCATTTCTCGTGGAATTCCTCATCCAAGTCCGGTGGATTATCGCTTTGATTTGTCACGCGAGAAAATCATTTCATGATTAGTTGAGCATGGAGGAATCGGAGTAGGACCACTTACTTATTATCCATTCAATCGACCTCCACAAGTATCAATTCTCCGTTCATTCTGTCAATAAGTAATTGCAGAAAAATGTCGAAATAGGACTTATTGATGAGATAGTGACATCGCGGTGGAATATACCACTCGAAGTTGATGAATAATTTCCAAAATGGAATCCTCATGCATCACACCCCTAGAATAAATCAATTCTGGCCAGTGCAGACATGTAAATTACACGAATAAAAAATCAGCCAGAATGAAAATTAACAATGGTGAATTTGTAAAAATTGCGTGGTGGTTAGCGGCAGTGACACCGTAGGAGGAAGGCGTAGCCACAGGGGTCTTGGTGGTGTTGCTCTCGGTGGTGGCCGTGGTGGAAGTGCTGGAATTGGAAGATCAGATACATCTGGAATGCCATCGCGTTGGTACACACTTCTCGCGCTTCCATTTCCCGACCAGCACCTGGGTCGTCGCGACCTCACGGCTCGCCGAGCCAACGACCATCCGTACTCATTCAATCTATCAGCAGCCCACCGTGCCGGTTACTTCTCCAATCCCTCCTTATAACGACAAAAATCGAGCGACAAACAAAAATAAATGATTATAAAAAAAGTACAAAATTATGTTTAACGAAACGAGACAGACGCTTAGTAACAATTAAATTCGACGAATTTATGATTGAACTATAAATCCATCCAAAATGTCTTCATCACCTCATCAACGATATCAATCGACGTCTTCACATCACAACCATGTGTATAGAGTCACCCACACGAGTGACCCGCTAGTCAAGGTAAATTCACGTTGACCGATCAATTGGTTGGGCGGTGTTGATGTCACGCACCATTCACATCAGCAAAATTAGCATTACCACAATAGAAAAATGTAGAGTATTATTGTAGAAGTAGCCGGCAGGTATTCTCCTGGACACCCACATAGCACTGCATTTCATAGCCTATTGCACGCTTTCAGGGAATAAACGAAAATCATGCGGATATTAGTGTGAGGCAGTTGTCTACAATGAATGAAGGAGCGATTGAAAAAATGATTAATTCACACGACAGAAATAGGATGCGTTACAGGGACATGCGAAATATTATTCTTTGCGTACTTCTGTTACCATATGATATTTTTTATCGAACTTCCAAATTTCATTGAACCCTTGATAACTCTTGAAGGTGGGGTTGTGTATAAGAATTTTTGTTTGCTAAAGTCCAATTAAACTAATGATGTTTCTCCCGGAGTCCCAGGGTAATAATCAACTGGTTCAATTCATTGCAGAAACTGCCTCATTGATATATCTTCAAATAAAAAACGTACTCATTATCTTCAAATTTGTTAGCTACACCACATCAGTTCCTATGAATTAATTCCCTGAATACGACTTTTCTAGAACACGAGGAAGAAGCAGTAAACATTACCGCCACCGAGCCTCCCCCGACTGCAATACAGTGGCTAGTTTTGACAGCAGCTCATCAGAGTCCCGAGGAGTCTTGAACAGATACTACAGGCAGGCCTGGGAGAATTTGCACGAGACATCAGGACAGAAGGCAAGTCATCCACCACTGCGACGTAAAGAAACCCTGGATGAGCCAAGCTATCGTGAAAACTATCGTGGCGATAATGTTTCTGAAGTTGGGGAAAATGGTAATGCATTTGCCGGGAGCAAACACGCTGGGGATAAGAAGAGACATCATCATCATCACCATCATCATCATGGCAGTACCAATGAATGGCGACAGTCTCAGTCTCATCACAGATACTGAGACGCATCTACTGAACGTTTTCTTTCGATTCACATGATGTTGAAGATAATTCCTTCAAGTAATAACTTTATTACAATGAGAGAAACAATAATAAGCTCAAAAAGTTTCATTTAAACCGAAAAAATTATGATTAAAAATGACGAAAACAGGTGTTCGTTCATTTGAACAAATATGAACATTCCATACGAATAGATAATATTAAATAGTTAATCGCTATCGATTTTTCCAAAGAACGTTCGATGACTTAACATATTGCATTTTCATAAATTATTCAGTTACCACAATTTTCCGTCTCCAAATTCTTTTCAAACATTCAGTAGGATGTTACATTCCTCATAATTTTAAATTTGTGATTTTTTTGGTTTAGATGAGATTCATTTGAGAACAAAGTGTTTTTCTATCAATGTACGTTAATCATCCTAATTTTTATATCCCTTTGTAAATAACTGTAATGCGTTTTACGGTTCGTAACGGGCGCCGATCCGTTCGATGGAACATGCCAAAAAGAGAGAGACACACTCTAGATAATATATTATATGTACTTGATTATGGTAATTCGATCTATTCGGATTCTCCAACTGATTGATCATTTTTTCTTTATTCCTGTCCAGTGAATTGGTGATTCAATTTGTAATGACCGCCTTGGCCTTACCTTATTGAGAGTCTAAGAGACTCAAGGAAAGGCTGACGTTGTTCATTCGAATGCGATATGAAATTATTCGTCATTACTCTATTATTTTTCTTCATTCGATGATGACTGAATTTCCATGAGAATAATTCACTCCGTAATAATACTTTGAACAATTATTTTACTTTTTTTTTCGTAGTAGTGCCATTAATCGGCAGTTTCATTCTGTTTACTTACGTATACTTAATCGAATTTACCAGTGGTGTGTAACGAACGTTTGGAGAATCATTTATTTTAACGTCTATGTAAAGATATGTTCCCTGTATCCTGTGTATCTATTATAGAGATTAAAGAATATAATATACGCGATAATAAATATCATGAATATTATTATGCTCAGCCTTCATCATTGTCTTGGTCTGTACGATCTTTGAGATTCAATTTGAGGAATAATAATTATAAAGAAATTATTTAAAATGTTCATTCTCAATCCAACCACTGGCCTATGATCTTCCCCACTTTCTTGCGTACCTCCACCAGTTCAGGAATATCGTGCTCAGAGGATGGGTACATGTTTGCGCAGTGAGCAGTGCCTGGAAGTAAACAAGTGTATTAACAAAGTGAAATTAAAATGTTTTCATGATAAATCAATTTAGGGCTACAAACGATATCGGTTATTGATTATCATATTGCAGGTCAGTTTTTCAGTCGTATGACTGCAATATAACCCAGACAGGAAAATCGGGGGGAGTTTAATCAAGAATTTCACAGAGAGAGATAATTACCATTGATGTAGAAGGCTGGAGTATTGGGATTTGACGATTGTGTGATACCAAGTGCGTGCCAGGGATCAATGGATCCATGAACGTAGACCACATTCGTCACTTCTAGATGAAGACCACCATACAGAGTATTTGTTCCCTTTACGGCTTCACGTAACAACTCGATGTTGTATCTGCAATAGATATTATGCGATTGATACTTCATTATCTGCTGAAAGTTATGGGAATTGATTTTTTATCATTATTTAATGGCTCACGAGGTCTCATCATCATGAAACAATTTTTTACTTCCTCAACGAATTTTGCAAAAATTCACAAAACTCTAGCAAAAACTTTGAGAAATAGACGGGAACCTATGAAAATTAATGCATCGCTGAATGATAACAAAATCTAAAAAAGAGATGTTTTTTGATAACCATTTAATCCGCGGTTTAAAAATTCATGTAAAGAACATACCTGGGCCCAAAGATGTCAGTGCACTGCTGCACGAAAAATTCTACTGGGAAAGTTTCACTGAATAACATGGGTTTTGCTGTTGAAGTCTGGAAGAACCCAAACTCAGTGCAAGTTTGATAAGTCCACTGACGTCCACCCTCAGACGCCTCAGCCTTCCACGAGACATTTCTCATCTCATCCAACATGTTACTGTACTTATAATCAAAGCACTTTTCACCACTGGCATTCAGCATCATATTGCTGACCTCAGCTAATCTATCAACAGCAATTCCTCGATTCTGATCCACCAAAATATCGCAAACAGTGTCGATACTAATATTGGCGAACTTCGAACTCTCCCGGTTATCCTTGTTGTACTGAACAACTTCAGCAAAATTACCAGCAAGATTCTCGTACAGATTGGAGATATCATTCTTCTTGGTCTTCGATGGATCGATCTGATCGCAAAGCTTGAATTTCTCGCTGAGATTCGTCTGTCCAATTCTATGTTTGAGCATCACGTCAATCTGCTGTGTAGCATTAGTGATAGCGTCTACACATTCTTGAGAGTGAGTTCTGAGTGCCTGCTCGACGATGACGTAGTACTGCTGGAAATCCAGCTGAGCTAGGAGAGGACCGCTGGTGGAGACAGCACCATGAATCAGGTGAGGATATCTGACGCGAGCCCAAGCAGCTAGGGATCCGGGGTAGGAACCTCCGAAGACAATCCACTTGGTGTCTGCAGGAATTTGATGTTTGTGTGTCATTCCCTCGATGAAGTATGCTAAATCTGCCAGGGCTTGCTGCGAGGTCAAGTACACGAGATTTTTAACACTCAAATCTCTGAAATTAAGAGAATTGAGAGAAATTGTAAAATACGTGGTGGTGTACAAGTGAGTAAATTGATTTTCAAAATTGTCAAATCGATTCATTTTACTGACAAATAAATGAATGACAAAGTTGGATATTTATTTAATTGAATAAAATTAGAAAAACTTCAATTTACGTGGAAAAATTGGATATTTATCCCCAGATAATTTTATGGTAAAAAGACGCCTGGAATTATTCACAAAAAACTGGAACAAAGAATATAAATCACAAAGACAAGAGAGGGAAAAAAAGGAAAAGATAGAAGGAGAGAATTTCTGTAAGAGCATATTTCAGAGTTAAAAAATTCCAAGATAAAATTCTATGAAATTTTAAATAAAAATATAGGATATGAATGGTCTGTGAAATTATACTGCGCCGCTGACGGTGGTTGGCAGTTGACACTTACGAAGTCGGATGACTTTTTCCGTAAAAGCGATGCTCCAGTTGGAAGCACATGGCTCCATATTGTTCTGCGTACGTGATCCATTGGCCTTCGACCATCCATTTTGCGCTGGCATCTCCTTCTCCTCCGATCAAGAGGAAGACTGGACCGCCTTTCTTGTAAAACTCTTCGTTGACGAAGTATCTCTGGAAAAAAAAATCCTCGAATGAATGAACATTATAAATATAAAAATAAACAAAATATTGTCGACAGCATCTAAATAACAATCCCGAAACATAAATTTGAGAGAATTTTCAACATTAAAGTTCATACGTCAGATATATTCGATATTCAATTTTCAACCCGTTTTGTGAGCATTTATAACAAAAATTAATGAACGATAATTAAAAGCGTTGATTAACAAATAAACACTCTGATGAGTGACTATGAGAGGAGGAAAGTATTTTAGGAGATTGAGAAAAATAGTCGGAGTTGAATTTTCTTGGAGAAATCCTCTAAATGTTTGCTAACTGCAATTCCAACGTTAATCACTTTACAGCCTCACTACTAAATTATTGTCAAGTTTAAAATAATTAAAAAATTAAACTATATACCTGTTGCCATGTTCGCATATTTGTGGGATCAAAATGGTTCAAATTCTGGGTGAACCAGCTGTCCTTTGGTAATTGGTGATATCTGGATAATTTCGGGTCTCCAAGCCCATGTTTACTTCTTCCTCTAAAGAAATTTTTCCATGCCAAGGAATAATCACAGAAAAGTACAAGCAGAAATATAATAAAACTACCGGAGCTCTTCATCGTTGCTGCAACTAGTGATTTTCACTACTGAACACGATGGGGAGATTTAGAACGCGATTTATCAGTTCCAGGGGTCGACGAACGGCCGTAAACAATGATAAGTAACTAAAAATAAATGGGAAAATTAATTACGAGGTGTAGGACGAAATGTTTTCATACGGAGGGGTTAGTTTGGCTGTAATAGTCGCTGAAGAGGATACAGTCTTCTTCTTTTTTAGATTATCATTATTATTATTACTATCAAATTTTTATGACGCCGACTACTGTTGTTTTGCGACCGTTAATATTTTAGATTTTTGTTTGCACTGATTATACCGTCAAGGGATGATCGGAGAGGATAGACAAAGAAACGATGTGAGGTATCATCAGAGTAAGAATTTCAATCGAGTCTTTGTTAGGATGAAAGAAACATTATGAACACACATTGTTGGGCTCTGTGTACGATCTTTATTGGAAACATAAGAATTCGTTTTTCGAAAATAACCATTACACCCTAGAAAATAATGGGATGGAAATTTTTACCCTGAGGGTAGTGCAGCGGCCATTTTGACCTTTCACCGGTACACAGCGCTGCTCGTGGCGTCCCGAAGTACTTGCTCATTGTTTGAGTCAAAGAGGGTGGGCTAGGGCATTAGCTCACGCTAATGTTAGTAATGACACCGGCGGTGAGAGACGCTACTGTCGATTCTGGTGGCTGTGGGAGTTGGCTCATTATCGGGGGAATTTTCGAACGCCTCTTTGCGCCGAAATCCCATTGGGGTTAGCGGCACTCTTCTCTCGAGGAAATATCGTACCATCATCATTCGCCATTCTATTGCGAACTTATAGCATATCGGATTTTTTTATCACCCCAAAGCCCCCCGGAAAGGGGGCGTAGTTACTGCCCCCTCGTCCTCCACGTTTTGGCACCGGGTAATAGATTGACGACGTGAGTAATCACAATTTTCATTTGATTGTATTCGATGATTGGAGCATCTACACACGAGCAAATATTCATATTCATTATCTACAAGCGATTTCTTACGAGACTAACTGCAGTTCAGTTAAAAAAGTTGGTATTTCATTTTTTTTTCTGGCCAACATTATGGCAAAATTACAACAATGGTTATCAAATTATCTACGGGGCTACAAAAAATATTAATAGATGTACAATAATGTACTAATGATCTACAATCGTGTAGATTCGTTAATTTTTCCATTTACAATTTCCTGCTGGCCAAGTACGTTTGGGGTTTGATGTAGGAAAAATGCTGAAATTATTACCGTCTCATTAAAGGTTTTGTATAAACAGGAACTTTAAAGACAATTTTCATTGTTCCCATTCTCCTCGGCTGTTTTAGATTTTATCCGATGTGAAATAAATAATTGAAATTCGCTTCAACAAGGCAGTTTATTTTTTTTTTCTTATTTAGATGTTATACAAAAAGGGGCCATGTACCATATTATCTATATAAATTTATTCATCTCTCTCTCCCTCTGGGACAATCATTCATAATCTTCGTTGATTCAATACATTGATAGTCGATAACTCCCAAGTCTGTTATATTTATTTTTCATTTTTTAATTCTTTCAAACAACCAATTTCAGTTACTGTATCCATTTAATTTTGAAACTTCTAGAATAAAACTTTTTTTCAAGAACTTAATTGCTTATAAATCGAACTCAATAAGTTGGTGGCATCCTCAGGCTATTGTTCAATTGACCTTCAGTGATCTAAGTCATAAATTGATCAAATGAACAACCGGTTGGCTATCTCTTATCCATTCAGCTTCCTAGTCTTACCATATTTACATTTCGAATTTAAATACATTTTTGTAGATGCTGCCATAATTTCTGGGATTTGAACACGTTTTGTTTTGGGCAGTTTTGATCAATTCTCGTGTTGTCCTATGAAGTTATTGCAAGATGGGCAGTAGTGCTTCTTCACCAGACAGCTATCCATGCAATAAGGGCACGGGGCACATGGCCAACACCTATGTTAAATAAAAATATTAATCAGTTATTAATTATTAATCAGTTATTATAAAAAAAATTAATCAGTTATGTAGACATTAAACCTGAAGTTGATCGAATGCGTTATTTTTTTACAGGTTTTTCGCCAGCATCGAGTGGGCCAAAATGAAAGAATGAGACCAAAATGAAAAATGGACCCTTGACACGACAGGGATTCAGGTGAATCCCTAAAATCTAGGACCAGAATTCTTAACATTTAAAGCTGGAATAATATTCAGTTCTTCGATCGCTCAAAACTAATTATTATTTTGCGTCGCGGCCATTAAAACCGGCTTTAAAAATCCTTCCAGCATTTTAATGAGGGCCATTATACCAATAAAAACCTATTAATTCAGGAAACACTAGTGACGTAGAGCCAATTCTAGAATGACCACTTAAAAAGTTATCCCTGAAAGGAATTTAATGTGCCAGCATACGTCATCAGGTTCTCTTCATTTGTTAGGGATTTTAATTATTACTAAAAAATTATTACAAGTCAATTAACTTTCAACTCAAAAAAATTCAATGCTGAGCATTATCTGTTGCTGTGAGGTGAACCAACTGTCGAGAAAAGTAATAATCGAAATGATGTGAATTTTCCTCCAGGCATTGAACATCAAAAATATTCATTAATCAATGTACCCGAGAGCAATCCGGTGTATAAATTAACGAAAAATTGTAGGTCAGTCTGAAGCTAATATTTAATTTACTCTGAGTCCGTTTTTGACGAACGCGGCCTGTTGTTATTCTAACGACAGCTACAAGGTGAACACTTTTGATGACGTTTTTCTCTATTACCGTAACAACGGAGTAACGTAAAATATTTTGGGAATGAAAAAAAGGTCTTCATCAATCCGTCCATGAAGCTCAAGGTCGAGTTAATAGAATGTAATATTTCGTTACAAGGTCGAAAAGTTGTGGCTCCAGCGAGAGAAACAAACATAATTTTCGCTAATTAATGGCAAAAGAACTCTGGCAAATGAAACAGTCAGAATGACAGTGTCAAGTGTTCGCCGAATATTTTTAAGCGTAACGCACACTATTATTGGGGTGTTTCAACCCCATCCTTCAAGGGATAGAGGACTTCACTGACCACAACACCCGATTGCCAGTTTAAATTTCCCCTTTGAATCGCTAAATGACTGTGGGGTGCGTTAACACAGAGAGAATCCACTGCACTTGTACTTTTATTGTGGTATTCCACACTTTAGAGCTCAGTTGTTCAACTCACCCGAGCAAACAGAGAAGAAGTGCGAACAGATGAGTTTTAGTGTTCGATTCCCCCTCAACTCTGGTGGAAACCTCGGCACGACAGTGAGGACATGAAATCCTCTGGCTCACCGGTCCCAGTGGAATTTGTGACATAATGACAGCTGTAACGATGATAATTAAGTGAGAAAATTGCCGAAATTAATTGGTGGTGTGAAACGCGCAATTGATCTCGAAGTTATTTATAATCTTGTAAATTTAGACAGCGAAGGAAATGACGTGTATGAACCAAATGAATCCCTGTATTTCAAAGTTTTCATTCATTTCAACAATATTTTGTCGACAATTAATAAAATTGCGTATTTCGCTGAACGGAAATATTGTGAATCTCTGAAATTGTTAATTTCAAATAATCGATTTATGTCATTTAAATCAAGACTAATATTTTGATTGGTAAATTCACTTGTTATAAAATGACTCACCTTTTTTTTCTTAGTCAATAATCACAACTATTTTTTTTTTTTCTGCAGCTTCGTTCTACGCACTTCTATTTAGTGGACTGCAGTCACATACAGCGATGGTACTTGAACTGAAGGCTGAAGGCTATCGGGCTAATATTGTATACAGTGTTTATGTGACTAAAGAAACATGATTCCTGGTGCGATAGGTGGAGTGGGGAAATGATACTTCATCGCCGAATTTCAGAGAATTAGAGACAATGTATGATACCGTGTGTGATAGCGTGTGATGATGGAATTATTGATCAGGTAAGCTTCTGACGAATTTCGTACATTTTTTTGACTGTTTGCAAAGCACTAAGTAAGCTTCAATACTCGGAGGAGGGATATGTCAAGATCGAAATGTCGATGCATCCGTCATTATTGCATTCTGCGCAGATTTTTTATTTTCCTTTCCTTATTTTTAGTTGATTAGAAATTACATAAATGCATGAAGTGAGGCAATCCCGATAAGTGGATCTTACATGACTTAGGGAAAAATGTGATTGAATCCCTGACCGATCAACTAATTATCGATGGGGGGATTCGATAAAAGTCGGGAGCAAAGTCGGATGGGATTTGAAGAGAAGATCCAGAGGGGCGAGTTTGTTTTAGATGGTTTAGATCCATATGTCATGGGATTTTGAAGTCGTCAAGTCCATATGATGTTATGGTGCAGGTTTCTACTATTGGGAGTGATCGGATTAGTCATCGATCAATTGCGTCTCGTCGATAGGCGTTAATAAAGGGGAAGAGAGCATCGAGACACCGGCACGAAGCTGTTTGGCGAATTTTTACGAAATTTCGATTAAAAATATCACATGGGTAAAGGACATTGTCCATTCCGAGTGTTATCGTTCAAGGAAATAAAGTATTCCATTTTAATTAATTGACACCTTGGGTAATGAAATGAAATATTCCACTTAAAAAAATTGAATAATAGAATTTTTCTCTTATTTCGATGTTACAACAGATTTCATACTGCCTATACAAAATTATTCAACTCTCTGAGGCACTCATTCGTTGTTTCCGTAGATTTGTTACACATTTTGTTTGATTGTTTCGGTCTTTTTTTACGGCGAATACTCAAAAAAATGATGGTTGACAATGTTCGTTGATAAAATTGGGAGGAGATGGGGGGTTAATATTTGTTAATCAGCAACATGCACATGAGAATTTTTCTAAAAACAATTTCTTTTCATGACAATCGATCTATCGTACGTGAAAAATAAAATGTTATAAAACGATGAAAATGGTCAGTCAGGTGAGTGGAGTTGGGAAATTGAGGAGTGAAGGGAGGGGAAGAGGAGGGAGATGAAGGCACGATGAATTATTTGAATTTACAAATTACAATAAATAACAAAGATCGTAGCAAAATCATGTCTGAATTACAGGCGACTCTAGTATTCTAATATTTACACAAATTACTTTTTTATCTCTCAATATCAAAATATAATACGATCTTTTAATATTTTGTCCAGTACTTTTTCCTTCTATAAAACAAATTCTGCTCGTCATGTTCAATTATAAAAATACCATTTGTATCTATTTTTTTTGTTTTTTCCCTTCTGTTGCACAGTGTGATTTCTCTTCATTATTTTTTTGTTTAGGGTTGTTAATCAGACTTCGTCGGATGCAAGATATTCCTTCTCCTCAGTTGCTGCTGATTTTTCATTTCTTTCTTCTTCCTTCATTTGTAATGCAACAGCCGACTCCAGCACGCGAATTCTTCCCTCATGTTTCATTATTACCGCCTTTAATTTACGTATTTCTTCGGCAAATTCTTTGATAATATCATCCTGTTCATCGAAAACCAAGAAGATGAATTAATTAATCTCGCCTCGGTATCAGAGGAAATCATTCAGTAAACGATAAATTACTCACCGATATTCCAGAATTTTGCGAAGAATTTTGTGCATTAGCTCCTACTTTGGCACCTTTACCAAGTACATTGGCCTTTTTAGTAACTTTTAGTTCATTTTTGGAGGTAGCAGGTTGATAACCATCTCTCAGAGATATTAGCAGAGGTTCAGCATCTGTACCATTTAGCCACTCTTCCGCTGATATTGCAGCTGTATGACCTGGGGTATCGGGATAGAGATCCTCTTGGAAGAGCTCAGACTGTAATTTTTAATCATCGAAATTTTATTATTCAAGGTTGTGGATCGCGACATTGATTGCGCGACATGAGTACGAGATTCCCGATAATATTATTCTCTAATCTCTCGATTAAGATGCCATATCCCTTCCCCATTCCCTGCAATGACGTCAGGTCTCTCGAGATTTTTCTTCCTCGAAGAGTTACTAATAGAATTACAAGTGTCTTCCAATTAACTGAAAATTCCAAGATATTGTACACTTTGGCCGACTGTTCTCACAGGTACCAATAAATAGGACATCTACTATCTTTAACAAATAATGCAATTTTTGAGTATTTGCTATGACTCACCTTTCTAGGTACAGTCATTGAGATAACCTGGCAAAAACCAGAATTATTTAAGCGGTAAAATCTACTGATTTCACAACTATTAACGTCACAGCCACGTTTTGGCATCATTCCTATTCCTCTTTGGGGGTCCGGCGTTTGAAAGGTATTAATGTAGTGAACAAATGGTGGTTCCGGTGTTATCTCGAAGTATCGTATCACGGAGTCACCTTTGCCGCATAGATAAACGAGACTCGTGTCAGGATCGTAAAGTGGAAACATAACACCATTGCTAGTGTCCAATTCAACCATGACAATTGGCTCACCAAGCATGTCGGGTGCACGTAGAGAGTATTGACGTTCCGACATTTTGCTGAAGCCAGTTGTGAATATTAATCCACCCCTGGAATGAAGAGACAAAGAATATAAATAAGTGAAGTTCGGTTTTCCACTGCGAAAGGATTAAACAATTTTAATATCCATTGATTTCATCTGGCCTTTGGGGTTTTTTTTATGCATTCATTTATAAAAAGTAAGCCTCAAAAAGCGAGTAAAAATTCGGCCGAGTGGAAAATATATATTTATTTACAAATTAATGTTTTGATCTATCTCGATGTGTAAATCCAATAGAATGCACAATCATCATGCAAAACTGTTCATGACCAGAATTTCAAGTAGCGTTTTGTCATCCCCGCCAACGTCAGTTATTAATTATTGACGCGATGAATTTCACTCGTTCCATTCGGTTGAATGATGAATCGACAAGTGGAAGTCGTCCCACTTGGACATCGTCAACGATTTTAAAAAATAAAATAGCCTTGGCTTGAATTCAACCGCTTAAGCTTCCCTAAAAATCCAGAAATACCGAAGCTATTTGGATCTCCAGTTGAGTTAATATCAACAGAATCGTTGATATATCAACCCGCTCCCAATTTACCTGAGATAAATAGCTCTTGTAGCCTTACTCCCCTCGTGCGCTATATCCTCTTGTAGGACCTCCCCAGACCTTGGATCCAAAATTCTAATTTTCTTGTCTTTACACGTGGTAACGAGCCTCGAACCATCCCAGTTCCAACAGGCGGAGTACACAACATCGGGATGACAATTCATCTTGATGAGCGGCTCTCCAGTACCCACGTTCCATATTATAACGAGATTGTCTGACCCAGCGGTCAACAATACATTGAGGGCAGTGGGATGCCAGAGGACGAGACCGACTCGTCGCTGGTGCAACTGAAGATCCACAACTGGTTCTGTCAGTGTACGGGATATTCCACTGTCTGGTATTTGCCATACTTTGACAACACAGTCTTCGGACCCGGAGGCTATGACATTGTCGTTGTGTGGACACCATGCTATGTCCAATACCGGGCCCTTGTGACCACCAACCAGTGGATGATCGGCTGATATTCTGCCTACCTGTTCATTTAATCGAAATTCAAGTAGCTCTAAACATGTGGTCAATTAAATATTATCAAAAATAGTAGAAAAAAAAAATCTATTGCCCTCGGAATCATAATATTTTACTGAATTTCATTGTGTTGAATTACAAATTCAATGCAACCATTGCTCAACGTCAGATGAAAATTAAATGAAAATAAAATTCAATGCTCTCCACTAAATTCTCAGCAACTGTCCAAAATAACTATCTAAAGCAAGAGAGGACTTGAAATATCTTGGGAACGAGATATAAATAGTCTTAATTATGCTCTTTGGCATGAGAAATTTTCCCAGCTTTCCAGTTATACAACAAAAATTCCCATCCACGTGCATTCTCTCAGAATAGCAATGTCCAGAACCCATGACACCCATTTGTTCAGACGCTAGGGGAATGAAATGAACACTTTTGACTTTTTTGAAGTGTAAATAGCTCATTGAATTTTCTATACAACAATAGAATAATTTTTTCTTTAACGGAAAAAGCGAGTATTTTCGTTGTAGCCCATGCTAAATAACTATTTAATGATAATAAATTGATTTTCTTCTCCTAAGCTAATTACAAAAGCGAACAAATTATCATCCAATTACAATACCTTATTGTGTGGTAAAACTATAAAAGCACCACCACCAGCTGACTCAACGATAATAGCAAGGAACTTTGGATTGACAGCGCAGAATGTCGAGTCCCAGGACGACTTGGAGACCCGAATATTGTCGTAACATTGTTCACGTTTTAATGCTGTACCGTACACGTGGCGGAATTTACTGCTGCGCACAACACGAAACGACATAATTGCTCCTGTAAACAATGATAAATAATCCCCTCACTGTCTGAATGAAAAACAATTCACTTTCACCGATGTATCCACACCAAAAATAACCAAAAACTCAAGTGTTTTTGAACAAAAATAAATCAACTTAACCTACAAAATCGAATGAAAATATAACAACACTTTTCCAGGGACGAAAAACAAATAAATACAGTGATAGTGGGTAACGGACTGCGCCGGCTAATCTACAGCGGGCATCATCACAAAAATTAAAACTCCACTTTATTTTTTTTTTCAATAAATAAAAGTTACGTGGCCACTCGAAGGCGTGGGCGTCGCGTGGATCATCCCCCCGATTTTATTTTATAAATAGAATACGCTTTTTCCCCACCCTTGGCTACGACAAAAAGTCTCAAGCGTTGGAAGACTACCACCCAAACTCTCACTGAATCCACGAATATTTTCGGGTCTGATATATATCAACCCAAAGCCCACAATTCTCAAGCCGTGGAGATATGTACACACACGAGTACAATTTTTTACTTCAATTACTCATATTACGAGGGGAGGGGGGTATGAATTTTTTTTATCGTCATAATAAAAGGGACGATATGAATTTCACAAAAAATGATTATCCTGGATTTTGATGGTGTTGCCGATACCATTGGGCGCCACTTATTCAATTTCCCGTTCTCCATCAATTTCAAAAGCAAAAAAGACGCTTTTTTGGAATTCTCCAAGTGCAAAATAAATTCCCAGTATTTCCCATTAATTTTTCATTCAATTTTTAATCCCAAACGTTGTAATGCCAGCAGTACTCACCAGTTATTCAAAATCCAATAGCAATGATTTTCGATTATTTAAATAATTCAGTATTTTTATTTCAATCCTTCGAAACGTGACTCACTGATGATTTATAGAAACGTTTAGACTCTCTCATTAGTAACTAAAATAATCACAAAAAATTGCCCATTAAAATTGAAAATTTTGCCCACCAGATAAAATCGAGCAATTGAATAATCTCAATATTAAAATGAAAAAATCAGTGAGTTTGAATTTCAATAGAAACTTTCCGTGTTTCGTACATCTCGTATTTTTGGCAACTAAGAAGTCGCAACATACACTACGGTCCGAATTTATTTTAATTTTAAACTTGCACACGCACTCACCGGGTCCACACTTCTCCACCGAGACTTACAAAGCTCGTGGGGGCCCTGTTACTTAGTTTTCATTTTTCTCTTTTCCTCACGATGCTGGTGATGAGTCAATGCGAGTGTGAGAGAGACCAAGATAAATGGGGAGGCGTGTGCTGTAGCGTTGCATACGGATACCACTAAGGGGCGTTAGCATCGACGAAAAACCGGAAACCCCAGTGAAACACCTTATTTGGCAATGGGCACCCTCTCTGACCCATATAGCTCCTACGAGCCCTTCTCGATAATCATTCTTGGCCCTGAGTTACCTCCCCTTTGCAGGGAAATCGTCAGGATGTACATTGCCAACATTATTTTCCCTGTGGTAATTTCATTCTTCAGGAACGCAATCGTCTTTGCCTCCTCGTTTATAAAATTTCAGAGCCTCATTTTCCTGCTCATCGACTCCAATTCTTAAATTATTTCCATTAGTCCAAATACGAACCATTCAAAGTTAGATACTTCGACCAGAAACGCATAATTCCGAAGAGATTTCCAAAAATTTTCATGATGCTTTCTTATAAATTTAATAGGGGATCCCCAATCTTTATTGAATATTCACTTATACATAATTTTTTCAACGACTAAAATCGTCTCTACTCCCATGTTTATAAATGATGTTTCTTCATACTGATGACACATAGCTAATGAGCGTTTCACAGATAGAGTCTGTTATCAAGTGCTGACGTCATCTACTTAGTGGCTTTTTAAACGGATAGAAACAGAGTAGCACTTGACAGCAGAATAGTTCCTGCAGTTAGACGACATTGATAGAATATCGAGAACGTTGAATTATCGTCTATCTGTTTTTCCTACACCTCTCTTTCCTGAGAACAAGTGTTGAGGCTTCTTGGTACCGATGAAACGATCGGCCTCACCCTTGAGACCCTTCTTCGCGACCTTCTTCTTGATGGCTTTATGGGCGATGTTCTTCAGCTTCGTTTTCATCTGATGGAGAAATAAGCAGTTAATTACGGAATTATTTAATCGAATTTGTCGAGTCGGCAAAATAATGCCAGTATTGAGCGATATCTACATATGATGAAACTTACCACAACATCCTTCACACCCATTTCATCCCTCGCTGGCCTAGAGCTGCTTCTGGCTCTCGTTCTGGAGAGTGATTCCACCCTAAGACGTTTCCTAGCTGGTCCGGAGGCTGACCTAGATCGTCCTCGAGTTTTCGTGAAGTGTGCCTGGAAGAAGCAATAAAAATGAAATCATAGAAATTGAATGTTGATTTTTCTCTCATAATATGACACTTACATTCTCAGTATCATCCATATCAACTCCAAGTTCCTCCATCTGTTCCCTCAACCTCGTTACGGATCTACCTCGAGTTTTGGCAGCAGCTGTACGTGGCATAGCAGACTTGGTAGACGCCTTATTGATCCTCGCCTCGTCAGCATCAATTGCCCTCTTCTCGCGAATCTGTTTAGCTAATTCCTGAATTTCTTTCATTGTATCTGACAGAACTGGCACTTTGTAGTCGTAGTACCCAGCTTCGTCTCGCAGGTCTTCCTCTTTCTCCAGTTCATTCAGTTTCTGAAAATACGAACCAAATCATCGGTTTAAGAAAATTAATAAACCTGATAACATTCTCAAGAAGATCTTAAAGTCAAATGAATTCGTTATAAATTGCCCAACTCACCTCAAATATGTCCAAATCGATGTAATCAGCAATATTGTGTCCTTCCCACATTTCAGGAATGACATCAAACTTCTGATCTCCCTCGATATCATAATTCTTCTTGAGATCCAGAACATAATCATCTCCCATTTCTTCCTCAATCTCCCTCT
This sequence comes from Diachasmimorpha longicaudata, assembly GCF_034640455.1. Classification (NCBI taxonomy): domain Eukaryota; kingdom Metazoa; phylum Arthropoda; class Insecta; order Hymenoptera; family Braconidae; genus Diachasmimorpha; species Diachasmimorpha longicaudata. Next base: position 2,898,584 of record NC_087235.1, on the reverse strand, counting down.
CAAGTTTCCTCTTCCTCTCCACTTTCTCAGCAGCAATTTTCTTTTTGAGTAAAACAGTTTCGGGTATGCAAGGGGGTCGCTCCTTCTGATCCCTCGGAGTTGGCATAGCCACGTGGAGACGATTTAGTAGTCCATCGACCTTCTTAGTCTTGATCTTCTGATCAACCCTGAAGGACAGCAGACGTTCGCAGGCCTCTTGCTTGACATCCATTACTCCAAAATCGGTGACAGTGCTCATCTCGATGATCGGGGTCTTTCCACCATCCTCAAGAGTCTTCAGTGCCGCCAGTTTCTCTGGCGCGAGCTCATCTAAACGAAGCACGTCAGTCTTGTTGGCAACAACAATCAGAGGTTTGTTGGTGAATAAGGGTTTTATAGACTCGAAGAGCTGAACCTGGGCCTCAATATTATGTCCACACTGTTCTGACACATCGCAGAAGTACAAAACTGCAGCTCTCAAGTGAGCGAGAGCTGTTACCGCCTGCATTTCAATGACATTTCGGTCTTCCAGAGCGTGGTCCAGGATTCCAGGTGTATCTATCACCTGCCAACGGAGATATTTGTAATCCGTGTGACCAACGTACAAGGATTTTGTGGTGAAGGCGTATGGCTGAACTTCCACATCAGCTCGTGTAATCTGCCAAATAAAAATAAATAAATTTGATTATTTTCATTGCATGAGAAAAATTAAACTACTTTCACCTCCGAAAACCGAAAAATCCGGAGTGTTCAATTTAATATAACAAATTGTGTTTACCTTGTTGATGAAACTACTCTTTCCGACATTCGGAAACCCGCAGATGATGATTGTCCTGGTGTAGGGATCGATGCTGGGGAGACGAGCCAGATGTTGACGAACTTGTTCAAGATACGATAAATTGGCAGCTTGCCTCTTCATTATCGTGGCCATACGACCCAGGGCTGCCTTCTTGAGTTGTTTGCATCGATACAAGGAGTCTCCATACTTGAGCAATCGAACGTAATCCTTGGCGACACTGGAAAAAATGGCGGATAAAAAAAAATTGTGATAGAAGTTTGATAAAAACTGCGCGTTTGAAAGGCAAAGTGTTACGATCAAATCTGGATAGAAACAAATTTTATGGACAGAATTGTATTTATTTTGAATGTATGGAAACGTCTTGTGGCACTCACTTGTCAATTAGATGTCTGGCATGGTTGATCTGTCCCAGAGCTAATTTGTAATGATCCTTGTCGTAAAGAACATTCATAAGATCAGCGTAGAATGGATGCACATCATCAAGCTTAGGAAACTCTTGGATAATTTGAGAGAGACGATCGTGGAAACTTTGTTGAGAGAATTTCACTTTTCGTGTGTAAAATGCACGAATTCTCGATATTTTGTAGTTTTTGTGGATTACAGTGGGAGTCTTCCTCTGGGTTTTCGATAATATGATATCGATGAAGTCCTGGGATATGAAAAAACGCGAAAATTAGAGATCCGGAAGGTTTATTATGACAACACAACCTATAAACTTTTTCAAGTATGCTTATAATAATTACCTTAGATGTGGGGACCACCGCAATCTTTTTGAAGTTGTACATAGACATTTTTGCTAACTGGATTGTCACACACTTGTTATAAATATATTCTCATAGTATTTATACTTTCAGATAAGAATTGAACAGCTCCACGTGCTTGCTCAGCACCAGCGTGGAGTTGAAAGGGGAAATAAGGTTATGTCTTACGAGCGGGAGTGGTGAGGGACAAGTAGCGTTCTACATGATCGACGAGTTCACGGTGGCGCATGAACTACGATGGTGAAGGTGCCTGTCGGTAAGGTATTACCACCGAGAACGTGGCTAACTGAGCTTTGACAGTAGGATGCCCAGGAACTGAGAAAAACGCGAAAAACGAAAAAATCGATTTTAGAATATTTTCCGAGCCCTAAAAAAATCGCAAATCGTCTCACGAATCCAATGGCGTCGGCCAAATTGCCCTAGCTATAGTGTTTCTTAAGATATTGACGAAAAACGGTGTGATCCGAAATCCCGGCCCTTTTTGCTCTAGGAGGCCCAGGAGCCGAGAAAAACGCGAAAAACGAAAAAATCGATTTTAGAATACTCCGGAGCCTTAGTAGATTCCCAAATGAGCCCCCCCAAATGGCATGCTATGTTCTCCGCGGTAAGGCCTTACCAACGGGCACGTTCACCATCGTAGTCCATGCGCCACAGCTACGAAATTTTGCAGTTGCAGCCACTCCCCTTTAATCTCTGCTAATAATTAGACAAATAAATTATTGAACTACTGATGATTCTCAATCGATATGGCATGCAACTATTGAAAATATTAATTTCTACTCATCGGTCAGCCAAACATATTCAATTTTCACATTTTTTTTTAAATTTAAATAAAAAAACTAAGTAATTTTTTTTCGCTACAAAAAGGCACCCAATACAGTATATTTGATATAATAAAATACATCGGTGTTAGATGCAAGTACAATACTGAAATAAATCGTCATTTTAATTATAATATATGTACAGATTTAATTGATTGTTATTAAAATGTTAAGTACCATTGTTTATCAATTTTTTCCTGATGGAATAATAAAAAAGCACAAGGGCCGATAATTTGATCGACATCAGTCCCGCACTTATTACCTCCTAACTCCAATCCAAAATTTTTTGATGTAATGATAACGAAGTTCTTACAAAAAAATATATATTAATAAATATCTGAAGATTGAGGGCAAAGGGGAGAAGGGGTATGACTTGTGTGATTACAAATATGTAAAAAAAAGGAAGGTACAATTGTTATGGCAGAATTCCCCAGCTCCTATAAATCATCTTGAGAATTGAAAGTTAACTCAACAAAATTGTTATGCAAAGGAGAATAATTATTTATACTCGAAACATCAGTAGCTTTAGGATGAGGGAGAACGGCCGATTGTACCAAATGATCTTCCATAGTGCTAGATTAGAATCATCTAACACAAGTGCCAGAAGCATTTTTTGCAATGAACGAGAGAAAAAAAACGAAAATGTACAAGAAAAATAATGAAAACTGCAGGCCACTGTCCATGGGGTATCACTGGCAATACCCTGGCAGACGACCGTGACAATTGAAGGCCACAATTCTGCCTGACTTACTTGGATAATTTTTAAAAATCATAAGGATTTTATCCAATTGAAAAAATTCAAGTAAGTCATCACGTGTTTTGGTCTTGCGATTGGCTTAATGATATCAAACGATTTTAATTCAATAAAAAATGTCAAGCCATTCCAAAACTTTCACACGAGAGCCTAAATTACAAGAAAAAAAAAACAAGTAAATCATATAAAATTCGAATAAAAAATGAAATGAATAATAAAAGTATTTGGCTTTTGCGCTTACAGGCCAGTGTCAGAACTACTTAATAAGTTTTCCTACAAGTTTTACAGAAATATTTTCGATTTTTTTTTCCGTTGATTTTTTGTTGATTATATTAGAGTTTACAAATTTATGGACATTTCTTGATCATAAGGAGTTAGATTAACGTCTGTGGAAGATGAGGAAGTGGATGGAACAACAGGTGCATGAGAACTCGTTGGTGATTGAAGTGGTGTTGAGGTGGTGGGCGGATTGGAGGATGTTGGACTCTCCAGTGTTGATTTCCAATGATTCCTGTCACCACTGTCCACTCCATCGTCCGAAGTTATTGAAATGTCAGCGATAATACCACTTTCTATATTGACAATGAGACAAATTTAACGTTTTGACATCGATATTAGACTGTGTTGTGATTTTACTTGAGATTAATTGGTACTGACCCACACTACATTGGCTATTTAAAGTGGTACTGCGGTGATGAAGTCTTGGACTAGCATCTAAGCCTAGATGCAAAGCTGTGGGTGGCCCAGCACTGCTTCCGCCACTACTCGATGAAGAGCTCACTGATATTACACTATGAGGACGTCTACTACAGCGGCTAGAGTCGTCTGATATCGACACTGCTATTGAGTTCCTAAATCTCGGGGCTTTAGAAGCAAGAAAAACAGTTTAATTTAATAAGTAGCTGCTCGCTAAAAAATCTCAGTGCTTTTCTAAACATTTTTTTTCAACGTATCACAATGTAATTCGTCAAAATGACTCTATTTGTTTTTAATTCCGATTTTTTAAATTTCAATTGATATCTTGATTACGTGATTGACCACCTCTTATCACGCCTGATCGACATGGGGTTCAATCTTTTGTGAGAATTTAATTCTCAGGAAACACGTAACAATTCTAGATGATTAAAATCATTTTGACGAGACAAACTGAGAATAGTCGAAAATAAACATGTAAAAAATGCTATAATATTGACATTTGAAGTTGCAAGACGAGAAGAGTCAATTTAAATGAATTCTCGTGCGAAGTACCTTACAAATACTTACAAAACTTCAATTTTCATTTAATTTTTCATCCTGTTACTTATTATTGATGTCAAGTATTAATAATATTGAATCAATAAACTATTAAATTAAAGTATTGTGGAGTATTGCCTATTATAGAACGCAAGACCGACTTCTCGAAAAATTTTAGACTTCCCTAATTGGAGAAACATATAAACTTTGACAGATCAGAGTTTTTAAGGCATGGAATATCTCACGAATAGACAGACATTCCGAAGTGGATAACGAATTTCTAAAGAGAATGGATATAGGATAAATTAATGGAAATCGTCATGACTCATCTCGTTATACAACTTCGCTAGTGAATTGAAATGACAGGACTTGATCATTACTTTTTGATAGTTGCGCAACACTAATGGATCGGTCATTGATTTGGTCAGCGCTCGGTCTAATATCCAGACACGGTTTATTCCCGATTCCCATGCTCGACATCTCCGCAAGGCGCACTTCTACAAATGAAAACGTCAATTAGCGATAAAAAGGAAAAATTACAAGTACAATTTGTTTTTACCTCTGTTACGAAGCGCCTGTTTCCACAACAAATTGCTCAATTCTTCGGTCCATGCCTTTTTAATATCCTCACTAGCACACTGAAGTGTGTAAGTATCACCAGGTTTTCGTTTTCTGAACCAGATTTCGAATTTTGTGGGCGAATCTGCCATAACAGCTGTCAAACCGATGTCAGTAGTTTTGATGCTGTGCTTGTAAATGTAAATATCGAGATTCTAGAAAGGAGTAAAATAATAGATTAGAAAGGAAAAAATCATTAGATGAATTTGATAAACCTCACCTTCCTATCGGGAAATCGTCGTGCTTTGCTGAATAGTATCAAATCCTCAAAGAGGAACACTTGCCTCAGGCATTTTTTACCTTTCCCCTGCCATACTAGGAACTCGTTTTGGCGCAGAAGTCGACCCTGCTCCTTCACATTCACCTGAGGTATCATAAAAAATTGCATTAACGAGACGTAATAAAAACTATCTCACTCGTTAACTCTTTTGGTTGTAATCGAGAGAGAAAATAAAAAAAAACTTCGAAAAAAACTTGTTCGCACGGTTTTCAAATATTCTATGATATTTATTAAAATGTGAAGAGATTTCGTGAAATCTTCACGACATCCTCGAGGATTTCGAAGGCTTTGTGAGAATTTACAATTCACTTGGGAAAGTTTTATGCATTTCAAACGATTGGAGAGGAATGTCAAGACTTAGGCAAGTTTTGAACGAATTCCATAATACCCGCGACAAATATAAGAACTAGATAAAGTTAGACCGCTCAGCTGTTATTAGTTAGATATATTCTCTGTATTCACCGCTTTCTCTGCGTATTATAGTGAGTTAAAAATCACGCTTCGGGCGAAGTTTTGCCGGAAATTTTACTGTGAAGTTTTTGTACTTTCGTTAAATTTATGGATTCCGGAGATTTGATTTTGTACATTGAGAAAAATATATAATTATCACATGAGAAATTTGATGAATGCATGGATAGTATCTAATTTTATGAAATACACTGGGAAAAAATTGTCAATCATATTTGGCTCGAACAATCAAATACTTGAAAATGAAACTTGAAAATTTTAATTCTAGTTTTATTATTAAATTGGAGCTTGCTTATAACTTATTTTTCCTTAAATAGCCCATTGTCAGATCAGATTATACAGAAACCATAGAGGCCTGAACGAGAAAAGTTATGAAGAAAGAAGTATGAGAACTGTTACCGAGATATTTTTTAATAATCGACAGAAAATCACCCGTTTTTGAGACCTATCATTTCAGTCATGACGTTACAAAGCGGAATAAGTAGTGGGTAGAGCTCCGTTGGTCGAATGTCCGGAGAGAGGAATTGCCCTCATGCATTGTAAAAGGCGCACGTAAAGATTAAATGAACGTGTCTCAAGCCCTCCTGTGATTGATCCAGCTTTCGACAAGGTTTTAACGTTGTTGGCAATTTTAAAGAGTTTGAAAGCGTCAATTTCCGACAACCAATTGTCAATAAGCAATCATTCTCATCATTTTAAATAAAAAATTAATCAATTGGGACTAAAATGTGAGATTAAAAGAATCGAACTGTATTACTTCCACTCTATTGCAAATGTGAACAACAAAAAATACTGGGGTAGCACCCGAAAAAATTTCAGCATCCTGATTTTCTAGATATATTTATCTTCAGCACATCTAGAAGCGAAATAGTTCTTTTTCGGAGAATAAAATATTTCTAAGCGAAGGCAAAATACCCCAGCAAGGGTCGATCTATTCTTATCGTCGGTTCTGCGCACGATTCACTAGTGCCAGCCTTCCCACCTTCGCCTCTTCAAAACAACGATTCATTAAATTTTTAACCTGATTTATCAGCATGCAAATGCAAACTTTCTTGGCATAATATTCCACAATTTCAGTATCCAGCTGCACGAAATGCTTTCTACTAGATCACGATCTTGAATCAAAGTTTTCTCTTCAATACTATTTATTCGTACTTCGAAAAATTACGGATTTCGTCGTTAATGAATCTCCCCCCTTCATCATAATCAGTGGATAATGAGGTGAAAAAAAAACTCGATCTACTTGTACTCACATCGCAATCACGAAGTGAATCCATAGCGAGCAAATCATTTCCATGCCTCAGTTGAAAACGCACCATCTGCTCGGCAGCCCTGAGCTCAGCTTCACCTTCAACAATCGGCCTGACACCATTATTCTCCTCCGTCGATCCTTTGTCACCCTTCCCCGCCATTTGTTCGGATAGGTCAGTGCCTGCTTTGACTAATTGTTGAAGAAGCAGAGCATACTTTCCCATACGCTGGACTGGTTTCAACAAATAACTAGCGAGATCCATCTTGTCGCCGAGTTCGAGTTGTTTTGTCTTAAAAAAACTCGTACCATACTCAGCCATAAGTGAATCTGAATTTGGTTTATTCTTATTATAAAGTGCATAGAGATAAAATTTATTTTCATGACGTAGGAAACACTGTCCCACCATCATGGGACTGTGTTCACACTGTTCAAGTTCACGAAGAAAATGTTGACTGTGAAATTCATATATTTTCTCAACGTTGCCGAATATAACATTTCTCTGCCCTCTCATTGCCTGGGGTATATCCTCCCTAACCAGTTCTGGAATATAGTTCTGAGAAAGGATAAAATTTATTAGTTACCACTTTACGCCAATATAACAATAAAGTTATCCCACAATTTTGATAAAAATATATCCCACCTCTATGATGTACTCCAGGGACTTGACGTAATCTCTCTCAGTCTGTATCATTTCCCTCATTATCAGTAGAATGGTTCTGCAAAAGTGAAGATAAAAAATAGTGAAACGTCAATAATTTTTTCACCAATGCAGCAAATAATTCTGAACGCTGAGAGAAAAATAGTATTACTTCTTGGCTTTCATGCCCGCAGGCGCAATACTAGGTGATCTCTGGAGGTGTGAATTAACAGGTGGCTTTCCCAGGCGTCTATTACCAGCTGGACTCCTGGAGGGGCTGCGAGGAGGTGTTTCCAGAAGTTGTTGATCATGCCCACTCTCACCGAGCTCCGCAATATTATCCAATGTTGGACGTGAGCCACCACTTGCACCTGCAGGACTTTCAATGGGACAAGATCCCGCATTACTGTCACTATCATCCCACGAGTTAGACTCGGCAGCTGATTCCGAAGTGGCGAAAGACCTTCTACGACCACTAGGACTATCTGGTGTTGAGTGTGACCTCATTAATTCCGCAATTTCCTGGCATTTGCCTATGACATTTCGACACTGCTCGATGAGCGTCTCATTACCCAGCTTTTCCGCTAGGCTCATCATCTCGGCAAAGTGTTCGGCTGGAAGAGGTGGTGGTGGTTGTGCGTAAAATTTCTGATTGGCCCGTTCCACCGAATTTCTCGCCTCGTGTGCCCACTCCTGAGCACGATCCTGCAAGAGGCAGCATCGTGAAGTGTCTTCTAAATTTTCACGACGTTCATCAAGTCTCGAGCCAAAATCCCGGAGATGTTCCCGCAACGATCTGGCCAATTCATCGAGACCACTCGTACCAGCTGCCTCAGCCAGATCACTACCCTTATCCAGATGTCTCTGTAACACCAATAACAATGGAAATTGAAGTATCACAGAAGCGTGAAATAAAGTGGTCAAAAGGGAGGATGACAATTGTTAATTACATGCTCCACTGGTACTTTAAGTATCAAGAGCGATAGAATAGAATGGGATAGAATTTATTCAATAAGATTGTGGAGGAAGCTAATCTGTACCAGAGGGGAGATACTGTAGGTACAACGCACTGATAGAACGATTTATTTATTCGAAACGAAATTCGTTAACTATTAATGAATGGTAGAGTTGATTATGACCAAGTGAATATTTATTAAACGATTAACGAATGGCTCATTTAAAAGGGGAAAGTCAAGTTAAATGGAGATTATAAAATATCCAGTCCCATTAAACTATTAACCAATGAACGCACTAAACAGAAACTAAACAGACCATATCCTACGAACACGAATGTTAATAATAATTAATGAATGTTTTAACACTGATTATCTCAGTGTGAGATAATGCATTGGCAGTGGCCAACAGAGTGGGGCAAAACAGAACGTCTTACATGGTCTCTAATTTACAATCTGCCCAAAAAAATTAAACGCTTTTTTCCTTTTTTAAAATTATAAACAGGGCTTAAAAATAAATAAAAAACGAATGAATTTGACTCTACTGATTGCATGTGAGGTTGACCATTGATGATGATATTCAATGTCGTCCCAACTTCCCCTGAGTGTAATAGCCTAATCGTTTTCCTGACAAATGTACCTATTTTCTTTAAATCCGACATCAAACTGAATGACAAAAGGCCTTGCCAATGGCTAACGGCTTTGCACCCGATGGCAAGTGGACAATTACGTTGTAAATCTAGTGCAGAAACCAGCGTTCAAGGATGAGGAATCCCGTTGACATCTAAACCATTACACAGTTCGCAGGGTTTTCAGATCTAAACGGGATATAGCTCCTAAGAAACTTGAGATTATTATCGTGGTTAATGGGAAGTCCGATGCTCGTGATTAACTGCCCTTTTTTCAAACATAGGGCTGAGGTCCAGACGCTTGTCAACAATTTCTTATCATGTCAAGTGTCTCCAAGGGCTGAGCCTGTCCCCCCCAGATAAAAATGTGAACATTTAGCAATTTCCTATTTTATCTTGAAAATTAATAAATATTGAATTCATCGCGGCCAACAATCATTGAGATATCAATGCAAAACTGTCAATTTTTAACAGATTGAGAACCCAAAGACTTTGTTCCTTGAATTTTCAAAGTGTTACAATGATTTTTAGTGTCGTATGAACCGAAAAAATAAAATTTGTTTTAATACTCCGAAAGACTCTGAGAAAACATTGGTCAGGCATTTGGAGTAGTTTGATGAGCCAGTTAATAACTAGTATCAACCGCAATATTCAATACGAATTACTTTCAATTCTCCTTCGCTCTTACTTTCATCCCAACTCCCTGTGAGTTCGAGGGAATGCGTTTATATTCGCGTGTGGCATATACTAGCGGCAAGGGGAGTGGATGAAAGGGGAAAGGGGGACCGGAGTGCGCTTACAACCTAAAGGGAGGTGAGCCCAGGTTGCTGACCAGAACGGAATGCGAGTTGTTCAAGAAAGTCCGCGGGGATAATGCCTGGGTATGCCATGTGTTAACGCTTGACTCACTGCTCAAGAAAGGGAATTCCAAATCAATTTTCACCATTATTACTTCAATTTTGTTATTAATTTTATATTCAAGTATTTTCATGGCGGAAGATTGATGAAAGAGGTGAAGTGAGCATGAAGTTTGGTTGAGCGTGACACGATAATCGAGGAGAATTGTGAGTTTCGCAAATGGAAGACACATGGGGACCAAATTGTCGTCGCATTTGTACCATTCACTTGCACTCCCTCCTCCTCTCTCTCTGTCGGTGCGCCAGGGTGTTGGTGTGCATCTGTTGAGTTTGTTTTCCCTCTCATTTTCACTGCGAGATTTTTTTTTTTTTTTTTTCAAATGAGTTTCCATAGATGTTGGGAGCTAGATGCCTTGCACATTCTCCCGATATATGCGCTCGCAATAACGCACGGGGGCGTGAACCCAACGGCGGCGCCAACCACGTCGTTACCTTGAAATAGCTAACGTGTCACGCGTGCTGGGTAGTCTGAAAATATGTATGTGCGCGTGAAACGCCTTTTATAAATCCCGTGAGTACATCGTGACGTGCGATTCTCTCCTAACTACGTGGAAATACACAATGGAGACTAAAGAAAGACGTTGTGGAGAATGATATGGAAAGAAAAAATAAAAAATAATACAAAAACTGTGAACAGAGTTCAGACGAGAAATAGAAGAGAATCCAAATAGTAAACAATATCTGTACCCGGGCTTTGCGGAATTTTTCCACTTGAGAAAAAAAAGTGTATCTACCGTTTGCTGGGCGTTGCAGAGAATCGAGAACCGGAACACTAACCGCAAGTTTTCTTACGTAATGAAAAGTCATATATGCAAAATATCATGTGAATGCAGAGCGATGGAGAAGGTGAGCGAGGATATACAGCAGATATTTGCGGGAATGAAATCTCAGAGGAATTCAGTCGATATTATGATGGAAATGAAATCCGGAAGTGTCAAATAATGAAGCACTTGATGAGTGGTGCAACCCACTAACTATTCGGCCCGCACAATTGCTCGTTGAAAGTAACGACTTGTGCATTGTCATGACCAGAATTAAAGAAGCGCCGGTTTTCTTGGTGTCGTCTACCAGCCGCGCCCTTGTGCCTTCCCAACGGTCTGGCCCATAAAAAAAACGGTTTAAGTACTAAAAATCTCTCACACAACTGGAACAGGAAAACTGTTTAGAGAAATATAATTCATTGAATTGAGGTCGAGTGTCTCTAAGGTGGCATTTTATAGTTTACCACAATAACAGTAACAGTGAACTGATTAGACATAAGTATATTTCTCCCTTGGAGTTGAACTCACTGGTACCGATGTTGACCGTAAATTGATTCTACGTCTTTTGAGTAGTTTAGCTCGTTCACGATCACGTCGAGTTGACTTTTCGGTTCTTCGTGGTGGTCGTGGAGGTGGCAGTAACTCCGGGGTCAACGTGACAACAGTAGGTGCATCAACCTCATCCAAAGATCTCAAGCCAAGAAATACGCATGCCTGATCATTGTCCCTCTCAACAATCCAATCACTCGTCCCATTATCCGTCTGTCTGTAGATATTTCTCACGATATCATCCCCCAAACAATTTTCATCAGGTTCAACAACCTGATATCTTATCGGAATAATACCGTTGAAACTGTTGTCCGGTTGATCTGGGATATCATTAAATTCAAAATCATCACTGGTCTTTATCAGTAGGGAATGCTCGAAGGAATAGGGTGTGGACAATACTCTCTTCAGTCCGTCTGGCATAAATTTAATGAATTTTGAATTTAAATCCAGGGATGAACCCATAGAGGAAGACCTGCATTGTTTTCCTTTTCCATCCTTCTTCCGCCGGGGTCGTGAGGGCCTCTCCAACTCCAACACCTCGACATACCTGACTCGAATATCATCAATGACATCCGCGATCTGATCTCGCACCTCTGACTCTTCTGGAACGTCTGGCCGTTGTCGGAATGCGAGCAAACGGCATCCGTCGTTCTTCTCTATCTCTTCTTTCGTTATCAACATTCGTGATTACTTGAATGATACATGACCACTGCCACTGAATTATTATCAATGGTTAAACATGACTTTACCATTGTCCATTGAGCTGAGTATGTTGCTGTATGGTTTCTTGATGCTGCACAGGAAAGTGAAAGCAATTTTGTACTCCCTTTGGGAAAGTGATCGATCGTATGTGCTCCAGCCAGTCGTGCGTGCTTTAACTCCAGTGTAATTATTTTCCCTACGGGCGCGAAACTCTCCGTTCGACCTTATGAACTCCTGTCAAATAAGATATCTTTCCTCCAGATTGGATGTCTCTGGGATCTTGCGGATGGTCAGGAACACAAACGCACTTTCACATTTTTTTTTTCCCTCCAATGTTCAATGAATTTTTTTTCATTTCCCCCGGGGAAGATTGACAGTCCTGCTGAATGACACTAGGGTGTTGTGCACAAATTTTATGTAGACGTGAACGTGAAACAAATCGAACGGTGCGTCACGGCCGCCGTTGGCCTACTGCCGTACGCCGGGATTACCACGCTGGGTCGAGCCGTCTCCTAATGTCGGTCCTGGCTTCACTCTCCCCTTCTCACCGCACCAATCCCGCCATTCCATTCGATTCCAAGGCACCTCCACTGCGCTCTTTTGCACTCCTTCAACAACATCAAAGTTCTACAAGTCTATTATCACTGTCTTTTTTTATCACATAGTTTACCTGTGGCTGTCTTTCACATTTTCTACACAACTGTCGACATTCCATCGGACACAATAATATTAATGCAATCGTGAATTACAACATTATAATGACAGACAATTTGAATTTTGCGGATTACGTTATTTTACTTTTACATGAGAAAATTGCAATCTCTGTCTCGGTTTATATTAATTCAAAATTTACTGGGTTAGTAGAGTGTATATTAAAGTATCACATAAGCAAGTAATTGTCCACTTAACACGTGGTTAACCACGGTGGAGAAATATCTCCAGTTATGAACAATTTTCTTCTCATTTTTTTTTTTAATGGCAGGAGAATGCAAATATCCAGGATCAATTTCTCTAAACTGTTTATGCAGGGAATCACTTTGTTTATGGGGAGTCGTTTAGCTTGTTTTTTTTTTATAAGGTAACACGCGCCCTCGGCTCTATGCACTCTCACACTGCCAGACACATCTTGTGAGTATGAGACTGAAAAAAAAAAAAAAGGATGTTCACGATCGTGCGCGAGTTGAACGAGTCTCACTCGCTTAGTCTGGCGTTTACCAAATAAAAAAAGCTAGACCTAAACTACCGTGTCCTTTTACCCCGCGGATTTGGAGAGATAGAATTGCCAGGCACCACGAGTGCATTGACATCTCGAAACTATGCACGAGAACTTTTGGCCAAATATTTCCTCGAAGCTTTGAGGGAAATTTTATTCATGAGGTTTTGTAAACTCGGAGGAGGTTTTCCAGAGTTCAAGAAACTTTATTCTTGTTTCGAGGCGATTAAACCAGAAACTTTCGATTTAGTTGAGATGAAAAAAAAATGGAAATATTTTATATTTAGTTGAGAACTTTATATTTAGTTGAGATGAAAAAAAAAATGAAAATATTTTTGAGTGATAAAATCTTTTATGTAAGAAGTCACTAGATTTTCTGGTACTGGTGATTAGTTCACGATTGGTTTAGCGTTACAAATCAATACTTCACGTCTTATTGAGCATTGAGATATCTCGATAATGAGCGGCTTCAGGGGGAAAATGTCAGAAGATAAGTTTTCGTTTGAAACTTCTGGACATGATTAATCATGAGACATTCCTTTTTTTAAAATCACTTGTTCTCAAGATCAATCGATGATGAATGGACGTATGAGAACTGGGTTATTACAGTTAATTGATTTGATGGTGATATTTTTATATCGTAATGAATAAAATTATGGTTAAATATTACTGGATCACTGGAGTGAAATGGTTCTATCGCTGGAAAAAAAAATTAATTAAAAAAAATTCGCAATCTTGACGTTCTCGCGCTCACGTGTCATCGCGTGGCAATTTAGTTGATCATAGCAGGCGTGAAAAATGAGAGAACGCGTGGCAAAGCGGATCGCTTTCAAAGGCGCTCCCTTTCATTAATTACTCCCCACCTTATGCCGAGTAAGGCTGCAGCTCGGAGTACCCACTACACCACATCGAGTATCGAAACTCATGCATATACATGGATAAACCCATTGGTATCAGGCTAATGCAAGAACGTGGGAAACTGCCTTCTATTCATTGTATCAAACCCCATTTTTTAAATATTTTCTCAGTAGATATATTATTTATGAATTAGTACGTAGCTGTTGTTTTTTCTCTTGAAAAAATGTTGAACAACGAATTTCTCAAACGTGAATTAAGGAAATTACGTGAGAGCCTTTGAATTTTGACATCGGCCATAAAAAACTGGACGGTAAAATCATTTTAAATAGATGACTGGAGTTATTGTTGATAATAAACTAGCAATTTGCATCTGAACGGATTCTCACTTTATTGATATATAAAAATATAGTGCAATTTGATAAAACAGCTTGATTTTTTAATTTGATTAAGAAGTCGTAGAAATACGCTTTTAAATCTCTGATTTCATCACTATTACCGATGGTGCCTTAATTCAGTAAATCTGCAAACCTGATTTTCTTTTTCAAATCATATGACATAACGAAACGCAGCAACTACTAGAGTGAATCTCATTAAACTCTGCATGGTTATCAATGCTTTAAATAATTACTAATACCATCTTGCTGGAAAGTCACACAATATTTTTTTTATTTCTGTCAGAACATCAGAGGTTCAACTTTCGGAATAATTACGATATCGTTTATGCTCCTAGAAAAGATTGCAGAAAGCAAAACTAAAATATTTTCAGATGTATCATTTTTCGATGACGATCGTCCCGATGTTTTTTTTTCTCTGTGGAACAAACGTTGAACAACGAATTTCTCGAATGTGAGCAGAAGAAATGACACGACCCTATCCAAGATACAGTTAGGTTTTCCAATTCATCAGTACGCAGGAGACGTTACCTACCAGGAACGTGCGTGCGAGAACGTTGTATAGACGAGGTCGATTCTACCTTTTTTTTTTTTCTCAAGAAAAAAGATAAATCTAGGAAACAAAAATTAACTGTCCTGAAGTGTTCATCGTGGATATGTGAGAGTAACCGGAAAAGCTTCATTGACAACTGCTCTGGTGGCATGCAAATACCGGAAAAAATTTTAAGTAAAAAAACGAGTTTCAATTCTTATCAGCGCCAGTGATAGCTGTCGTTATCTCGACGACACCCATCACAATTGTCTCCCAGTAGTGCACTGAGTAGTGGCAAATGTTGGAAGAGGTCGTGGATTTTGTTATCGTGAAATGGCTGTTATTAAATAGAAAATCGGAACAGCAAGAAATCCATAGTAATCGCTCATTGTAAAATTGGAAATTGAGAACCCACGCATAGAGTTGTCACCTCGACACACCCGATACACGTTCCAACGTATGCTAAAGCCCAACCGGGTCACCGGAACAAACGTAATCCGGTCAAGCGTCGTCTTAACTCAGCTTTTAAACGTCTTCGTGACACGCAAGTACATCAGGGCCTCTCAAATCCCCTTATCGGGATTGTCTTTTATTTTACCCTTTATTTTATTGCATAACAAATAAGAATTGATCCAGAGTTGATTCAACATCAGCCGATAGAATTATTGGCCTCAATTACAGTTGTAATTTTTTAAAACTGACTTTATTTTTACCCTGGTTTAATTTTCTCTTTCACTTTTTTGTTTCAGTGGATGAATAAAAGTAATTGACGCAGCAAAAGGGGAGCATGGAAGAGCATTATGCGGCTTCGATCGATAATCCAAGTGCAATTGGTGCAAGTACGTACCCACGTCACAAGTAAATTACACCATTGAAAAACTTGGACATTGAGTGAAACTTCTCTTTGATTGAATTCGTCAAATAATTACCCGTCATTTACGTTTATATATAATGAAGGTGGATGGGGCTCATGATACTCTCAGTCTTGCGAATAATTTCACGGTGCAATTGAGTGAGAAATCCAGGTGTTGGAAATTCAATTCTACCTCTTTATTGATTGTCTCGCTTACATAATGCGGCACAATGCAACACACTACAATATTGTATGCATAATAAAATAAAAACATTTCAAAAGTTAATCGTGACACGAATAAATTGAATTCCAACACTAGGTGGCAGCTATTGTCTAGGAATCATCATTGATATGAACTTACCAACGGAGTGACTTGTGCATCCACTGGTAAAGTAGATCTCTACTCTTCTAATCGTAATTTTAAAAAATATGTAAAATTACTCACCATAGATGCAAAATAGAACTTCTCAAAATCCCTCTCGTGCAGACGTGCTGCTGTGAGGGTCGTTGCCGTGTGTCTGCCGTGTTTTGCAAGTACATCCTCTCCCTTCTTGCAGAGCCAAGAAAGTACCTGCAGCGTTGAAGAAAAAAAATGAGCAAAAAAGGAATGAAACATGAGATCCCGAATAAGAAAAAAAGATGAGAAAAAAAAGGCAACGTCTTGAGACAGGATTCAATTTTTCTTGGGGCGGGCGGTACGTTTCGGCCCAAATGAGCGAACACACCACACACAGCTACACAGCTCACAAATATACAGACACATGAGCTCTCGTTTTCTCGTTTTCGCTTTGGGCCAATTGGATCACGACCCCGAAAAAAAAATATTTAAGACAAGAAAAAAAAAAAAAAGTAAAACGGCAAATCAAGCAAAAATCAAGAAGAAATATGTAAGAAATATGGCGGCCTTTCTTCATTGAGTGCATCATCATTTTGGGTAGCGTTTGAGGCCGAACAGGCCCCGAGGGTGTTGTATCGTCTCATCTCCAGATATTCCCAGGTTATTCGGGTCACTGGGCCGAGCCAAGGACCTACCGCCCTCGCGTCAAAATATAATTAATGAAACTTGCTCAAAATTCAGATCAACCAGCAAATTCCACTTACATTATCACCGACAAATGATTTTAAAATAAAATGAGGAACTCCATAAAACAACCACACCAACCGGATCTAAACGAATTTGCGCAATACATTGTTTCACAAGCTGAGAGAACAGAGAGAAGCGCAATGGTAATAAAGTCAACCCCTTTGGCGTTTCTTTAGGGACAACTATTTAACTTTCGCAATCCAACCTCGTGCCCAGACTTTATTTATATGTATAATGCTTTAGGAATTCCTTTCAACCAATTCTCTTTGTCTCACTCACCGACTCCATAAACTTCCACCCCCCCCCCTCCTCTTCCCCACAACAATCTTATCACTTGTACATTTTATTCAAATCAATTTAATCAGACTACAAAAAGAAATAGAATCAATTACAAACGTCAGACTCGTGTGTACACAATTAACAGTCCAAACATACTGAATAAATTTATTTTTCTCGGGGGTTTTTCAGCTCCCATTGTAAATTCACCCCCCCTCCCCTCTCCCTTCCCGCTCCCACCCGCCCTTTCGTCACCCACCATATCATTCATACCCAGGATATTCGAGTTTAAAGAGAGAGATAATGTTTCTCATTTTTTTATCATCGTGTACACAACAGCCATTGCACACACAATGTTGGAATATCTCAAATAGAGGGGAAGAGGAGAAATGCTGAAGTAGAGGGAGACGAGTAAAGGGTCCCCAGTGAGAAAAGGCCTCTCTCAGTTGCCTATAAGGCGTCATGTATGGCAAAAGAGTTTGTATCCAGGAGTAGCCAGTGTTCGTTCACTTATTTGCATGAACGTTCAGGGCATAACAATGGTATCGAGGTACAGCTAGGTACGGCTACTTTGTTCATATGCCTTATCCTAGACAGCAGTTGAGACTGGACAAAGAGTAAACGAGGCATTTGTCCTGTTGTACATTTAAACGATGCCCCAGACTCTATTTCCTCTGTTACTCTCTCTCTTTCCCCAAACTTCTCCGCCCTTTAATGCATCCAGTAATTTTCTCTTCATCATGCAAATTACCTGTCTCTTCAGAATTTTCGAAACATCAAGTCCCTTACCTCCCTCGCTTGTTCCTCAATCGTTCGTAAAACAGCCAAATTTCTTATGGTAGCACGACGCGTCTCGAATGAACTCTCGAGTCGTGTTGCTGCATTTCCAACCTCGTCCATTAGTCGTCTCGCACGTTTCACTGCACCCACTGTATACTCCAGGTGTGACAGTGGAGCAGCACGCTCCTCGAGCAAAGACAGTGCCTCACTCGCCTCTCTGGTGGTCCTCACTGACGATGACTCGGTCAGAAGACGACTCAGGGGGGTCAGGGAGGTGCCTACATTAGTGCAGTCTTTTAATTCCGACATTTCGAGCACTAGGCGACGACCCGAGGCTTGCCAGTCTGACATTAAAGAGTCGTATTCCTGAAAAAGACATTCAGGCTTAATGCTTTGTTTGTTTTAATGGAGAGTCGTGCAGTGAGAGAAATTCTTCTTTACCGAGAAAATAATGTGCAGGTTAATCGCATATATTTTAGATTGATTTTATACCGTATTTATGTGATTGAATATTCTATGGAGAGAAAATTTGCACTTGAAAATTGGAATGTGACCTTTCACCTACCAAGGGAGACTTTCATATTTCAAAAGGTTTCAACCTTTTTAGATTAATTTTTTCTATGTTCATGTTTGGAGAGAAAAGGGACATCTACAAAAATAAAGAAAATTTTGGAATTTTAATTACACGAATCTGTTAATTTTTAGAAGTGTTTATCGTTGAATTCAAACAATTTTCTCAACTGGAATTCATGGTCTATCGAAAAATAATCTCCATTATTCTCAATGATCTGCTCTAAAATTCTGTTCAGATTCCATGCATTACAAAATAAAATGCGATACTTGCATAAAAAAAATACAACAATGCAATTGCCAATGATCAAATTGCTTGAGTATACGTGAGACACTTGAGGAAATTTTTTTTCTGTCTGCAATAAACGAAATTCTGCTCGTTAAGAATTGGCACTGCTTACCTTGTAGAAAGCAATCCACTGGTCCTGATCGAATGAGTCCCTCCTCCGCGGGAATCTTCGATTAATCGTGGCGTCATCGACGCTCGATATCTAGAATAGAATACAATGGAATGCGATACAAATGAAATTCAATGAAATTGAACGGTTCGTCGATTCGAATTAGATCTGCAACGTGATCCTCATTGATTCCTCTCGTTCCAAGTGGCCGTTTACACGGTACACATAACGCAAGAATAGAAACAGGGGGAGAGAGAGGCTGATCAATTGGTAATTGAAAGAATGGACACAGGGGGAGAGGTAGAAGGGGATACAAATGAAAATGCGGGTTATACTCATTGGAGTCTATTGAATGGTTTCGAGTACCCCCAGAGTGAAATTTACTTTGATCGACAATGGGGGAAGAGGCCAATTACCCCATACAACCTAAACTTTTTTTTTTTTCTTCAATCCTCCTTTACCATTCATTCCGAATAATAACTCATTATTACCGTCAATTTAATTGAATCGATAAACAGCTATACAACAATTGTACAAATAAAGTTGTGGGTTTTAGAATCCAGGATGAAATTACCTTGACGTGACTCCGGGGAAATTGCGAGTCGACAGACTGGTCCTGATTATTTCGCAGTAACAGAGCGAGACGCACGTGTACACGACCCTGTACAAGTACAAGTGCTCTGTCTAATGTTTCCAGATCCTCCTCATTACCTCCTCGAATAACTAGTGTCCATCCGTTCTTCGTACGATCAGAGCTGTGGGAAATAAAAATCATTACGTAAAACGACGGAAAAATGCATCGAAAAAGGTGAAAAAAAAACGAATGAGCAGATGAGAGGAACAATTTATCTGCAGTCCCTTTGGTTTTATGACCCAACATTCAGCCCTGTTTTGCTTCCAATTTACCTGTGTAGTCTCGCGAGGTACAAAAGGTATGATGCAATTTCCCTCGGGCAAATTTTTTCCCTCCCCGTTGTCTCATTCTCAAACTCCAGCACGAGCCTGCCACTCGCGTCGTCCGCATATCCTGTGTATGGAAAAATTCAATTTAATTCTCACTCACTCACTCAAACAATTTTTCTTTTTTTTTTTTACAAATTCATTCGTCGAGTTAGTGAGAGGGGTATTATCGATCAGGCACGACACATATTCGTGCCTACTATATAAACTCTCGAAGTAGTATATAAGAGCGTTCGGATATCCTGGGATCCGGGTCACATCCTGAATTCGACTTTATTGACACGCTGACGGTGGGTTACTCTTCTCCGTTGGTTAGGGGGGATTCTCGTGTATATGTATACGAGAAGACACGAGCGAGATCACGATTGCGGTAAGTAGGTAAGGCCGATGGCCAGAAAGCCATTCCAGTCGATTTGGTTAACTTATTTCAGACGGTTTTGTCAATCAAAGAGTTGCAAGAGGGGCCATATTGAAATATTCATCCCACACTTGCCTGGTAATCGCAGTCCACAATGAAGAACACGTTCTGGTAAATCGTGAATCGACCTTGGGGATGGCACTTCCTCGAGTCTCTTTGCCCCTGAAAACCAAAATTAACTACGTTAATTCAGGAATGACATGTTGTTGAACAATTACTTGTGAATGTCAAGTAAAATCCCTTGAAATTTGAACAATGACGAATTTCAGAGAAAAATTGACCTGGAATTGAGTAAAAAAATACACGTTTGAGAAATTCAGATGCAGTTGAGACTTAACAGGATGCCAGTAATATTAGAAAAATTAAATCCAATCCAAATTTCCCAGGAAATTCTTATCAGAACTTCCTCAACATATAGTCAATTTAAGTACTGATGGCTTTGAAATTTTTAAACGTCAAATGCACAGGAAATTTGAATATATATTATCAGGGACTAATAATCTTCGAGTTTTGTAAATGGAGGCGACACTGCTAGAAAAATCGAATCCAATTTAACGAGATAAAATCTCAATATTTCAAATTCCCCTGGAAATTCAATAGAAATCAATTTTTTTCTTTCGAAAAAAAGATAAGAATTTCCCAATGAACATGAATTGTCAATCAAAACCCGAATATCGAGAACCAAATCACACGAAAGTTCCTCATAAATCAAAATTACTAAATATCCATACCACAATTAAATTCTATACTCCTCAATAATTGCATTTTCAATGCTAAAATTCCAATTGCCACAAGCTGTCCAGAAATTTGGGGAAAAAAAATCTTCAACACAACACCAGAATAAAATTGGTTATTTTCATTCACCGTAACTCATCTAATCTGAATAATGATCGATGGAAATTATTCGACTGAAATAGGCCCATAACTCGTGTACAGCGGAAGTGATTAAACTCTCAAATGGAAACTGGAAACTGACAAGTGGAAACCCAGCTGTCTAGCATACCTCGCGCGGTAAAACCTATCTCTGGCGGCTAAACAGATAGGTAGGATGATCGAAGCTGCGGTGAAGTTTGGTGGGAGGAGAGTGAGAGGGGTGAGTAGAGAGGATAGAGGGGGGGGGGTCTTTATAAGTTAAAAAAAATAAACAGGAGAGAAAAAGAGACAGAATGGGAAGGACCACCCGTCGAATAGCAATAGCCAATGCCGGCAGGCACTACTGCACGCGGTGTGCCACTCTGTCCTCTCTTACCTTTCCTACATCTTCTCTTCAGCCTCTACTCATGAAATGCGATGCTCGTAATTGTCGGGGCGTTCCCAGCCGACAATTCCAACGAGTATATACAACGGAGGCTCGTTCATTTCAAGTTTAAGGCACACGCGACCTTTTTCCATTATTTCCTTATTTCCTATAGTTATTATTTTCTTTTTCCAACAAATTATTTTGTTTCCTCACCAATTTCAAATGAAATTGAATCTAATGTGAGAATCGATTGCCCGAGTGAGTCAGCTGTAATATCTCAACTGTAACTTTTTTTTCTTCCAATTCCCGTTTTAATAATTCCATTGTTCTTTCACAATTCAATAAAGCTATCCAATAAAAGTAAATGAAATGACGCAATAAATCATCGGTTAATGCTAACGGTATCGAGTCGAGCTGCTTGAAAAGTATTATTATTATTATTTTTTCCTCTTCTATTCTAATGGCACTGCTAGAAACAACTGCAATTGAATTAAAGGTGTGGAAAGGTTACATGAACGACCGGACGTTGGAAATACGCAAATGACTTCCGGTTAATTGTTGAATAGTTGGATTTTAAAACTCACCAAAGCCCATTCTGACCTCTTCCTCGTCGTCACTGTCAATGTGCTTTATACCAGCGACCTCAAATGTTTTTGATTTTTCCATGACATTACCACAGCCACAATGATCATCACTGTGGCCAGTTGTATCCTCGATACCGCTGCATTTACATCCAAGTAATGGATCATCAGTGTCAATATTTCTACATGCTGGACATGGAAAAATAATATCATCAAGGCTGACACGCTCTATTTTACGTTCAACAGTGACAAGAAGAGTGCCAATGAGATTGGCAAGCTCTTCTGGACAATCATCATGAGATGAATCGAGAGACCTGGTGCCATTGATAACAGACTCGAGGCAATTTGGCCTTTTCAGATCCTCTATCTTCATTCTTGCCTCCTCCTTGCGTCTACCAGTCTGCCGTTGATCCAGTCTCATGGTCGGTAGCTTTGGACAAGTCAACTTGTACTCCTCATCGGTCACTACCTCTTGGGTAATTGTGAGGGGGGAAAATACATGCGGAGGCTCGAGCGTCGAACCCAGTGTATCTTCGAGAATTTTACTTGCACCATCAACCTTCTCCTTGTTTATGAACTCGTCCTCCCAGTCGAGTATTCCTCTGGTACGCATCGACGTTCTCCAGACAAGAGCAATCTTCAATCATAAAGTGTGGTAAAATAAACATTTTATTACAATTGAATAAATGAAGCACTTAGTATCACATTCTGACTGGTAATAAATGTCCGTTATGGATAAATAAACATGTGGAGATGATACGAGGAATGTGAGGGGCTCTCTCGATAAATCGAGGGGAATGAGATACCCAATGAATTCATGGAAATTAATATTGAAAGCCTACACCCATGCCAACCTCAACAATATCGTTGATATACTCTTGGGCCTTCGTGGAATCTGACGGTACAGTATTTCTCACACAGAGATAACACTCGCCGTGTCTCAAGGATGATGATTCCAGTTCACCAAGCTGAAGAACTAGACCTCTACCTGACAACGTCAGCGGCCAACCGTCTGGCAGTGACTCGTCGTCCTGAAATCCATACAATTTTAACACTTTAGTATTTATTTTTCTCCTTGCTTTCAGCATCTCCTCTATCATTGACGTCATCTCCCCATATCTTTCACTCTCTTTAACTTTCTTCGGAATAGAAGGTTTCCGACGGGGTAAAAATCATTATTGAAGTGATAAATCAAGATAAGTCGCAATTGACTATTGACCATCTCTCAATGAATATCTTGGAGTGAAAGAAAGATGGAAAAATGTTTGTAATAGCATTTTTTTGGAGCCAATGGAGGGCTAACAAATGTTATCATACGAATTCCACTATCTCCCACAGACCGGGAGGAAAGATTAAAAAAACGACTGAGAGATAAGTCGACTCATTTCAGTTAACCACTTTGCTATTCAAATGCCCTCGTGCATCTTCGAACTATGAGTCATTGTGTAGTTACATTTCGTTGCTGGTGTGTCACTATTAATCCAGAAAATAATTTCCCAGATTTTTTGGGAAGTGACAAAGTTAACAATTTATTTTAATCAATTTATTTTAATCTATAGAATTATCGCAGATTTTTTAGGAAAACTGTGAGACCGAAGTGAAGAAATTTTAGGTAAAAATTAGACCTCAAGGGGGTGAAACGAGGGACAAAGTTTAGTGTTATCACAAAAATGAGTCTCCCAAGTCTAATTTATCCAACAAAACTTGACTTAAAAAAATAGTTGATTATTATTTCGTCCCACGTTTCGCCCTAAAGCTGTCTAATTTTTATCCTAAATTCCTTTCCGAGTGAAATGCAAAAAGCGATCAGATGCCTTTTCTCGCATAGACTCCCATAAATACCCTCTTATTTTATTTTTCTCCCGACTTAATTTATTTTTTAAACTAGGGGTTGAGTCATGCCTGAAGATTTTTCGGGGAAGCGGGACTAACTCGATTCCATGGGAGATTACTGCGCTAGGCATGGAATATAAGGTGGAAAGGGTATGTATGGTGGCGTGCGAGAGTGCTTGTCCCGTGTGGAGGTTCAGGCACCGTAGGCACTCTACACGCTTCTTCCGGGTTCGATCGCGGGCCCAAGAGGGGGGGGGGGGACCCACGGTTCCCCCCTTACCTATCCCATTCTCAGTAAAACTACACTCTTGGCCTCCCGTATGGGCTCCTCTCGCGCTTGACTATCACACAATGGCGTAGGGTTTTGCTTCAGGATTTACTGTCGAGTATATTTTTCAACAGCACTATTTCCCTTTAAATTTTTTCAATTCTCCACTGATGGACAGATTTTCGTAATAATTCAAGTCATTTATATTCCTTTCTCCCCGTCGCACGTGGAGAAAAAAAATTTTCATTCTCATTTAAAACTCTCTATCCATCTCGCTGTTGAATGGAAATGCAGTTGAGATAACTGCATAGAATTTTAAATGAACATACCGTTGGTTGAAGAGAAATAATAAACTCAGGGATAAAAAAAAATTGGAAAAATGATCTGAAATTCAAGTGTACATTTCAATTGCTATCAAGCTCAATCTGTACGTTAAAGTCACGGTCACAAGTCACTGACAACCGCAATGAACATTTACGTTAATACAACATTACGTATTTACCTTGGTATATCTAAACACACTTTGGATAAAATAAATTGATTTTAGCTGTGGGCTACTACTCTCTAAGTAATCACAGAGCGAATGTAGCCACGCGTCAACCTCCTCTCTTGAGTGTAGCTCTACCTGTCACCGGCTCATTAACTCATTCTCCCTCTTTTACTTTCTTTCAACTCGGAGGCAAATCGGCAAATTATCCCTTACACATGTACACCACATGTGGAATATGCGTGTCGCATCGCAAAACTCGCTGTAACATCGGTTTCACTTCCTCCTGTCGTCTTCCTCTTTCATCTTTCTCTCTCACCTTCATTGGTAACTATCAACCGATTTTCTCGCTATTCTGTACGTATCGAGTATCGTTGCGTGCCAACGTCGTTATTACGACGTTAAAACGACATGGGGAATTGAGATGAGCCACACGGGTTTGTATCATCGAACATTAAAAAACAACAACATACGAACCGGCTTCAAACGATCTGAGTTTACCCTGAAGGGATAATGAAGACATTTTTTACGTATGAATTCCACGAAAATTGCCCCTACGATGCGCAATTACCAACGGGGTAAGACCGTGAAAATCGTGGCCATTTGAATAATTCACAACTCTGATTGGTAAAAATCTGAGAAACAAATTGTAAAAAAGATATAAAAAATACCACGAATGCGTGGAAACAAGCGGTAGAATTAATTTTCATTCAGTGACTCGGCGGCTTAATAAATGTTTCGTATCAAATCATAACGAGTACCACGTATCATATTGATTAAATTTTAATTACAACTTGTAATGAAATAAATTGTTAAGTTACCACAGCGGATGCCGCTCAATGATGGCGCCTCCACGGAATTTATTCACCAGTTAAAATTGTTATAGGAAGTTGTGTATAACAGTGCAGACGAGAACAGTCGTATGGTTATTCCTAACACTAGCTGGCGTCGTACTTATCCCAGTGCATAGTTACTCCTCTCCACGCGTATCCCTCTCGCCTAATTAGCTTCTCGCGCTTTTGCTGCCGTATTCGTTTTCCATCGTACATGCAGTCAACCGAGAAGCTGTGGTACATTGTATCCTTCCTACGAATATGTACGTGCGAGTAATGCCCCACCAAACGACAACTCAATTATACAGAGCAGCGGCCAGGTTGAGAGGAACGGGATTTTAATGGTGACAATGGTGATCGCGAATATGGACATTAGCATTTAAGCGTGGTGCAGGTAGTCGAGATACTGGGAGATTAATAAGGTCTTGTCAATGCACAGGGGAATTTATCATTCATTTATTGAATGAATGATGGGAAAGATAACGTTGCAAGTAGAATTTCCGTCTTCAGGGTGAAGTGGAAAAAATTGAGACGTTTTAGGGAGAGTGTGGATGTGTGTGGATATGTGTGTGCAAACATGAATCGTCTGTCTATAGGTGTTTTCAGTCGGTATGAGTATGTTTTGGTTTTTGTGGCTTTTCTCCGAACTGTTGCGAAATGTTTAGAATGGTTTTAGGAAAGAGAAGCAGAGGAGAAACAGAAGGAATGAGTGAAGAAGGGGCTTTTGGCAAATGTCTGGAGGGTGAAATCTTTGGTTATTGGGAGGCAGTTGATCTGGAGATATCATAGATGTACAGAAAGATGTACATTCTGCGTGCGATGATAAATAATTAAAGTTGATAGTTAAATCGTTTTTATAGTATTGAGACAATCCGTATTCATAATCCAAGACGTTTATTGTATGAGGACAGTTTTTAGTGGTGAGATCAGGATTGAGGCAGACAGGGTGATTTCTTGATTGTTTGTTAATATTTGCGGGTGAGAGGATTTTGATGGAAAAATTAAACACACAGAGGGAAAATTTTTTGAAAAATTACGTGCCTGTTTTGTAATTTGACAATCAAAATAATATTCAGTAAAAACTACGGAATAGTTACGCACTTTTTCGGGGAACTTTCAGGAAAAAGTATGGAATGTTCGGTGAAAAAATGCAGATCTGTTCCGTAATTTTTAGTGAACACTGTTTTGGCTGGCAAATTAACGAATGTAATTTTTCAAGAATTTTTCTCTTTGTGTAGGAATTTTTTTTGAAGGGTGTGTAGAAAAGCTTTGGGAAAGTTTTCGTAAAACTTTGGGATCCTTAAGGTTTTATAGGGATTGATTGACAGCTTTGATGTTTGACATGAAAACTAGGGAAGCAGATAACTAGGGAAAGCACGATCAAAGTATTTGGATATTCTTCATTGAAGTAAAGAACAGAATTTTTTTTACTCAGTCGTGGGAAGAATTGATTAAATTAATTGTAATTAGAAAACTGTGAGTAAATCCGTTGGCGCGAGGAATCCAGTGGATTGGGAGAGCACATAAATTCATTACCACAATTGAAACTGACGACTTGAATAAATTGTACGGAAAGTTCTGCTGTCTATACAACAATTGCTGAGTTCCACGTAATTCCCCAGTCTGTCAATTAAAACCGGGACACTGGGATCCCGAATCCTCAGCTTCCTCCTGCCATTTTTCCCACTTCTTGAACTTATCTCAAGTCTTCAAAAAAATTGGAAATAATTCCTCCGGAAAATTACTAATCTAATTTAAAAAATCAGAGGAAACCGATTCCAGTTCAATGACACCATAAGAACGAGTAGAAATCTGGGAAATTGAAGTGAATATTGTCTTCGTACATTCAAAGAGGAGTACGTAGTTTTAAGTATCGCATTACTCATTGAAAATTCAGCGTAATTCGATACTAAATATTCATGTATCACTGACACGTCGCGTAATCTCAGAAATCGTCGTTTTCCTGCTACTAAAAAATTTGGAATTCCGCTGAATTTCCCAAGAAATTTTACATTTTACGATTTTTTCCGTCCTCCATTTAATGTAATGTCGCTCTCCCAACCATTACAACTTTACTGTCCATGAAATTTCCACTTTTTTCTCCACAGTCCGGACCCAAGTGATCTCAGGAGAAAATGGTGAGACACCGTTGCAGCAGGTTGAAGGGTCCAATGTTCAAACGAATGCAATTCAATAATATTCTTCTTTCATCAGAGGAAAAAGTTGCATTCCATTCAAGTGAGTAATCATTGTGAAAAAAACTTGTACACGGATTTCAAGCTCCTAGTGTTTTATGGGGTCTTAACTATTCTCGGAATTTTAATAAATTTCATGGAATCTTCAAAGATTTCGAGGAGCCTCCGGGGGTTTTATTGTACTTCAATAATTTTCAGAGAACCCTGGAGGTGCCCCAGACGTCCAAAAGGTATCAGAGACCCTCCAAAGGGTCACAACGTTATCTTAATAACAGACAGGCGTATCTGCATAGAGAACTCATTGCACTTACGCTTGTCTCGAGGTGTCCATATACTTTCAATCGTTTGAAGTAGAATTTCAAGGTTTTAGAGAGTTAACCCCACAAGACCGGAGTCGATACCATATATGACCACCGCGAGAGTACATGTCTCTTTCCAAAGTTCACTATTTCCGAAATTATTACTAAATTATTAATGTTTAAAATTTTTAAACGACGATCACTCTCAGGCGGCCCAACCAGAGACTCCGTTTCTTCCAGTTCTACAGAAGACCGACCGACCCCCGGGTGCTACAATAATTTTTCTACCGCCGTGGGGTTACGACCCCTTTACAAAGGAGGGAAGTGCAAATAAATAATAATAATGAGGGGAAAGTGGATAGGGGAACGGCGAATTCCGGAAGCGCGACAAGAAATACTAGAAGACGTACTAAGGAATGTTTGAGAGAAGGACAGAGGGGAGGTGGAGGGTTAAACAAATGTATGTAGAGTAAACACGTGATAATAGATATGATAAATGTAACTGGGTAAACTGTAAAAATGTAGAGGAGAAACAGGGATGGACAGGATTCGATGTAAAACAAAGAAACATTTCTAACATCAAATAAATAAAATGAATTGAACATTGAATTGATTTCAACCCCTTTACTAAAACCCCTTCAACTCAGGATTTCGATAAAAAAAATATAAAACTAGATCTCATAATTTTCAAATCTGGAAATCTAATCTCCCGAACCGAAAGACCTCTACACCCCGATAAAATAGTTTAGTCGCCCCAAACGACGCTTCCTACCTATTACCACAATTCGTTCCCTACTAACGAATCGTGGTAACAGTTAACAAGCCTCGTTTAATGCAACTGAATTCCACCTTCTCTATCACTGCATGCCTCACTATTTCCCAGTCTTTCCCCCTCCGGAATCACCAATTATCTCGATAATTCGATAACACGTGAAATAAAAAATTGACATGTCACACATTATCACTTAACAACTCCAATAATCACGAGCCCTCTCAATGAATCCATTGTCCAAGTATTTCAACAACTCAAATCATTAGTTTTATCCAATTGACCGGATGAACTAATTGATTCGATAGTCCGTGATATTCCTTTCTCCCAAGTACCACCATGGTTCCTCGAATCTCCCCCTATCTTTATGCAACTTGAGTATGTGCTTTTAGGCACTGGTGAACTTAATATATACTATCGCTTTCCGGCTCGTCGCGCGTCACGGAGCACCCACCAAACCCCTCATGAGCCACCTACGTTGTAAGGCCCCCCATATAATGCCCAAGACCCATATAAAGAACGGAGAGAAAAAAAAATTCCCTCCCAAGTTGAAAAAAAAAAAATAATAATAATAAACGTTAACTCAATAATTAGGTGCATTGCAAAACACCGATAACAACACCCATCGCTCCCCCCCCCCCCTCCCCCCGCCCGACGCAGGAGGAAAGAGTCATAAATTTTGATCCGCTTGACGTAACCGAAAATTATCAATCGACTTGATTAGTCTGGTAAAGAATTTCTTGGTAAACTCCAGCCATTGACCCCATAATCGTAATCAGAATTCTATTCATTCATTTACGTGTTTTCCTCCCCCATTTATTTTCAATCACTGACCCGACAAAATGACCCGTCCCACGAGTGAGACAAAGAAAATTCAAACGCAATAATCTATCATGAAATACATTGACTTTCATTTTGCCCTAAATGCACTGCCGATTGAAGAATTAGCATAGATATTTTAAAATGAAAAATGAGAAGTGGAATGGAATGAATACGCCCACGCGCAGGCGTCATGCCGCCACGATTACGAGAATTCGCGCCATTGACTCCCTATATATACCTGAGTATTTCGACTTACCTCGAATGAAAGAAATGAAAGGGGGAATAAAATGAATATAAAAAAACGGCCCATTCGAGAGAAGGAGTGATAGAATGAAAGAAGGTGAACGAAGCGAAAATAAAAAAAAAAAAAAAAGGATAAAAATTGTCTGAAAGAACGGGGGATAAGGAGGCATGCCAACGAGCGTGTGGGCAGCGCTCCGGAATGTACCGGACACGCGAGATATATTCACTCTCAGGGGGCCCAACCAGATATATATACTTCATACACATATGCACATATGCACGTGTTATACATATTAACCCGCATAATAATTCCACGGCATCCTGTCATTATCGCCGACTGAGATAAGAACGGATATTCTACACTTCGTTACCATCCGTTACTTTTTCATACTCTGTCATCTCAATCCTCCCTCAATTTTCCATAACAAATTCTTCACTTCATTGAGTATGCATGGGCATTTTTTTTTTCTTACTACGTTTTGTTCGGTTTATCTCTGCCCATTTTTTTATTCTGGTAAATTTGCTGAGAATGCACTTACGGAAAGAGGAGAGGGGTAAAAAAGAAATTTTTTTTTTTCAAGTCCATATA
This sequence comes from Diachasmimorpha longicaudata, assembly GCF_034640455.1. Taxonomy (NCBI): domain Eukaryota; kingdom Metazoa; phylum Arthropoda; class Insecta; order Hymenoptera; family Braconidae; genus Diachasmimorpha; species Diachasmimorpha longicaudata. The sequence continues at coordinate 2,867,978 of NC_087235.1, read as the reverse complement.
TTTTTGCGCCAAAAATGGTGCCGCTTTGATTCGAACCCCTCTTTTCCATACTGTCGTAAAACACGATGCGCCTCTTTTCATGCCTACCTCACAAAACTTGCCAAGCGCATCATCATCATCATCATCGACGAAGACGAATGTGAAATAAGCTCGTAAATGTATAAGACCTCTTTTGAATGTATAAAGTACTTCTCGCACGAGCCTCAACTCTTCAGATACTTGAGTATCCCCCCGGTGAGATCACATAATTCCATGTACAACGTTGTGTAGTCGGCTCGTTCTGAGTCTGTAATTACGATGGTGTAAAATACGCCCAAAAATTTCGTCCACCAGAAGCAATACAAATTCATCAATAATCCCAGCAACTCTCTCACTCCCAAATCTCAACGATTTTCCCTTTCAATTTTACCTCATTCAATATCAATTGTTACGAAATAACTGTAGGGACACTATTAACGATGCGCACGAATAAATTTAAAGGACTTTACCGGGTGGTGATTTTCGCACGCTGTGGAACGCGACTGTGGGTGGTCTTTCACTCTATCTGTCCTGGGCACCAACCGGCTGGTTCACAGGATAAAACCTTTTACTGCCACTATACAACAACAGTGAAGTCTTCCAACGGTGTTAAGTCACTTCAACGAGGCATCATTGCACTCGGTAAAAATCAACAACAATAAATAAAACGATGAAGTGAATGAGAGAAATAAAAAATTTTCTTGAACGCACACGTGAGGCATAAAAATCATTGACGATCGAAGGTCAACTCACCGAGCAGGTCCCACGAGTGTGGGTAACACCGACCATTCACGACAACGAGACGCCAGGCGAGCCAACAAGAGGCGGTGTAACTGACCTACGACGACGATTCGTTCACCCCAAACGAATATAAAACTTGTCTCTTTATACATGCGTGTATGCTATTCGTGTTAGTCCCTGTCTCCCCTGTTTTTACATTAACCATCAACCACGCGATCAAATCGATCCACAAATATCACCAGAAGTCACTGAACAAAACTCTCAACAATTTTTTTTTATTTCACTCATTGTCAAGACATACCGCACACGAGGAATGAAACACACTCAACGCACAATGTGACAGTCCCACACCACAGGAGTAACAATATAATAATAATGAAATTCCGTGAATGACAAGAGGGGTTGAAACTGCTGGTGATCTCGGTGGCGAGAGACTGCAGTCGTAGGTGATCACGTCGCGAGCCACGGAACGGCAATAGCCCCGTGACGGTGGCTTTTAGCGCACGCTCGACCGTGCCAAACCCGTTCGTGGTACCTCCCCACTACCGCCCTTTTTTCATCCCCTCTTCTACCATATCTCGATGCAACACTACCAGTTGAGCTCGTAGTTGAAGGACTGGTTCTTATTTCTGTTGGTTTCGGGCCCCTCTTTCCATCCACACACCGTAGCCTCACCACCATGCAACTTCACTAGGGGGCGGGGAGGAGGGGCGGAGGGGAGGTGGGGACCCCTCTCTTTCTCCACCAATGTTCATCACAAACACACTATCCAAGTTCGTCGCCAAGTACAAACACTTTAATTCAAACAAATATGTGTGTGGCTGTGTGCACGTACAGTATTTGAAGCGCTCTGTGCGCACAACATATGTAACAAAACAAAAGGTTGAAAAGAACGTCTGTCGCGCCTTCTTCCGCCAAGCGCAGAACCGGTAAATCCTTGGTGAACCCAGGGGGCGCTTATAAATTCAGAAGGACGTAAGGGGTTGTGTGTGTGTGGGGGGGGGTGGAGAAGGGGGAAAGGGAGGGGGAGGGAGGAAGAGGTGGAAAACATTATTCCAAAGGGACAGACACAACTATTGAAACATTGGCCGATGAGGCTCATACCACAAGTAAACGCGTGGGACGTTACACCCAATTGTGGGTATGTGTGTACAAGGATGGTATATGTACTCTTGGCGCACTGGGTAGTCAGCTGATGATGATAATTCCGGTGTATCGCTCGACTGGAAAATGCGATCGAGGACGTTGGCGGTTAGCCTATTTAATCATTCCGCACCCTAGTACTGAGTTTGTCCTTGTACAGATGCCCTCAAAATATATTATGTAATTGATTAAGGATATTCAAGTACTCGAGTGATTTTTTCTTCGGTTGAATGTTTTTTGGGTTTTGGAGGTGTGCAGATGAGTTTACATTTGATGTTGATTTAGCCCTAAATATTTGAAAATGATTTTAGTGTTTGGACAGATCGAGATCGAAGCGTTAGAACATATTTTAAATGTCTGGCAAAATGGAAAAAGTATTTGACAATTGTTATTTATGAAGCATTTATGAAGAATTAAGTTTCCACGGTTGCAATCAGCTACTCTCGATTATAATTATATGTTATTCACATTCAGTTTTATCAAAAAACGATTTGATTCCAACGACTTGTTTATAAACGATCTATTGAAATGTAATTGGAAAAACGCGAAATATTCTTCATTTTAAAAAATTTTTTTTCACACTTTTTTATTAACATATTTCATGATTGAAAGGGATTGAATGTATTACCATGTGATCAGCAATAACTGTGAACGAAATGTGTGTAACAGTAATGCGAGAAAATAAATATATAATTCACTCACACTCTTTCTCTCTCTCTCTTACTCTACGTTTTTTGTCTTTCACTCTTTTTTCGGGGAATGCCTATCTTTTTGTTTTGGATGGAAAAGTTGTGGGGTGGATTAAAAAACTTTTAACGCCGTGCCATCGTCGACGCCCCAGGTAAAACTCCCTAGCACTCGTTATCTTTACACTCGTTTCCTCCGTTTGGGCATTCCAATGCTAAATCACCCGCGTGCAATTAAAAGTCTGTACGAGGGTGAAATTGAAACAAAAAAAAAAAGGGGGAAAAACATACATCCTATTCTTATCTTTATACACGTCTGCCATGAAAACTTTTTTTTCACCTCCAATTTTCATTTCATTCGCCCCCTCATCATCGCCAGGGTGGGCCATTGAAACACATCATCGCTCGTTCCGACGATTCGATAATCGGATCAATTGAAAAAACTTTCACCCAATCTACGTGTGTCCCAACACCCCGGACTCACCATATACGAAATAATAAATGAAAGAAAGTGATCCCCCGAGTGAAGAACAGTTATTACGGGAATTTTTTTTCTGTATTTTTTTTTTGTGTAATTCGTTTCGTTGAACAGATGGTGGATGAAAGTAAAAAGGGACTCACTGTTTCGGTGACGGTGCTCTTGACTCTCCCGAGGAGGACGGAGGCAGGTGAGAGATAAGACTCGACAAAGCTCTCGAGGTTGCCATGATAAGCGCAGACAAGGATGTCCCTTGCTTGTCTCGTGAGTTGATCCAAGACTTTTTCACCGTATATTGGGCCCAAGAGGTTTCTCACTAGAGATGCGACATCTCCGCGGTTCTGCGAACATTGGAGAACGACATAAATAATAAATGTTTGATAAAAAAGGCTATTGAGGATGTCAAACAAAAAACTTTTGTAACATCAAGGAAATAAAGAATTGAATTGAAATGATAAATGTTTGAGTGAGATAATTCCATTAGCATCATCTCATTATGACCACTTCCAATCAAGAGATGCTGGCCGACGTGCATTACTAATTAAAGGAAAATAACCGGGGTAGAATTTGGCAACTGGTCAAGGTATGCGGCCAAAAATATTTTCGTAAAATTATCCTCTACTAATAATAATCGGGGAGAAAATCTGTGAAGCAAATTGCAGTCGTGTTGTAAGGGGCGACTATAGGCAGTTTAAAGCACAGGTTATTGGACTGAGATTTTTCATAAATTGAAAATCACATCATACAACTCTAGAGCAAATATAACTGGCCCAAAAAAATATTCATCATTTGTTAGTCAAGCCGGTACAGAGATCGTTTCTTTCAAAGTGTTTGAATCGCTATAACAAATTAGTTCTTTCCAAATTCAACAAAAATTTCTTAATCGCCCTTCTTAATTAAGTCTCTAAGGGTTTAAGGTCAATTAAACCCTTTAACTGGTTATTTGATGAAAAATGGATTTCGGTTCGTGCTGGGAACCCCCCACAAGTGCAAATACCTATTTCGCTCGCACCACGTGACTGCCACCCCTGGAAATTCACTAAAAATTTCCCAGACTTCCTAATGAACCGCCATAAAAATTTAATCCATTAATTTTGCCACGGCCACTCCATCAACATTTCTCGGATCATCCGGCCGTTTTATTCCAGTCACCCATAACTTCAAATTTAGAAGCAAGTGTTAAAAGGTCTGCGGGCTCCGGAAGTATCCTCAAGCGCCTGCGGGATCATTGATACTTTCGTGGGAATATATTTGCGGCTTAAAACCCGAAACAACCAAGTGGGATAATTTTTCCATGATGAAAGGGAGACGAAGCCGAGTGGAAGCAGGAGAGGGTGGGAGTAAGGTTGATGAACACAAAGAGAGAGAAAAAAAAACCGAAGAAGCGACATACTGTGCACGGCGCTTGCGTCAATATTTGAAGAGTTTACATCGTCATTGGTATGGGGAGAACAAGAGGAGTATAACTTGTACAGGATGCGGACTTGTCCCCCCCCCCCCCCCAAGGGAAATATGAGACGTGTACAGACTCCTCTGTCAACCCCGGCTATAGCTCATCCCCACAAAATGTGTTTAAATAAAACTCGATCGGCGATGAATACAATGTAACTGTTTGATTCGAGTCCCCTCTGTTTCTATAAGTTCCCTTTGCACTGCACTTGCGGTTAAAAATGATTTATTTCATTCAGAATACCACACCAGATATTTGGTCTGTGTGTGAGAGAGTATTTTGTGAGGCGCTAATTCCACGTGATTTATTCTACGCTGGGGGGGCGGAAAGGCAAAGTACATACACATTATCCCTCTTCTCTTTTGCAGCAGTAATCTTCGCCCCTTCAGCCCTTCGAAATACTCCTTTTTTTTCATTATCTCTTTTTCTCTTCCCGTGAACTCTCTTTAAACGCTTTTGGCTCGTGCGGTAAATATCAAAGGGGATTAATAATGCAAGAAAAAAAAAAGAGATGAATGAGGATGAATTTTTGAAGCGCTGAGGGCAGTGATGGGCGTCCCGTCGAGACGTCCGAGGCCTTTTTCATATTCATCGGACATTATTATTTTATCACTTTAAAAAAATGACGTGAATTATTTATGCAAATATTAATGGATGCGATGGGCATGCAGATCTCTTCCAGGAAGAGTTAATGAATGTGGACACTTGTCGATATAGGTAAGCCCCATGTGTGGGGGGGCTCGTTCAACTCACCCCTGTGAGAATTGGACACGCAACAGGCACAACCCTCTCCTCATTATCCCCTTGATGACAGTCATTGTCCTGGAGTTCCGGTCCATCAATCACCCCCCTGTCACGTGTATCAACGTCAACAGTGGTCTCATCAGTGATCCTATCCGTGGAATCGAGTAAACTCTCCGAGCCAAATCTCCTTGGCGATGTCCTAGTTACAGTCTCATCGATATCCCTGGTCAACGATGTCGTCCTAGTCGGTAAATTCTCTTTAATCTGTACAGCTGCATCCTTCGATTGATTCCCATCGTCTCTCAAGGGCGTCGAGTCATCGAGGTACCACGATGATGAAGTCGAGTGTCTCTTCTGACGATTACGATACTGTTGTTGTTTTTTACTCTGTCCACGTGATGACGATTCTTCACGTGCCGATGACAGTGCTCCCTTGCATTTTTTAAGATAATTCTTGACTTTCTTGGCACGACTTTTTCGACTCTCCTGACACCGTGAAAGGTCACTAGCATCAACAAATTCCTCGTCATCCTTGCTCTCATCGAAATTCTGACCCTCGTGATTATTATCAATCTTTCCTGCATCTGAAAACGGGACATCGGACGCCAATGTCCACGTTTCCTCCTTGTCTCCCGGTACACGACGCTCTGCGGGAATCACCTGGAAACAATAAACCGTTTTTCAATGATCAAATACTGGTGGTGGGGGTAAAATTCTATGGAAATATTTTAAAAATCGAAAATGACTTTATTGAAACGGTACAATAAAGAGAACATTATGGAGGCGTGGGAGCGTGTGTGTGGCGCGTTCTTAACCACGTTCTAACCTCGGCAACGTGTAACGATAAGACCCGCACTGCATCCCAGCACTGCATTGGATACAAAACGGGGAGGAGCTGCAGAGTGTATATTCCAAGTGCGCGTTCGGCATTCATCTACTTTACAACATCACCCGCCTTCTAACTGCGCACACTATCACGGCAACGTCGGGGCTTAAAATCCAAAGAGGGAAAGTTGTTTGCCACTCTTCCTCCGAGCTATATATTCCGCATGGTTTTGCACGAAATTCCTTTTTTTTTTTTAATCCACCTCAATTCCACCTTATTTTCGTTGCGACCCTTTCAATGCCGCTTTCATTCATATTTTTTTTTACAAGCGCGGATTTATCTAGAGAACTCGCTGGCAAATTTTCCATTATGCAAACACCGAGGCTCGAAAGTCTGATTTTTTTTCCCTTGACGAAGTGAAGTTACTCTGTTATTTGAGTTCATTGTTTTTTACTTGTCGGCGGTTTTGACTTAATATCAGGGTCAGTTGTAATCGATGAGGTGAAATTTATTTTTTGCATCGGGTTTTATGTAGTTCATTGGAAGTTTATAAGAGTGTTAAGGGGCAACGAAGCATGCGCAACATATCTGAGGTATCGTCACTCTGTTTATTTCACCGCTGAGATACCCGAAGGATGGATTTATCGACTTCACGTGCCTCCCATCTCCGTTGGGCGGTCGTTCAAAGAAAATTAAAAAAAATCTCTACTGTAGTTACTCTCACGCCTTCTATTTGCCAGCTAGCTACACCCTCTTTCTCTTTGACTGGGCTGTCGCTTCGGCGAGAAGAGGCCAAAGGAGTTGGGAAATGAGAGTAATGGTCGAAAAATCGATTCGATCGTTTTCAATTTAATGTAAACAACGAGCAAAAAATAATATGGAAAATTAATCCTCTGTACCTTTTTACGTCTTAACAGCTTCCAGTCAAAGTGACTCATCGTTTCTGTACTTATTTTAACTGAGTACTCGAGATGAGGATGAAGGAGTGAGAAATATCCTTATGTATTTATGAGAGGAGCCACGGAGCAATCGATTGGCTTGGCACACGCATTATGCCTTTCCCACCACTTCACATTACATTGTACGAGACAAGAAATATTCTCAACTTTAAAAACCGGAATCCGTGTTTACACATCTTCTCACTTTGTACCTTGAGGAGAATGCACTCAGCGTCCAAGTAGTCCTCGAGAGACTACGTACAAATGAAGAAAAGAGGAAAAGGAAAGGGGCGAGTAGATGTGTTATGAATAAAACAAGTGGGAAAAAAAAGGATTTTTTACGGAAAAGTAAAAAAAAAAATCGAGGAGATAATGCTAGCACGCGCTTATCCCGGTGACGATGAGGGACAAAGCTGTGAGCACGTACATCCGGTCGAGTTTATTCCGAGAACAATTGATCGAGGCATTTTTCGCCGCACCTTCAACCACCCTCTTATTCACAGAATTCAGACGAAAATTTGAGAATTAAAAACGAGCCGAGTGTAACGAGTCGTGCGATCATCGATTCGTCCCCATTAGCCCAGTGAATTTATTATTATGTTGTAAAAATAGAAATCTATTTATTATAAACAACACTGTCACATTTTATCGATTATTTTTCATTCAAAATATTATCATGTGCACATGTGATTTGTAATTTTAGTGATGTCTCGTGGGCCTTTTTGAGCCTGAAATGTCGACTGTACACGATGTTACGGTACAAGCTCCAGGTCAGGGACTGTGGCTTCCAGGAGTATTAACGCGGGGCATGCGCGACGTCTCGACCTCACCCCTCGTCTTATCAATTATTACCGCAATCAACCCTCCCCCCAAGTTTTTATTTCCCTCTTACAAATATCCCTCTGGTGCCACCATCACTCCCCTTCTTAATTCTCCAAACAAATGGCCCAATGTGGCTCAATGAACTTGACGGTGCCCTTCGCCCTCAAGTTTGCGAAAAATAAATGTTCAAATGTCGTAATAATCCGGAAGCTAGCGACATCTATAGCGGTAGATAGGAAGCACAACAATAAAACACGATTATTCTGGTGTTGCAGGCCCCTCTCAGGTTTCACTCTGTGATCTCAACCATACGATATACCTTTACCTCGTAGCCGCGCACCACTTTTTGAGGGCGTCCTCCTCTTCTCGTACACACATAGCGTTAGATAATTCCCAACGATCACGTAACCCAACAATTAAGCCTACGCCCCGGCTTATCGTGCACAAACGGGTTATTTGCATTGTTGAAATTTATACAGCGTGTTTTAATTTTCTCAATTGTATTTTAACGGCCAATAAAATATTGTTCACGTCAAGTGCATCGTTATTTGAATTTAACGATGCCGTAATGACCGACAGAATGAAAAATACATTCTTCCTAATTATAAAGTGCCAGGGAATTTGATGCGAAATATTGCATTGTTGCCTTGTAGTCGGTACGGTTTGGGATATATCAATGAATTCTAGGGCAACCAGACCAATTGATGAACGGATAAGGACGAACTGACCTCCTTCAAGGTACCCAACATTGACGAAACAATTAAATATGTCAACGAGTGGTTATGGACGGTACAAAAATACAGGAATTATCGGAAGGGATCGGTTACCAGGAGAATCAATGACGGCTTAAATGCGCGGAAAGAAATTTTGGATAAAAGTTGGAGCTTTAGAGGGCGAAACGTGGGACGAAATGAATAATTAATTTTTTAGGCCGTTTTGTTGGAAAAATTAGACTTGGGAGGCTGATTTTTGTAATAAAATTAACATTCGTTCCTCATTTCGTCCCCTAGAGGTGTAATTTTTACGTAAAATTTCTTTCCGCGTGACGGTCTTATTGAAGAATTTGGTACTATGTTCAACTGATTTTCAAGCTCTTTGTTCATTTTTGCAAAAAATATCGATCAGGTTGACGCGAAAAAATATCCTGTTTATGAGGTTTATTGTTATTTAATAGCCCATGAAGTTTCATGACAGTGCAACCATTTTACCGCATTTTTTTTCTCCACGTCTCTATATTTTTTCAAAAGTTTTCAAAAAATGCAGCTAATTAGTGGTACAAAACTTTGTGAGTTATTAAACAACAAGGTATCCCGCAATGACACCTTACTTGTGTCCCCCTGAAAGGGGGTGGTGGTTCATTACGGATATATAATAATAATATTCCAACGGGCGCTACGTTTATTTATCCTAATGACGCTTTTGTCACACTGTCCCGTCAACGTTACATAACTGTTGTCTAATTATTCGCACAGCCCCTGAGGGTCAATACTGCAACCTCGCGAGACTTTTTTACTGTAAAACGTTCATTCAAAAAAAGAAAAAAAAAATCATTACATTAATATACACTAGTTTTACGCTCAACAATGGAATTTTGTAATATTCTCATTATTACGAAAAGGAACGTGCTTCGTGCGCCACTTAATTGATTAGCTGTTTATGCATATTATTTATGATCCTCATCCATGTTTTATTCATTAAGAACCTAATTGTGCCAAAAGTTGGGAAAAATTTAAATCCTTTATCATAAACACGTGAGCAAAAATGTCTCATTCCAATTCTAGAAAAAAAAAAGCTGTTTAGATTAATTGTTTCAAAAACAAGTACTTAGTAATAATATAAATGAAGACGTAAATGTAATAAATGAATGCAAATATACTTATCAATAAACACGATTTTTCAGAATTGAAACCGAAGAACATTTAATAATCTTAAGATAAATCAACTTTGCAAACCGATTGCTGTCCAGGAATGTTTCTTCCTATTTTTCAACCGCTTATTTATTTATTTTTTTTCATAGAAGACTAAAACAAGTTGATATACCTATTGGTCTGATTACCCTACCCTGGTTACTCTCGTTCTGTTGTCGCTATGTTTCTATATGTTGTTGGCAATTTGCGGAGGTAGCAGAAGACTGGGGAGAGACACACCGTCGGGAGTCCAACTAAGGAGCGTTGGGCTTCATTCAATTTATTGCCCTACCGTGCATACATCTCTCAAGACCACATATATACCTTTATGCCATATTCCTTTCATCCACGTATACAGTTATCTCTGGAGTCTCGTGTGAGCGCCCAACATTTAATAACGCAATAAATAATGATACGTATCGCACGTAACATGCGGCAAAAAGACGTTGACGTTTTGGGTAGATCTCAAGGTACTGCGGTATTTTCAAAAATAAAAAGAAAGTACATCGCTGATATTTTCTTAATTCATGGGAGAATCGTGCGTTTCGTCAATTAAAAAAAAAAGGTTCATTAAGAAAGGGGGAGTGGGGACAAATGGATGAAGGAAAATATAAATTGTCGTGATATATATTGGAGACAATGGAAGATCTCACGCTCCAACGTTGTGCACTATTCGCACGCACTTCTCTTACGGATGTCGAGGGGAGTAGAACGCGGTGAAAATAATTAATATTGAATGAAGTGAAATGGTGAACTAGAGACGAATAAATAATACAAGATACCCATCGAGTCATTTCTAGTTACCAAATTGCACACAATTCGTTGGCTTATTTTTCATGATATTATTTATTCTCCTTCCTGTATTTTCTCAACATTCATACACGAGGTGTACGAAATAACCCGCAGCCTATGAATTATTTAATCGAGTTAACGGTCGACAGAGCTCACTCAGTGGTTGATAATAATGAAAAATTAACCGAATGACAAATTGTTGTCTCGCTCGGAGCGATGATTCGATACATCGATATGCCAACGATTTATCATTCTTTCACCACACACAGCGTTAATGTTACATATGTGCAATTTCATGTGTAAAAAAGAGAGGTATTTTATTCCGCGAAAGTTTTATGGAGTAGACGCCCGAGGTTTGCAGACGCCAACGTTTAATTCACAATGTGGATTTTTAAGAACAATGACTACTTCAACAGTCGCGAATATTTCGTTTAATTGCCATTAAATTTTTTTCAAATCCATCCACATCCGCCGGATGATATATCTGAAACGGCTGTGGTATTTCACAGACAACTTAAATATGGAAAAATCGTTTTCATTAGTCCGAGAAATATAATGCGATGAAAGTTCTACTTTGACATTGCAATTGTCTCTTTTTCCCCGACATTGAGGCACATGCGGAGAGTACAAGGCGAAAAATCGTGGGGGTCAATTTGCTAAATAGCTGAGAAATTTCCACTTTATGAATAATCATGAGATTCAAACGTTGTACTATGCAGATTAGAAGAAAAATTGATTGGGAAAAAAAGCGTGTACAGCTATGAGAAAATGGAAAAAAAAACGTTTCAAAGGTGCATTTGACGTGGATTGGCTGGCAGGATGACGCGAGCCAGTGGACTCCAGACTCCGTTGCGTGTTTATTCACCTCTCTTTCGACATTATGGAGAGGAGAAGCCCTGAGCGGCAAAAGGGTTCACGGTCACGCGGGGATTGAGGCGGGCAGGGACCCTTCTCCCACCCTTCCCCCCCTGTTTTTCCCCTGAGGGACTGATCGAGAGTATCGGCAATGACCGGCCCGCCAGGACGAGTGGAGGCATCAAGATACATACAAGTCGGCAATCCACCAAGATCCTAGATAAGATACATCGTCTCACAGATTAGCGATGATTATATTAATCAAGCTGCTGCTTTCAGCCGCCGGCGTTTCAAATGTATTGACAAAAAATAGTAAAAATAATCCAACAAATATGTAAATTCACATGGGAATAGCAAACTCACCGGTAAACTTGCCAGTCCAAGCCGCACCTTTGCATATTTCTTTGTCAACACTCGCCAGAGTACATAAGCCATTTCAGACTAATTTTTATAATTCACATTTCACTCGTGAACAGTTGTTCAGTTAAAATTCTGCAAAGAAAAAAAAAATTTGGTAAAAAAGATCTTCAACTCGTAACATTAATGTCCAACCGTTTACGGCCCATAATGTTACCTCATCTTCGTAGTGAAAAATAAAAGTCTGATTATCCTCCTCGACGTCTTCTTTTTCTACATCAGATACCCAAGACGAAGTGATTGAAATACCACCCAAAAGTTTCTCCCCCTCAATTACGTATCCAAAGAGTTTGAAAAAAAATATCTACGTCAGGTACAAGTAATCACGAATCTCTGGCTTATTCCTCTCCTGGTTATTATTTTTCGCAAGCCCTCGTGACTGCCGCAATTATGTCATTTCTCAGAGGATACGTGTGGGTAAATTCTGATGTTTGAAACGAGTGCAACTGTGTTACGATGGTGAATTAACGTATTTTACGAAATACCACGGGGTTTCGCGCGCCCCAACCACTATCTCCCTTTCATTCTTTTCCTCTTCCTCATCTGACTATCCAACTCTCCCCAATTGTTCATTCACTTCATCATACGATAACTCGTAAACCGAGTTGTCCACGACTGGTGCTAAAAAATAATATCGATATATTCACTGCTACTCTCGATATGACAAAGCCACGAGTGATATTATCCGTCGATATTGTTGACCGTGAGGATCGCGTGGCTGACGTCTGTCGCTGCCAGGACATAACTGACGTTAGTGGGTAGGTAGTTTTGTAGTGGAGGAGTCTCATACTGTATATAAAAGGTATAACCCAACGCGTTACGCGCCTTCGCCTTCGGATTCTCGAAGCACTCTCCACCACTGGGGCTCTCTTTTCCACACTCTCGTATTATCGTGCATGCATTTCAATAACTCCCCAAACAATGAAACAGAAAGAAACATTGTTCAGTTGAGGTAAATGAACAAAAAAAAAAAAAAAAACTACACTGGTCTCGCATGTACTTTTTCCTCTCGACTAACAATTCAAACGCATCCTCACGAGTCGTCCACTTTATTCATTAAAACGCGAAGAAAGCGTGCATGGGGGTGGGGGGGCTGGTGAGGAAGAGGTTGAAATTGTTAGTAAATATGTGCATTTGCAACGTTACAGTGCGAGTATGCAATTATACTGGCTTTATTACCTCACTAATTTCTTGCACCGTCAAAACAATATAAATTGGCCGAGGGTGCGGCTCTCTACCCTTCTTCAAAAAAATAATAAATAAATAAAGATGAGGGAGGGAGAGACGGGGGAAAATTGGCAAAGTAGACGTAGAGTTAATTGGAGTTTGTAGATCGAATGTCGCAATTTGACTTTCGAGCATTCCACGGGTATCTCCCAGTGAGGGCACCAGGATTAATGTTTATATAGGAGAGACGGTGACAGTGAGAAAAGAGGACAAAAGAAATGTACATTTGAGTGGTGTATATAAAACGCGGAAATCGTAGGGCGTCGCGCGTCGTGAATCATTGTTCTTGGGCAATGTGTCTGGAGAGGTGAGGTCCTCCCCTTCCCTTTCCCCTTCACCTTGCCAACAGACCCAACAATCTCAACAGATTGTTTTTTTTTTTCTTTCATTTCAGCCTTTTTCATTGTTAACTATATACATGTATCCAATGTTTGCGGTATACGTTTATGTCAGGCCAATAACGGTTAGGCTTTGGTGCTACACTGGGTGACTGTATCCTATCGTTGGCATTATCACGATATACCCCCGGGGGCCCCCTCTATTGCTAAGGCAACAGCAGTGACTCTATCCTCTTTCGTTGGCTTGTCTATCCTCAACTATGGTGAGACTATATACCCTGTTGCTTTTGGTCACACCGTGAGGGAGGGTTATCCGGGTTAATCGACGTATACCGAGACATCGTCCAACAATCTCTGCTTCGCATGACAATCGCGAGTACAAATCGCTTGGCTCGCTTTCGATTACAAATTTTCTTGTGTGAATGAAAAATTTGATTTTTTTACTCCCTAGGAGATCATAAGTTCTTGCAATCAACGGAAAAGTGGAACAAATCCTTGAAGAAATTTCAGGTCGTGAGAGAATGACAGAGGGATTTTCTTCGGAAATTACAGATTCAATTTTTCCTCATAATTAATCATTAATAATTTAGATTTATAATTTATTGATTAAATAGTTTTTGATGTAGAACTGTGACTTCTGCTATTAATTAAGTAATACTAATTTTTGTAGATGAAATTGGGGATCAGGCAAGTAGCCCCCACTCTTTTTACCAGAACTATTAGTTAATAAAATAATTAGAAATTCGAATGATTAAATCACTTTATCTCCAACGGATTATTTTTTTTTTAATCAAAAAAATTAGGTCCATCTGTTCCACTATTTAAATATTAGTTAATGATTCATATTTCGAATATTTCTGAATGAAACATAAATGATTCACCTCCGAAACTTAATATCAGAGATAAAAATACCTATGGAAATGCCATATATGAGAATTTGTTTTTTCACAGTAGAAAGAAAGGTATGACAATCAATTAGGAGAGGATATTGATCCTATGTATGAGGCAAAATTTAATCTATCGTGGCTGTCTGCTATTGATATCCACCGGGCTTTGAGGGTTGACGACCACACAACGGAACCTCCACCTGGGTGCGGCCTCAACTCGCCTGCTGTCTCCCCCTTGACCATCACACGGCGCTAATAAAGTTGAGGGCAAAGAGCCCCGATGGAAGAGCTGTTTGCCATGCCTTTCATCTTCATTAATTTTTTCTTCTGCTATGTCCCCCCACTAAAATTACCCCATTGTAAAAACACGGCCATGAAATTCTGTTCTTTTTTTTTAAACTTATGATTATTATTATTGACAGCATGTAACAGTGCCGATCAAGGTTCTAAATTACAATTGTACAGTAGATTTTTTTTAGTGTAAAAAAATTGTACATAGGTGATTCCACTTTACGTCGTTTGAAATTTCACTTTTAACGAACTTCTTAATGGTGTCGTTTTTGTGTATACTCTTGAGACATAATGTATGCATTCAGAAAACAATATTCAATTATTTTGGTTCTTCACATCTATTAATGAAATCAAAAGCACTAATTAAATTATTATTTGCAAAATAATTACGTTTAAACTCAATCATTTCAATATTTAAATATCTATATATATCATATATATTTATGTATCGCCACCGTAGAGCCGCAAGGACTGTGAATTTCCACACCAATTGTAACTCTGCGATGATGAATCATTCATAAATTGCGAATTCTTCCAACTATACGATTACGCCAGACAGCATATCAATTTTTCATACATTTAATTGATTAATATTAAATTTATTTTTTTAACAGGAATTGTCAATTATGCTGGAAACATAACATGAAACACTAATCCCAAATGAAATGAATACAAGCTAAAATTGGAACAACTAGAGACATGTTGAGATGAATGGAAACTAGGGAAGGAAGATTGCGAAAATATTCTTTCCTTAATTGGACGAGTTGCAAGCTAATAATTGATAAATTTTGGTACAACAAAAAATACCAATGAAACTTAAAACTTTTGGTCATGTCTGTGGAATCGTGTATTTTTCAGTTAAATCATTTACCATTCATTCTAACATTGTGGATGGAATAATCCACTTAGTGCAGAGTATATTCTCTGGACAGTTATGCTAAATCCTTAACGTAATTTCATGTTTATCAAATACAGAATAATTGAAGAAAAAAAGAAATATTTACAAGGCAGGAGCCTATCAATTCATTCATTCGTGTATCTCCATTCACTCATTATATCATTATAAGTTCTGTAATTGATATTTATCAGTAAATGGATTTCTTAACAAATGACAAACTCGTACGAGTTGGATACAAGAGCGAAAAATATAAATGTTGCTTTTCAAGTTTACGTGATTGTTTACCCAATAAACCCCATCTCGTTTACATCACGTAAAAACTACGAATCTTAGTGAATATGACTAAACACAGTAAGATGGATAAATTATTACATATTTCTAATTTACACTGTGTAATCCCAGAATCATGATCATCAATGTATGCGTTGGATTAGCTTTCCGCTCTGTTGATTAAAAGAAAAATGTTCTGACTATTAAGTAGGTACATTACGCCCAGTTTAGTCGAGTGTTGATCATTACGAGAGGGACTCCAAGAGGCGAATTTCAGTGCCTGCATCATCCTCTTCCTCTTCCTCCTCTTCTTCCTCTTCCTGAAATGATCAATTAAATAAATTCAACTATGTTACGTTATTCTTTGCGTTCAAATTTGCGCTGCTTCGACGATCATAGCAGCAGTTCAAACCGATTGAAAAAAGAATCGTCATAAAAGAAACATTTTTTAAGGAATATTTATCCACATTTGGCTGTGAAAAAGAATAATTACCTCATCAAAGCCGAAGCAGTTCTCCATATCTTTACTTATTTTTGAATCACTGTTGGCTTTCTGGTGCACTTTGCGGGACGCGATTGCTTGTTTAATCTCTTCCAAGTTTACATCCTCCTCCTCTTCCTCTTCCTCTTCTCCATTTTCTATTGATTCTACAATTCCAACTTCGGAACTCAATGGGTCTTGCATCATCAAGTCACCATCTTCACTCGCCACAACAGCCATCTACAAGAAATTTTATGTGTTGAATCAAAAAATAATTCCGAAAAATGAAAAACAATAAAGCGGGAATCTTTTCATGTCTTAAAAACGTTCTTTTTTATGCTTAAACGAAATTAAATAATCCCTTGTGGAGAAGTTTTCATGTGATACTTTTGCGGATGTATAATTAGTACACCAGCAGTCGAAAAAAATGTTAATAAGATTCCATATTAATGTATTTATTTAGTTGCAATTACCTGATCTGAGCTCTGATTATCAGCCAACTGAATAACTTCAAGCACCACATACTGCTGTCCATCGCTGCCCTCAACGGCCATCATGTCCTCTTCCTCCTCCTCTTCCTCTTCGTCGTCGTAACCTTTAAGTTTAGAAGCTAAATCACCTGTTGTTCATAATAACCAATGCATGGAGATTAGTCAATGACCTTCATCATATCGTAAACTTCCAGAGACATTCCTTCAATAAACAATAGAAAAAAAAAATTAAAACCAATGAATCACTAACCGGTCATGACCTCGACACGCTGTCCATCGATGATCTGTATCTTCTTCTGTCTGCCAATCTTCAGGGCCTGTTGTTTCTCCTGCAGCGATGACTCGGGATCGTGAACAGCCATGTGCCTAATCAAATTACCCTTATGCCTGAATGCACGCTCACACTCGGGGCACTGATGAGTTTTCTCCTGCGGTGGTGGCGGCACGTACGATGGATTGTGATAGAGATTGCAGTGACGTTTCAATAGCTGCTTTTGCCTGAACGACTGATAACAATGATCACACTGGTACGGCTTTTGATCAGTGTGAATCAACATGTGACTCTCCAAATGTCTAGCGGAAATAGAAGCGTAGGGACAGAGATCGCATTTGTAACATTTTTCACCCTCGTGTGTTTTACTGTGCAACTTGTAGCTGTACCGGTCGGGGAATGCTTTGCCACAGCGTTTGCATTTCAATGGCTTATCAGAGGTATGCAATTTTTGTACGTGAATCCTGAGATCTGTTTTTCTGCCGCAGGTCGTTGGACACAGCTCGCACTGGAATACCGGTTTGTCTCCAACTGTAAAGAGAAACGAATGGTTAATGCACTTATGGAATGACAAGTTCAACATGTACACAGAGAAATGAAACTTGAGTTTGCAATTGAACAATAACGAATATTCGAGAAGAAAATAATTCACGAAATTAGGGAAATTATCATTAATTTAAAGAAAATATCTCAAGTTTTCGATATGCTCTCTCCGAACTAAAGTACTATTTGCAAATCACTATGATTGTGACATGTTGAGACTGCTCTCTCTGTACAATTGAATGAGAATTATCTCACTATTTTTGATTGAATGAATACATTACCATTATGCACTAGTTTATGCGCCTTCAAACTGTTGGATTGCGTAAATCTGGCCTGACAAATGTCACACTCGTAGGGTTTTTCACCAGTATGAATACGCAAATGTCGTTTCAATTTGAATGTATCGGGGCTGGCGTATGTACAATGAGGACATTGGTACGGACGCTCTCCAGTGTGACACCTTATGTGTCTCTTCAACTTCGACAGCTCCACGGATGCATAATCGCACTCGTGACATTTGTGTGGTTTTTCGTGGGTGTGGCGATATCTCACGTGTCTCACAAGTTCCCCTGAAAAATTTAAACATCATGTATTTTGCAATGAACATTAACAAACCACAGGTTTATGGAATACTTGAAGTATTTACAGTACACAGAACTAAGAACTACCATCAACTCGTGAAGTACATTCTCTGAACAATTGGGCTGAACGCTTATTATAATTTTTTTTTTTCTGAGCTCATTTTATGCGGAGCATTCCATACCAACTCAGCTACCAGTATTTTTTGTGGTATAAACGTTAATTGGTATGTTCAAAACCCAGGACTGTAGGAATAAAGGATCTCTGGGAATTTTTATCGTCTTAGCACCACACACAGAGCTATTTTTAAATTCAATTATCAGGGAAAATAAATTTAAGAATAAATTATTTTTTTCATTTTCACTATTTTTCCAAGCAAGTCTGAAGTGACAATGGTAATTTGCCAAATGATAATATGGGACAGATAATGTAATTGTTCATTTGTTCATCAGTTATTTAAATTCACTAAACAAATCATCGTAGTACATATATTAAAAAGTGAATGAAAATCTCGTTTGTAATTGTTGAACTTTTGAACTGGAACAGCGAAAAGAATAACAATTGGATAAAGAGTTCGGAATATTTAAATATTAAATACTCAGTAAATTTTCTGATCAACTCTAGAATAATTAGAGCTATTGGGAGCTTATCATATTTTGAATTTTTCGAGAAATTTGGGTACTATTCACTTATCATTGTGTGTTATTTTCCGCTTTTGTCATTACAATTTTTCCCATAATTGCCCATAATATGTGTGTGTGTGTGTGTGTGGGGGGGATATATATATATATCTAAAAGAAGAATCTACTGGCGCGACACCTCCTAGCTGTAATTAAGAGTCTAATGATCTATCGCTAATGTCACATCTAACTTCACTTATTTCATTTGCTTCATTGCTTTTATCATCTTAAAATACGATTGGATTGCTGCACAAGAATATCATGCTTGTTTATCAAAAAATGATTGATATCATTGTATGACCTTGCACCATACATTGCTCGCTGTACAACATACCGTGGAGTAACGAGTTACCAATCAATCAATCAATCAATCAGAGAACTTGACCATATCCCTTTCTTTACCATGCGTCACAAACTACGCGTCCCCCTCCTCCTCACAGTACGACTTAATACTTGAATGACCTTCTGCAGGCCTTAAATTGCGAGGGAAAGGAGGGCCTTACGAATAATTTTCACTTTTTGAAAATACTTATTATTTGGAAAGAAATTCATCAATTAAACTGTCTGGACTCCTTAACAACTGAACCAAGTACACCGTTCAACCCAATGAGTTATCAACTTTCCAAAAAGAAAAAAAAATCAGTATTCATTTTACAGCCTTTACCCCTATCATCAAGTGAACGGAAAACTCGCGTTAACTTCGATATAAGAGTGAAAACGTAAAACTTTCTTCGCAGTTGCTATACCCGTTGTATTTTAAAATTGAGAAAAAAAAGGAGAGGGACAGCCCACAGTTTTTATGAAGTACTCAAAATATTCAGAACACCCAGAATTCTTAATAAGATAGTTTCACTGATGAGAAAAGTGAAAATATTACCTGACGTTGTAAACGCACTGTCGCAGAACTTGCAATGATGTGGTTTCGTACCAGTGTGAGTGTTAACGTGATTCTGTAATGATGCAAGTGTTTTAAATCCCCTCTCGCAGACACTGCATTTGTGAGGTCTTTCCTCAGAGTGCGACTTCATGTGCCTCGAGAGTAGATAGCGCTTTGGACTTGTGTAGTTGCAGTAATTACACATGTGCGCCTGTGTTACTGTCTGGGATTTTTTCGGTAAATACTTGACTATTTTAGTTTTATCATCATCAGCTTCGTACTCAGTTTGTGCACCATCGTTATCCTCGTTATCCTCAAAATCATAGACAGTGAGATCTTGTTCACCCTCTTCACCCTCAGCCCCTTCACCCTCGCCACGATCTTTGTCCTCACCATCTGGCTGCTGTACAATCAGTACGTAGCTGACTTCACCAGGATTCGTGTCTGAGGGAACGATCGTCACTGTTTGGTAAGCATCTGTTGAGTTTAATACTACATTTCCATTACTGGGAACTTGAGCATCCTCTTCAGCCTCTACATTCTCAAGCTCCTCAACTTCGTGATACTGCTCTTCTTGGGCTTCGTCAGGTTGGCCCTCCTCCTCTACTTCCTGTATCTGCACTTGTGTCATAACCGGCGCCTCGTCACTGTTGGCTTGATAGTAGTACTGCCCGGATTGGTCTACGAAGTATGTACCACCTTCTTCACCACCAGAAAGGCCTTCAACCTGCTGAACTGTTATCAGAAACATTTATCAGTGGTTTTACGATTATTTGAGAACGTTAAAAAATGTGGCGAATGCAAAGAGAAATGAGGTTCCAGGCTCTAGAATAAAATTTCCTTCGGAAAGTCATCGTTGTAGAGTAGATTGCAGCGACAACGAGCAATTGATTATTTAATGATATTTAAGTATCTTTACAGTTTGGTACAAACCACTGTGCATTCAACTATAATAGGAAAATAAAAAAAAAATGGAATGCTGACTATTATCTAAACTGCGTTTCATACGCTATTTTTTTTTATATTCGATGTTTATGGATATATAATTGAAATGGTAAGCTGAGAAAATTTGAAAGGAATGAAATTCTCAAATAATAGCAATAGTAATTAAAGCAGATATCAGGTAAGACACTTTGAGTGGAAATTTTTCATTCTATTTAAAATGAGGGGACAGATTTCCCGGATTATTATTTCTATTCTTTCTCTTTGTTGATGCCCCTGAAGAGCAATGCTTTGGGCTTTCTAAACGTTCTGTAATCTTCATATTTTGCCGAGTTTTTGGTTTTTTCATTTGTTTCTGTGATATCAACATTTTTGTAACTTTGATGTTCAATGCTTTTGATTCATAAACCCCAAAACTGTCAGTAAAAAAATTAGAATTAAAATTCTGGAACTAAGAATCTCCTAACATTGAAGGTCACCCGTATATTTGCGATTGATTGTCAATTTATACTGAAAATATTGATAAAATAAGTGAAAAATTGCTGGTCACGTGACATTCACTGGAACCCAGAAACTAACTTTTTCCGGCAGTGAAAATAAAATATAGGAATAATGAACTTACGCTGCACATGTTGCAACTGCTCGCCCTGGCCACCTTCGATCTCTTTATTAAACGTCTCCAGATAAGTTTGGATTTCTGTTACCGACTCCTGTCCCTCTTCGAGTTTTATCGTCGTTACGTTAGCAGCCGACATAATGAAGTCATCAATCTCCACAGGTTCTTCAATAGTGAATTTTCTTCAGTAAAGCCCCTGCAAAGTTAACAATCATAGAATCATTGGCCTATAATCATTGAACAAACAATCATTCCTTAAGGCTAATCAAATATTGTCGTATAATCCTGGCATAATGAGTTATTCCAAAAGTGATCAAATCTCTGTCCCCGAGTGAGAAAAAAAAATCAATAATGAGTCCATGAAAATTGAAATATATTTCATTTGTCCAGGGACAGGTCGAGGCACATGAAAGCAGGGTAATTAGGGATATTAAGTGAACGATAAGTGAATTTTAATGACTTGATGAAGGATGCAATAAGGACCTAAAGTAGCACGACCGAGTATTTCGTAGGCGTACTCGGGGCTATGCCACTTGGCCATCGTGGCATCGTTTGCACACCCAACGCTCGCCATATTATTTCGAGCAGGTGCAATATCTGGGATTCATGATATTTCCTAATTAACAATAATCCAATGAATGTTAATTTTCACAGTGAAAAATGTGAAATACAAATTGAATGCTTTCATTCCCAGGACACAGGGGGCATTAACGGGGACAAACCAAAAATTTCACAAAATTATCACTGTCGGCGCTGTCAGCAATATGGACGATAGGACGCAGTGCCAAAGGCGAGGAGCAAAGGGTACCCAGAGACCGACTAAACCCGCCTCCATCACCGCATCATTCCACCATATCAGCCCCCTGCAACTCTCCTACTTCTCTATATAAATTGGCGTCCCCGATCTTGTCTTCAAGTAGGAACTAATCCGCGGTGTGGCGTATGTGTCACCAGGGAGTGTTTACATTTGGTTGGGAGCCGACATAACCTTGAGTGATCAAACAACTTAGGTGATAGAAGTATAAAAAAATCAGAATAAATAAAATTCAATAGATAAAATAAATAGAAAAAATTGTGTGACATTATGCCATCGTGTGCGATCGTTGGATGTACAGTAGGCTATTCAAGTAACCCCGATAAAGGGCCTTGTTTTAGTACTCCTAAAGATCCTGCACGCTTGAAAGAATGGAAATTTGCCACAAAAATGCCTTTGCTCAAGTCAGGAGATCCAATTTGTTATCAACATTTTCGTGAAAGTGAAATAGAGAGACATAAAATCATTTATGCCATCGATGGAACAATAGTACAGAAGGTGAGTCCTAATTAACAAATTAATCAATTAATTTTCATTGACAAAGTTCACAATAGTATTTCTCTTTCCTAGATTCCTTATAAAATAGCTCGATTACAGAAAGGCGCAATTCCTTCTCAATTCGTGTGGACAGTTGTAGACACAGATGTGAACTCGAATATCTCAAATAATTGCGAATTGCATGCTACGAAGCAACATACCAGATCTTCGAGTTGTTGTTCGAGAAGATCTGACGTTTCGAGTGTTTATCATGCAGAGGCTATGGAGTCACAAGCAAGGCCTCTGAGTGCTTGTTCTTCAAGTTCTGGCATCTCAAGGACTTATCAAAAAAGAAGCATGGAATCACAAGGGCGACCACTGAGTGTTTGTTCTTCTAATTTTGAAATAGAAAGTGAAACAATTAACTCCTCCAACCATTCTTTGGACGACTTGTTCAGGCAATCTACCACAGTCGAACTTTCTCAGATTCACCAGAAAAATTTAACTGAAATGGTTAAACTTCCCGCTGATTGGTCTGTGGAATATCTGCCACAGAAAAGTGAAAATTTCATTTTCTTCTCAAAAAATCATTGCATTGAATTTGACAATAATTATAAGATATATGCTTCGAAAAGAATAATAATAAATCAAGAAATGGTTGTGAAAGCATACATTCTCGATCAAAATGTGAGTTTGTCGAGGCTGAGTATGGATGAGAAACTACACACTGTCCAGCAGGTGGAGGATCTATTATTCAATTTAGATAAAATTCACGTCTGCGACGGTTCTCATAAACTGAAAGACTTTCCTAAAATAAACTCCAAAACAGTAGTGAAAGACATAAGCAATGTTTGGCGACACACGCACTGTCTTTTGATTGTGGAGGGAACTACAATCTGTAACTTCTGTCTAAAGGCCAAAAGAACTGTGGCCAAAAGGCTCCAGAGATTGAAAAATCAAACAGAGCCAAAGAAATTGAAAATTCCTGTGTGTCCTATCAGAAAGAAGCAGTGGCTCAAAATGAAGACTCAAGTTGGTTGCGCTCGGAGAATAAAACAACGAGCTCAAAAAACTATCAGCAATTTAAAATCAGAGCTTGAACATTGCAGAGTTCAAATAAAAGGACTAAAAAGGGAGGAAATAGAACAATACATGCAGGAGCAGAATATTGAAGGAAATCAGTTTCGAGTGGTCAAACAAATCCTCGCATCAGCGAAAAGGAAAAGTCCTACCGGTCGACGCTATGACGAAGAGTGGATGGTATTAGCTTTACTATTACACACGAGATCATCGTCTACATATCAGCTGCTCCGTAGTAATGGAATCTTACCTCTACCCTGTCCCAGAACAATACAAAAGTAATTATATTCGCTTATTTTTAATTTTTTATTAATAACTTATTATATTAATAATTATTATCCCTCATCAATAGCCATTTATCAACAATTAATACTGTTTGCGGATTTGATGCTAAATTCTTCGAACTCCTGAAGTTGTCTTTTGAGAAGAAAAGTGAAATGCAGAGGCACGGATTGTTATTATTGGATGAAATGGCTACTCGGGAGAGCATCACGGTAGATACGAAATCATTGACATACAGAGGATTGCAAGATTTTGGTGAAGACGGCCTGCGATCGTCGAAGTTCACTGAAAAAGCGAATCATGGGCTAGTCATATTATTCCAGCCACTTGCAGATACATATACGCAACCGATTGCAGTATTTGCTTCCAGAGGACCTGTCAAGGGCGATGTAGTTGCGTCTTTAATATTGAGAGCAATTACATTGATGGAGAACGTAGGAGCCAAAATTCATGGTGTCATAACAGACGGGGCCAGCAGCAATCGAAAATTCTGGTCCGAAGTAGGCGTCAGCGGAACATTGGGACATGCTAAAAGCCATTTCATCCATCCACTGGATGACAACAGAAAAGTTTTTGTGTTTTCTGATACCCCCCACCTTTTTAAGTGCATCAGGAATCGGTGGGAAAAAGTGAAGGTACTACAGCGTGATCCAGGAGACTCGTTGATCGATTGGAATCACGTTAAATTCCTACATGAGAGAGATCAAGAGTCATCCAGAAGAGGACAGCTGAAGTTGGTGCCAAAACTGACCGCAAATCATTTTCATTTGAATAACTCTTCTAAAATGCGCGTTTCACTCGCAGTTCAGA
Source organism: Diachasmimorpha longicaudata (assembly GCF_034640455.1). Lineage (NCBI taxonomy): Eukaryota > Metazoa > Arthropoda > Insecta > Hymenoptera > Braconidae > Diachasmimorpha > Diachasmimorpha longicaudata. The sequence goes on along the minus strand of NC_087235.1, from coordinate 2,843,307 downwards.
TTTTTAGTAACTCTGTCTACCGTGGCTTAAATGCTCTCAAGGACATCCCTGAATTGAAGGACAGCCAGGCAACTGCAGAGTTCTGCAAATGGTTAAATGACCTTTTCGATGCACTTAATCGAAAACACATCATGAACGCTGTTACGCCGACGGGCCTGGATTGGAAAGTAAGTTTTTTTAAAATTTATTCATAAGAATTTCAATGAAAATTATTTAATTTCACAATATTTTTTACAGTTAATTCAAAGTTCATTGGATAAATTAAATATATGGGAGCAGAATGTACAAGAAAAGAAAATTTCACGCGATTCATTTCTAACACAACAAACTGCTGATGGTCTTCGTGTTACTTTGATGTCGATGTTGCATATGGTTAAGTATTTGGTGGAAAAGTATGGCTTTCCGTTCGTTTTTACGGGACGTGTGAACCAGGATGCACTCGAGGTTTGCTACTGCTCAATCTTATTTTTTAAATGAGACAAACGCGTAAGAGGGAATTATTACCGATTTATTATGAATTTCCAGTGATTTTGATTTCAATTGATCCTCAAGGCCAGTATCCATTGACACTTTTCCTTCAATAATTTCCTATTACGCCGGAATTATGTGCTTTCCTGCCTTATTTTTTCTTTGCTTCCTCTGAACTTCGCTAATCTTTTCTTTTTCTGCTATTTTTCTCTATTGTTTGGTGTGAATCCTTTTTTTCTGTTTGTCCTTATTAGAAATTCTTCGGGTCTGTAAGACAAGCAGGTGGCTCGAATGACCATCCCTCTACTCCGACATTTTTACAAATATATAAAATTCTTTCAACATTCAGTGTGCTTAAACCTCCAACAACAGGCAATTGTACTGTCACCACTCATCAGTCCCAAACTCCTTTATTGAAGCTTTCTGACCTTAAATCCATTTATGATGATTCGACCTTCACGGATAAAAAAAAACAATTGATCGAAAGAATTGATAATATGATAACGAATGAAGATTGGAGTGTGGAAGAAATTTTTGATCATGATTATTCAAAACCAGGAATGACCGATTGCCTTGTATATTGTTTGTCCATGGATTTGATCAAACGCATTTTACATCATGTTAAATGCATTGCATGTAAGAATGCTCTTCTGAACCCTTCTGGTAATGCCACAATACCCGAAGCTTCGCTTACGCAGTGGAATAAAGCCACTGATAATTATCACCCTAATACGCATTTCTATAAATTTATATTATATTTAGAAAGTCTCTTTGAAATCCACCGAGACTCCTTACATGTTTTCGATTTGATTATAACTGATGTGTTAAAATCAAAGCGAGTATCGTTTCCATGTACTAAACACGGTACAGAAATGTTAGTGCACATTATTCAATTTTTTGTAATGCGACGTATGCAAGAGTATTGCACTAGTCTAAATGCGAGTCGAATCAAAACAAATCAATACAAAAAAAAACAATCGAAATGGTGCACGTCGTAATTTGTTTATTATTGATAAAAAACTATTGTTGTCTTGAAAAAAAGCATCACTCGATGTGTTCTGTATAAAAGAAACCTTTTTTTTAATTTGTTTTCGCCACATTTTATGTTTAATAAAAATGATTAAAACATTTGTTACTTTCGTCTTTTATTATCAATATTATGAATTATATTGTTTTTTCCTACTTCCCTAACATTTGATATTCAAAAATGGATAGCCCTGGTGATACTAACGCCACCTCGCGAGGTGAGACACATTCGGGGTCACGTATTTGCTCGAGTTGCAGGGGGCTGCACCATATCCATTCTTCCCGCATTGCATTACTCACCCATGATAAACACAAAAAGTCTAACTATCGAGTCGTAATAAAGCACAAATGAGGTTAGTCGTTAATTCCATAATCCATTGAATGAAAAAATAATCAACCAATCCATTGGGCTTCCTATGGTTTATTCCTCTCCAACAAATTTTATCGTAATATATCTGATTCCGTAATATTGGTATGTATTTGGGGGGGAGCTATCGTTCGGGTTGTTGAAAAGAAAAAACGTGCGGCGCCACGAAAGCCTTGGATAAATATCCGCTTACCTCGTTCCTACGTGTGAGGGCGTTGTGTAAGATTCAACGCAGTAGACCCCAATATGGCCGATCGAAACTGACTGCAATACTCGTTCCTTCGTTCGTCACTTCACCGTTTGCCGCACTTCTCCACCCGTTACACGCCAGACGCTGCTTTCGTGTTGGATTTCCTTCCCGTAGCTTGTGCTTCGGTTCAAAATTTGTCTGCGCAAATGTTTGTGCGCAACAACGGCTGTCCAAATAATATTCCCCCACTGGTTGCTAGTGGAACAGAGACAGAATGAGGACGACGTGTTTACACCAAGCGATTTGTAACAGGCATTATTTTTCACTATTCACGAGACAACTTTACGTCACACTTTCCATTAAATAATCAGATCTGAACGTTTTTCACGGCCTTCACGGACCGTCAGATAGTCAGAGGATACTTTCTATTATTGATTTAACACCTGATCTGTATTTTTTCATTGGAATTTTTTACTTTAGTCGAGTATGAGCGCCCGCCAAATGCAGAGGACGCACCGAACAACCCGGGAGATCGACTACTAACGCCAGGACGGACGAAATGTGACGCTACATGAAAAGGGCGGGAAACTCTCCCCTTCCCCCCACCATCGTCTTGATGACTAAAGGGGGTTGGCTAGACTATAGTGGGGGAATCGGCGCCGTACGTTTCCCCACCCTTGGGCATCAATTAGCCCCACTCCGACTACCTCCATTTCAACGAATTTCCAGGTCTGTTTCTCCTTTTCCCTTTTTCACCAATAACTGATTCAATGAACAGCTCGTGTATTTTTTTCATCTGCAAATTTTATTCTAAGCTTTTTGTTTTATATAAATTACAAAGTTACACGTTTGCCTTCCATCGAGTAAGCCGTATTTTCACCTTATAAATTACGTCTTGTTATTAATTACAAAATATATAAGAATTTCTTACTTTGAATAACACTTCATTAGATATTTATTTTGTATAATAGGCGTATAAATGAATGGGGAGTAATTGCGCGCATCCATAATCACTCGTTTGCTGGCGGCATTAAATTTTTTTTATTTTCACATCACAGACACTAATGTATAAAAGCATACAAAAATATTCCTCACTATTGTTCGATTTTTCATCCTTTTTTTTGTTGAGGAATTTCATTGTTGCGAATTGGTTGTCTTGTGGAGTGGGAGAGAACGTCCATCGAACAAAAGAGAAAATTCAATAGGAATGACAACTGCTGTGAATTATTATTTACACGCGTCTTTAGTATTGTGTGGCATAACCGTGTGGTGTTCACAATTTGTTGATAAATTCTTCATAAATTGGTTATGATTGTTGGTTCCAAGCCTTCGACTTTGTTTAGCTAATTTTGCATCGTTGCGACTACCAATCGCAAACCTCGTACTACCCTTGATGAAGGTGACAGCTCTGATCACCGCTGATGATTTGTCCAATGTCAGAACGCAAGATGTAGACGATTGCAATGGCTGCTACTACTGTCCAGATTATTGATATTATCATCACGTGCTTCAGAGTCCTCAGGTCTTTATGTAACTTGCCATGACACTCCTCAAGATGGGACAGCTGAGGGAATGTTTTTAACGTCAGGAAAATTATTCTTGTTTTTGGGTTTGACAGAAGAGAATGGGGTTATTACCTTTGTATAGAGTTGGTCCATAGTTCTCTCGCTTCCTGGTGACCCTGGGGAGAGAATCGACCCCGCCGGACCGCCTGCTCCATCACGACACCAGACTCTATGATGCTCTGCTGATTCGCCATTAGTCTAGAAATTAATTCAATTAAAGTTGATAAATTGGAATAATTGTATTTGATTCTATTTAATCTGATAATTAATTTGAACGTTTGGAAAGAAGGCATGAACGTGTTTAAATGAAGTAAAAAGACTATTTGATTGGATTTTCCACTGTAGTGGCCTTGGGGATGAGAGATTCTAGGAGGAAATTGCAGGAAATATTTTAAGTGGAGATTTATAGGTGATTGGCGTTTTTTTTCTTCAGTTTCTATGGTATGGTATGATAAATAATTATTGAGTATTTGTAGACGTGATGGCACCAAAATTGTACGAGTCATTTTTTTATCCAAATTCAAGCAGAATTATATTGTTGAGATAGTTTGAGTAATAGTATTTGAATAGATTGTCATCCAAATTCAGGATTGCGTACAATTATGGAAACGTGGTGAAGAAAAATTTAAAGAGCTCCACTGAGAATAAAAAAATTTCTTTCTGTATACTTCCTGATACCTTCCAAAAATCAGCTAACTCTTCAGCTGTCATTTTGGCATCCGTCATTGGCAGACACATGATCAAAAATTTATCATTGTGTAATAATGAACGTAAATTGAAACCAGGCTGCAATGACACTGTCACGGTGACCTGCTGTGCTGGCAGTAATACACCTGTGCTTCTGCGTACACGAAATTTTTCTGGAGCTGTTGTTTTTATCTTGAACCACACGTGAGAATAAAAAAGTCAGTTTCATTGAGATATGATTAGTATCGAGCGAGCATGACTACCTTGTAGGAAATGCACTTATCAACAGTCTGATTCTTCAGAACAATCGTACCGAGAATCTCCTGCCCCTCTTTGTTAAATGATATCACGTCAGGAGTGATTGAAAGCACTGAAAAAAATACCGATGAATAATTGATGAAAGTCAAGTTTTAAATTATTGAGATTGTTTGCAATTATTGGAGGCCATTACTTGATTCTTCATTTGATTGATCTCCAAAGGTAGAAGCTGGCTGCTCATTCAACGGCGATGCCTCAGCAAAATGAACTTTTTTATTATCCAATTTACCATTAATTAAATTGGCAGCATTACGAACTTCCGGTACAAAGGTAAATTTGTAGTCATTTTCTCCACCCCAGGATATCAGTGCAACACTTGGATCTACGTATTCCATCAATAGAGTCTTGTTCACCTGCTTTATTTTAGGAATAGCCTTCGCTGGAAGCCAGGATTTTATTAGCTTCAGTGCTGTATTTAGCACCCATGGCATCTCAAGCAGAATTATATTGTTGAGAAAGTTTGGATAATAGTATTTGAATAGATTTATCAAGTATTTTGTAAACTCCATGTCCATGTTGGAAAAACCTGCCTCACACATGTCGAAGAAGAGTGTGATTTGTTCATGACCTTCTCTGAAATAGAGCAGCAATAAAATTTAACGAGCTTCGAAACAATTTTATAGATTATTATGCGAATTTCTTAGGGAACAATAAGATTCGAGGAATACATCATAATTATTGTCTTGTAAAAAATGTATGTATTACAGGAAATATCAGTGACTGGTGTATCTAAACGCAATAGTTTCTGGAATATTAACAGAGTTGTTTCAATTTTCATTACTATTTAGCCAAAACAATACTATCACTTTAGAATATGAAACTATGTTTTCCAAGTATCATTCAAATTATATTTTGTAAAAAATTATTATTTTTTTTTTAATCTTGAATATTTTTTTGAACATTTGTAAATCTTATTCTTGAGCCATGAAACACAATTGTAGTCTCATATCAGATATGAATGAATTTGTTGCAATTTTAAATGAATTTATTGGAGCATCCTAGAGCTGTTATTGAAGACTAAGAGAATCAAATTCAATCAGAGGAATTGATACTCATAAAAAACGTTATGATCATAAACAACAATTTAATAAGAGAATTGGAATAATGAAACCATCTCAACTCAAGGATCATTACTTTCAAAGTAATCTGGATATTTTTTTCTATAATTGTTCTGAAGCATTGATTAATAGATCGAATCAAGGTCCCCCTATGTCGCCCCGATTCAACTTAATATATTTAACTTATTAATTATATTCTAATATATTATTTTCATTTGTAGATTCAGAGAAATTTTAGCTCCAAAGTCTCCTTACCACAACAGGAAACTTAATTAATGAGTTGCAGTTTCTCAAGGTCTTTCACTCGTGGTTTCTCAAATGTTTGAGGTACGTGTTTTCCTCGTGCTAGACGACTCCTTATAATTTATTTCAGTATTTGTCTAAGCTACTTATTATTAATTATTGAAATACTTCTGTGATTAACTGTAACATGATACTGATGTGTCCGCAGATCCAACGAGGTTGTATTTAATTGTATTTATGCTATTGGATTCCTTGAACCCACTGACGAATGCACTGGCTGTTCATTGGTTCTCAGTGGCTCAGCGGATAAAATTTACAACTCAATGTTTCAATTATCCAATACACAAAGTAAAAAAATCAATGAATATTCATTACCTCTCCAATCGTTCAAACCAATAAATAATGCACCTCTGCAACTCCCCAAAGTCTCTATTCCCTTTTATGTGGAGTTTAGATTTGATGATTAGCATTCCCTTGCCATCCCGATCTCTCCCATAACCATATACCACCCCGTCCTGGAGGTACTCCCGGACGAGGTTGTCCTCGCTGATGTCTACAAGAATAAACATGATTATCATCTCGATGAAACGACGAATTCCAAACCAACCAGGTAATTACCATTGGCCCCGACTTTTCGTCTCCACTCGCAGGCCGCCCACAACATATTCACTGCCTCCTCAACTTTGAATTCTGCATGTTCCAGCCATCTCGTGAGATAGTCGTCCTTGGTCCTAATTCTCGCCAAATCATCAGGGTGAAAACCACCTGCGAACAGAATGTTATTTTTTTAGGCTCCTGTCATGGGCATTGGACAAAGAAAAAGTTCCTGCCGAGGCTGATATGAATGAATTTATTGAATGAACACATTCATTGACCTTTGTTCTCAACCGGGCAGAAGGCAAACATCTACCTCACTGGCCCTATTACCATAATAAAATAAATGAAGCGTTCCATCTTTTTCAAGACGTCACACAGTCGAAAAAAAAGTGAAGAACAGATGTCATGGAGCAATAAATTGAATGTATAAATAATTACGTTCATCTGACGGTGTTTCATCCTTGAGTTTTTTAAAAAATTTCTCCCTCAACTCCACAATCTGCTGTTGTAAATCCATACCACTTTAATCGGTAATTATCGATGAATAGCTGATGACACCCTGACCGGCGTTGGAGGACTTCGAGTGCCAGTAATGATAACTACAGTTATGATAATACATGAACGAGCTCGATTGATGATTGAATGTGAAAACAATTGAAAACAATTAACTGTGACACAATCTTGAAATTAATGGAAGTTTGATGGAACACTGGCGACTTTATACTGACGATTGACCGACGTACAAAGGTGCAAGCACCTCTCACTCATCCCCACCATCAGAGATGGGAGATACGCAATAGGGAGATCAATTTTTTTTACAATTAATCGTCGACGTTCCCTACTTCTATCGGTTAATTTTTTTCATCCCTAACTTATCAAATTGGCGAAGGATTTTATCTTAAAACGAAATAGAAAATTAATTATTCGAAAAAATGGCGGTGCACTGATACGGGAGAGATTGGCATTATCGACCCGAATTAAATCCAACTCTACCCTTCGTTTGTGTTAGACTTCAAATAATGTTTCTTTAGTTTTTCATTTATTTTAATATGAATAATTAGAAAACCAATATGAGTTAGACCGACAGAATCGTAAAAATCTATTTTTCAATAATTTTCGTCATATCGATAGAGAATCGTTTGCAGTTTAATAATTTAGGCGTCTAATGATTGGTTGGTGGAATATGTGGCACCAGAAATCACTACTTACTGATACCCGTACACAGAGGTCACTAGTGATGGTCAATTTTTAATTATTCATTTAAAAATAAATGAAGAACTATCAAAATATTTTACGGTTAGTGCAAACGAGTACAAACCTACTGCAAATGATGGAATGAGTTCATTTTGAGAAAAGAAATCATTTATCGGCTAGTGGGTATCTGTAAGTAGTGACCTCTGTGTGCCACATTGTCTACTAATTAATAATTAGCAAATAAACGATTGAACTATAAACGATTCTCTATCGATATGGAGTGAAACACTTGAAAAATATCAATTTTTACTAATCTGTCGGCCAAAGTCAGGTTATATTTGTTAATATCTATTCCAAAATAAATGAGAAACTAACGAAATATTTTAAGCTCAGTACAAACGGGTCCAAACTCAGTACAAACGATAGATTTTGTTCGTTTTGCGAAAAGCAATCACCGTCGGCTCTCTACGTACAAATAAAACGCAAAAAAAACGACAAAAACATCTAATTTTGCCCTTTTCTGATCGCTGTATTCAACGAGAGCCTCTCACGATTGTTCTCAACTCTGCTCGATGGTTGTTTAGTGGCTTTCAGGCTTTACTGCTCTCAGTTTTCGCTAGTGAGAATAGAGAGGGGAAGCCATTGGAACAAAGAGAACTAAATGCAAGCCATGGTTGGAGATTTTTCGTAGCAGTTCAGCAAAAATGTGACATTAATTTACTGAAGAAATAAAAATATGTGAACAATCAGTGGTGATTTTGTGGAGAATCAGCAGTCTGATGGTACAATTGGAGCTGTGAGGAGTTCAACTAGCCATCAACATTCGTGGCATGATTCCGGAATTTCAAGGTTGAGAACCATTTGTTTTAATTATTTTTTTTTTCGAACATTTGTCGCAACAATCCAACCCCCAAGAACAAACCAAAATCAACATTTAGACTGCGGGAAAACCGATGTAAGCGAATTAATGAATTTGTCATGATGAAAATATTGATTTATCTTTCGGAAAAAAATAGTATCAACAAGTATTGAAGATGATTCAAGATTAATTAGATGAATACACCTTTGGTTTTTGGAGTCACGAGGAGTGTTCGCTAATTTACAGATAATTGACCATTTGTGATAACTCTAATGATCATTATTTTTAAAATAACATTTATGCAATTTTTTAACAATCTGTGGGGAGAGTTCTAGTTCATAGGACGAAATGTAAATATTTTTATTAGTTTATTGACTGAATTCATTTAATTATCTAGACATTTTCTCGATGCCCTCGAGTAAGGATAAGGTTAATCATAATGATTATGCGATATAAACTAAAAAATAGCCATAGGGCACATAAAAGAACAGTATTCCTTTCTTCTAATTTACAAAAGAGGTATAATCAACTAGTTATATCCAATAGGTATTGGTTGGTGATGGGAACATTGATTTTTTTTTAATCAATAATGTTACAAAGCGTTAATAAATACCGGAAATGAGCCCGGCTATTCGTGTTAGAGTCTACCTTCAGCAAATTGAAGTATCATTCATTACTCGTGATAGTTCAAATGAATATTATCTTCAGTTTTAATATTTATGCGAATTTTTCACAATTCATTCAGAAAATTTCTAGTTTTTCAGACGGAATTATCATCTGCAGGTTAACTAAACAAAAGAGCTTATTATTTCGTGAAGTGACAGAGAGAGACTACCCCCTTGAAAAATCACATATTCACGAGAATTTTCCTGAATTCACCATTCATTTTCCGCTTTAGGAACGAAATAAATCACTTACCTGCATTGTCCACTAAATGACCGCCTATTCGTGACCATAACACTATTGTATTTCTTACAGGGCCAAATTAGCAGTTTCTCCAAGTATTAAGAAGACGAGGTGCGAGCCTTACCCCTCTGTGTACAACCATGGATCATGTATGCAGGATATGTTTGACAGAAGCAACAAATTTAACGTCGATATTCTGCACTGGTCAAGACCTAGACGATCTCTCCAGTTTACCCCATAAGATCCAGCAGTGCGGTGCCATAGAGATTCACGAGAGAGACGGCCTCCCTTCGTTGATCTGTGATGTATGTATTTATAAAGCGAATGTTGCCCATGAATTTCGCCAACAGTGCCAGCATTCAGATGCTCGATTGAGACTGTACTACGACAAACCACCGCGTACAGATCCCATCGAAACAAGTACCCAGACCGATTCACAGATACGAATACTAGTGACGAAAAAAGTGGAGCCCCAACAGCAGAATTACTTCGTGAAAGAGGAAATTCAGAGTATGGAGCAAGAGCTTACAAATTCGATAGAGGTTTACACGCAGAATCATCAGTCTGTGGTTGAACCCAGCTCAATAGACCCTGAGGACAAATTATTTTTATGTCAAATTGGCTTCGATGGCACCAAGGAGATGGAGAAGGACACTGTCATTCTGGAGGCACACGGGAACGATGTCCAGTGCCCTCAGAGGGAGACCCAAGTACTGCTGGAGGTACCAAGCAGTGTGGAACAACGGCTCCAAGAGACAGAGCACACAATAACTGAGATGAAACCTAGTGATGCCGCCCAGTATCTCAATGAGCACTTGTTGACCTCCACAGCCAGTCCAGAAGAGGAGGAGGAAGAGGGAATAGGGGTAGCTGATGCCATGGATGATGATGATGACGATGATGATGACATCATAGATAGTGAACATCCAGTGCCAAATACTGAACCAGGACAAGAAACACAACTAGCAACAGAGTCAGAACGAGAGCTAAAGGTGGAATCTGAGCAAGAACAAGGAGAAGTACAAGAGCAAGTGTTTGCTGAACCCGAGACACTGATTCCGGAAATGATTCTACCCAGGAGGCCCACCAGAAAAGCAAAACCGTCAGCAGGAAAGTCGTACAGTATCGATGAACTCGACGGTGAGTTCGAGTCCTTGGGGGACGACGATCACGACGTACTAGAGCCAAAATTCAAATGCAAAGTCTGCCAGAAAAGGTACACAACCCTGAAGGGCCTCAAGAATCACTCCCAGGTGCACGATAAAAAACACAAATGCTCAACGTGCTCGAAATTATTTTATAAATTGGAGAACATGGAGAAACATAGTAAAATTCACGAGACTAAGCCCCACGCCTGCCAGATATGTCACACATCTTTTGCGAAACCCCAGAGCCTGGTAAGACACATGAATACTCACGTGGATCCGGGATTGGAGGATTCGGCCAACGATTCTGGTTACAAAATTGTGTCAAAGCTGGATAACTCTGACGATGAGGACGATCCCCAAGGTAACGAGCTGGATGGATTCGAGAATGCCCCTGGACTCTACAAATGCGATGTTTGTAATCAATTCTGTTCGTCCCTGAAGAATCTAAAGCGCCACACCCTCGTTCATGGTGAAAAAAAGTATTCATGCACAGTATGCAAAAAGTGGTTCTTCAGACCTGACACATTGAAAAAACACGCCGAGAAACATGGTCACGGTCTCTTGGATAATTTAGTGGACGATAACAAATTATTCGACTCTGACGATGACTCCCCCACCCATCCTGTTCACAATACAAACGATAATTCAGGAAAACGAGAGGAGAGCGATGAGGACGGTGGATCGGGTGAATACAAATGTCAGCACTGTGACAAAGTTATGGCGACGATGAAGGGTTTGAGAAGACATTTGTCGTGTCACAAGCCAAAAGCAGAGCCAGTGGTATGTGAGATTTGTAAAAAAGTGTGTGCCAGTCAGGCTAGATTGGCTCTTCATGCAAAAACTCACAATAAACCAAAGGAAAAAGTACCGAGGGAGTATTTGTGTCATATATGCAGCAAAGTATATCCCAGTAATTCATCATTGACGTATCACATGAGAACGCACACAGGGGTAAAACCGCATGTTTGTAAAATCTGTAATAGTGGATTTACAACGACAACGAGTCTGGCTAATCACATAAGGATTCACACAGGTGATAAACCATTTGTTTGTCACGTATGCAGCGCTGCTTTTGCTGTGAGCTCAGCATTCAGGAGACACTTGACTAGACACACTGGAGAGGCAAATTATCTGTGTAAAACTTGTGGCAAAGCCTTCAAACGACTGAGCACTCTCAAAGAACATACTTATACCCATTCGGGGGAGAAACCGTATGTTTGCAAAACTTGTGGAGCTGCTTATAGCCACTCTGGCTCACTCTTTGCACATCAAAAGCGATGTCGAGCGCAGTATGGGGAACTGGTGCCTGAGGAACATCATAATGTCGTTGCTCATCATATTCACGTTAATAATGTGCAGACTGCTGTGAGATCACTCGCTGTCATTGGACAAATATTTTAAAATCACGAGTTTTAATATCTGTAGATATTTTGTGCCTCTTTGAGGATAAAAAATTCTTTGAAGGGGTTATCAGTGTCGTATGAGTAAGGCATTGGATACCGAATCGCTGCCTCAATCCCGAACTATAGCCCAGTGCATTGGTCAAGGCTTGTATTACGTGGGATAAATTAAGAGATTTGAATGGATTATGGAGTTTGTTCGATTTTTCATTCATAAAATTTTATTCATCTGATTATCATTAAGTCATGCTGATAAATGACTGAATTTATTTTACAATTGATTGATTTTTTTTAAGTATTGAAAGACACGAAATTGTTGGATACTGTGACGATAAAATTAGGGAATAGTGTGAAGTAGTGAATATGATATTAAGATTATTGTAGTTGGTTTGAAAAACCCTTTGATACAAGAGTCAGAAAGAATTATCATTGTATGCCTCTTTTTTCTATAAACCAAAATGCTTAATAATTATCTTTTGTTTTTTGTCATCATTTATTCATGAAAAATATCCTTTTGTTATTAGGATAGATTTTGGTAATCTATTGAAAATGTTGTCATGCTAATAATCGTCTTCAGATTTCTGTTTTAATATTTTATAGCGCCTCCAGATTGATTGTCGAGTTCTGTTCAGGGTAGTTGCAAGCTCTGCGAGGTACATGTTCTTGTCCAACCCGGAGTTGTTGTCAATCTTTTCCAGGAGAATGTTATCTTCCAGCGGGGTGTACCTGAGAGAGAATATTATTATTACTATCAGCAGTTGATTAGAAATCGATTCAGTAACACAATTAACTCTGCACGTAATTTTAATGTAAAATTAATTTTTCGGAATTGAATGCCCAGTGAAGGGGAGAGGACAAAAAATCCAAGCGTATTTTTTTCTTTTTTTTTACATCATAATTAGAATTCTAAATTCATTATCTGTTGGACAACGAGCTTAGTGAATGAAGAGACAAAAAAATCAATTATTTTCAACAAACAGTTTCGTAGAAATTGTGGACTTTGTTTCGGTTATTAGAATTTCAATATATTTGAAACTGAGGGCTAATCAATCAGGACATAGGAACCGAATTGCTTACCTGTCCGTTTTATGTGTACTGAATAAATTCTTAAATCTGGTGTACACGTGATACAATGATCTACTAGATAACCCATGAGCCAGAAACTGGAGGAACTTTTTTCTGTCTTCCATCCTGGGAATATAATACGCTCCCTTGTGCCTCCAGGCAGTGAACGGATGAGTTAATTCAGGATTCCAGTCGTGCCTCTTGCAGAAATTTCTCCAGTTCTTCAGAATCGTCTTATCCTCCTCAATATGCCAGACTCCAGTCCGCAATTTTTCGAATTTTTGGAAATGCTTTTTCTCCTCTGAAGTGAGTGCACGACATCCAGCAGTTATTTCAACGTCGTGCTGTGGTGGTACTGGATGTTTCAAGGTAACCACCATTTCTCTCAATCGGTCTATTTGCTCCACAGTGAGAGCTCTGCGTTTATTTTTGAGATCGTACACCTCTGTCTCATCATTTGGCTGTTTTGGGACGATTATTCTGTCCTTTACAGATACAGGATCTTCTGTTTTCGCCTTGGGAGTAGCTTTTGGACGACCTCTCGTTTTAATTCCATTCATCAAAGCTGAATCACTCGTCTGGGTTCCCATGTCCCTCAACATTATCTTTTTTTTTATCTTCACAGTCTCATTGCATTTCTTACAGGATTTCTCATCTACCTTTTTCATTTTGTATTCTTCCCCCAAGGTCACCTGATCTGCAAGTGGAACTTTGGTGATTTTCCTGACCTGTTTCTTCGGTGTTACGGGAGTTTGGACAGAAGATGGATCTCGACTCTTTTGGTCCAGAGTTTGTTTGGTAAATGAAGGTTTAAGCAATGATTCAACAGACTTGATTGGGGATTTCTTGGGACTTCGCTGCTTCACAGGCGCCTTTGGTTCCTCTGTATTAGGAGCAAGTTCCAAGTAACCAATCAAAGCGTTTTTATGAGATTTTGAACTCTTCTGTGGGCTCTTGTCTGAACTTTTCTGAACATTTTTATGTGTTTCCTTCACGGGTGTCCCTTCAGCACTTGAAGAACCTTCAGCACCTATCACGTGGCCATTCTCTTGGAAGACTATATGTGCCTCTTCTGTCTTTTCTTTTTTAAATTTCTTCGGAGAGGGTCGGTTTTTTTCAGTTGCTTCACCCCCTGGTTCTTCAACTTCTCGTTTGTTCTTCTTTTTTTTCTTGCTAGAGTCTTTGGATTCGATCTGAATCTTCCCCTCATCATCTTCCAATCCACTTTTCGTCAGATTTACGTCGTTGAAACATTCAGAGTGCACCTCTGATGCTTCACTCTCGATTTTCCTTTTCTTTTTTTTCATGCTCTCTTTGGGCTTCTGAAATTGATCCTCAGAATCAGTCATCTCCAACCAATCCGGTAATTTCGGTGCCGAATCATTTAAATCATCGTCAAGATCAGTTGCACTTAACGTTGCTTCTAGTTTTGACTTCTTCTTCTTCTTTTTTTTTTGTTCTTTCACCACTTGGTCGTTGTCCTCATACACCGGTTGTTTACTGGATTTTTTCGCTAGTTCGTGGTCCTCCATATTAACAATTTAACTGCTGTTTTGTTATTAACACTCAGCTCCCGGGAAAAGGCGGGAGTGGACTAGCACACAGAGGTTAGAATGCTCGAAAGGTCCACGTGACCAATCTCAACAACCCTGAAGTTGTCCCCAAATCCATGGCTGCCATTTAATTTCATTTCTTGTTGTGACAGACCTGCTACGTGAGATGATCCATTGGCCACTCTCTCCAATCAAAAAAATCAAGCGGACGGTTTGAGCGGGAATTGCGTACTCCCAGTTCGCCATTAGGCACTGAAAATTGTCTGTGAATCGTTGAATATAATTTTACAAGTGGAAAGAGCATTAGTACACCGTAAAATAATCAAAAATTGAAAATTCAATGTTTAAATAATTCACTCGTGACAAACATACGTTGGATCAACTCAAGAGAGGTCATTTCAAGTTCTTATAAACGTCAATAGAACGCCAGTGGCAGATAAACATGGCCGAGCAAACAGGAACTGTTGAGAATGTCGAAGAGGAAAAGTCAGTTACGATGCTGGACGTTTTGCAGGAGGAGAATCAGCTGGAGGAAGATGCTAACGCTGTTCTAGGGGCTTCTGATGATAAAAATTGCACTTACAGTCAGGTATACCCTCAAGTGTGACCTCAGATTTCATGGGAACGTGGCGTCACTGAATATGAAAACTTCTCGCCAGTACTGCTAATTTTTTGGAATTTATTCATCATTTTTGGTGTTTTTACAGGGATACATTCGACAAGCTCTGTATGCTTGTAACACCTGCTGTCCTGGAAGTAAGGAGCCAGCAGGTGTCTGCTTGGCTTGTAGCTTTCATTGCCATGAAGGCCACGAGCTGATCGAGCTGTACACAAAGAGGCACTTCAGGTGTGACTGTGGAAATTCCAAGTTCAATGGGAAAAAATGCAGCTTGGATCCAGTAAGTTTGGCGTTTCATTTATTCAATTGTTTATGTTAATTTGTCATAAGAGAATTGGTCATGAGATTTTCGAAGACGTCTTGTGTGAGGAAATGACGATTGGATGAAGGGAATGCAATGGGATGGGATAGAATCAATGCTTTTTTGACATAACCGATCAAGGTATTTTATTCACAAAGAAAGTATTGATCTGGTGCCATCGAGCCCTTCCTCTCCTGCTCTTCTAATTTTTTTGGACATTACAATTGTGTTGATTATGGGATTCTTGTTTTTTTTCTTCTGCAATTCTTCAGTTTCCATGAATTTCCTAGTGTTCCATGATCGTCAGTTGAATAGTTGAAGATTTAATTTTGAAATATAAAACTGTACATCATTTACGGAGGAAGAAAATGGAATATAATACACAGTAGAGTATTTAATTAATTAAGGTACTAAGGTAATTAAGGTACTATATCTTGGCATCTCCATAAGCCATGGAGATGCCAAGATTGATTAATGATTGTTCAATTGGTAGATTGGAAAACTTCTTCCCAATGAGTATTTTCGAAGAAAATATTTTCAAATAATTTTTTTCGGTTTACAGGCAAAAGCAAGTACCAATAATGAGAATCAGTACAATCAGAACTTCACCGGGGTGTACTGCACGTGTGCTAGACCATATCCAGATCCTGAGGACACCACCAACGATGAAATGCTTCAGTGTGTTATTTGCGAGGATTGGTACCACTCGAAACACCTGAATTGTAAGGATGAGATTCCTGAGGAGAACGCCTATGAAGAGGTCGTCTGCTCTGGGTGCATGGGCCAGCATCACTTCTTATGGGGTTATGCCTCACAGTATTCTGTTAATAAGAGTATTAAGAAAGAGGAGGAAAAGGGAGATGAGTCGGTTGATGTTACTCAGCAATTTTCTGGCTGTAAATTGCCTGCCAAGGAGGGGGACAGGACCGAGGGATCGTGCTTCTGGGCTGAGGGCTGGAGGGCTGCTTTGTGTACCTGTGATAATTGCAAGAAGGTATGGGTGGCTAATAATAGGGGTCACTAGTTCCTGTTATTTATTTACTTTCCTTCATTTTGCAGATGTATGAGAAGGAAAATATTTCTTTCCTCATCGATCCCACTGACAGCGTTCAGGCTTATGAAGAAGCTGGAAAACTCGTACGATCTGAATCCGCATATGAGAGAGGAATGAAGGCTCTTGCTTCTCTCGATCATGTCCAACAAGTTAATGCCATTGAAGGTAATATATATTGTAATTCCGTCGTGGCAGAATTTTTTTTTATCCTGGGAAATTATGTTGCTTTGTGGAGAGTATCATAACGATTCAGTTTTTCTCACGTTGACGTTGTTCATTTTGGGACCGTAAATTGGAAAATTCAAGACGTTTTCTGTTTTTTATCGAAATTTTTTTCCTTTCTTTCGCGGCAAAGATTGGCTTAATTATTAGAATTCCATTTTTAAGTTGTAAAATAAATTAATAGTACAATTAGGCACTTGGGTGGAAAATTTTGGAGATATTTATTTCATTTTGAGAATTAGGAAAGAAACAATATATTACAGGAAATTGTAAAAGAATTGGAATTGAAGCCATTTGACAACTTTGTATTAATTATTTTTATAGAACCAAATCTATCGTATTAGCGATCTAACAATGACAAGATTAAAAAAAAATGTTCGTATAATAATTATCGGTTCCTTTGAAAGTATCGTTTTTTATTTGACAAATTCATTTTATTTTATAGAATACAACAACATGAAGGACCACTTAAAGCAGTACCTCAAGAAATTCGTGGAGAACAAGAAAGTTGTACGTGAGGAGGACATAAAAGAATTTTTTTCAGAAATGTCATCCAACAAACGCCCAAAAGTCACTGTCCCCACATTCTGTCGTTAGTTAACCCAAGGTACAACTATATTTTTTTATAAATCCATAGAACATTCTCGCCGGGCCCCTTGAATTATAAAATTCACAGGTTTAGCATGCCTACAAAAGGTAAAGCTGTGAAAATTTGAAATTTGCGAATCATGTGTAATCACCATGCATTTTGAAATATTATATTGATAAAATAAATAAGCTAAGTCATTTTATAGTAATTCATTATTTGGAATTTTCGTTCGTTTTCACATTGAGGAAACGATCTATTCAGAAGGACTTTTTTATTTTTAAGAAGAAATTTGTTCGAACGATAATCAATTGATTCATACCAAGAATATGTTCGGAAATCAATTTGAGTGGTTTCTCAAAATAGTAAAAGCTATTGAATAATTTAATTCAATTTAATTGGCATGAAAAATCACTATCTTCACTAAATTGGCCTCGTCCTCAGAACAAGTGCATAATTTTTTGGGGAAATTATTTTTTGTCTCGTTGTTTGAAAAATAATTCTTAAACTTAAAAAATCATGTTCTCTGCGTGTGGATGGTACCTACACCCTCCAGATGTCCGAATGGACAATCTCACCACGACTTAGTGTGTCTCGGTGCGGATGGGTATGACAACGAGGGGTTCGTTGAATTTTGGTTTGTCTGTGTAAATAGACCATGTTCTTTTCACACAGTCGAATATACCAGTTGCAATTGTCTTCACGTAATCATCAGGTCCAAAGTCTTGATAGACTCTGTATTCGTTGTCAGTTTGATCGCTCAAAATGTCCATGACCTCTCGACGAGTTCTTGGCGGTGAGTGACGAGCAATGGCAGCATGCCTGTGCTCACTGCTAGCTATTATCACTCCCTCTACCTCTGGCACTTTCAATCGAAGATATCTGGAACGGAATTATCAGTCTTCATTTATAATTTTGTTAGGGTTCAGTAATAACGCAATTTCTAATGAAAGAAAACTGATAGGAAATAACAATTTGATTTATAACTCTTAATCTTTCTCTTCTAAATTTCATGAAGTTCAATTAGAATTGACTGGGGGCCACTCGTACCAACATTCCTTTAAAAAGGAGGGGTAATCCTTACAAATTAATTTTTCTTCCTCAAAAATCAATATAAAAATTACTTATTGCAGTGGGTAATATTTTCGCCTGGACTCGCCGTGTAGATACTGAGCTGAGACTCATTAGAATCAATCTCTACAGGTCCCACCTCAGCATTGTGAAACATTCTGTCACCCTCTTGATCCAAAAACGTCATATTGACTGAGAAACCCTCAGCAGCTCCATATCCTTTATTCCTCAGTGTTTTCTGGGCTTGTTCGAAGTTAGCGACTCCCAGAAGAGATCGAGCCAGGAAATATCTCGCTGTAAATTACCTTTTTTCAGTGTTTTTCATCAAAGAAAAAAAAAACAATCTGTTTCAATGAAATTGATTCGTCTCACGTGTTTTTCCAGATCTGAGTGTCCTTGCACTCAGTGTATTGACACAAAAAACGAATCCATGATTGTTAAAGCCCATCGTGTACCCAGGGAGGAATCCAGCGTAACAGAGAGACGAAAATTTTTCCTCCCTAAATCCCGGTTCCGTAACGTGAACACTTGCGATGTACCAGAAGTTCAAGGTCTCAGCGAGAGCATCCTCGTTGTGGCCCAAAATCTCCTGGGAATTCCATCAATTACAGCCATCATCATTATCATTATCATCATCAATGAATAATCCGATGAAATTGGAGGGATAACGAGGAGATTATTTGAAATACTCCTACCTGTCCGGGATAATTGCACACGATGGATGAACAGCCGACAGGTTGATTTGTACTGATACCATCTCCATTGACAACATTGGGAAGGATATCGTCAAGGTGCATGAGGAAAAGCTGATAAACGAGACAGTAAATATACGTAAACGATTGCCGAGTATCAGGGCCACTAGATGATTACTTATTACGATAGGGTTTGAGCCCTTTCCAATAGTTCAGACTATTGAAATAATCTATTTGCGGGATTGGGCAGAGTGAAAGGGCAACTTAAAATTATTGATCATCTTGCTTCCTCTAATTTATTATGTTAATGACACGTAGTTGCAATTACTGACGAGGTGCAAGGGGATGAATCGAAGATTTTCGTATTCACGCGGTGAATATTTCTCGGATTCGGGTTTTCTTTTTTTTTATCAAATGCTGGACGTAAAGTCATACATTTCTCCCAAACTTCATTATCAGATGGGAATATTTGGGGACCATTAGAACCATTTGTTATTGACTTCGTCAAGTATGAATCAAGAATGTTGATATTTTATTGTTCTGTCAATGAGGTAATGATCAGTTTATTACTGATTTACATATCCTTTTCCGCAACAATAAAATAAACGTTTTTCTACATGTCATCCAGGAAGCCTCTGGCGGTTAATTGTAATTAATCTGAAATATTTTATTGATTTTGGTGAGGTCGAGGCGTGATCAGAGACGTAATTGAGAAATTTGAGGCGATTAGTTCAGGAAAAACGTCCGTCTTAATCAGGCTTTAACGGTTGTTAGAGCAATTTTGATTAGAATAATAATAAAAGAAGAAATTGAGCGAAAAAATCAATCTTTCATTATTGTCCAACGTTTTGTGTTTGTATTTTATGTACAGAATAAAGTATTATTTTAACGAAAAATCCTTTGTGCTTTCAAAACGTTGGCAAATAGTGGAAAGATTGCGTTGTCTATCAATTCTTCCCTTTCTTTTGATTCTAGTCAAAGCGGAATGGATGAAAACAGTCTGAATATCTTTAACGATAATAGTCAACGGATTCCGTGTCAATCCACGTTCTAACGTCACTTTATTTCTGACATCCATTACCTAATGAACACAATAATAAAATATCAATTTTTCCGTTTTATAATTGAGGAAGTCAATGACAAGTGATTGTAATGAGCATTTGCATGAATAGTCATATATTAGAATGCTGAAAGATAAAAGCACGTTCTGCAAATATCTCTGAAAATATTGTGTTCAGAGTGAGGAGATAAAATCTTTTTTTCAAGTCTATAATTAGTCCCCCAAAGAGCTCTATTTAATAAATCTCTTTACTCCCTTTACGTATATTCCCGAAGGGAGCAAGAAATTCGTTTGAGACTTTTTATCGTCGTCTTCATCGCGTCATCACCAATTCTCTTACTTCATTATCATCATCATTATTAATTATTATTACCTTATAGAATGGAACATTTGATCCGTCAGCTGTTCCCTCGATCTCTCGTACATATTCAGGAAATTGTGTCTTCACTGATGATAAAGTCTCCTCATACACCTTCCTTCCCTCCTTAGTATTGTACAGATCGATATAAGACTCATTCATTGGCCCGTAACGATCGACAAAGTCATTGATCATTTTTGCAAAAGTTCGACCCTGAAGTGTACAATTTTTCATTATTCTTATCTCGCAATATGTCCTTTCATTCGGAGACAATGATACAAGGATCCGCAGCCATATGTTGTCGCGAATAAATTATCCATTCTAATCGTATTCACGTGTATTATCCATTTTTATTCTCTTTTTCTAGTACTGACAGAGATCATTTGAACGTTGTGGAAGCTGTCATTGCGATTGTTTTATTATACACGTGGGAGAAACCGCGGACAGTCGTCCTGCGGTTGACAGGCGCGGCTGAATATCGCTATACCGCAGAATTACATTCTATCATTTTATTTCTAATGAAATTTGACGCAGTGATCATCGCCCGAGGAGATTCAGCGATGGATATACCTTTGATGGAACAGTGCGGAGATGCTTATTTATGGGCCATATCGGAAGGCCCAAGTTTGTCGCATGTAGTGCCCTAGACAGCGACATTCTTTGATCGACTTTCAATCGAACGAGTGTACATTTGCTTCTCAGAGATCATTGAAATATTACGATAGAGTACTGTTAACATACTTTGTGACGAAGGGGAGAGGTGGGTGGTTCGTTGTGATGTTACAGAATTTATCTTATCCATTTTTAGTCGACGGAGACCCAAATACAATATCAATAATTTTTTTTTCATCGCCTGTTTTATGGGAAAAAATGGGGTTCAACAGGTCGAAATTCCAGGGTGTTTTGCCATTCTGTGATAGCAACAATGCAGTAATGTCATAAATCATCCCACGCAGAGGGAAATGTGTCGTAAAAATTATGGAACAATTCATGCAATCAGTGATCCATATTTTTATTCCAGTTATTCATAGGAATGGAGAATAAGAAAGTTAAAAGGTCCTGTCAATGTTCAAGCTCGTCACCCAATAAAAACCAAATTTTCAAAATAAAAATTGTTGAATGTTCAATAACTTTTAGAAAGCTGTCGAACTATTTATACGTTCCGTTATGTGTAATTTCACAATCGTCGATGAAAGATCTGCAGAGCGACCTGTCCCCATAGCGGTGAGTCATCGGACAGGTGGTTAATTTTTACAAAACATATTGTATAATTTATCTGGTAAATCATACAATTTCAGCGCGGGCCCCCACTTTTTATTGAATTTTTCATTGTTCACGCTTTACGATTCCAAATGTGCTTTTTATGTTTTTTCCGGTCGGTTTGATTGAAATTTTCCTTTTGCGCGTAAAATATAACTGATGACCTTATTATTTGCCTTTTTTCGCATCATTTTTCAAATTTAATTTTATGGAGGAAAATAAGGGGGAGGTCGGGAATTTTGCAACGTTGTAAACAAGGGCAAATCGGGGTAATGCGAGAAAAAATCTACTGATCTAACGAGAAACGCAAAACCGCAAGTAATCTCGAAAAATCCGTGTGAATTGGCTGAATGAGGGCAATTCTGATAATAAGAATGCTTGCATCGAGAACATTCTCATTTTTGAATAGATAATTTTCCACTTCCAGAGGCAATCGACTCTATGAGCTCTACTGTTTCTCAATGAACGTCTACGATCTATACAGAGAATTATTTGAAAAGCTTTTCTCATTCTCAGAAAGCAGATTTTTACTTGCAAACTTTCGTATTCTCTATAAAATTCTATAAAAAATTATGAGTTCTCATAAAAGACTAACTCAGTTCTGGAAACCAATAACTCTTCATCTCGGCAAATGCTATAAAAGGGAACGCTTTTTATAAGGGTATGTGGATTAAATATGGAATTATAAAGTTGATAATGTAGGTCAGGACAATAAATATAAAATTGACAAGCATCGAAATGTGGTGGGAATCGTATAACATGAGAAAAAAAATGTAATGACAAGTGGGGAACAGGTGTAGAAATTGAAGATCGCATTCCATTTTACTCCGATTCCCCCAGATTTGCTTATTACAGGGGAATGATGTTCTCACTCATTTCATCAGGGAAACTCATCACATCGACAGTTCATCATTCACCGCAGAAGTCATTCATTGCCGCGGAATTTATTATTGCTATAAATTTATATAGTTCTATATATTATATCGTACCTTCATTTAAAACGATTCGCAAGTATAGAAATTTGATTTCCAATGTTATTAACATTTATCTAGTGTAACTATTTGCCGGTATGTTATGTACTACACGATACTATTATACAGTAAATATTTATAATGAGGGAGTACATGAGAAATTGTTCGTTTGCACCCGAGAATTATAACCACGACTCATCGTGTGCAATATAATGAGATTATTTTGAATTATGGGAAATTTGTGGAGAAAAAGATTTGAAAATCACAATAATTTTTAAACTGGCGCATTTTTTCGAAGTAAGTAATAATTTATAGATCAATTGTCCATTATAAAAAGCACTTTTACGGGTTTCCCAAGTGTGGAAAATTTCAATCATGAAAAAAATAATTCACTGCAGAATGTAATTCCATCGATGCTGCCTATTCATGACTTTTTTCAATTTTTTCTCATCGACTTTAATTGGCAAGTGATTGCATGTTGAATCTATAGTGAGGTCTGTACGAAACGGGGAAACATACTTCAATATCTCTAGCAATCAAATTCTCGCTGACCATACAATTTATTTCAGGTTCGTCCAAGCGAACTCATTTTACCCCATCAAAGCTCGAATTTTTCTGGTATATTTTCCGCGTCATATTAAAAATCAGTTGAAAATTTCCTCATGAGCTTATTCTATTTCTATTCAATCACCATTGAGGAGACACACTATGTAATTAAATCAACAACCTAACTGATTGAAAACGTGTAGCATATTAACAAAAATTGCAGTGAATAAAATGGTAATAAAATTTATCAATCACGAGCTGTGGTCAAAATCAGGGTAATAAAATGTTCAATAATCAAGTGGAGCGATGAATCGAGCTTTAATAAGCACAAGTGCTTCTATGTCCATTGGAGAAATAAATCAAACAAACCAGGTACAGATAAAGACTCACTGATAACAGAGATTCATGACTTGATGCATTTTCTGAGAGACACGAGATGCGATTTTAAAACCAGTTAAAAAAAAAACTGTCAACTTCATTCAATTTCCAGTCTATAGTTATTCCAGTTGATTGAAATATGGACTTTTTCATTTACTCACAATATCGTATCCAATTTCGTAGTGGGTTCCCCTGGTATGAATGATTGGTATTGCATCTCTTCTGCCAATATCCTTTTTCATCTCGGGCTGATCCAGATTTGATGAATTGACAACTCGTGCCATTATGAATAAATATACTCACTGAAATTCACGATGTAATTATCCTACGTTGGCTTTTCGACGTGATGTAGAACCTTTATCGTTATCAACGATCTAAATAAATAACATGCAACATCCAACCGAAGATTGAGGAAAATTAATGTCAGATAATACGAGCAATGTTTAACTGCCTCTTCCACACAATTTTTAAATTGACTATAATGATTAGCAAAGATTCCACTGCAGGAGTGACTTTTGGTGTGATTCACCAGGGAAGAAATGATAATTATAGTAAACGTGTAAAATTTAAAATTCAAATTAATGATGATTTTTCAATCTCAACAACTTCCCACTTTAACAATTCTCCTGCCAATCAAGAGTTCTAATGACATTAAGGTTCAACGTGATATTGAATACTGGACTTGAAGTGAGAGAAGTACTGTTCTCTGGTGTCGGTGTCCAACTGTATGGTTGGACACTAATCTTTCTTTAGCTACTTATCGACTTAGACCCGGCGACACTCGTTCCCCAGTTGAGTGACGTTGTGAGTAAACCACCTGAGGATTTTATAGGAAAAAGTAAACCTTATTCATTGGCAAAGTACATATGACCTTGATGTGTACTATCATGGTGTACACCTGGTATGGTTGTTGTCTTGCATTAATCATCACGCGTATCATACTAATCATCGTCTCATCTCGTTAAATTATAATTACGTAATTTTTACATTGATTCCAGGTGTAATTAGTCTCGTGAGAGGAATTTTTGAGATTGTTGTTGTCTACATTTCGAGGCATTTTATGGAAAAATTGTGGAGCAATACAGGTGTGCGAAGCAATCGCAACATTCTAACATTAAAGGCCATCTTCAACTTCATTAGCAACGATAGAAAAAAACCGTTTCAATTACTGCGATGAACAGGATTATTAATCAAATTGGGATCTTGAAAAACAGACAGCCACTTGGAATTGGTGTGAAATTCATACCTCCTGATTTCCATCATCTATCTCAATTACTACCTTCATCAATGAAGTAGGAAAAAAATTAATGCGACTGAGTGCGTGTTGACATCGCGTGGTTAACTTCGTGTAATTATCTGTTGATTTTATGCTTTACATTCGTGCAATTACGGAGGTCCTTTGCAGGGTAAACACGAGGAGAGTGTTAACGGAGATAAGCCATATAAGTACGTACGAATTCATGATTTGAAGTGGCATTGGCACGATTTTTTGACATGTGCATAACTCAACAGATTCGATTTGACAGCTTAAACCCCGTGCCATTTCATACTTATGCAATTCCATGGAATTTCCCCTCTCATTTTTTTCTCTCAATGATCAATCTATTCATCGATTTCCTAAGCTTCAGTGCACTCGATCGGTCCTTTCGTACCTTTCCTGCATTTTTCATAGTGAGAAGTTGTGGAAATCTAGTGCAATCGTTCAATAAGGCTTCAATCTTCCAAACTTATTAGATTACCAGATAAATTAGGGAAGGAGTGAATTGTTTTGGCTTCAGAAAATCAGCTCAAAGTATTTCATAATATTACATCCCCCTCTGTCCAGTGAAATATTCAATATTTATTAGCACTTACTGATTAAATGTAATTAAAATAGTATTTCATTCCTTTCTTGGAATCGATGGTTTGTTCTTTTCTCGATAGTGTCCCTCCGCCCACTCGTCGTTCAATTCGAAATCATTCGTTACATATTTCCAAGCACCAATCACTCCGTCCCACTGAAAAAAAATTATAATAATTACAGTTGCGAATATAATCCTGTTAAATACTTGTCAAACAAGGTGAATTTGTTATTACAGAGGACGATATGATTTCGTGGCGATATGGGTGCCAGCTGACATCTCTGACGCAACCTTTATGTCCTTCCAATGTTCTAACTATGCTCCCAGTTAGGAGATCATAAACTGGAGATAAAGAGTCATTATATAGTCCCAGGATATGAACACAAATACTTCAATTTTTTTTATTCATCGTATTAATTACTTATGACTTTTCCAGTTCCACAGCCACTGTAAATGTATCTCTGGCCTGTCGTAACAGGTGGAGAAAAATGACACCTCACCAATGTCTGTACAACCTGATGGCCCTTGTATGTCATCACACTGGTATCACCTTCCAGCTTCCCTTTCTGAGCAGTCCAATCTAATTTGGAAATGAAATAATCATTGTCAATTTGTGGTTTATGATGTACGTTGATGAGACAATGTGTCTGCTTGGTCATAATTACACTTCGTGGGAACCCGTGGCCATCTGTAATCCCAGTCCTGGCTGGAAACAGCACGACAAGCATTTTCGATCGCCTCGGCGCTCGAGAATACCCGCACATCCCAGAGTTTTAAAGTTTGGTCCTTACTATTTGTTATCAGATACCGACTATCACCACGGGAATCTACGTATGTTATTCCATCAGCGTGACCGGCAAGGACTCCCACTGGGTGAGGATGTGCTTCGTTCAGAGTTCTTCGGTCCCATACCTTTGAAATTTCATTGCAAATGAAAATTGAGATCTAGAAGGTGTTGTCCGCATACGCTCATCAAGACATTTTTTTAATTCAATGACGAGTTGTATGAGTTGTGGGGGAATCCCTGCTGCATCCGATAACTATATCTATGGTTAGACCCTTGGAGATTTATCAGTTAAAGAGACACTTGATAATTTTTAAGATAATCACCTTACAAAGGCCATCATCGCCCGCGCTGTACAAAATCTGCGATGTGCTGTCAGCGAAAGCCACCGTATTGGCATCCTCCGTATGACCCGCAATCTAAAAATCATTAGAATGAAAAATTTCGGAACAAGACGATTAGATTGATTTCTTTAACGTTAATATTGACTTTGATAGTACGCTGGTGACACTCTCTATCGTAAACATAAAGGTATCCATCGTTGGCAGCACCCAGGATCTCCCTGCCATCGCCCGAGAATACAAGTGAAAATATACAAAATCTTCCCGTGTCCGAGCGGTCGAGGACAAGAGCCTCTTGGAGATTTGGCTCGTCGTAAATCGGGCAAAGGTACACTGCAAAAAATTATTTACAATATTTAACTTATTGTTAGCTATTCGATAAAAGAATCGTTCACCTAAGAATGCCTTCAAACCTCAGTATTGATTAAAAATGACTTATTATTGACCCTGTTCACCCCATTTAGGTTTTTACGAGTTCCCTATTCTGCGATTATCATGAGCCAATTTCTTTTTCAATCGCGTCGAATTGTACCCCAGGAGCTGCAAAAATTGTACTCCATCCACAGACTTTGTCGGTGACCAAGTGAAACCATGGAAAACCTTGGACATGTACATTTATCGACTGAGCATTTCTTCGACTTCTCGGTGTCTACATTACCCTTAGATGGCCTTCGAAGAATTAGAGAAATTCGATCGAGCGACTTAATTACCTCAGCCACTGTCGTCGATAATGCACGCATCTATTAGAAGTGTTTTTTTATTGAAATTTGTTTGCTACTAGTATTACGGTTTTGTAGACTCCCTATTCGTGCTTTATATCTCGCATTTCCCTCTTTTGATGTGATCTGCAGTATTGTAGACAGAGTTATTCCTAATCGCACCCTATTCAAGTTAAAACTGCACGACAAACCATGGAAAACCTCGGTAGTACACCCGGTCGATTGTGCAGAGCCCTAACGTACTCTTCTTTCACATTAAAATAATTATAATAATAGTAATACTCACGTGAGTTGGACCAACTTGAATAGGCAATGTAATTCCCATCAGGGCTGAATGCAGTGTCCAAAACACTCCAGGAAACATTTTGGGCATTTAATTTTTTGAACAGCTTGTAGACTCCATTTCGAGTGTGATAAAATCGTAAATAGTTATCTGAAAACAGAAGATACAAATAACGAATCACAACAAAAATTTTCATCGAGTTACCTCGCAATAATAAAAACAATATTATAACGAACAAAATTTTACAATACTGTATAAATAACGATCCAGTTCCTTCCAAACAAGATCTACTATAATTATTTATGTATAAGAAATAATTCAAAAATTTATATCTTGCATTATTTAGTTTAGATAATTGAACTTAAAGTTTTTAAAATAATAGGTAGCGACAGTACCTTGACTGGCAGTGACGAGTAGATCTCCATGCTTGGAGTATGTCCCACAGAAAGCTTTACTATTGTACTTATCAACCCTCTTCATGGTGTTCGGTAAAAAATGGTTTCCGATTCTGCGAATTTGTCCAGCAGTAAAACCCGGCCCAAGTTGGCTCCTCTGGATGATGGGCATAACACATTGATTAGCATCGTTCACCTCAGGACTCATCAACCCAGACGCCAGTTTTGTCTCGAAACATATATCATTTTTCTAAAGAGACGATAAGGAAGAACAACATGAAGGAACAGAAATTGCACAATCATCGTTAGATTACAAGAATAAATGTAACTCACAGCGAGTTGTTCTGTGCTGCAAAAAGCCATATCTTTGGGCATTGAATCTGAAATGGTAATTTCATCATCAGAGCTGTCGCTATCTTCCCTGGATGTGCCCCATCTACCCCTGAAAAAAAGACACAGGTTAGATCTTTAAAAACACACTGGATAAACTTAAACCCGGAAATGTAAATTTTACTAACAACCTCTGGATGAAGAGCCTGAGAGTGCTGATTAAATCCGGGTGCTGCCTGTGATCCATATCAACGTATTCATGTGACAAAAATCAATCAATTAAACAACTTAACAACCAATGACCAACAAATTTAATTAATCTAATGTTTGTAAGATTGAGGATTGAACCTTTACGACATGTTAAATATCTAGTGATAGAATGATAACTAAAACGTCAGTCGTAGTTACAAATACAGTTACAACTAGTCATACGTACCGATTGAATTGTTTTTTTTCCTTGACTTTTCAGTTGATAAACACAAGTTGGAAAACTGATTTTCACCAATGGCATTGATGCATTTGGCTGCTACTGTGGCGCTCCATAAACGTCCGTTTCTACTGTCTCCCTGTCGGTCGGCATTGTTTCTTCCTTTTCCACTGAAAGTAACAGCCACCCCACCAGATAAAAAACGATCCAGCATCAACGAGTCCAATCATAGAATCAGCGAATGAATGCAGGTCAGGAGCATCCCCTAGTCGGTCGTCATTCCCTCCCACTCAGTGCCATTGTTTACACTCAATTTCCCTCCCTGAAATGAGTTTGCATATCCTCACCGCATTCCAACCAAAAGCACGATATGACCTTCAGGGAAAATGAAGTCGTTTGAGGGAGCGGGAGCATGTTAGACTCGCGAGAGGAAAATGGAGATAAGGTACAACAAAGGGATGGGATGGGACTCCTGAGGGTGGAGGCCATCGTGTTCCTGGAGGGTGAACAGACGATGAATAAGGATAAGATGATACCACTATCATACACAAAAAAGGACAAATCGTAAGCGACAACCCCTGTGGGGGTGGCCTCCTTACCCCGGCCCAGTCGATCGAGTCCTCTGTCTCCCGGTTACTGTCAACCTTGGCCCCAATCTCCAATGAAGCGACTATACCAACTGTATCATCTATTTCCAAACATCAAAGAAGAAGGCGAAGAAGAAGAAGAAGAAGAAGAAAAAAGATGAAAAAAACTTGTCAAAACTAATTAAAAATTATGCTGAAAGATAAATGAATCCCATGAAAAACTCGTCAGCGGTACAGCAAAATGCGAATGGAAAGCGGGAATAAAAATGATTAAAACAGGGTAGATTAACTGTGTGGGATGAAGCAGGATGACGGTGATGGTGGTGGTGGTGGTGGCGGTGGTGGATGTCGGATGAATTAGCAAGTGGGAAGGGTCAGTGCAGAGAGAGAGACCGAACGCGTGGAAATTGACGATGTCGTTTTCCACCCTCAGTGGGCCAAGGGCAGGAGGATGAATTCAACCTTGACCCGAAAAATTAACGTGGAATTAGGTAAATCAGCGTAGGGCTGAAGTGCCAGGGCTATGAGAGGATGAAATATACAGGGGCCGGGGGGGGGGGGGTGGAGGAGGAGGAGGTTATTATGTATTTGGTATTGATGCAGACCTTGGGGGGTTGATAGGTCCACCCAGTGCGAACAAGATGAAATGAGACAGAGGGATGAGACATCCCACACTCTCTGGAACAGACAGGGAGAGGTGAATCATGGGGAGGGGCGGTGAGAGGGAGGGGTCAGGGGTACGCGGTGATATCGGTGAGTGGAGGGGGTGGAGGTGTGGGTTTACAGCGGGGTGAGAGAGACCATGAGGGGTTACAGAGGATTGGAGAGAGCTCCTAGCCAAAGCTCTACCTGCAGCCCAGACCTATAATATCCAGGCAGTGAGCGACAAGGCAGAGTCAGGGAGGCGGCAGGGCAGGCCTATACCCTGGGCAAGCGCGCGCCTGCGTCCTTAACACGGGCAACCGGGTAAACGACAGAAGGTTTTCCCCACTTGCTAACGGGTAGTGGGAGACTTGGCCTCCTGTTTACAGGATAACAGGGAATATACCTCTTCACTTTCCACCGATATACACTACTGACAATATCCCCGAAGTCGTATCCACGTTAGGATCGTGGTGAATAGTCATAGCGCTATTTTGAATAATTGACGGTTTCAAGGGGTAATATTTAGTCGAATAATTTGAGGGAAGGGGGTGGAAATTGACTGCGGATATTCGGTAAATTTCGGCTGGATGTGTATGTTGCTGATTAAATTTTTTAATTTGAGATTTTATGGTTGAACCGTCCAAGGCTATTCGGTGCTGGACTCTGTTACGCTCGTGGACAACTGGGACCAAGGGAAGTGCAGGCATGGCATCTCGTGGTGATTGAAGCTGAGTTAAATCATTTGCAACAGGTGAGAAATCAGTTTCAGATTTTATTTGTTGGGGGAAAGAATTTTGTCAGTTCAACGAGTTATTGTCAATTTTGTACGTGTTTTGTCTTCGGGTTTACGGTTGTTTAATGATAGGGGATGTTTCAGCAGGGGGTGAGGTATAAGTGGGGATCACGAGAGTGGCACTAGTTTTTTTTCAGTCTTCCCTTCGTCGGCTTTCGCTTTTTGCCGTTCTTTTTGCCACCGCATCGGAATACCTCGTGCACACAATACACACATGACATGATCCTCAAGGGATTGTTATCGCTGAAACTCAAGAGTCTTTTGTCATTTTTTTTTTTAGTGACACTAGAGAAAAATTAGATCCTGAAATCTGTGGGGGGTGCCAAATACTTTCAACCCTCCCAATATTTTTTTTTCTGTCTCCGTTCGCGGGCATTTCATCACGTTTATGAATCGAGAGGAGGAGAAGTTGGAGATCTTGAGGTGCGACGGGGATTGTCTGAGAGAATTATCTGTAGATTCGATCGATTGAGGTAGTGAAATGGTTACAGAAATATACTGTTACGTGGGTAGAGTGAGTCGAGTAGATTTAATTCGCCGTTTCATTGGAAATTCATTCCTGCTCTTGTTTTATTCTTTGAATTATAATATTCAAATTTTTTTTTCCATGATTTTTCACTCTCCTCTGGATCCTCATCTTCCTCCCCTTCAGCAAAAAAAAATCATCATTAAATTTTTCCTCCCCTCGGGGCCATGTCTCATGTGTTTCATCCAACTACTTCTTCATCTCATAAAAATGGGGAATGACGAGAGAGGAGGGGTTTTCGTGTGAGGTAAAATTTGTTATTTATTTCAATATTTCAATAAAGCAGTGGAGAGAGACAAATGGGTAGTGTGCATGATAAATCCAGGAAAATGTGGGGGCGGGCTTGGGGGGGAGGAGGAGGGGTAAACAAGAGAGGGGAATGGAGATGGTAGGAAATCCATGGAAAATAGTTTTGTTGGTTCTCATTCCGGTTGAAATGGAAACTGAGAGGAGGAAGGAATGGAGGAAGGAACTTCTCTGGCGTTCACACTCGACAAGTGGAAAAGGAAACGAGCCTGGCATCCTTTGCTCAACGCTCCAAGTCCCACTCCACTATCCAAACCACTCGGATCCAATGAGTGCAATTGACGTGGACTTTTTTTTTTTTTTTCATAGCGGAAACGTTCAAGGGCGGAAAACAGAAGTGGAATGACGGTTTTCATTATAAAAATTTTAATTTCACCTTCACCCCTTAGTTTCATTTAATATCCCTCCTCCCAGAGTGCGCCTTTTTATTGTTCCTTTATTATTTTACGATTTTTCTCCCCTCATTTTCTCAGTTTTTCACTTCGCCCACACCCGGGTCCCTCCCACTCCCCCCCCCCTCCCGCTCCCCCCGGCCAGTTGTAATTGATGGCACTGGCAGGATCATCCAGGACACGATAATGGCGATTTTCAAGGGCAATTTCGATTGAGCAACACGAGGAGAACTCGAGATGCAAGTGCGTATGGGTCGTTTATGCATTAGTCCAGTCTCGAGAGCAACCAAAACTACCACTGGACTGTTCATATAGAGCATTACCAACATTCTATTGGGTCCTTGCATTACGGTCTATGTATAAACCACGTATAAACCAACCGCGTAATTACGTTCGTTGATGGAATTTCATTTCGGTTCAACGAAATTATCTATCAGAGGGCAAACAAATTAACCGCGATAATTGTTATCTCCATATTTAAATGTGCGGCGTGGGGTTGGTTCAGTCGAGTCCAATGGTATATGGTATTCCATATTTCAGTGACACTTAATGCCACGATAAATTGTTCAATTTTCTGGGCAAATGAAAAATATGAGAAATAAAAAAAAATGTGGTACAAAGTGGTATTGCTGCCAGTCATGAGTCAAGGGCTATTATCCCCCGTCACTCGTCACCTCCTCGTAGTCCCTCTTTCCATCCTCGTATTTGCCCCTTTACTGGTACCACTCGAAATCCCCTGTGCATCACCGCCCACAGCTATATTCATCGAAAGAGAAAAACTTTTTTTTTTCTTTTTCATCGACGACAGTGAAAACTTTGGGCATTCAAGTTTTTCCCACGAAGTGGAAAAGTTTTGATGTTTCAACTCCCTTTCCTATTTTCCATTTCTCAGAGGTAAAACCCATACACGTAAATCTAATAAGGTTGGGTATGTAGTACTCCAATAACATACTGAGGAAAAACTTCTGACTCGGGGTGAATCGATGGGAATGCAATAAAACGAGGACAAAGAGAGAATGGAGAATGAGAGAAAAATAAAATAAAACAGAAATGGGGTGGTTAAATGAAAAACACTTAATTAGTGCTTTAACTCGGTTTCATCCCCCTCAATCCCCACTGCCCCAGGCCCTCCCCCGCCTCCCCCCTTGCCGCCACTCCGACGCAAACGATTTCGTTACGTTACCCAGTTATTTAACGTGAAATACCCTCTACTTTTATTTTCACTGTCAGTGTTACTTTCATGGGCTTTTAACTCCCAGTATCACAACAGTGGCTTTGCTGTGAAAGATAACGCGTTGAAAAAATTGGGAGTGACAGTATCTTGTGAAAACTTTTAATGGGGGGGACTTGACATATCCATTTATCATTGTTTTTTTTTTAGAATATTTTTGAAGAAAGGTAATGTTGATCGGTTGATTAATTTTTCAGGTATGAGGTAATTAGATAATTTTTTAAGGGCCCTCTGGGGCTAGCGGATGACACTGGTAGATTGGTTTAGCTGGATGAAGAGGAATAGAAGGACAGTGGTCACTAGGAGGTGGGATGATCGCGTGGACAATCGAGAAAATTGAAAATTCAGTTTGAAAAATTATTGATAAATTAACTTTACAGTTCTTTTCGATGTATTAAAATTGTACTTGATCATCAGTCATTCGGGGAACACTTTGAGGTATTTTGTTGGGAAAAAGGGGGTTCGAGTCTGGGGTGTTTAATGGGGGTGTAATCGTCGAGTGGAGATAATGGGAAAGTTATGGAATTATTGGAAAATTTGAATATGTCTCGGTAGTTTTCGAATATCTTTCGTTCTGACATTCGGGTGCGTGTAATATTTAATTTCCCTGGGGTATGTGAAAATGTTATTGTGTCATTGAAATGTCAGTGATAATTTAACCTGTCCAACCCAACCGAATTATCCTGAATTTCTTGTCTGACTGAGAGATTCGACGAGCGATTTAATCTGGAATTGAATTTAAAGTCATGGAATTGGAAATTCTGGCGCCATTGCTGCTCAATTTTTAAAAACATTCTGCTGAAGTAAATCAACTTTATTTAGGTCGGCACCTGGGTGCTATAAATAAATTTAATCTCTTTGAAGCATCACACTTAGTTACATGGATGTTATGCTTTTCCTTGTAAAGTTGTTTATTTACATTTCACTTATGAGCTACTCACACAAATTCATCATCTGCTGCAGCACTTAGACTCAGTCTTCTTAAGCATCATGCTTTACCAGTACTTATTATTATCTCGCCTTCACGACGGCAATTTCGTTGGCATAAACCCCTTCAAGGTCACTATTAGGGGCTCAGTCGCTGCTTCAAGTCATTTACCCAATTAGGAACTTACATCAGTATTTTTTTTTTCAATTTTCTAATTTAAAATTTGGGATCTGGACAGTTTAGTTTACACTTACGATTGAAAAATTATCAATTATCAAATTAAAAATTCTTGAAAAATTACGTCTGTTGTCTGTTGTGTAATTAGTCAAAACAATATTCGGTCTAAATTACCGAATAATTACGCACTTTTTCAGTGAACTTTTCGGAAAAAATATGGAATGTTCAGTGAAAAATGCTTAACTATTTCGTAATTTTTACTGAATACTATTTTGACTGGGGAATTGCAGAACGTAATTTTTCAATAATTTTTCTCTTCGTGCAGATTTGTCCGTTGGGGGCGGTTCGTCCGGTGAGAGTGGCGGTTCAAAATTACTATTTGAGGAAGCTCGGAATCCGATAGCTCACTCGGAAAGAGCAGCTGACGCGTAATCGGAAATTACTATTTGAGGTCCATTCAATTCGGGGACAGGACATTTTGCAATGATTTAGTGACCCAATCTGTTTGAAGTTTCTAGTTAATCCCGACTTTGGGAGGTTCCGAAACGTTTTAAATATCAGGGAAAAGCTTAGGAATCAGGAGCTTGAAAGCTCTATCGGTTGACAAAGACGGAAAAAATCCCTGATATGCGAGATTCGCGTTCGGTTTGTAATTTCGCGTTTCGGTTTCGCGGAATCCGATTCATTTCCGGGAGATGCCAAATTGATTTCATGGCAGAGTGATACCTTCATTTCGGGAGTGGGAAATTCCATAGGGGTGGGCGATGCTTTAAAAAGCATTGATTATTTAAATAATCAATTTTTTTAATTACTCAAAAAACATTTTTCTATTATTTTTTTCGGTTCATTGGACTGAAACATATTATTGCGGATCTAAAACTCTCTTTTGGAAAAAAATCACGTTTCATTTATGTGTCTGGGACCTCATCAACCGGAGTAACGCAAATAAATATAACATTTTTACATTTTGTCATTAATTAACAGCTCACAAGGTTTCATAATGGTGCGATAATTATAATATATTTTTTCTACACTTTTGTAATTCTTTTAAACAATTTTGATTCTGAGTTGAACCAATATTTTTCAACGATTTTCCCTCCTCACTTTATTGAGAAAAATATGGAAGATGGAGAATGTTTATTCAACTTCGAACACAAATGTTAATAACAAACGTGTTGCCCCCGACGTCTTATTCATACGAAAGTTCAGGAGAGATATCCGATTAATTGTAAAGGCGGGCTACGGTATTCGAATAATGATTTCGGAACTCCAAATCTCGCCCAGCGGACTGAAGCATTAAATATATTACCATTATTCGATTAAACAGATAATTGCAAAGCTCGGAGTAAATAGTCAGTCATAATACCTCAAGACCTTCAGAATTATCGGATGTTTTCCAAAAGTTTTGTTGCACCGCAATGAGGGAGATCAGTTTTGCTGGCTGAAATTCCCAACGCTCAGAACGAGGTACTTCATTTCGAAACTTCTTGCGATGGTGGATATGCAGAACTTGGGAGAAATACCCGATGA
Organism: Diachasmimorpha longicaudata; assembly: GCF_034640455.1. NCBI lineage: Eukaryota > Metazoa > Arthropoda > Insecta > Hymenoptera > Braconidae > Diachasmimorpha > Diachasmimorpha longicaudata. The sequence continues at coordinate 2,807,310 of NC_087235.1, read as the reverse complement.
AGTTTCAAGGTCGAGGGATATTCCGAGATGAATTTCATCGATATTCATCGGGCTACGAATAATTAGAATAATAATGATACCAGAATTGTTTTTTAATTGTTCTGTCTGCCTTCGATACTTCAATTTGTGAATAAAAAAATTTCTCGAGGTTCAGTTTATCTAATTAAAGATAATGAGAACGGGGTGATGAGTTATTCAAGTGGAGTCGATTTAGCCAGAATCAGTTATAAAAAATTAATAACATTAATCATTGTTTAAATTTATGTGGTACCTTTGTATTGAATGTCACGTAGTCTCAGTCATTGTGCTCTGATTGGTAGAATCCAGAGGGAATTTCTTTCCCTCTAGATTCATCGGGTTTTAAAATATTCATCTGCTTTTAAAATTCATTGGGTTATTCAGTCATGTCTCCCTGCGTATAAGCCATTGGGGGAGATCTGCAGGAAAAATTATTTCTGGAAGGAATGAGGCTACAATGACTTATGATACACTCTGGTGGAGCTCTAGGATAATTTTTATCAAACATATCTCTGTCCATGGAGATGTCCAGTTAATGAAAATTTCAGAGATGTGCTATATATCTCTGGGGGTAGCACGGAGTGTAATAGACAGGAGCCTTGAAGACGTCACATCACCATGTTTCATAACGCCCCTAGACAATTTCCAGCGAAATTGGAGATTCTCTGAATTTCACATGTAAATGCGGAATGCTTTCACCCAGATGGAACAAACACATCTCCAGGTATTGCGGGTATTTTCCGGTTAGACCTGAACAACAATTTCTAGAGAGAGAGGAAAATTCAGTGAGAATCATAAACGTAATAATTATGTTTCGATCAAAAATAACGCGAGTGAAGTAAAGTTTAATAGACAGTGTGAGTTCTACGAGTTAATGGGAATTTTACGATTCGTTGAATTCCGTTATTTTTAACAAAAAATGAAGAACAAGTGGGAACTTCTGTTTTATTTTTTACTGAAAATGACCAGAATTGGGAGGATGGTGACACTGAATGCGATTTAGGAAAGAGAAATTGGGAAATTTTCGGTTTCAGTGAAAATTGAATAATTTGTAAACGAATATTCACATGAGATTGGGAATTTAAATAATTGAGGAGTTAACATCGTCGTACCACGTGAACTTGTGTGACTGAGACTACGTGACATCCAATACAAAGGTATCACATCAAATTTCGAATTAAAAAAAAACTTTTTTTTTTATTTAAAAAAAAATTCCGAATGAAAAAAACTTTTTTTTTTATTTAAAAAAAAATTCCGAATGAAAAAAAATTTTTTTTTTCAATTTTTAAAAATTCCGAATTTCTAGTGAATCCCGAAATTTGATGATTTTATAGTCACTAAATCGGATTCAATGTCCCTGACCTGAAAATTGATAGCCTGAATTTTCATTTTCCCTCCGCTGGTGATATCCATATAAAAATTCTTTTAAGTAGTCACTTTCAAGAGGGAGATATTAAATTCCGTTTAGGGGTGAACAACTAAAGCTTTAAATCTCACTGAAGTTTAAGATGATTTCAAATTGTTGAACAGGTAGATGGGAATTCCCCAACTTCCTTGAATTTTCAATCGGAACGAATATTGACTAGGGGAGACAGGGGTGAAATGGGCAGTGAACAATAAACGATCTCGGAGAAGGGCTGGCTCGGGGACATACAGGAAGTTTTAAATGACGGAAGTATGGGAATAGCGATAAAATAGGGGCTATAAAAATATTTTTTGTGCAGTCTTACAGAATAATTGACAGTTCCGCATTCCTCCCCAATTTCCTACCCCGTGGATTCAGCTTGAGTAACATTATCTCCTAGTGAGATGATATTGGTTGTCAGCATTGACTTCAAAGGAAAATTACGATATCCTCAAGCGGAGGGAAAAATTCTTTAAAATTCTTTTCGCCAGTTAAAACAATATTTGGCAAAAATTACGGAACAGTTACGCACTTCGTCAGTCAATTTTCAAAAAAAAGTTCACAATGTTCCAAAAAAAGTACAGAACGTTCAGTGAAAAAATAGGTAACTGTTCAGTAATTTTTAAAGAATTCTTCTCTTTGTGCACTCAAAGTTTGTTAATCACTTCAGTAATCGACAAGTGAATTTGAGTTTCGCAATTTTTATTAAATATTTCTCTGCACGTTCAGAAAAAAACATAAACAAACAGATAGACAGATTCCACATTACTCCATATCGAATCCACCTGGAATTATTCCATATTATTTTATTTTCAAAAGAATCCACGACAATTCATTGTTCACAAGTTCGTAATTACCCAGGATATCACTCCAGCCGTGTAAAATAACACGCTGTAAATGCTAAAACTTGAGAAGGACGTGTTGCAGAAACTTTGTGCAACACTCCCCCTGATTACACGTGCACCCTTGATTTGTATGCGGATGAGTTTTCATCTGCACACAGTCGACTATTTCTCTATTTGTCCCTAATACATGCTGTCTCACCCTGGCCCAACGATCTGGGTAAAGTCAAGTCCCTGGTAAAAGCATCACAGTGTTTCCCCGAGTCACTTGTTCTATCCTCGGTCGAGCACAGAATCTAATTAGAGACGGGTAACATGCGAATCCCAGTGGCACTTCATTTACCCTCCACCACCTGCCATTCGTTCACCTCATCGATACGTTAATTAAACGTCCTTTTTCATTCGGTGATTGAATCATCAAAAAACTGGTTTTACCGTCTATTCCCGTTGTCCACCCGGGACATCGGGTCCACGATGGCAAATAAAATCCCTCTCATTTTCGCCCAATTCAGGGGACACCCTAACAGGAGATGATGAATGGCCGACAGTGGGCCGACATTTGGCCAATGCTGGCCGACAGTCGGCCGACAGTCGGCCATTTCTCATCTCCTGTTAGGGCATTTCAATTTTTTTTCCCCGAGGAATGGAAAAAAGATTAAAAAAGGTACCTCCATCGATTCCGTTAGGATCGGCTCACTTGGGCTTGATACGACCTACGAAAGACCATCCGACGAATATTCTTTTGTCATGAAGTGTAACACGGGCGATGAATAAAACGATAGTTAAAAGAGAAGTGGAATAGGAAGAGGCTCAGTGGGCTTACGAATGGAGGGATGAGGGGGAGGGAAAAAAAAATGAGAGGATAGTCGGCCACGTTCATCCCCGGGGCGAACCGACGGAAGAGATCGAGCATGCTTTATCCCGTGGCTCTCGACCCTTTTCAATTTTCCACGAGGTGTATGCCTCTCCGGGAGGTAGAACAGAGAAGAAAATATGAGAGGTAGACAATGCCAGCCGCAGAGGGTGTGCTGGGGGTGAAAGCGGCCGATCGAGTGAGGGAATACGGTATTTTTTTCTTCTTTTCTCGTCTTCATCGGTCCTCAGCTGGGGAAACGTAGAAATACCAGTGGTGAGGGGTGAGCGACGGGTTTGGCATTAAGCGAGATTAAAAATCTTAATAATTCAATTTTATCTGACTCACAATTTGCAAATGAGTGTCGCCTGGTGTTTCATCAATTTTTCATTTCCTAATTTCGCATTTTTATGTTCACAGACTGTAATTACAGAACTCATTTTTTTGGAATAACAAAAGATGTTGAAAAATCGTCGTGTGCGTGATTCACTTTTTGATATTTTTGACGATTTTCGTAATCGTTTAAATTTATTGGGCGAACAATGATAGAGTTTGACAGAATATGTTAATTTTGTAATGTTTTAATGGGGGAGATTTGTCCCACTTGCGAAGTAACTTTGCATTTTTATTAATTTTCCTTTTAGAGAAGGAGGGAAGTGAAGAGGAGACGAATGAAAGAGGATAATTAGGGTACTAGTGTACAGTGAATGGATTTGTCGGTACCATGTTCAGGTTCAAGAGTAACCAGCCAAACGTCGTTGAGAGTAATCCAATATGGGATGAATTTGTAGCATCAAAGCAAGCACCAAGCGCTACCGCGGGACCAGAACACGTCTGGAGGATCTTCGACGCATACAGAAAGAGCGACGGACAGGTTGGAAGCATCATAAAAAATATTTTCACTTTGACGATGACCAAGTTTCTCTCAAAATTATTTTCACATTTTTCACTGGAAATGAAGGAAAAATATGATGTTAATTGCAGGAGGTTTCGGTGTTTCTTTTTGAAAAACGCTCGGTGGAAAAATTTCACAAGCCAAAGCTCAAGGAGCAGGTGACAGACCTTCTCCGAAGATGTCCAAAAAACCTTGATGAGTTCAGGCATCCAAAATTGCTCCAAGTATGAATTAAAAGCCCTCGTCTATCGGTATATTCCAATTACAATTTGAATTATCAATGGCCCTCAGGTAGTTCATCCAGGGTACGAGTGTTCGGAAACTCTGGCATTTGCCACTGAGCCAGTACTGGGGAGTCTTGCTAATGTATTGGCATACGTTGAGCAGCAGGCCGCTCTGGCCGCTGCTAATTCAGCAAGTGCCTCATCAGCTCATCCCCCGGCAAACTACCCCGCTGGTCAAAATCCTCATCAACATCCACCAGGTCATCGACCAGTGCTCGTTAAAAAATATGAAATGCTCGCTATGGAAATAAAATACGGTCTATTGCAGGTAATTCTCCTTCATCTTACCCATGCACACCTTTATTCATAAATTATTCAGCCAGAGTCACACGCTACCACCCTCTTTTTTCTTCTAGAATGGCCCCTTGAAGTTGACGTTTCTCCATCCTCTCCATCGCCCATTTTTCTCATTTATTTTTTACTCCATCTACTCTTCTTTACCTCTGCACTTTTACCCTCACAACTTTATGACCTACATTTTTGTATTTTATCACCGTTGACATTCAACTTGAGAACACTGAATTTCAGATCACCGAGGCCCTCTCTTTTCTCCACTGCAGTTGCAAGGTCATCCACAGAAATGTCTGTCCAGGCAGTATTATTATAACAAAGAAGGGAACGTGGAAATTGTTCGGCCTCGAATTCATTGGTAAGTTTGTACCATCACGATAAATAATAATGGGTGTTGAAACACAAATAAATGTTATTTCTTTTTCTTTACCCTGTCTCAAACTTCATTCGACGAAGAAGGAACAACTACATCAGAGAACGGCCTAGAACCCGTGCCCTGCAACTCATGGACACACAAATTATCCAAGATCGTTCAGCCGAATCTCGATTATATTGGTAAAATATTCATCCCTTTATCACCAGTTACCTCACGAAGTTGAAATATCGAATTCAAATACCCACTCTAGTATTCATGGTATATTTTTACAGCCCCAGAAATTCAACTCAACAAGGTATGTAGCCCTCTGAGTGATATGTTCAGTCTAGGAATGGTAATGGCAGCAATTTACAACGATGGAAAGTCTCTTATTCAAGCGAATCACAGTACTTCTGATTACGCTAAGCAGATTGCAAACGTAAGTTTAATTAACAATACATACAATACAATCCAGTACAATATATACAATACATGATACAATGTATGATGAAGATCGAGGGAAAATGAGGAAGATAGAAATTATTCGAAATGTCATTTTCTACTTGATGTTTTAGCTACCTGAACAAGTAGACAATGTACTGGGCAGAGTACCTTTGCCCCTTCACGAGGCGGTTTCAAGACTTCTTTATAAAGATTCCGATGCACGACCCATGGCCAAACATCTCTCCCTGATCAAATACTTCAGGTAAATAATGAATAAGTAGAAAATTGGTATATAGTTACTACAGTTAATATTTAAAAAATCGTTCCTTCTCTCGTGTGCAGCTTGTGATCTTATGATTAACTTAGCACCTTATTTTATGACATTAAATAGGATATATTATCATTGAAGGTTTAGAACCTAGATTTTCGAATTTATGGAGTAAAGTGAGATGGTATCGTGCAAAACATCTAGACACCTTCATTTAAATGAGAACGAAATTAAAAGAATGAAAAGTCACAGTGCAACGAATTGAAAGCACGAAAGTAACTCAATTGGACACTGATTTATTTTCAGTGATCCATCTGTTCATGCGCTCCAATTTCTCGACGTGATAAACATGAAAGATCCAAATCAAAAATCTCACTTCTACAGAAATACCTTGAAGGAAGTACTTCCATTTATACCACTGGTAAGACATCCATTACCCCCTGAAATGAATGGAAAAGTAGTACGAACAGGGGAGAGTGAATTATGCAATGTGAAAAAAATTTCTTTTCAGAAATTGTGGTACCAGCACATCTGGCCTTATCTTCAAGCTGAATCTAAATCCCAAGAGGTATTCGCAGCGGTCCTCCAACCAATGCTATTTATTATACAACAAAGTCCCCCTGAGGATTACCAAAATATAATATTACCCTCGTTCCGAGAATTATTTTCAACCCCAAAATCAATTCAGGGTACAGTTGTATTGTTAGAAAATCTTCACGTTGTTTTTGAAAAAACACCTCGTGATATTATACGTGGAGAAATGCTACCAATGCTCTACTCCTCATTTGAAAGCCCTAATATACAGATACAGGGGGCTGCATTCAAAGCTGTTACGAAGGTCAGTGAATACCTCGAAGATGGTGCACTGAGAAAAATTGTTCTACCGAAATTAATGAATGCATTTGAGAATAGTACAACTGACTCACGAATTCTCACGAATTGTCTATCAAGGATTCTCGAGACACTTGACACCCAGCAAATTGTTGATGAAGTTTATCCATTTATCTGGGATTTCAAACTACAACAGCCGGAAACCATAACACGGGTTGTAAGTAAGTGCAGGTGTTCAACAATTTATTACCCTTAAATTTTCTAACAATGGATAAACAGTGAACTTATCAACTCTTTTGTTATTAATGATGTTATAGCAATATGCAGACTCTTGTCCAGCAACAAAAAGTTTGGACTCACGATAAACATAATTGCAACAAAGATGATGCCACTACTACTCCCAGCAACAGTTAATCCGTCCCTTAATCTCGAGCAATTCCAAACGCTGATGGAGCTCCTTCAAGGCATGCTCAGTCGCATTGAAAGGTAATTTGACATTTTCACTAATTTCCTCACAAACATAAACGGCCCACGGGGAGTTAATAGTGTCACACGTTGATTCTATAATTAATTACTGAAATTTGCATTTTCAATTACGTTAATTGTTTCAGTAATCAAACGAACAAGCTGAAGCTCTCCCTCTCCAGTCCCGAACGGCATCGACCGCTGAGGCATCAGTTCAGCACCGAAAACATGCATGTGCCACCGTTCAATATCCCCGGGCTGAGAATCGAGCAGAGGAAAACATCGTCAGCTGAGGACATGGCCAGAAAAAATTCCATAGGTACTTTAAGAAACTCGTCAGGCATACAGACCAATTAAGCATGTGTGGTAATATCTGTTTTTAATTCGTGTGTAGTGCCATGTAGACAATTTATGAGAACTCATAATGTTTTATCTGGATGATTAAAATTACGCGGATTTATTCACGCGGCTGAAAAATTTCTGCCGTGTGTGGATGAATTTCGTAAATCCTCCCCACAAAACATTCCTGAGGTCTGAGCCTCTGGGTCAGAGAGGGTTGTTTCAGTATTCATATCATTTTCTCTAGTGATAAACCAGTGAGTCAATGGGTACCATAAAATTTCATTTTCCATGTGTATTTGTCAATTTTTTATCAAAGAAAAATCAAATTTACTTCACTAAGAATAATTTTTGTATAACACGTTGTTATACAACTCTTTTGTATTAAAATTTTCATCTCTTTGAGGTACGTTTTATCCATTTTATGTCTCTGTGCAATTTATTGTATCACTTTACCAAATATGCTAATGATCCACTTCACTTTATTATTTCGTGGTATTTCCTTCAGGCTCAATGTCGATGACAGCATCAGCGGAAAACATGACGCAGCGCAAGAACTCCATGACCAACATGATCTCCAACTGGTGGTACTCGTCATCGTCGTCGGCAAGAGACGGCACCTTCCTGAGTGTCGGCAGTGCCTTCCCCAGTCGTCGACTGTCCGACAATACTCTCATGACACCCAAGATTCGCATTGCACCATCCTGCTCGAGTTCTCCAGGAGGTACTCCTGGTGGCGGCCTGCCAATCAGACGTCACTCCAGCACAGGACCACAGGAACGTCGTGGATCCAACGTCAATCTGTCACCTCCAACAGTAAGTGTAAATTATTATTATGGATTTATCAGTTGGGGGAGGGGGGGTGGGAATTTATGGAGCAATTCACATAATCTGCAAGAGACTTCCTGGGATTTTTCGCATCACCGTTGAATTTTATAAACATGAAAATAAAATAGTAGAACGGTATAAATCGACGGCGCCCGAAGTGGATAAACCGCGTGGTGGGCAGACGGGGCTCACGAGGGATGGATTCGAGTCCTTCGGAACACGTCGGACTGTAGTTACAACTCCACAGGTTTCATGCAACGGGGGGAAGCGGTAATCGGTGCCAGAGTAGGGGTATGATGAGTATTAAAATAAATAATTAATGAAGACAGTATCATTTGTGGTAAATATTGGGTACTGGGAGGATATAATTATTTTTTCGTATCTTGAATATTAGAATTGAGGGAGACACGATGCAATTAACTTATCAGTGTTGCTCTGGAACCGCGAAAAATTAGTAACAATTTTTTTTTCAACTATAGCTTTTGTCTCATACAATCAGTGATATGTTCGATTAAAAAAATAAATAAATGTAATTCATGTCATTCATCCGTTATGATTATTTTCAATAAATTAAATTCTTAAGTTGTCTCGGTTGGGCTTTCCATTGCCAAGTCGAAACAACTTTCAAAAAGTTTAATTTATTTTGACGATAAAATTTTTATTTGGACATCTGTGCTTAACTGTGACTCCCACAAAACGTTGAGGGGACATTTGTTGACTGTCTCCAGGGTGGAATGCCGACGACAAGCAGCAGTGTCCCCTATCTTCTGAGCTCGAGTATGACAAGTATTCGAAATTCCCGGAGACCATCAGTTTCATCGACGACATCACAGCAGGGATCTGGCCTACTCCAGCAATTTGGCACCGGCATGGTAAGACAACTACCCCCCATCTGCCTCAACCTCAATGGGCTACCACCTCAACTATCACCACCACCACCACCACAACTACCACATCTACCAATACCACCACTTTCTCCATCAATCCAGCCACTGGGACAGCCTTCCCACTGACCCTTGGTTAAGATGTAAGAATCTATTTTTTTTATTCTTTTTTATTATTTTCTCTTTCAAGATCCTTGTGTCCTCGTATTGTCATTTATTAATTATTGCAATGTGCGAGCATTATTTGCAAGGCATTTTTTTTAAACCACAAAATCTCAAGCAAATGGAATGCATAGGTGTTATATTTCTTTGAAAAAGGTGCTAAAAAAAATCGATATGCTGCTTTTGTTGTCTGTCGCGATTCTCGAATTTCGGGTATTTTTTCGGTTGCAGTGCCAACTTTTCTCCGGTCGTTCTTAAACCAAACTGTGTGGCTCTGTGGATATTGCGGTGTTAGTGGGGAATAAAACGAGCGTGCTTTACTCTCATCATACCGCCACACATGTCATCATTATCAAACAAAAATTTACAAAAATTAAGTAAAAAAATTATGCAACAAATTGTCGTACGCAAAGAAAAAAAAATTGTACGGTATTATAATTGGCAAATTGAATCTCCTCTGCGTATCTACGTTGCAGAGTCAACGGGCTAATTGGGATTACTATCACCCTGATGATGATACATCAACGAATCCAGTATCAATCGTCGTTACAATCGACGGACCATCAACGATTGAACAGATGCGGGCGCAATAATATTAATTTATTATTATGGTTTATTTGAATAACCTTAGTTTCTCTAGCTGTATCTTGTACATACGTTTTATTTACACCTTTGAAAAAATAGGCCTCAGAGATTTTTAGTTAATTTTATAAAAAGAGTAAACATGGTGCTACATACGCACCTCATTATTTTAAGACTTAATGAATGAAAGAAACGAAAGCGAAGAAAGTACATTTAAAAATCAAGACCAAATGAAGTACCGAGGAGACGTTCTTTTAAAAGAACGATTAATCATTATCGATCTCAGTTTTTAGAGAAGAATATAACATGTGAAATGCCACACATATCCTCGGCCTCGTCCAAAAATCATATTTTTTTGTGAATGATAGGTGTAGATATCGTAGTATTTACTCGGAAAACTGCCGGGGCAAGGATTCTGGCAATTCAATGAGAATTCAAGTAATTGAAAATCAATTGAGATGAAAAATCCTTTAAATCTAAAATGAAAAAGGCCAGTCTCTTGAAATAACATCTTGTTTCATCTTGTCTCAATGTAAATCGTCAATTTATGTAACTTTCAATTGAAACTGCATTAACAATCACTATTTATTAAGATTAGATTTTGTACTAGCGACGATCGTGCACAAATCAAACAATCGATGGTTGATTAAATGAGTGAAACGAGTTTTAAAAGATAGATGAATCTATTTTCTCTGAGAATAACAATTAACATCGAACGATCGCCGGTGGTGAACGATCTGAATTTTTAGATAATGATCCAGGTAATTTTTTGCCAGATATCAGACATATAATTAAAGAAAGGGGAACTTTACAATCATAGTTTAAATCTACTCGCTTAATGCATGACGTATTCCGTATTACAAAATGAGTCACCGATTGGTGAAATCGATCTCGATTTTTTCGACGTTTGGAGAACTCAAAACTGTCTCTCAATTTCTTCCAGATTTTTTGATCCCTCATTTTGAAGACATGAGGTTTTATACCGTTTTGGTTCAACCGATTTTTATTTATGACACGTCGATATCACTTTCTACCACTTGTGATCTGTTTTTGGGAACTTTTTCTTTTAAGCCCTAGCTTCTCATAAAAAAAATGAAAACTTGAATTTTCGGTAGCCTTTCTAATTAGAACGATTAACGATAACGAACGGTCTTGAAGTTTAATTTCATTCTGGATCTGATTTATCGATCACTGAATTTCCTGATGGAACGATAATATAACATGTCCCATAATTTTGAAGTTTGCTGTTAACACCAACTAGACATTAAAAAATATCAAGATACTTTGACGAATGGCAAAGACCAAAATTTTTTGACTTAAAAAACATCAAATGAATAACACCAGACTTGTAAAAAAATGAAAAACACAAGAAAAAATAATATCTCCGAAATGAGCTGTCAAAAAAATCAGGAAAAAAATTGCGAGCCAAATTTTTCCCCCCCAAATCACAAAAAAATGGAGATAAATTTTTAGGAGGGTGAGAGTCAGCCGTTGAATCAGTTGAACTGAAGTACTTCGCATATAAAAAATTTCGCACATCACTCTATCAATCCCCCAAACAAAGAACAAACATATTCAGTTGAAGAAGCGTGTCGTTATATGTGGAAAATTTCTCTTCGCTGTGATACTCTGTAATCTCTCGTATACGTGAAATAACGAAAGCGCGAAAAAGGAAACAAGGGATGCAAAAAAAAAATCGAGCACAAGTAAGATTGGTGTTCCACATCATGGGATATGGTTGGAGTTCTTCAGTCGATGCTTCTACACCTCACTCTACTGGCCTTTTACTTCGATCAATCAATCATACGTAACACAAAAGAGAAAAAAAAAATCAAAGTGCAAGGAAAGCTACGAAGATGATTACGAATGGTTACAGATGAAAAGAAAAATATATGAAGAATAAAAAAAAAAAATCACGCGCATATAATGAGGTCATTTGTTGACCGATTTTTGTACCTGGAATTCATAAATAGAGACAATTTATTTATCTACTGGTATTACAAGGAAAGATAAACCACTGTATTATAGGCGATGGCATTTCAATTTTTCGCACTCCGTGAATTTTAAAGGCAAGTAATAAACCGCGATAAATCATTGAAAAATCCAGACATAAATATATATATTATTAATGGAAAAAAAGAAGGTGCAGGTCGCCGTCTATTTAATACACGATCGTCTCATCGAAAAAAAAAAATCGAGGAATAAAATAAAATGATGAAGTACAGTTGATGTGTACAATGGGAGAAAGTGAGCACAAGATAATCATCAAATAAATCACAGTTACAAACTTAATTAGTCATAATTGCGTAAAATGATGAAAATCTACCAGAAAAAAAAATTATTCCGTGAAATTTTTGTGTCTCTATTTTAAGACTACGAAATTAAGTGTCCTTAAAATTTAAGCGATCAAAATTGATTAATGAATTAATGACAAATCAATACTGGAGCGTTTGGACTCGATCATGAAGATGTAATGAACAATTAAATGTTTAAATGTGAAGAATGAATTAGTGACAATCAGCGACAATCAATTGAATGAAACGTGAAAATTGTAATGATCGACGTATCAAACGCTTTGAGAAGTACAATCGTCGTTTTGTCCCCCCCTAAATTCACCACCAAATGTGTGTACTTTAGGCATCAGACAATCGAATAATACATGTGAACCCGCCCGTTCTCTAATAAATATTATATTAAGCCGATGAGAAGAAATTTAATGAGGATATGAATCAATGGAATGATAAATTGAGAGAGATGTTGACACTCTGTTAGTTGAATTGATATTTTAATTCAGTCAAATTTTAAAGAAAAGAACAATCTACTAAAATGATTAAAAAAAATACTCAAAAAAAGGAGTGCCAATGTAATATTTGAGGGATCGTAAATTTTCGACTTCTGGCAAGTGTTTAAGGCACCATTATCGAATGAAAAAACAAAATATCTATTGTTATGTGTATAGTGAACCGTTAAACCTCACAATAATCTTTATCTTTGCATCAATTTTTCGCTTTCTATCTTATTGAGTATTTGTATTCAAAATTTAATGAAGAAAGGGCACATAGCGTCGGAAGAAAAACAAGTAGTTTTCAATGAAAGTTTAACGTTACATTATCAGTCAGTAAACATCGGACATACGACTGTGGTATATGAACGTCGTATGAAGTTTAACAACAAAAGGATCTGGAGATTTAAAGAAGAATAAGAAAAAAATGAAAAAAAAAGTCAAATGGGAAACTTTTATCCTCACACTCTACAAAAATGTTCTATATTTTTCAGAGACTTCCCGCAGATACTACATGGACTACTTTGACAAGAATTCTATTTTAACGAGAAAAAAAAAAAATAAAACAAGACCCAAATAAAATGAAAAATAATCACAATTTTAACCATATTTTTTCGTTGGTTCGGTGATAAAATCCCCTGACTGTGTAGTTACAACCACACACGCGTCTAGAGATGTATAGATACAATACAGTAAATGTATGATATCAAAAATAAATGTGGGAAATGACAAACATGTAATTATTATCTCATTTCTCCATCGGAGTCAATTTCAAAACGTCGTTTGTTCCCGGCTTCCTCTTGGTAAATATTTATACAGATATGTGAACGTGTGGAACGGAGTAGGAATGAGCTGGAACTGGAACTGGAAAGGCAATGAGGTGCCTTGGAAAAGAGGTGGGAGGATAAATGGAGGTGGACTATAGCACACAGCAATCGGTCTGTTACTCCGATTCGAGACAGTCTCTCTTTCGTGCGGTCGACGATCGAGTCTATCTGTTGCTCCTCCACTTTGTTTACACAGTTTACTATTTATTAAATTAACGTCATCAATCATCCAAGTTTTTTTCAAGTGCTGAGACCCTGGATTACGTGGACAAGTAAACAGTGACAACCAGTGAATTTTTTTTTTCCCGCCAATCGAGGCGGAAATCCCGGGAGTATTAGTACTAGTGTTGTGTGTTTGAAGGGAAATAGTCGTAATTTCACAGGTCAAAAGTGAATTATCGCTCGAGTGAGGGTCCCTTGGGGCCCCCGAAAGGATTTCACGTCTGGTGACAGCACCTTGGTGATTGAAAAAATGGTCAACGTAAGTGAAAATCCTCAGGAATGAAGTTACCATTGAATTGAATTTTTTTTAGAATTTTTGTTGATGCCCCGATGCCGTCTCCCGATTCGCTAACCCGACTATCACATGGGTTTACTAATTCAGGAAGGTTTTCTCTCATCGAGCGAGGTCGAAACTTTCGTGTCACGCTCTGTGGAGACCCGTATTTTTTAAACTGAATATTCTCGGACTTTTTCCACACCCAGACTTGCACGGTATTCGATCGTAATTTCTCTTTGATGCTCTCTATATGACCATTATTTTTATATATAATTTTTCAATTTTGTTAATAAGATGGTTACGCTCTTTAACTTCCAGTTGGGGGAGAAAGAGTTGGTCAGGTTAATAGTAATTTCTTCTCTATTTTTACCGATTAGAGAAAATAAAATGAATAGTGGTGGATAGAAATCGAAATTTTGTTGTCGTTTTCAGTCGAACGACAATGATCCCGATTTGGGAGGGACATAATTCATAACATTTTCACTTCTGCTGGAAATTAACGAGAATTTCTAGTTCCCAACTCATCTGAATTTCTAATGAAAATTTAAATACTCGCTATTAAATTACACCGAATCTCCGATTCTTTGGAAATTCGAGAATTTATTGATCTGAATTTTCCGGATTTCCGGAAACGTAAATTTTTCATTATATCTGCGATCATTAAACTAGGGTCGATAAAAAAATTGTTAAATCAATGAAATATTGATAAATAACCATCTGGAAGCGTAACCAATTTATTACTAATCAGCGTTTAACCATTTTCCCTCATTTATTTGAAGATATTAACAGCAAAAATAATAAATATACAAAGTTTAACGTCGATGACAGTAATTATTGAACCGTAATTGAAAAATAGTCATTTGAATTTCTTGGATATCCCTGAAGTGCGGCAACTCCACATCGAGATGAGATAATTGACATTAAGAACTGAAGTTGGAAAGTTCTCGATACCCTGGAACCCATTCACCAAATTATGGAGAAATAAAATAATGGCATATCGTAGGAGTTTGAGACTAATAGGCGTCGGAAGTAATCCATATGGGGCGAAGGAAGATACCACTGTAGAAATCGATTGTGAGACAATTCGCGAGGGCGTAGTGTGCCCCACGGTGATAATCGCACAGGTGGGCGACCTTTGTGAAAATTCTCTCTCCACATGAACAAATCATGTACAAAGGCGACACACACCACTGGATCTCCCCGCAATTTTTGCATGTTATTACGTGTTACTTTCGTATTTCCGCCCACGAAATTCTACAATGTCATCGCATCACATCAGCCGTCTTATGTTGTAATATTCCACCGAAGGAAAAGTTGGCGATTGTCAGTCTGACAGAGTGAAATATCGATCACACATTTCAATTCTATGATTTTCCAGTATTTTTATTATTTCTCATTTATGAAATTCCAGTGTCGGACGATGGGAAGAGTCGATTGGTCTCGAAAAACGGGGTCTCGTGTGTTGCCTCGTCTTCGCTCGACCTCGAAACACACAAAATATGTACGACCGACTCTTCCTCACGTGCGGAAGATGGATAAAAACGGGACGTCAGCGAGACCCTGCGCTTACGAAAAATGTACATATGAGAGGAAAAAAAGGACGAATTAATTTAGCAATTCTTTCGGTTAATTTTTTTTATACACTTTAGAAAGTTTCTCTTCCGGTGCGAGATCAGCTCAATCGATTTTTGATCATGCGCCAGGGGCAAATCGGCTTTTTTCAGCGGAATGTACGATGAGTACTGAGATAAAGTAGCGTGACAAGACTGGGGACGCGATTCCACGGGGTTCAAGATCCTTCTGCGATGTTGGGAACATCGTTGGCTGGTGGTAGCGCTTGCCAGAGGCTATGGGTTCATGTATTCCTGTGATCTATCCTCAATCTCCCTTGATTGCTGTAAAATTACCTTCGGAAAAAAGCAAAAAAACGACAGGACTCTAGTCAATCAAGGAATTCTTCTTCTATTTAAGGATATGTGAGTTCCTCTTCGGTTGAGATCGACGACAGACTAGAAATTCAGAGATTTTCTATCATTAAATTAGGTAATTTAAGCGGATGACAAAAATTTGGAGGAATTCGGGAGTTTCAGAGGCTTTCACGGTTTTCTAAAAAATTATAATTCTTGTGAATAATAATTTTCTTCTTATAAATAAGTCGTTGATTTTTTTTTAATATTTTGAAGCTTCATTTTTTTACGAGACATAGATAGAAATTCAGACGGTAGATGGCTTATTACGATTTTCAATGAATTATTTTTGGAATGGGAAATTCATTGCTGATTAAAAAATGCTTTTCCCTGGATACACGTTTAAAAATAAATTTTCGAAGGCAGATAGAATGGTCAATATCGTCTGTTCCCCAACAATGGTGGTGATTGAAATCAGAATTTACCCTCTGGCCTGTTTCCAATTTTTTCAGCTGTTGTATGATCCCCTAAACTGCCCGGAAAACATTTGGAAAATTATAACAAGTCACATGCAGCCATCGCTAGTCATACCGCATTTCATGAAATTAAATGTTGTAAAATATCAACACGTTTTGCACATTTTATCTCATAAAATAAATAATAAAACTTGTTATCAAAGAGAAACATAACTTTCATTTTATATAAAAAAATTTCTAGATTTTTTATACTAATACTATAAAATCCAGATTTCAATGACAATCGAGATGTTCATTTTCACAACAAATACAATTAAATGGCAAAAAAAAGAGATAATTTCGAAGTGCATTTGAATTTTCTCGGTCGAATTGTATCATGATTAAGTGGAAAAATTAAAAATGAATATAATTAACTAGGAAGTCAATTATATTTATCAGGTACTTGCTCGGTAATTATGGGCCATTTTCATAAGAGTGAAATCTCATATCCTCACAGCATGACGACACCGAAATTCCCATTCAATTGATTAAAGTATCGTTATTGATCCGGGGAAAGTGGAACTGCAATCGGCGAAACGGTATACGCGCAACGAATTATTCACAATCAAAAATTATCACGGCAATACAACTGGTCTCCACCGATACATCGACTCCCCTGTCCCGTGACAGCATCTCAACCGTAACAATTGTCAGTGCAACCAGAAGGAAACTAATTTGTTACTCCATTTTTCATAAAAAGTGAAACGCATATTATAGTTTTCAACCATTAAAATTGAATAAATATCGAATTCATACAAGTTAATAGCCTGTGACACGCAATCGCAGCAAATAATCATTCAGCTAATATCCTTGAGCCTCATTTCAATCTCGACAATCCACGTGTGTCGTTTTACGAGGCCGAAAACCACTGGCCAGCTATCAGTACATTTTAATGATCCAGAAATACACAAAACCAATTAAACTGAAACATCCCATTATCCTGGAAATGCCCCTCGAGCGTCGAATGGAATGGCCTATCATAAATTTCAATATCAATTGAGACACTAGAATCGAATAGTTGTTCTGCCACTTTAGTCGGTGAGTGAATGGAGAAAAGTGCATTATTAAAACAAAAATTACGTTCGTACTTCTGTTTTTATTCAATGTGTCATGAATTTTAATCACTACTTTTATTATTTCCTTTTGTTTTTCATGGATTCACTGGAAGCACTAGTTTTTTTTTATTGACTCGCTGTTTTTCCCACTTTTACGATTTTTCATCGATATTTAATTGCCATACCGATGATTAAGAGGATAATTTCTGGGTAAAATGACTCCTGTGTTCCTGAACATTATTTCAATTGTGAAATTTGGCACAACTTTCGACGGAAAAAATTTTGCATTTTCTTAAAAATAATTAGACAACTTAATTTTTCATTCTCTGCACGACTGACTATTGAAATTGCATTCCACTGTTAACCATTTTTGTTTCACTAATTTGCCAGAAATATCGGTAAATATAATTGTTCTCCAAAAATAAATGAAAGTGAAAATAAAAAATTAAGAGCTGTTTTCAATGATTAAAAAATTCACAATTTTTGAGCACTGAATGATTCCCATTTTATTAAAAATTAATTACTCTTTGAAAATTTTATTTAATCAAATTTCCACTCAATTGATTTCCACATATTTCCCTCCCCTTTTACTACCAACTTGTCCATGAAATTTCAATTCCTTTCCTACAATCTACCCCAGGGCTGTTCAAAGGTCAGTAATTACCACGTTCAACATTAAATTATTCTCGTTTATCTTATCCAGACCTCTCGTTCCTTTCAACCGGAAGCATTCTAATTCGTTGAAAGCAATAAACAATATTAAATTGAACGATAATCGTGAAATGTAATTGCGATTATTGTGCATCAGAATGGAGGACATTTATTTCAATGTTCGCCAGGGACTTGTGATCACACTTCCTTAATGAACGTAACGGTCTCCAAGATGCATCAATTTTTCATTGAAATGTAAATGAGATCTCCATCTGCACCAATTTCTTCCGACACTGAATGGATTTCCCGGGGAATCGCTGGTGCATGTAAACTCCAGCAGTCCTCATTCCCCGACCTTGAAAACAATCTGAACCGAAATAAAGTATTACATATTCATGGGTGGGAGGAGAATGAATAGTGTAAAGAATGCAACAAGTGGATGAATTGAATTGCATTTGAATCGTGGGTCGTAGTGCACCGGGGCAAAAGAGTATAAAAGTATAAGAGCATTGCACACGCCAAGTCCCACAGTTTTTCCCGTTATCCGAGTTACCTCTTCATGTTGTGAATCTAACGGGTGTCACTTAATTTATCCGGCCAACTTGGTGAATAAAATTGTAACTCAAACACAAAGTGATGAGAGACACTCATTTGCTTCACAACAAATGCAAATGTTTGGTCAATGAAAATTCACGGAATTCATTTTAGTTGTTACGGAGACATCAGCGAGGGAAATGGTGTGGATCCACCCTGGTATTCCTCTCCCCCTCCCCCCCCCTCTCCACTGGTGGCTCCACTGTAATTTTCATCTTCTTCATCGCTCTAGTGGAACGACAATCATCGCCAATGTGTATGCGGACCGATGGTTTCCTCTGTTAAAAATCCATTGGCATCGCTTTCACCGGTTGTTGCTGTCTCTCGCCGAAGTGAGGTCGATGACGATGAATGTGACGCAAGATAAATAATTAAAAAAACGGGTTATTAACGTGATTATGGGGATGGAGTTTAGATGAAAAATACAAACGATGATGAACAATGGCGAATTTTCGGCCACACCTTGAACTAGTATCCGCTGCGATGATGTCGGGAAATGTAGTCTCGTCAACTGCGTAATTAGTCGGGTAATTGGGATAGAACAGATGGAAGAGACTTGCGGTAATTAGAAATGGTCTCATGAGAGATATAAAAATATTTCAAGTGATGGATATTGTTGGTGGCTTCGTAGAGAAATGATTAAGGGAGATTGGCCAACTTGACGCGAAGTTAGTGGATTTTTTAATTAATATTTGCGAAACTGTCGAGAAAATAGAAGACCAACATTTGTTTGTCGGTCTTCTTTAAGATTTTAAGCAGCTGAATAACAGTTGTTTCTGCAGACGGATGATAGGACAATTTTCTTCGAACCTCTTCTGACTTGGCAGAAAAATGCGTTGGATAAAACAGGGAAACATTGTATATTTTTTCGTGTATTGATTTATCAATTTATGATTATTGACAGTGCTTGGTATGTGTGGACAAAAATAAACCGTCTGTTCATAGCTGTGTTTAGTCCATGTCAGTATTTTATACTTTTTCTGAGAACAGTGCCGGAATGTTTGGAATAGTTTTAATAAACAGAAACAGAGAACGAAAAGGAAGAAATGAGTGAACAAGGGCCTTTTGTTGAATGGGTCCAGAGTGTGAAAGCTCTGGTCACTAAGGGTTAGTTCCTCTGGAGAAATCATAGGAGAAGGATCTACCTTCTGCCTGCGATAATGAAGAATTAAAGTTTATAATCAAATCGTTTGATATTATTTAATAAATCCCTATCCATATTCCAATAATGATTGTGTATGAATTGATCACAAGTTCAGTCGATCGAAAGCTGGAGCCATATTTTTGTCTATTTAAAATTATTCTATCCTTTAAAAAATTTCACATTTCACATTTTATTATCGACCTGAGAAATTTAAGATTTTTTAAAAATAACTATGAAATTAAGAAAATTCTAAAGCACAAAATCAACCTTCAACATCGTCCTCGTCAAGTTCTCAACCAAGAAATCCGCTCTCATTAGAACCGTTCATATTATTCTCAAATTGGGGAGATTTTTACTTCGAGACGTGCGTTAATTAGAGGAAGGTGTTAATTTGAATGGAATCCTCGTGTCGTCATGTTTTAAATACCTCTGCTGTACTATCGGGGTCAAGCCGCAGGAACTCGGTGCGTGGGTACCAGCAACTACACACTTCTAATACGCAATGAAATAACGTATTGCGCAATTTATTTATCCACGAAAAAAAAAAAAAAACATCCACCGCTCAATTTGGAAAACAATGAATACTCACGCACGGTTCGTTAGGCATAATGAATTCATCCACTGAATTGATCATGTGAATTTTTAATTTTATTGATGAATTTTTCTTTTGTTTTTATTTTAAGGATGTGATGAGTGAGTATGAGCGTATCAAGCGTTCGTGCTTGAAACGAGGTGAATTGTGGGAGGATCCGGAATTCCCGGCAACACAGGCTTCCGTTTTTTATCATCAAACGCCGCCCTTTCAGTTTCAGTGGAAGAGACCAAAGGTAAGAAGTTCCCTGGTAATAAGACTAAAAGTGAACAAATAAATACGAAAGAGAAAATTGTCGATAAGATGTTAAACTTACCCCCTCTTTTCGTTTGTGGACAAAAACCCATGTAATAATGATCTGGTGAAGGGGTAGAAGAGGGGAAGTTTGAGACAATGGAGTTGAACCTCGTAACAGAATCCCCTGGGGTACATCTAGTCTGTAGATAGGTAATATTCCTGGTAACCGAGGAGTTTAAACAGCAAGGTCGTTTTCCTGCATCGTTGCTCTCCCGCTTTGGCTCTACTATAGACGTAAACTGAATACAATTACCCAGATTTTAATCTTGAAGCTTAAAAAAAATATGTTAATGTGAATGGGACATGTACATGGGGAATTACGGTGTGTAGGAGAATGCCGGAAGTAACGCACTGAATATATGACTGACGCAGACAGCAGCGGAAGTCATGACTAAAGAGTTATTGAGTTCCTGATGCGAATTGAAATTAATTGACTATGATGTCATCAATGGGGTTTATTTTTTTTTTCAGGAGCTATGCAATCGGCCAATTTTTGTCAGTGATACTCCAACACAGTTCGATGTGATTCCAGGAAAAATGGGTAAGTGTAGTTGATTTTTTTTTTTTTTTGATAATTGAAGGTTTATGAATAATGTTACGTGCGTAAAATAATTTTTTGAATTTTGGTAGGTTTATGAGACGAGTCGAGGATGACTGTAAAGTCTCACAGGTCGAGAAGTTTTTTTTAGTGAATTTTCAACGCTTTTGTTCATCATGGGGTGTGGAAAAGGGACATTTTACGCACGTAAAACGCAGCGAGGGTTTCTTTTGCGCACAATGCTATGAGAATATATTGTTCACGGATGAGTTGCGGTTTAAACATTCTGGGAATATCATCACTGCAGTTTTGTTGTACGCAATACTACGGGAGAATGAGAATTCCAGTATTATTTATTGTTCCCATTTATTTGCCACTGAAAGCTGTGAATTACGGTTGGTTACGGAATAATGAGGGGATTCAATTAAAATAACTGAGGGAGTAAACAGCAATTTTTGGCTGCATAAATCCTAATTTTCGCATCACGTGAGGCACAAAGTAATTACGGTCTGCACTAATGCAAGTTGAATTGAGTGAAAAATGTGAGGATGAAAGGGGCGAGGTATCCTCCGCATGCCGAAGGAAGAATTCCAGTAACTATCGGAGGCCAATAAATCAGTCTCTGCATCCCATCCCCACGTTATTGCTTCCGTAATTCTCTTTTCTCCTATCAGATTTCTACTTCAACGTTGAAATAAAATCTAATCCAATACTCCATAACTAGATATAAAAATATCATTTCATAACTGAGTGAGTTTCCTGCTTTCTATTGCCAACAACAACCGGAAAATGTACAATGAATTGTGTACACACATTGCATATATGTACATTGAATTGTACATGCACGAAAAATTAGATCATGTGCTAGTGAAAGTGTGATAAGTGAATGAAAATTTTTTAAAATACTGAAGAGCAAAAAAAAAATTTTAACATTTTCGTTCTGCCTCGGTGGCGATAGAAAACAAACTAAAACTGACCAACTCGTTATTCCCAAGGAATTGCCCTTCTACTCCACCTGAAATAATAAACAATCAGACTAAGGAGCAAAAAACAAGAGGAAAAAATAGAATGGAATTGGCGCTGGAGTTGAGTGACAGATTCCTACAATTTTCCCAGATAATTGCCACGATTTTCTCACAAGATTTCAGAACTGTTTTTCAGTATTGAGGTCTATTCAATGGATTTTGCCCCCGATGTCTTGCTTAACTCGTTCATAATTCCCTCAGACGTAGCCATCAGTGAAAGTGGAGTGGCCAGAGTCAGTGGCACTTACACATGATTAAAAAAAAAATGAAGAATGAGCATTAAAAAAAATATTATTATCGATAAAACGGGTATATATCATATTTATCTGGGAAATCATTGAATCGAGATAAGTGGCACAAACTCGTGTACAAATCGACGTTCACTTTCAGTTTTACTCAAGGCTCAGTTATTTATTTATTTCACTGATTGGTATTTAATTGACACATTTCAGGTGACAAATGGCTTGTCTCGTGTCTGGGTGTATTGCACCTGAGTAAGGGACTCTTTTATCGTGTTGTACCAGCTGATCAGGGATTTGGTAATACTGGTGAGTCATCTGGAACACCGACATCTGAGTACGCTGGGGTTTTTCGTTTCCGGCTGTGGTGGTGCGGATCCTGGGTCGAGGTCCTCGT
Organism: Diachasmimorpha longicaudata; assembly: GCF_034640455.1. Classification (NCBI taxonomy): domain Eukaryota; kingdom Metazoa; phylum Arthropoda; class Insecta; order Hymenoptera; family Braconidae; genus Diachasmimorpha; species Diachasmimorpha longicaudata. Next base: position 2,784,502 of record NC_087235.1, on the reverse strand, counting down.
TGACGATCGACTTCCTGCTGTACACGGCCGGCTTGCCTTTGTGCAGGCACGTCACAGTGATCAGTTTTGGCCGGCATTACTTGAAAAAGCGTATGCCAAGTGAGTTCTATACTTTTTTTCTATTTGTTGTCCAGGTGAGGATGTCATGCGGGGGTGGAAAAAATATGGAAACGAAATTTTGGGACGCGTTTAGCAAATTTACGTCATCCTCTGGCGAGGAGCAATTTTATTTTATAAGGGAAAAAGTAGTACACTTAATGTTAATACACTCCAATTGGAACTAAAACGTTTAAAGAATTGTGGGAGGATCCAGAAGTGCTTCTTGTATATAAGAACTAAGTCAAGATTATGAGAGGCTACGGTAAAGCGAAATTTTCACTTTTAGAATATTCACAAAAGACTCCACAAGTGCATTTTTTTACTCGTCTCGAGGTTCATCTCTCTACGGAATTTCCTACTCTAAGAAGATTGAATATAAATTGAAAAATGAGAAAAAAAAATTCAATTGTGCGAAACCCACCGGGATTTTGAGAGAACAATCCGATGAATAAGACCCAGCATCGGAATTTTTCCCTGACGAAGTATCTGTCAATAAAATGCAAATGTCGTTGCAGCGAAAAACTTTACGAGCATTCAGATTCCCCTTTTCTAAATAATTTCTAAGAATAACTGAGAAGAAAGTCCTCCGCAAAATCCCCACAAACCCCTTCATTTCTGAAATATTTCTGAAATGATCTTGACGTGAAGTGCACTCATCTCCCAGTCTCCACTGCAGCTATTTCTCCTCTCAATAATACGAATCTAAATAAAATAAAAAGGGGTAGAAAATTTTTTAATCAGAAGAAATTCACCGTGAATTCCAGAAATGAAAAATAATAATACAAAGACCTCCTCCACCGAGAAGAGTGTGCAGAAATTTTCCTCTGACGAACCAGTTGTCAATAAAATCCCCCTCTAAAAATAGCAGAATAGTTTATCCACAAGAAAGACATTCCCCCTTGGATTTCTCCACCATAGAAGACCGTAAAACCCGTGCCTCTCTGCTCCCGATAACTGGCTAGAGAGCCTCGACCTCGGAGTACAACCAAGAGAAGTCTCTTGGCGGTGGAAAAAGAACCAAAGAACCAAAGAAACAAGGATATAGATAGGATAAAAGCCGAGAGAGTCAGCCTTGGAAAACGAGTAACGTCGTACCGTAAAACTTCTTTCGTCCCCCCTTCTCATCTCACCACCTCTCACCCACCCCCCTCGTGCCCCCCATGAGTTTTGCACTCACCCCCTCGGCCCCCCCAACCCTGGATAGGGGCTTCCAGCATAATGGCGCTCGCAATCACGACTTTTGATGGAGAGAGAAGGGCAAGAGAGCGAAAAAGAAAGACAGTAGTGAGGGGTTGGACTGGAGTAACTCTGTACCACTCGCTTTCATTTTTATGCCTCTGTCTGTTGGCCAAAAATTGAGAGTCATAAATTATCGAGATGAGAAGAGGAGCATGAAAAATATTGGCATTACCTCAGTCATCTTATTTCACATTTGTTAGTGCTTATCCAATGGTATTTCTACTTGTCCTTCCGCCTCGACCGGTCTTTACCACGTTCACCGGGAGTCCAACGATCTCAACCAACAAACTCAACGAGACGTTATATCCTCTTTAAACTTCTCCAATCACTTTTTTTTTTTACTCTGTGTTTATCTTGTCTTGAAAATTCCACTGGATCGATTTATCGTCATAACCGGTGGTGTTCTCGTCATGTGGAACATGACGTATTCCGAGCCGTTGAATAAAATGACGGAATACGGGGGAAATGTACCGGTGAAGACGAAGGGAAATTCCTCAGACAGCGCTGGAAAAGGTTAGCAGATTTGCATTCAAAATTTTTATGATTTTCCATTGAAAATTAGAGAAATTACTCTTGTATCGCTTGTTGGTGCTAATGAATTAGAAATATGCTATTGCATAATTATTTATATCCTCTCAGTATTTATTCTCTTGTGCTATCGAATAAAATTTATCTGCAACTTAATGGCATGAATTTCTCATTTAATTCTGTTTAATTGACGGTTCTATCATCATAATTCTTATAGACATCGCGATCGTCTTTATTTTGGTTTTTCTCTCCTCTCAGCATTTCATAGAATGTAAAAATATAAAAATTACTATGAAAACTATTGAATTACTACTATTAAATTACTATGAAAATCGAAATAGTAATTATCACCCCAGTGGCCGAGCTCGGTCGAAAGAACATCTAAAAATGATTTTGAAAGCATCCTCCACGACTTCAGAATTTTTTTGTTAGTTATTATCACAAAAATATGAGAGAAATAATTATTGGATTGGATTGCCATTAAGTTCGTTTACAAAAATGCAACAATATCTAGACACATATCTAGGTGCACATATGCACAGGCATAAATATGTACGCAATGGGTCAATATAACAATAGTAATTCAGCACTTAAATTCTAAAGATTGCAGTGCTCTCATGTGGAAGGAAAAAAAATAAATAAATAAAATAGTCAATGGTACACGTAATTTAATGGGAATTCCTGGGATCGAAAGAAAGTCCCATCAATGACACACAATCCTTCTTTCCGAGTCACTCAGAGCGCATAAAAATCCCGGCCAAGTCCTAAAGAAGATTCTCGTCTAGAAAGCCTCACTTCTACTGTATATATATAATCCAGTGTGTGTTTTATATGACCAGCGGATTTCCATTAGAGAAAACACCTCAATTTATTTCCTCGAGCGTCACGTTCACGCTGGCTAATCCTCCTCCCCCCCCTTCATCTCCCCTCATTTTCCCTCGTGCATAAAATCAAAATAGAGGGGAGGGTAAAAAAATGTTTGAAATAAAATTGCCATTCACACAACGAGTCCCGCTTTCACTCGGTTGGAATTAAAAAAAAATATATCAAGATCTGTTTAAACGGCTTATTGAAAGACCTAATCAATGGATCCCTTACGACATGTCCGCTTCATAAGGATCATTACGTGGTTGAACAATGCCAGGATATTGGTCAAGTCAAAGTGCTCAATTTCTGTACGTAATGTGATAAAAATTCCCGAAGAAAAGAATATCAATGGCCTGCTTATCTGGCACGCGCTCTGTTCACACATAAACACACAGACATGGCTAGGAAATTTGCGTTTCAAGTACCATCGAGGCTGTACTTTCACTGAGACCATTTTCATGTGTACGAAGTGTTCGATTCCGATGGATCGGAGGTCAGTGCACCACGACGACTTTGCAATTTACCAAAGAAAGAGAAATAAATGAAAATGACAATATTGGATTATGGATAGGGATTCAAATCATATAAAGACGATTTAACTATTAACTTTAATTGTTTATTATCGCACGCAGAAGGTATATCTTTCTGGTATGATGTCTCCAGATCAACTGACTCTTAGTCACCAAAGATTTCACACTCTAACCATTTGACAAAAGCCCCTTGTTCATTTATTCTTTTGCGTTTCTTCTCTGGTTTTATTTATTAAAAACATTCTAAATATTTGAGTACTGTTTGGAGAAAAACTATAAAAACTATGACATACTGAGATGGACTGGAAACAGCTATAGACAGATAATTCATTTTTGTCCACACATATCAAGCACTCTCAATAATTCTCTATATTGGATTATGGACAGAGATTATCTAAATAATATTAAAAATAATTTGACTATAAATTTGAATGCTTTATTATCGCACGCAGAAGGTATATCTTTATCGTATGATGTCTCCAGACAGATCAACTGACTCTCAGTGACCAAAGATTTCACACTCTAGACATTTGACAAAATGCCTTTGTTCCTTAATTCCTTTGTGTTTCTTCTCTGGTTTTATTTATTAAAAATATTCTAAATATTTCAGGACTGTTTGGAGAAAAACTATAAAAACTATGACATACTGAGATGGACTGAAAACAGCTTTACACAGATGATTCATTTTTGTCGACACATATCAAGCATTCTCAATAGACAAGTTGCGAATGAAAATGTGAAATTTAATTTTACGAGCTTATCTGGGGATAACAGTAAACTAAATTTGATTAATTTCAGTGTGTCGTCTTCCCTGAGAATTTACTCACGGAATTACACACAGAATTTTGCTGGCACTTTCGTGTGAATTCTTACGCTACACATAATATAATGATAATAAATGGAAGAATGGGTGGAATCAGTTTAGATGTTGAATTAATTTCCGTTGTAGCTTCCTCCTTGTTTCGAAAAAAATTAGTAGTAGACAATCAATAATTAGTTATCCTACATTTTTAACTCTATATTTATATTTATTGACATTTTCCATTCATTATTTATGCAGATAGATCTGTGAAAACTGGAGGATAAATTTTTTCATCACTAAATATGGTTTTATCTGTAAATAATTAAATCTCTCGCCGGTTAGTTTCACTTTCATGCGCTGATAGAACAGTTAATGTAAACCCCCTCTTACAATTACGCCTCGTTAATTATTAAGAAATCGTAGTGGTACCGGTTAAAAGACGTCGTCAGCAACAATTAAATGGTTCCATCATTCCTATCAGTGTACGTTAATTGTATGTATCCGACTATTCACTCAACGACTCGTCACCATGAAATAATAAAGTTATCTCCCACTTTCGTCACTGGGTAGGTGTAATGTAATGGTCAGTTGTAAATGGTTACAGTTTTGTAATGTGACACGAAAAGCATCACATTGTCGTGACCACCAATGACGTGTTGCCTATCGTTAATCACGAAAATTGCATGTTGATAGTGATTAAGTGTGATGAAATCATATGAAAATCGTTTGGGAAATGTAATCTCGAAAAAAATTGTCCGTGACACCCCCTCGTCAATTATGAGGCGGAAAGTTCCAATCAGATATAATTTAATTTCGTAAATATCTGATTTTCCGTTCCTTTCTCCTGTGTAATGTAATTATCCTGTCAGATTTACAATTCATCGCTTTCCAAAAAATTTTTTTCAGTTGATGGGTCGGTTCGCAGAGTTGGAAACTTGTGATGGACAAGTGATATCGATGTGATCCCTCATTTATTCTGAAATCTTCCCAACTAATCGATTTCCATGTAACTAGATAGGACTTACTCAGCATAATATGAGATCCTTGAAGGATTAAATTGTGTGGTATGATTTATAGCAATTCTCTTCTGTGATGAGCATCCGATACTTTTTAATGGAAAATAAAAAATAATAATAATTGCCTTTTCTTGAATTTTTACATTTTTGTATTTCATAAAATGCTCGTCCCACTGAAACGAGTGAACCAATTAATTATTTCTAAATTTCATTCAAAATCACAAGCGCTCAGTTTTTTCAGCAAATAACAACCACAGCTGACTTCTCTGAATTTATTATTTTGTAAGAAAATAGAGAATATACGCGAATAGTTTATAACATGAGTATAAAATGGACAAAGTGTGATGTATCCCATATGATGGGCTATTTACGTTGTCATAAGACATTTTTTATTTTTTATTTTATTGTAACTTTATTTAAATTTGAAAATTGCAGTGACTTTAACATTTTTTTATGACTTCTGTCTGTAAACTTTTTTAATGCGAAGGGTTGTGCGCAGTTCGAGTTATTTAGTTTGTCAATTACCTCACGTCTTTGGTCCACATATTTCGGACGCTTCAATTTAAAAACAATTGAGGTAAAAAATAAGATGAAGTGGTTAAGTTAAATTAAGTGTGGTTTGAAGGTGGGGTTGACATGTATGTAGGAGACCAGGTTCTAGTCTCTTCTTCACTGTGAGGCAAAATTTTCACACAATCCCACTGTTTCATTGCCGAGCGGGAGTCTCGTAAAAGAGACGACTGCACTTGGCCAGGTTTTTCCCTCAAGTGAGGTTTTCCTTCATCCTTCAGTGAGTGCGGTACAGGGAGTAGAGACCGGGAACAAGGGGGGAATCGTAAAAAACCGAGAGAGCACAGAAAGTGGAAAAAATAAGGCAAACAACAAAAAACTATTACAGTGTACATTATCTTAATGACGTATGAATTTTTTGAAATTCCTCTCCAAATTCTCATGAGAGCTCACTATTTTTTTTTAACCACTTCAAATAAAAGAATTCAACGTTATTGCAAATGCGTGAGGACAATTTTCTTCTGCAAATTTTAAATTTGCATCACTTGGCCAATTTTACAGTTCAGGATTTCGTACAAAATCATTTGTGTAAACTATTGGATTATGGACAGGGATTTGTTAATTAATATCAAACGATTTGACTATAAACTTTAATTCTTTATTATTGCACGCAGAAGGTATATCCTTCTCTCATGATGTCTCCAGAGGAACTAACTCTTAGTTACCAAAGTCTCCCAGTCTGGACCCATTCAACAAAAGGCTCTTGTTCACTCATTTCTTTCTTTTCCTTCTCTGTTTCTGTTTATTAAAACTATTCTAAACATTCTGGGACTATTCTAATAAAAACTATAAAATACTGACATGGACTAAACACAGCTATAAACAGACGGTTAATTTTTATCCACACATACCATGCACTCTCAATATAAACTCATTCAATTAAAATTCATCTGTTCAATTATGTATAAATAAAATGTTCCTAGGAACTTATCATTAAAGGTCTGAAAAAAAATTGAACTGTAAACGATCGGATAATCACGAGAACCTTCGAATGAGATGAAAATTTGAGAAAATGAGTTGAAAAAAAATCTTATTCAATAAAATGACATAATTCCGGGTTTTTTCGGTGGACATTGAGATTACTTTTGTCGGAAAAAAATGGAACTTTCGAAAAATTGATAAACATTTCGTAATTTTTTTCATTGAATTTGGTTTTACAGGCTCCATGGATCATACGAGGCCCTAAAATACGGAACCCTGCTGGACGGTCTGTCAGATCTGACGGGTGGCATTACGGAGAGCATAGCGATACGTCAGGATCCAACGGCCTGCGGTCGAGCACTTGCGAAACTACTAGACATGACCTCGCTAATTACCTGCACTGTCAACAACAATCAGCAACAGCAGATACGTACGAGCACTGAGAAACTGGCTAATGGCATTCAAATGGGCATCAATTATCGGCTTTATGCTATTGAAAGGGTAATTTTTATTTCGATTGTGAAAGAATGATTGTATTGAAAGCAATTAATTTGAATCGATGGGGGGTATAGGTGGAGACATTCAATGGGGAGGCTGTGCAGCTTGTTAAGCTGAGAAATCCACTGGGACCCGGTGGAGAGTACATTGGAGCTTGGGCTAGAGGTGGATTGGAGTGGGACGAAGTACCAATCACCGAGCGCGATCGATTGGCTGTTAGAAATATGGCTGAGGGCGAATTTTGGTATTCAATATTTCAAATGTGTTAATTTCCTCATAAAAAAACTAGTGCAATGAAAAATTTAATTTCTGTCTAGAAAATATTGAGGCATTTAGTTTTCCCCTCAAATTATTTCAAAGATATCTTCTATTATTTATCGTTACCTTCATATTAAGTGTTTTATTTATATTTTTTTATTATTAAACAGTTCGAAGTTCAATAATTTCATAAATATCTGATGATAAAATAATTCTATAAGAATTTAACAGGGGATATTTTTTGTAATGAAATTTACATGTGATTTGTCCTTAAATGATTTTCGCAAAAAAAATTGTGTAATTTATCAAACTCTTTATTCATCTCATCAAATTTATCTGGTTTACCCGCAGGATATCGTACTCGGATTTCGTTAAAACCTTCACCCACCTAGAAGTTGTACATTTAGACGCAGAAACGTCGAGAGACGAGCCCTCTTTACACAGCAAACACACTTGGCAAATGAAACTTTATCAAGGTTCTTGGAGGCGAGGTGTAACAGCCGGTGGATGTAGGAATAACCAAGGTACCCTTGTACATCCCTCTTGAAATTTATTCCCACTCATAAATTATATTAATTTGGATCTTTAATCACTTGCAGAAACATTTCACATAAACCCACAGCTTCATCTGATACTCAGTGAAATGGAGGAGGTAGTTGTCTCATTGAATCAACACTCGATCATGGAACCAAAGGTAAACTCATACACATGATACCTGAGGAGAGAGGAAGTGATGGACGAGTGACTCAATGATTCTCTTATTTCTAGGTCATCGGTTTCACGGCGTATACATTGCCAAAGAACAGTACTGAGTCGATTAATAAGCAATTCTTCAAGAAGAACAAATCCCTCGTCAATTCACAATACACAAATAGTCGACAAGTGAGTCACAGGTGTTTGTTGGAACAAGGGGGATACTTACTCATACCAACAACCTTTGAACCTGGTCAAGAGACAAACTTTACGTTGAGAGTGTACAGCAGTAAGCCGTTGAAATTGAAGTAAATAATTTTCATCAATTTTTCATAATTTCATTTCTCGATGTCACGTAAATTTTATTGTGAGTAATAAATTGTCAGATTGCTCGATACACCACCCACACTAATAAAATCAGCGATTGTGAAGGCGCCGGCGCTGGAGGGTAAAGGATTTTCTCAGTACGAGGCAGTTTTTCTACAATTAGCTGACGAGCATAAGACAGTCAATGCTTTCGAACTTCAGGAACTTCTCGAAGCCTGTCTTCCCAATGGTAATTTATTCAACGATTAGTTTCAAGTGATGCTTTAATACATCAGTAGCTGAATAACAAAATTCTTCGAGTCATTTTTGACTACTGATTAGTTTCAATGAATATCTTGAGATATACAGCTTTTATTACGAAATAAAAAATTTTATTATGATTTTTTTTGGGAGTAAAATGATACCGACGAACCAGATTATTTGAAAATTTTTGTATCTCAAAAGCTGCAGAGAGTCCAGTTTGGTATCAGGGTGACGTTAATTTCCGAGCTAAAAATGAGAACATTTTCTTCTCTTGTTAAAGCTAAAAAATGTGGAAATGCCAATTTATTCATTCATCGATGACAACTGTATCTCCTGTGAATTTAAATTGTCGTTTAACTCTGCAGATTACATAAAGAGCTGTGCATCGATGGAAGTCTGTCGCCAAGTGGTCCTCACAATGGACGTATCCTTGAATTTAATAATCATTTGAATATTGTTGACTTTTCTTTTCCTCGTTATGTTTTTCTTGACTAATTGAACAGAGTACTGGTAGTGGTAGGCTCGAGTTCAATGACTTCAAGGATCTCATGTGTAGCCTGAAGTACTGGCAGGCGGCGTTCAAGAATCACACTAAGGAAAGAACTGGTATTCTCAAGGCTGAGAGACTACGTGACGCGCTACTCGAAATCGGTGAGTTAATCTAAACGTATGCAAAATTCATCCCAAATTCATCGTATTACGCATCCTTTGTTTCAACGGGTAAATCCGGAAATCACTCTTTCAGGATTCCAAGTCAATACTGATGTCCTCGCTGTGTTGATTCTACGGTATATGAGGAAAGATGGGACTCTGAGGTTTGGCGATTTCGTATCGGCTATTCTGCATCTCAGCGATGCGTTCGGTAAGGATTTGCGTCACTTCTATTAATACTTTGAGTCTAACTCGTACTGTTGCAAGTCTAAACATTATTAAAGATCAATAATATTCGAAATCGATCGTTACTTGATTGTAATATATCCTACTGTTTAGACTAGTTATCAACCTATAAAGAAATGAATGAATGAATTATGAAGCGAACTGAGTTTATTGAATATTTGGAATATGTTCATAAATTGAAGAGAAATTACTAAAATGGTTGAAAAATAATTCCTCAGGTTCAAAAATTAAATGACATGAAATACATTTTTTGATAATGATTCATATGCATTGGAGGAAGTATTAATGATTACCCTTATTTTTTAGCAATCTTCGAAGGCAAAGATCCACTTCAAAACGGTAGCATAAAATTAACTCTGTCGGAGTGGCTTCGGTCAGCCCTGATGTGCTGATGCTCATAAGGATTTCACGAGTGCTTTGTAAATAAATTGTCATCGATGAAAGCAAAATTGCTAAGCCATATTGCAATAACCCGTCCCTCTTCATCTGAAAGAAGTTTGTAAATTATCATAGTCCATCATGTTATTTAAATTAATGCATTTATTGATGATGTTTGTATGATAAGGAGGAATGTATCTATAACGTTATAATAAAAATTATTTTTATATTGTATAGAATTGTCTCTGTCAATGTCCGTAATCAGTATCTCCTCCATCATTTTTTAAATCACTGTCGTTTATGGGAGATTAAAAAAAAAAATTGTTATTGTACGAAATATTAATTTGACAGTTTAATTGACTTCAATCGTTTTATCACTGAACTACTGAAATATTCACAAATAAAATGTATCTTGTACAGTGGAGGTGGACATAAAATTATTAATTGCATTGTCATTTACTTAAAAACCACGATAATTGAATGTACAACTTGCCCAGTCCCAGAATGAACGTCGATTTTCATTGTTCATAGAAAATAATAAATTATAGATCATGGGATGAAAGCATAAATATAAACTGACATCAATATAAATAATAAAATATAAATTGATATCAATGACCAATCAGGTCATGTTAAGTGATCGTACATGAGAAAATGGTGTTGTCAGGATGGAGAAACAGTTATCTCACCGTTGAATGATCCATGGAATTCTTGAATTACTTTCCATAAGCAATTGCATTCAATGACGTCATGGAGAAACCGGCGGTATTTCGAATAGTTGTCATATGGCACGCAGATCGTGCCACGATCACTGTGAATGACGTGGAGCTAGGTTAGGTTACCCGTTGGTGGCACAATTGCTGCCCAATATTTATCCACCATAAACATTCAATTTGTTTGGTTAAAGTGAATAATCCACGAATCTAGTGAATTGTAAATATGTTCGAAATCACCGACACACAGAGTGAGTGATTTTCCAATAATTAATTGTTATTTTCATTCATTCCAAAGTGTGATTACTACCATGGGATGTGAGAATTGTCTGTTGAAGCTGAGCAATATCTGTTGTATCCCCAAAATTTCAACAATTTTCCATTGTTTCAGAAATTGGTGTGGGCCTCGCAGGCTTTGGAATGTTCTTCCTCTTCCTGGGGGTTTTGTTGCTATTTGATAAGGGTCTTCTTGCCATAGGAAATGTAAGCCATAATTGTTGTCCATTTAGTGTTTATTGTGGTGACTCGTTAAAAGCAAAGATCTTTGTTTCAGCTTTTATTCATATCCGGTCTAGGATGTGTAATAGGACCAAAGAGAACGTTTAGTTTCTTTTTTCAACGACACAAAATGAAGGCCAGTATTGCTTTTTTGGGTGGAGTTATTATTGTTCTCATTGGATGGCCAATTGTTGGAATGATTTTCGAAATTTATGGATTTGTGCTTCTCTTCAGGTAAGTCGATAATGAATTTTAATACATAAATTATAGTTTGGGTTATCGAGGTCTCATGGAATGAGTTATTTTTTATGATAAATGATCTACTAATTACGATTAATTCCCAAAAGAAAATGCATTTTGCCTCGAAAGATTTATCATATATTCTTTATCATATATCATAGATTTTCATATATATATATATATTCTGGACTAAAATTAAATTGTTTCTGAAATGATAGCTTCACAATTAATATTTATGACTGTGAATCATTTTCATGAATTAGTTTCATCTTAAAAAAGGAATCATATTTTCAATTACATCGGGCAAACCTTTGATGAAAGCCTTCTGACAAATGCGATCCTAATTTTTTTGTTGTACGTAAATGGATATTAATTAATTCTTGAATTTCTATTTCAGTGGATTTTTACCAGTAGCTATAAACTTCCTCCGCAGAGTTCCCATTCTCGGAACGTTCTTAAACATGCCAGGAATCAGCAGGATTCTGGATATGTTGGCTGGTGACTCCAATAGGACAACAGTATGACCTCCTCCCTAAGAAAAATTTACCCTAAACAAGACACTGTAAATAATCAACATGCACCCCCACCTCACATCATCTCACATTTGCTTCTCTCTGTCATTCCATTTCTTCTGCACTTAAAATTTTTGTATTGATTATAAAAAAGAAAAAAAAACGAAAAATATTCGATGCCAATTACATGTAAGTGTTCAGTGTTCGTCGTCTAATTTATGCCGTCGTCTCCTCGATTTTGACGTGTTTGAATTCGAATGGAAATGAGGAATCAATGAGTATATACGTACCTTGTACTTGTATCTGACAGAAAAATAATTGAAAGCGAAAAAACCACAAAGTAATTGTAAGAGATAAAAAAAAAATATAAAAACTGATGAATGAACAGACGAAATAGAGACTGAAGTGCATTCCCTCAATTATCTGTTCTTTATCTTCTTTGTTTCAGGAATTCTAGCATCAGATTCCCGATGTGCATGTTCAGAAAATATTTCGATCTATTTCCATAAACCTCCAGCTATCGAATTTTTTTTGCGTTATTTTTTTCTATCCCACCATCAGAACTAACTACCAGATAAAAGATGAACAGATTCCTCGTTGGTTATCTGTCTACTGTTGTAATAATTAGCGTTGCTCTCACTCGGGAGAATTTCATTGACGTATCGTTAAAAACCAGAATGACGTAGGGAGGTAGTAAAGTGTCATGTGATCGACCTCGATCCTTGGCCCCTCAGATACCGCGCATTTATTCGCTGTGACAAAACTGGGCTAGACAAATATTATTTAATCGTTGAGCAAGCAAATACTCATCTACTTTGACATAAAAATATTTTAAGGCCGATTCATTTTCTCGACGTTTTGTATTAGTAATTTTCTGAATTAAAAATTATCCGGGGAACCTACTTGAATTTTCCTAATGCAAAACACCACGAAAAAAATGGAAGAAACCAGTTAAGCACCAAATAAAAGATGAGAAAATGTAGTTTCCACTTTTTTTTATTGATTCGACATTTGATCTGCATACATCCTAACATGAACAGAAGTAGATGCATACACAGACTCATTGTTTTTTCATTATCTTACACACTGATGTCTGGAGTGCGAATTAATTATTTTATTGAGTTAATCATCCCCCTAAACATGGTGTACTTTTTGTTCACGGATATCGTTGAATGATCGCGTCATATTTTCTCATGTAATTATTACGAATTATTAATTATCTACAATGGGCCGAGAATAAAGGGCGGGGGCAGCCCAGGTCTACGCACCCCGCCATCGTCGTCGATGGTTCTTCTCTGTTGTGTTGTTGTTTTTATTTAATAAATCGTCGCGCGTCCCTCTCAATTGTGTCTTTTTGATTTAAATTAATTAGGTTTAAGTTTCGTCGCTGTTAAATCTTCACATATTCACCTTGATTCGCTCGTACAGCGAGCACATTCTGAATCTCCCATTTGTTTTTAAATCAGTCATCAACATGATGAGTCGACAGACTTGCGTCTGGATTGAATTAGATTAAATTATGAATGTTCTAGTTTTGTTTATTTTTTTTTATTTTTTTTTTCGTTAGGCAGTCGTTTTGAGGGACGTGCCGTTAAATTTCACAAATGTTGTCACACTCGCGATCCGCTCGCAAGCGAAGCTTTGTATTAATTAAATTAAAATTCTGCTATTTTCTTTAATTAAATAATCGTGTACCGGGAGTCGCTGCAATGAATACTGAATCCGGTAATAAATTTAAAGAAAAAAGAAAGAACGAAAAGGACAAACTTAGATAAACTGAACAGAGCCGAGGCTAGGCTCTACATGAGCTAAAGGACGTCAAGCTACCATAAGTTTATTTTTCATTCATAAAATTGTCGACGAGTTTAATATTTTCCATTTTCGCTTTTTCCTTTTTTTTTCAATGATGGTAGATCGTGTCCAAAGACTCGGGAATTTTCCGGCTTCCTGAATTGCTTGACATTTCACGTTTTAACAGTGAAATTCTCCGGTTATTGGTGTTGTTGATGATGAAGATGGTGAGGGGTCGCAGTGTTTTTGTCGAGTAGATGGGTGAGGAGGAAAAATAGGGGAAAAGGTTTTTCTCGGTTGTTTTTCTTATTGTTGTGGACTTGAAAAAAACTGTTTAGAGGAGGTTCTTGATCTCGTCGTAGAGTACCAATACGAGGGCACCGCCAGTACCACGAAGAACGTTCGAGAATGCACCCTTGAAGAAGGCACCACCACCCTCAGTTCTGTAGATGGTTCCCCAGCAGTGGAGGGTGTTTTTGTAGAGCATTTCACTCTTGGCACGTCCAGACTGCATCATCATACGCCTACGTACTGTGTCGAATGGATATGAGATGATACCAGCGACAGTAGTGACACACTGTTGAAGAGAAAAATCGTTATTAATTTTTTGAGATCAATGAATTCGTTGATTCCCTCGGTTTCGTTGGTTATCAGGTGATATACTGACCTGTGCAATACCCCAGGAGACGAGGAATGGTGTCTTCTTGGGGTCTGGGAGCATACCACGTGCGGTGTCATAGAAACCGAAGTATGAGGCACGGTAGATGATGATACCCTGGACTGATACACCGAATCCACGGTACAGACCAACGAGACCGTCAGATTTGAAAATCTTGGTCAGGCAGTTACCAAGACCGGTGAATTCACGGTCACCACCGACTTTACCGACATCAGCAGCTAATCTGTAATTTACAGGGAGAAATTAGGGATTTTTAATTAAGCGATTCAAGCGATCATTCACTTCCAGTTATATATGTCTCTAGAAGCTTGCGAAGACAATCTTCGCTCTCTATATAATTTTTTTTAGTTCTCACTTCATTCTAAGGAAACCCCTGTGGTTATGAACCTACCGAATTGCATTTTCTCCTGCAATTATTTCTTACACATACAACTACTTCATAGAATCGACAAAACAACAATTGAATCGACACAATAGCTTCTTATATAGGTAAAAATAAATAATTGTGGGTGAAAACTTTTTTCTACAAATTTACATCCATACAAAAGTCCATTTCCTTTTTATAGCTACGAAGAAAATTATTTTATGTTTGGAATAGAAAATTTAATCAGTTTATTATGGATTATAATCAATAGATGGAATATTTGTTCTCGAGTCGACTTATTTAATGAACGGAAAAGGGATAAAGTAGAAAAAATTAATTTCAATAGACATTTATTTAATTATTTCTACTCAACCTTTCTTACTTCATAAGACACAAGCCAAGAAGACGATCAAATATTCCAATAGAATCCGACAAAAATAATAGAATTGTCTATAGATGTTTAATTCAAATTGTCTTGTGTGTTAAATATTTATCTAGCGTTTAAAAATTCAGAACTCTTTAGCAAAATAAATAATCTCTGAATTTATTTTGCGATTTACCTGACTCCACCAATTAGGTATTGTTAATACGACTTGAAAAACAGATAAGAAAATTTTCATGGAGCTATTCCTGGCACCTTTTAGCATAATGCAAACAAGTTTATCCTTCTTACATTTACAGATATTTAGCGAGAAGTGATACGTTCTGACGTTAAATTAACTCATCTCCTTTTATTTGAATTGAAATAAAACTGCTCACTCTTATGTTTTGAAAGTATTATTCTGACAACTACCTGGTTCTGGCGAAGTCAAGTGGGTAGACAAAGCACAGTGATGTGGCACCAGCAGCACCACCAGAAGCAAGATTACCAGCGAAGTAACGCCAGAACTGGGTGTTCTTGTCAACACCACCAAGGAACACCTGCTTGTACTTGTCCTTGAAGGCAAAGTTGAGGGCCTGGGTGGGGAAGTAACGGATGACGTTTGCGAAGTTACCACGCCAGAAACTGAGGAAACCCTGCTCCTTTGGGATACGGACGAAGCAATCTACCATACCTAGAAGCAAAAAACAAATTCATACGTCAAGGTTTGCCCGAACTAATTTAATTAAATTTTTTTAATGAAAAGAAGTGAATGTTTTGAGAGCTAACAACACTTGAAACCTGTCCAGTCGTTTCAATGATATTTGAGGGAAAGATAGTCTAGATGTGATCGTGACAGAACTATAATTATCGTTTCCCTTGTAATCATTAGGTATTATCTACTTAAAAAACTACTCCGCTGCCTCATCAAGTCGTTACTCTAGTCAATAATATAAATTCATAAAAATTTAATTAAAAACCAACAGCTGAAAGAGGAAAGGATTCTAAAAACTCATAGAGTCTGGAAGGTTCTGCTGTTCCCCAAGACCAATGTGACCAAATCTAGAATTTTCTAGAATTTCCTTAGCTACTCAATTAATTATCTAATAATTGTCTACTTGATCAGTTGATTTCCCCAGTTTGTATTATTACATTTGAGGCCGTTCTAGATCATTCCACAGAAAAGATAATGACCAATGCATCGTTCCCTTCCACGATTCGCGTCGGTTTGATCCTTGGTACAGGGTGGTAGTGACCACGTTGGAACCTAACCTCCGTGAGTTGTCCAAAATGGCGGATGTCTATCGCAAATTGCAGCTTTATCAATCTATCCATTTCCCAACCAGTGATGCCAGATGGGGGCAAAAATCCCACGCGTGGGAGTTTCATGCGCAACTCCCTCGCGCACCTACCGCTACGGGGTATGCCAAATCCCATGCGTGGGACTTTCATGCGCAGCTCCCTCGCGCAACTACTGCTACTGGGCATGCGCGCGACCACAGGCTCAAATCAAAGGTGGCGGATTTAATCATTTCTATTCGCTATTTCTAATAATTTCTATAAGTATAATACAATAAGAATCTAATCTACATCATGCAGAATCTAGGTACTACATTAATTGATTTTAACAAAAACAAATACAGTACTTTCTTTATTTGATATTTGTCTTTTTTTGAGGCTTACCAGGGCAACATAGATATATATACACACATATATATATGTACTTGCATTCTTCCGCTTTTCGATGCTCTTTTCACCGTCCGTTTTTTTTTTTTGTATTTTCGTTCTAGGAATTGACACTATGGACTGTGTCGAACTCCATTGTTTGGGAACAAATTCTTGACATGTGTTGACATTCACACATACACACTCGTATATATCAAAACAATGACTTCTAAAACAAAATTCGAGCTGAAGAGGCTCACTCAGTCCAAGACAAGCAGCGATCGAACCTCAACGTGTGATTTCGTGTTTTTCTGTGGTTTTCGAGTGTTTTGGATAGCTGGAAGATGGAAGTGGTCCAGACGAAGGTGACAGGAAGTCCAGTTTCCAGTACTCGAGTATCGAAAAAAAGGAAAATATTTCAAGAATCTTGGAAACATGAACCTGAGTTTTCTGGATGGGTGAAAAGAGTCGATAAGTATCCAAATCGTGTGTTTTGTTGTGCATGTAATAAGCAGATTGCCGCGGGGAAATCTGAGCTTCGGAAGCATGCCGGGACTGATCGGCATAGAGATAATATGTTGAAGCCCAATTTCATCCCCGGGGGTCCAAAATTAATTGATGAAGGGAATGCTCCCGAAGAAGATTCCAGTAGTGTTGCGTTGGCCCATCAAAAAGCAATTAAAACCGCGGAAATCTTATTGGCTAATTGCATTGCAGAGCGTAATGTTCCCATCAGTTTCATCGATTACATTCTTCCTGTAATGAAACGATCATTTCCGGATAGCATAATCGCGCAAGATTGTTCTATGAAACGTACAAAGTGTACGAACATCATTACGAATATTTTGGGGAAAGTCGCGAACGATAATCTCGTGAAAATTTTAAGGATAAATAAGTTTTCAATTCTTGCAGACGAAACAACAGATATTTCGAAAAAGAAAGTTTTTTGTGTTCTCGCGCGATATGTTTCTCCTGACAGCGGTAATGTTCATACGGAATTATTAGATCTTCTCGAACTGGATCCAACGGATGGTTCAGCAGAAAAAATTTATAATTCGTTTCAATTATCTTTACGCGAAAAACAAATTCCTTTGCAGAATATCGTGGGCTTGGCCTGTGATAACGCGAGTGTTATGATCGGTGTTAGAAATTCCTTCGCACAGCGATTGAAATTAGAGGTTCCGAATTTGATTTTGATGAATTGCATTTGCCATTCATCCGCGATCGTAGCGTCGAAAGCTTGTAGTAAGTTGCCCAATGAGCCGGAAGAATTGATTAGAGGTGCATCGATGTATCTCTCGAATAGTCCGAAACGATGCGCGGTTTTAGAAGAATATCAGGAATTCTTCGGAGAACAAAAATTGAAAATATTGAGCCTGTCAAACACACGATGGTTGTCTTTACATCAGTGTGTCTCGCGAATTATTCATAATTGGGAACCCTTAAAATTATTCTTCTTATCAGCTATGCTGGAAGAGCAATCATCTTCTGCCCAGAATTTGCATAAATTGCTGGACGATGAATGTGTGAAGGGCTATTTTCTTTTTTTGCAATATTCATTGAATTTCTTCAATTCTTTCAATGCCCTCTTTCAGTCTCGTCAGTTTATGCTTCATAAATTGGCTGAATGCAGTGAGGGACTCATTCGTAAAATCGCGCGGAATTTTTTGAAGAAAGATGTAATCGATCAACTTTTCGTGAAACATATCAATGTTAATCATCCGGATCACTTTCTTCCCTTGGAGAAGATTAACCTCGGACCGGCATGCAACCAGCTTGTTCAGAATTTCCCACGACCTGTCGCTCAGCAATTTCGGCTTAAATGTTTAGATTTTTACATAACCGCGACTTCCGAAATGAAATCGCGTTTACCGCACGCGCATCCCATTATTCAACATTTGGAATTTTTAAATCCTGAATCGGCACTAGACGATGATATCAACCGCATTAAATCGACAGTTATTCAAAATGTCGCTTCTCATTTCGGTCATTTTGATGAAACTGATTTAGCTTTTGAATGGCACTCATTGCCCGATGCCTTTATTCATTCAGGCGAGAAAAAACGTGTGTGTGCATTACCTGTTGATCAGTTTTGGAATGAAGTATCAGAGTTGAAAGATTTTACTGATTCTGTCATGTTCCCGAATCTGACAAAACTCACAAAAATTATCCTCTGTCTACCACATTCTAATGCTGAAGCAGAGCGTATTTTCTCGATTGTGACAGATGTCAAACCCAGGAAACGCAATAAGCTTGGTACTGATTGCCTCAAGTCGATTTGTCAGATACGGTCCTCTAATCAGTGTCACAAAGTCGATTGCACTACTTTTCAAGTACATCAGGATCATCTCGATTTACATAATTCAAATAATTTGTATCCCAAACAATATTCCTAAAGTGAGAAAAGTATTTTTAGTTTAGTAGAAAGGATAATTTCAAGTATTTTCGCCTATTAAAAAGTCAACTCTTTCAAACTATTATAATCATCATCTGCTCATTAAACTCAGGTTCTCTCGAGGATTCTATACAACATGAAAAACCATTCAATTAATCTATTTTTTCAGAACCAAACGGCCCTTTTTAGGGCCCCCAAATGATAAACGTGGAAAACTCAATAAAGTTTTGTTAATAATATCCTGATCTTTTTTTAAAATGATTGCGTAATATTAATTCTATTTTTCGTTTGTGACGAAAAAAAATTATATATTCCCAAAATTGACGCTCTTGGCCCGTGACCCACCCCCTTGTGACCCTCGGGACGCTTGACCCATACCCAAGTGATCCTCGCATTCCTTGACTTTTCCATAAAATTCCCTCCTAACATTTCATCCATCCCCCCTTACCCTCATAACCCATCAAACATTACTTGATAGAATTCAAGTGTTTAAACGTGGCGCCAAGCAACCTGCGCCCTAGCTAGAGCGCAGTGGTACGCGGAGTGGGGCAGTGGGAGACGTGTGGGTCCCGCATCTGGCATCACTGTTCCCAACAATGCAATTGCTGAAACGCCTGACAGGACATTTTTGACATTTACCGACATTGGAGGATCCCACTGACCGTTGGCATCTCTCACAGTTGGTTCTAACGTCAATGGTCAAGTACGAACCGCATGTAACCGGACATTTAATTCTCCTAATGTGATATTGAGGTCACTCCATATTCGCCTCTTTTATAGCACCTCAACCAATTCAACTGAATCCATCGACCATTTCTCTTCGACATTTTTTCCTTCTCCAAATTTCCTTCAGCAAAAAATATCAGCAATGCTTTTTTCCTCTCATAATGCCCTCAGATGTCGAATCAAAATTCTTCTTGAAGATGATCTCAAGTCGAGTGATGAATAATCCACCGCGTTAAACCTCTCATCAATGATCAGCCTCATGGCATATGAAAAAATTAACCGCCATGTTGGACGGCATCGTTATCGATCGACGCCAGTAACCAGTGACCATTTTCCATCTTTTATTCCCTTCAGGAAGGAAGCAACACGCCATCTGGATTGTCTCTTATCGACCCGACTTGCCAAAAGACAAAAGTGCATGCTCCCTTCGTCAAGTTATGTAAGAATCGAGTGATGAACTTTATTACATAAACCGTTCACACCAGCGATACATTTTCTTTCCCCAACAAATTTCTCGAATGCTCGTAGACAAAAGTGTAATGGAGTCAATTAATTTCCGTTGGACTAGGAAAAACTGGGCGTTACGTAACGGAAAAACCTCCCCAGTAACGAATGATGGACAGATTCCCTCGTGACCTCGACACGCGTCTCAACCCGATGACATTGACACTATTACAACCGTCACATGCTCAGGAATTTGATGATTTTTTTTTCCTTCTCACTCATTGAGTCTTAATTTGGCCCACGCGGTGAGCTCCAATGACATGCGGGGACAGCGGAAACTCCACGAGTCAAGTGATTAACGTCGAATGCCGACTCGGGAGGTTAAAATAATAAATAAATAAACTCACCCTTGTAACGCTGGTCCTCAGCGATTTGCTTCGAGATGTGCTGTACCTGAAGAAGCAGCTTGACACGTTCGATCGGCGCAACGGCAGTTTTTGAGATGGCAGCGGCACAACCACCGGCAATAAAATCCTTGGCAAAGGCCACGGGATCCGCGAGAGACATTTTGTGTTGTGGGTATTAAAACTTTTTTTCAGTTAAAGGAAGAAAAAAGGGAGTATTGTTGCCTCCTCTTAATGTGTTAAAGGTGTGTAGTGGACGCGCGCCGGACGACGAGTGAGCGAGCCGAGTGTTCTTCTCGATTATGCCGACCCTACCTACGCTAAGAATAGCTGCGCAGGTCACGTGCCCGACTTCTGCGCACCTCACGTAGTGTCAGAACCCTGACACTTGAATTTTCCACCTCAGACTGTCATTCTCAATGTCACAATCGACAATTGGCATTGGTTGGTGAGAAAAATTTGCAATGATTTTGTCAAATTTTATTTTTATCATTTTGACGAAGTTTTCGAAGGCACATTGTCTACTTTATTTGAATGACAGGGATTTCGCCGCGATCTTTACGACACTTCCTGCGGAAGTGGACCAATCAGCATCGTCGCAGTGTCAGGGTCGCGGCTGTCATTGGCGGAATGACGACGAGAGGAAATTAGGGAGACAAAATTTTTATCCTGCGGAGGATTAATTTTTTATCAACGAAAAATGAACTTATTTTTACGAATAAAAGGGTTTAAGGTATACGATAATTCATGGCTGTGTTGTATCACAAATTGAAGGGTATGTGTCGAGTGACTGCGCGCGCAGCTGTCACCACTAGCGGGAGATACGACTGCAATAATCGATGGAATTCCAACTCCTTGAATTATGTAAAAGCACCGGAGTTAGTTTTAAACCAAAAGGTCGGAAATAACGTGTTATTGGAGGTGGATTTGCCGTCCAGAGGGAAGAGGTGAAATGTCAAATCCGGTGAATTCCCTTTATTTTATTCCTGGGAATGAGAAGCAAGGTCAAATGACGTTAGGGCGGCTTAAGCAGGTCAACGGGACACTGTTTGTTGCGTAACTCTGGCCAAGAGCCAGGTACAATTCTCGTCTCACTCGTGCAAATCTTTGAGACATCCCAAAGTTCAATGGAGCACGCGCTCACTAGTCCTGTAATTCTTCATTCTCCACTAATACACAGACAGATCATTTGGCTCTATTCAACATCCATCCCCTCCTCCCCCAATACAAAAACTAATTTTATTAATAGTATTTTGAAACTTATGCACGAGTAAGCGCGTGGGACCTTGCACAGAATAGATTATTGCTAAATGTATCCGCGTGGTAGTATTTACCAGTAAAAAAAAATTACATGACGTGAAAATAATATTTATTTATTTCGATTGTTAATTTTGAATACCAGGAAAAGAACTCTAAATAATCTGGCTTGACACATTCATAAAGACTGGGTGTTATAGCTCGTTAAATAAATAAAATCAATCGACAGAATAAAAATTATTGAGGACGGATGACGTCTTGGAGACGATTGAACGTTCCCAAAAGTGTACGGTTGCTGTATCGATAAGACTTATAAACCGATACTGACACCGAGAGTTATAATCGAAATGCAATCCGACTCCTTTTCTACCGGGGAAATTCCAGGAAATGGATTCGAAGAATAAATTTTTTTCTGTTGGGATCTTGACGCTCTGAAAATTCATATAATGGATTTTTAATTATTTATTTAAAATTAAATGAGACAGTAACGAAATATTAAAAGCCCAGTACAAACGGCTCCAAACCTTGTGGAAACGATGCCATTGGTTAATTTTACCAAAAGAAATTATCTGCCTGCTATCTACAGACGATTTTTTTTTTTGCTTTCAGCTGCCAGAATGAGCTGTGGCGCCTTCAACGTCCGGATTTATTACTAACATGGGCGCGAGCCTCTTCTGTAGCCTATCATCGTTGGCCAGAATAGTCGACAAGTACTTCGAGATGCCGTACGTGGTGCTGAGTAGTCCTTTGACACATAAGGTATGATACAGGGTGGCAGAGAGGATTGACTGAAGTAGAGGCTCAGTTCTGGGGGTTCGAGTGACGCCAGCAGCATCGTAGTACCTCCCCCAGAAGAGACGACGCCACACGCAATGCTGGGGTGTCTGCCATTTTTTTTAACTTTTTGACAGAACAATCGAATGATTTCTCGATTCACTGTTTCAAAGAAACTCGGGAAGTGAAGATCTTGTGTCGTAGGATAGGGATTAAGAATTATTTGCAATAAAAAAAAATTGTAGGACCGGACCCGGTAGTTGGGTTTGGAATGACGTCTTCCCAACTTCCTCAATTTTAAATGAAGCATCCTCATATCCTTCTTTCTGCTCATCCTCATGTTACCTAATTTCAATAGAAAAAAAACGTTTCAGTGACGCAGAGGACTACATCCCGATTTTTAACGAGTCCTGCTGGACTCCAGCTGTCAGAGGGACTCGTAGACTCATAGCACTCCAGCTGCTGGACTGCTACTGAAGAATTGTTGAGTCCGCTGACGGGCAGACACCCCAGCATTGTGTGTGGTGCCCTACCTCTTCTGGGGTGAGGTACTACAATGTCGCTGTGTCACTCAAACCCCCAGAACGGAGTCTCTACTTCAATCAATCCTCTTTGGCAGTACCGGGTCAAACATGCACATGAGTTTGTCCTTCTATATAATTATATTTATTGTCACTACTTACAGCTAGCCAGTGTTACCGACGGTCGACTTATAACACAAACTCGCACCACTAGCGCCACTCAGTCAGTTGTCAACCCAAACGACACCCGTAAAAAATTTTGACGCAGCTCACTTGAGTCTGTATTTGTGTCTTACAGTGATATATTGTCGAAAGAGTTTTCTATCGTCCGCCAACTCTCCACCGCAACAGAAATAATGTTGTTACGTTGGCGATAGGAGGGCCTGTGGACATGCAAACAGGGCGGTGGTTTGTTATTCGGCAATTGCAACAATTGCACTGATTAAATTTAACCATTAAAATCATCCACGCAGTAAGAAAAATATGGAAGCTGATTATCAACCGTCACCAAGTCCAGCGAGAGCTTTGACAGGTAATGTGTGTAAACCATAAACACAAACACACGTACAATAAAACGACTATTTATTATGACACATACAACCTGCTCCCACCTATTTATCATTTCAAATTCATCCTTTCTCGGCTTAATAATTTATTCATTATCAATTATCCTTATTATTGTTAAGGTATATCGAATGACGTTGAAGATCCATATCCAAGTCTCTCTGATTATCACGACTACGAGCCAAATTTAGAGTTTGACGACACTGAACTACAAGCACCTGCGAATAATGGTAAGGAATAATATTGGTGACATCATTGCCACATCGTAAATCAGTGTCTCGCCGACAAAAGAAAAGTGATAAATCGATAGGTGGGTTGATTTTTTTTTGTTAAGCAACACAACTGCTGGAAGAGAAGTTGGAGTTGAGTATAGCTGGGACAGGGACAGTTGTTGACTACTTGGAGAGTCCAGTGAGCGATGGTACGATAGAAGAAAACTTTGAGGAAGCATTGGTGGACGCCCCCGTGATAGAGAACGGTGAGTTTGATATTTAAATGTCAAGGCCCCTGACCATTGACACGATTTTTATGGTCTCCCTGATTTTTTCCAGCGGAAGATTTGGCCGCTCTGGATGAAGAGCTGGCTGACGAGGAGGACTATCACGATATTGCAAGGCTTGGCATTGTGGAAGTCGTGGGCGATGATAGTGCTGGACGGAAGGTGATTGTCGTGTCAGCATGCAAACTCCCTGCTGTGGGAAAGGAGGTCTTCAATCACGCCAAGCTACTTCGGTTGGTTGATACAGAGATTTTGAGGGTTGGGGGCGCATGGGGAGGACTAATAAATAGATTAGTGTATCGTGTCTCTTTTCATCATATCATTCACGATAATAATTCATAATTAGATTTGGGGCAACAGGTCAATTGCTGGAAGGGCATTAGTGTCTCAACAATTTCACAGTTAATTGACTATTTTTTTAGTAGAACAATAGCAATTATCAGGATAACTTTTGCTGGTGAAATTTCAACCAACAGAATTACACAATTTGACGAATCGACTCGGTACTCAACCGATAATTTTTTGATTATTTGTCTGTTACCTACATGTATGAAACAAATAACTGTTGTATCGAGTAAAGCACTGAGTGAACCGGGCAGATGGAATTTGATTGTGTACTTCAGAAAATCTTGATAAAAAATTCACAGATTTGAGATTTTTATATCATACGTGATAAAGAAGTGAAAGTAAACGTTTTCATTGGTATCGTCGCACCGAAAAAATCGGTTTGAAGTCAGTTTTCTGCTTTTTTACGATGACAAAGAATATACATGGAATACTGATACCATTAGAAAGCAACTGTCAAATATTCTGAAAGATTGGAGATTCAATATGACAAATACAAACGGTCATGATTGTAGGGAGACATTAGGCTCGTCTCATCTTTTTCTACAATTTTTTGACTGCTGTCTTGTTCAACTCCTGATAAATGACGAATTTTTAAATAATACTGATATCTAATGTTGCAGATATCTCACACACACATTGGATACGTTTGTCGAGCAGGACTACAGTTTAGTTTATTTTCATCATGGTCTGACATCGAAGAATAAACCACCATTGTCATGGCTGTGGCAGGCGTACAAGGCATTTGATAGAAAATATAAGAAAAATCTGAAAGCACTGTATTTAGTTCATCCCACTAACTTCATTAGGATTGTGTGGCAGATTTTTAAGCCAGCTATTAGGTAATTATTCTTCATATTCCTGTACTCACTTGTGAGATGATGGAAATAGATGAAAACCTCTGCCTGCTGATGATTTTATAAATATCCTCGTGGTGAAGAGGTTTCCGGAAATTCTTCAAGAGCCTTCACGTATGCGATTGAATTAGAATTAACAGTTTGATGAATCTATCTGAATTCGTTCGTGTGGAAGCTGATCACAAAATAAATTAATTACATTAAATTTTTTGATTTTTTTCTAGTGCTAAATTTGGAAGAAAAATGATGTACGTGAATTACCTCGATGAATTGGCTACCCATATAAATTTGGATCAACTTATCATTCCACAACAAGTGCTGGAGCACGATGAGCAATTAATGCTGAAGACAAGAAAAAATCTATCAACGAGTCCACCATCGAGTTCCGTCGCAACGCCAATTGCTACAACTCAATTTGGTGCCAGTTTGCAGTTTATCAAAGAGAACAATGGGGGCGATCCTATTCCACCAATTGTGAGACAATGTGTGGAGTTTCTTGATACACCTGATGCATTAGAGACTGAGGGCATTTTTCGAAGATCAGCGAATGTTGCTGTTGTCAAGGAATTGCAGAATCAGTGCAATCATGGATTGCCTGTTAATTTTCGAGGGGATCCACATATTGCTGCTGTACTTTTAAAGACTTTTTTGAGGGAGCTCGACGAACCGCTAATGACTTATGAGCTGTATGATGAAATCACACAGTTCCAATGTAACTATCACTCGTAATCATTACAGTAATTTATTGGCATCAATTGTGAGGTGGAATGGCGAAATGAAATCAACGAGATTTGAATTTTCTATTGATTGCTATTTTATCTCCAACTAGTGTTCTATTCAAATATTTTATCACTATTTTTTATAGAATTCACATACAGTAGTGTAGAATAACGAATAGGTAGTCCTAAAGATGGAATTTATCGTTTGCATCACAATAACTTCAAATGGAAACGTCTAAACGTATTTTTGTAACTAAAAGTTTGAATTCCAGAACTTTCTACATTTTCAATTCATTCGTAATTCGTTTTTATTTGAGGTTTTGTTTATTTTTTAACTAATCATTGTTTTTTAATTATTTAGCATTATCGAAGGATGAACGACCACGAAAAGTGAAGATCCTCGTCCTCGAAAAATTACCAGAAGATAATTACCAACTGCTCAAGTACATAGTGCAGTTCTTATCCAGGGTAAGATTCTCCAATTATCAGTATAATATCCTTCAGATACACCGACTAACACATCATGATTGGTATTCATTCAACAGGTAATGGACAGATCTGATTTAAACAAAATGACATCGAGCAATCTAGCCGTTGTATTTGGCCCAAATTTGGTAAGAGCTCCATCATCAGTAGGAACATCCCTATCAGCAATAGGACCAATAAATCAATTCATTGATTTCCTATTCGCCTATCAAGACAAGATATTCATCATATAAACAAAAAATATCCCCCATCCCTGAATTGAGTTTATCATTTCGTGGCCTAACTGCGAAGATCATTTAAACTGTTAAAAACTCCTGGAGTCAGTATTTGATGGCTACAACTCCCCTGAGAAAATTTAATACGAGAAAAAAAAAATATGTTGACGTTGTTGTCGGAAGTTGTGATGATAATTTTGAAGCATAGTTCCCTTCATTTTTATAACTAAATAATACTCTCCAATGATGTCCTAATACTAATACAGGAACCTAGTCACAACAGAAAGCACAATTGGAACAATGTGAAAAATGATAAAACAAAGGAGATGATTATTATCTTTTTTTTTTTAAAAAAAAGGTGTCAAAATATTTATACTGAATTTTTCTGATTGTATACCAAAGATGAAGAAAACGTCATACCTTTAATTGTAGGAAAACAGAAGAAAATAGCTTACTTTGAAGACACAAAAAGTGGAACAATGAAAAAAAAAACACATGAAAGAAGAGAAAGAATGAAAAATTTAATAATTGATACTTTTATTAACGAGATGCCTTAGAGAATCGCACTAATTCTAGTAATCGAGTGAGTAAATGATTTTTTTTTGTAATAAAAACCATTCTTCAAGTCCACTAACGACTCAAAAAAAAAGAAAATAACGAAACTGAAAAATAATGGGAAAAACTGTTTATTCAAACATTCCGTGACTTTTTCACCGTACGAGAGGTCTCAAACTCGTTGCAACTAATACCGGCCATTAAAAATAAAATATAATGTGTATAGAATGGGTTTTTAAATTACCGGTCATATCTTCTTAATTGATAAAAATATTTGTAAATATAATTGATTTAAATGTATAGAGAAATGATAAAATCTAGAATTTAGGTAAAAGAATAAAAAATTCAATTGGTAAATTTTTTCATGAAAGCCAGCGATGGGATTGAACATTCAGACTGGTTACTATGTGTTCAAAACTATTACACATGCAAAACCAATTACACTATTCTAATTATTTGTGTTAACATATCTGTTCTTAAAGCAAAGAATCACATATTCTCGAACGTTCTTTTTATTAATTTATGTCTCTAATCGAAGGTTTAATGCAATAATAAAACGAAAAAAAAAAAATATGTATATTTATAACTAGTTGGATATGTGTAACATAATCCATTATCAGTGAGTGGGAGTGTCATCGATGCCACCAATCATTGAAATAAAATTTAGACTTCACAATTCAATTACGACTTATTTATTGCACATTGTAATTATAATAGGACTCTGTCTCATACACAGAATTAAACGATGCATCACTGATAATTTTTCTAACATTGTTTGATTGTTATTCCAGAGATCCTCAATGTTCCTTGTATATTACTCATATTAGCTGAAACGATACATCATCCATTAATTAGTTAATGCAGTGATCAGTTATCTCCGTCAATAGCCGGTTCCAGGTCATTTAACTCATCAAAGCATTCATCAATATATATATATTTTTTTTGGCAGTCTGCATGGGAGTTGTTCTCAAATCTACATTACAAAAACAAGTTACATGATTTTTTCGATAATTTCAATCAACGCATATATTAATATTTGATAACCTTTGGTGACCCTTTTGCAAAATCATTCGTGACGTAATGAACCAAATAGGACACCACTTTCTCTGTTATTTTGGCTTTCGTTACGTCTTCAAATTAGGCCGTCCTGTAATATAAAGAGTGCATTTTTATAAACAAATGACCTGTTATATACACTTTACGCTTAGACGACAGATTTTTTTAGAAGTACATCGAACTAGTCCCAATAAATAAGAATTCATAACTTGGAAATTACCAAGCATACAATATCCCAAGGTAAACAAAAATATATTTTACCCAAAGGAATTTTATGAAGCAATTCAAAAGGATTTTCCGTTAAAATGTTTTATAATTGAGATTCAAGAGCTCAGAACAAGTAAATTGAATTTTACTCGAGATGAGAAATTACCTTTTTGGTATCAACAAATTATATCGGACTTTAAGACAAGTGAGACAGTAAATAAATTAAAAACGATCGTTATTTCACACTGAAAATAACAATGATTATAACGATAATTTATTTTGCAGGATTTCTTGGACAATTTTGAGACACGAATTTCTTCGACTTCTCAAAAAAACTAATTTCTCTTTGTGTGGAGGACCTTTTCATTTAATGATACATTATGATGATGTATTATCTTGCATTGTCTTAGGTTAAAAAAATTGAAACAATCACTTTTGGATTGAACTAATTTTTTTTTAGTTTTTGAAATAAATTAAAAATGGACTGACTTTACTCTATTTTTTGCTGAAAATTATTGCGTGTCCACAACGTCGACAATTAGGGGGTAATTTGTTTGTTTGTTTATTTATTGCTTGATTAAAATTTTCATGAAAACTGTTGATGGGTGAGAAGTAAGGAAACTTTGAAGATGAATGGCCCCGGCTCGAGCGATAGACGACAAATTGCAGGAAATAATAAATTACCATCTCAATAACATATTTCGTAGCTTGAATCTGTAATTGAATATCTCTTTGGTCAATTATCAGATTCAGTTCGATATCATTTCCAAACAAGTTTACAAAATATAAAAATAGAATAATTCAAATTACATAGAGAGGTGGTCAATCAAGTTGAGTCAGTTCCAGTTTTCCGTCGTTCCCTGACCAACATTTTTCATACTAAGAAAAATAACGAAACTCAAGACATTTTTGTAGACCTAAAGAAAATCTACGAAACTGGTCTTAACCGAAATGGCAGTAATTAAGGCTCTCAAATTTTGAGATATTCTTTGAGAATTAAACAAAAATCGACTGAAACCGAGGTGATTGACCACTTTGCTACGCAATGCTCTTTTATTCAGCAGCGATAGACCGTTAAACTCAAACCCAAATTATTGGATTTAGTTTTTCTCAGATTCTGCATCTTCGAATTAAACTTGTCAAAGTGCACATAACAAAGTAGCTACTTCTGCAAACCCTGATAGGTTTGCCCTCGCTTAATTTACTGAGACAGTGGCAAAAGTAACTATTTACGAATGTCCATAATAAAATCAGATTACACAATGTGTAATTGGGATAATACATAACAATTTAATAAATTCAATACATATTTCATGCAAAAGTACGGTGAAGATTACAATTTCTTTTCACTAGGTTTCAATGCAAAATATAAAAACAGCCAAAAACTGAAGGGACTCCATTGTATGAAACGGTCATCGTGACAGAAAAATGTTGTGTCAATTCTGATGTGCAAACCTTGAAGATTTATCGGTTTCACGAATACATTTTCGCAGTTGCTTTTCTTACAACTGAAAAGAACGTGTTCCCCTCCAAAAAAAATTTCATCTCCCTCAAACTCGAAGACAACCAAAGTCCGATGTTGAAGTCAAAATAATTAATCTCATTGCAATTCCTTTGCTCAAATCATAAGAAACGAAAGAATATTTAAGATAAACTTCACAGAGTCCCGCAGTAAATAGAAAAGTGACTAAATATATACATCGTTTATCTCCTGTTCAATATAAATTCAATTCCAAAACAGAGACTGATAATTCATGAGGGATGTGAACCACCGCAGCAGGATGACTTTGTTGTTTGTGTCTGTTCAACATCATCCTCAACAACAACAACATTTCTCCGCGTGCTACTAGTCCTGTTGAGATTGGACTTCATTTGCTCAGTCTCGTCTGCATGAGCTATCATTCTTCTCGTCAGGTCTAGGAACATTTCCTCGATATTTCGGTTCTGCTTGGCTGACGTGTGAAAGTGAACAGCGCCCACTTGTTTCGCATACCTGGGACAATTAATGACATGATAACTTATGTGACGCATGTGCTTGTGGTTACTTATTGGATTTTATGGCTTCGCTGAGGATACTCACCTCTCGGCTTCCTCAAATGAGACACTTCGGTCTTTCTCAAGATCGACTTTGTTCCCTGCTATGACTAAACATATATCACTGCCCAGCATTTTCTTCAGCTCTTTTACCCAATTTTTGACCTGCAAAGGAAGATTTTTACTCTAAATTCTAAATGAAGTGTGCGATTAATGATGAATATGAAGACTTCATTGGGGGACTTTTATTATTGTCGTATAATTTTTTTGAGATTATTTTTAAACTTTTTAAACCACTGCATCTTCGCAACAAATGATTCCGAGGATATTTCCAGATATCATATGTCAAAGAAATTCAATCATGGCTCAAAAGTTTTGTTTTGTTAATGACATTGAGTTAAAATACGATTACAATAACTGTATTAATTCATTTGGTTTTTATGACGAAGGTTAAAAAGTCTTAAATTGAAATAAAAATAAATTATCATGAAAGTGGGCGTTTTAATGACTTCTTGGAACGTGATGAATCAAATTCATTTAGGCCAGTATAATTTATTTTCAAATTCAGCAAAATTCCGTATTTCCGAATTTGAATTCTGAAAATTCAAATTTGGATAATATCTTCCGACATTATGCTGCAAATGGATTCGAACATGAGATTAAT
The DNA here is from genome assembly GCF_034640455.1 of Diachasmimorpha longicaudata. Classification (NCBI taxonomy): domain Eukaryota; kingdom Metazoa; phylum Arthropoda; class Insecta; order Hymenoptera; family Braconidae; genus Diachasmimorpha; species Diachasmimorpha longicaudata. The sequence continues at coordinate 2,753,091 of NC_087235.1, read as the reverse complement.
TCTTTGTTTTGGTAACATTAAGTGGAAGTTAAAAGATGATTATGAATCCTATATTGGGTGATTTGATTTTCATAATTGTGATTTTCATAATTGATTTTCAAAATGTCTAATGTTACGTTAAAGTCCGTGAAAGGGAATGTTCTGACGATATCTTCAGAAATGTTCCACATTTGTTCAAGAATATTTACGTTAATTTTCGGTGTTAACATTTTATCGAAGAGTCAAGGGCAAGAGAGAGAAAACTCTATAAAAGACAGTCGTTTATCCAAGACAGAAATAATAAGTATAATTACGATAATATTTAACTCAGTCAAAAATCTGTCACATCATCTAAACAATGTCACAGTTGTTATAAACTGTAGTGACTCATGAAATTGTTTAGAACGTGGGGTATTTTTCTCCCAAGAGACAAAACAATTGTATCTCTTTGTCATTATCCTACCTCACTCGAGATTGATCAATGAATTCGACATGACAACAGTGAGAAAAATCGAGTGTTCTCATTGGCCACCCCCTAATCATCTTAATTAAAAACCCTACTATCATTCAATATACATTAAAATATGGGCAATCCAAGACTCTTTCCCTTGCAATTCAATAACTTTTTTACTCGTGGGCGAGGAAATCCCTGATAAGCTCTGTTTACATATCAACTTCAATCCGATAAAAACGACACTGAACCAACGACACTATCCCAGAACACGATTTTTACCAGAGTCATATAAAATTTTATCAGGACATTCCCAATTTATCGTCAAACTAATTGTCAGGATGGGAAAAAAAATATTCTCACCATTTGAAAACTATTCTCATCCGTAATATCGTACACTAAAATCGCTCCATTCGACATTCTGTAGTAAATTGGTCCTAAAGCATGGAATTTCTCCTGCCCGGCTGTGTCCCATATCGCCAAATTCACCCTCTTCCCACCGACACTCAACTTCTTCGTGAGAAACGATGCCTGAAACCAGAAAAAAAACCTCATAAACGTAACAGAATAAATAAAAATAAAAATCAATACCAATAACAACAAAGACCTGACCTGCACCGTCGTCAAATGCTCGTCATTGAACTTGTCCTCAACATACCTCAGTACAGCCGAGGTTTTTCCCACACATCCCTCGCCCAAAAGAACAACCTTAAAATTATACCCATTGTTCGTAACTGAGCTTGCCATGATAAGCCCCAACAAACCGATCAAAAAATAATAAAAACAACGAAAACAAAAAAAAAACAATAAACCGGTTTTCTTTACATAAACCAATCACGATTCACCGATTATTTACGTGTCTTCCTTGCAACCCGTTATCATCAAATGACGTGATAAAGTATTAACATGATATCGTCAACCCGTTAATTCGGTTATCTCTATTTTCTACCGGGGGAACAAAAAACAACGTCAAACAATCAGCTGTTTTCAGGTGGCTATTGTCAATGAACTTTCGGGCTAGACACGGAAAAGCCCCGTGAAAGAGCCCCCGTTCCAAAAGTAAAATCTCCAGTGTTGACAGGTACAGCCGCTTGATGGCGTTCACTATGCATTCAAAACTCCAAAAGCATGCACCCGAGAAAGCCAAATAATCACCGAATCCTCGTAAAATCCGGCTTCTTTGCCCCAATGACGATACACTAATCGTGATTTTCAATGACCATTGGCCCAAGAATTTTTGGATCAATGACTCATGTGGAGTGAGCATGACTAACGTCAGATGAACGGCTGACAGTCCATTGTCAAAACGCAGTCCTCTTTATTTACACATTTTTTGCCCCAACCCTGGTGGTTGCATACCGAACTGTCACTTCATTGCGGCGTCGCAGTGAAGCCGGAAGTTGCGTAGTGGACATCCGGGGGGCGCCGAAAATCTCAATAATAAACGAATCGACAAGAAACAAATGTTTAAAAAACCTCCAACAACATCCAAAATCACCTAACGAAGTTAAATTATGAAAAAAATCCACCATTAATCACGAAATAATAATAATGCCCGCCGTTTGACAACTGCAAGTTGTTGTGTTGATCCTTGTATACACTCTCAGGGCATCTGCGCGCCGAGTCTGCGCAGAAAGACACTCCAAAACTGACCGTCACCTGTATTGAAAAGGTAAGCGAATACATCGTTTGTGATATTACGTACATTAAGTGTCAGTAATTGTGTGTAAAAGGTCCTAAAAAATCATCGATTGCATTGACAATTAATCGATCATCAAAATTTCAAATTGTCATTGATGATTGGTGCGGTAAATAACTGACAAGTGGCAATTAATGTCAGCGTCGTGTCCGGTGTTGATGAAAAACTCAGGGTGTCTATCTGCCAGGCTGTGCTGGAGTATCATCGTTGACGTTCGGTAATATCGTTATTCACCATTGCCAATCATCATTTCATTCATCTACACGCATCATCCGACCATTCGCGGAACGATTGTAATTATTTTGCGAAAAATAAGTTGTGTGATTTGGATACGTTTTAACTGCTCAAATCCGCGCCGCCGCAACCGTCCAACGTCTATATACATGTGCATATTTAGCATCGGCTTTCCATCGACGAGAGACATAGAACAATTACCTCCGTGTCATACTCATTGATTTTATAAAAATATTTATCGAGTTTAAATGGCCATTATCATTGATAATAATCGTCATCACTGACAATAATGGATGATATGTTTGCCATTTGGTAGGGGCTGTTGTGGATAACTAGTTTGTTTGCGTGCCGTATCATCTGTCATGGCGTGCTCGTGGCGGTTAGTGTTCCTGCCAGTGAATAAAATCATTCCTACCAGTTATTCATCAGTAAAATCCTCAAATTATCTCTTAAAAAATTGAGCATAAATTTAATCAACGTATCACCCATTGTCACAAATAATCGTTCAATGTGCTCCAGAAAATGTTGTCCCCCTTTTGGAATTCTCAACCGAGAATGACATATGATTTATAGGACAGCTACGGTTACTGAAGGGGGACTGAGGTAAAACGAGGGAAGCCGCAATGGCGGCGGCCTGTGCTGTGCCACGCGCCATGTCAGACGTTTCTTTGCGCACGTCGGACTACTCATTCCTCTCCTCGAGTCCTTTCGCGCCTCCATTCGTTCTACTACTCCACTTTTGCAACTACAAGACTCCCTTCGTACCAAAACAGCGTTATGTACCCTCATTCCCGCGTACGTCTCCTCCGGTGTTGCCCTTTTTTTGCTCGAATTCTGGGAGGAAAAAAAATTTTTTTACGCTTGCTTTCTTTGAATTCCTCGGCTGAGCTTGCTGTCATTGTCAGAAATGTCAACCTCCCACCCGAATAATCTCCTCTCTCGCCCTCACATTTTTTTTTTTTGTGCAGTCGACGAAAACAGACGTACATGTGATGACCGGCCTTCACTTCTGTTCTCTGTTTATGAAAGAAAATGAGAAAAAAAAATGGATGGCAGAAGAATAAAATGCTCTGGCATATCTGCTGCATGTTTACGACTTGGCGACTCAACTTCGGTATTTTTTTCGTTTTTTTTTTATATCAGTATACGGGCTTCCCCTCCAGTAGTCCCCGCACTCATATATTCGCATATATATGCGCATATGTTTATATGTTATGTACCCCGTTTCCATCTCTCTCCCCTCCCGAAAGCTATTTTTGGCGCATCAGAACTGTGTACGCATTATATGCGATATACATTTATTCGCGAGGTGAAGGGGCTCGGCAGAGGGGGTGGGGGGAGGGACTGAGAAGCAGGATAGAGGGAGAAAGAAGTTGAACGTGAAGCGCGAAAAACAACATTCTACAGCTTTTAAAATACGTACGATCATAAGAAGCGAGTTTCGAGCGATCGTTGGTGGAATATTCAGCCGATGAAAACAGGATGAAAAGATATTGAAATTAGTTTATGACATGTATGCATTTAAACCGACGACCTTCCTCACTATTTACTTGATTGAATGACTAATGAAATGTCAGGCGACAGTGTATGCTGGGTCTGAGATTTCGGTATCTAGTATGTGAAGAAAAAAAAACACATGATAAGAAATTATCGCGATTCATCGCTGTCAATTTCTTCTTATCAATGGAGAGGCCCCTGCTCGCTGCATCCCTCGGTAGAAAAAAGAAATGTACATTTTCGAAAGCAAAGGATTGGATAAATCGTGTTACGTTAATACTCGACCACTTCCGTGTAGAGAGTTTTCATATTATTTATTTCTTATTTTATTTTCTTTTTCTTTCTCGACGACTGTCGAGAGGCAAAGGTGGAGTAAAAGTGAAAATGAAAGTTTCATTTAGTGGGTAACTGTGTCAGGGGCGAAAGAGCTAGACTACTTGCCCTCTTGGCTTCCTTTTTATTAATTTCGTTGTCATCGAGACATCGACTCACCTCCACTTTCTCTATTATCCGCAGACCCACTGATTGTTGCGAGAAAAAGAGAGCGAGAGAGAATTATGGGTTTGGTATTAGCGAAATAAATGAGAAGAGAGAAAATGAAAATTGAAACGAAGGTTGATTATGTTGACTCAACGATAGCATCGCCTGCCAAAGAGTATAAATGAGACCAACTGCAGATGGCTAACTGTGTCAAGGGCAAGGCAGGGCCACTCGTAAATAATTCCATATCCAAATGTACTCAACGTAATTTTCATGTAATTTCTATGTTACATTAGGTGTGACTGATGATTTTTTATTTATGATTTTAGGGGGCACGTAGACGTAGAAAAGAGAAGAAAGAGCGAGGAAGATGTTCAGTTTTCATAAACCGAAGGTTTATCGGTCGACGACAGGTTGTTGTATCTGCAAAGCCAAATCCAGCAGGTAAATATATGAATTCATAAATATTTTATCTATTCACTTGAATTTTGTGGTATCAGTGTCGAACAACCGAGAACAATCACATATTATTTTCGTTTTATCCACTATTTGGTCCAATTTGTTGTATACTCGATGGTTATCATGGGAGATCTCTTAATAGACTATATTTTTGGCGATTAATTAAATTCAAATTAAGTAAAGATTTGAAACGGGTGCTTTGCACTGGTGACGTCGTCAGCAACATCGTCCAAAAGACATTAGCGCTCTATAAAAAAAATCTCTTCTCCTGATAGGATCAGAGCATTTTTAAAGGCATTAGATAATAGTTAACGGGTAATTGAAAAACATTCGCATACTAATTGACTTTTTTCATAAATTTTTCAAGTTCCCTTTCACTCGCGTTATGTAATACAAAACAAAACAAAATGTAACGAAAAGAAGTAGAAAATTCACACGTATTTATTATTGAAATAATTTTCAGAGAAATTTTTTTAACTAAATCAGAATCTCTAGAACCATGAAAATTAAAATAGTATTATGATTTAACTACAATTACAATCAATAAACCGGTAAACTAGGATTAAAAAAAATTTTTTTGATTGATTGAATCAAAAGTTCTGTCAAATGAAATCAGTTTTTGAGTTTATCATAGTTTACCAATTCACTGCAGTCGTAAAATTGCAATAAACTATTCTAGTGTAGTTCGTCCAAATTCTAATTTTGTGTGCAGACTGTTATCAATATTTACAGAGTGTACATATCGTTGTGTTGACAAAGTAGTTCCTTTTCGTGTGAATGTCCACAACTTATTAATTAAATCATACCACGATAAGAGGGTGATCAGTTACTAGATGATAGATACGACGATATAGCGATATAATAAAGATATGACTGATACGACCTGCAATCTACGCATTATATTTTGTTAGCTATGCACTTATACTCCAAGTTGTTTCGTTCACTTGTTTGGTCATTAATTATGCATAAATTATTCATGGAAATAGTTTAGCATCTGACATTGCTTATTTTCCTTGTTTTAGCTCTCGGTTCACCGATAGCAAGCGATATGAAGAGGATTTTTTTCCCTGTTTTCTACTCGAAGAGAGGCGCACTGGGGAAATCTGTAACGCATGTGTGTTGCTGGTGAAAAGATGGAAAAAACTACCAGCAGGGAGCAATCGAAATTGGAGTCACGTAAGCAAGCGTTTCGTAACTTCTTATCAACTCAATTTTCTTTTATCTCGAATCAACGGCATTGCGTTTGCTACAGGTTGTCGATGCACGAGCAGGACCGGGAATAAAATCCCTGACAAAATTCAAGTCAAAGAATAAGAAGAAGTTGAAGGAGAATATGGAGAAGCTCTCAAGGAAGAAGACAGCGACTAAACAAGATGAGGATCGTGAGCAGAGCCCCGCAATGAGCGATGATTTAAATGGTTTGTTCTCGTCGATTCTGTATTAAATGTTCTTTATCAGTCGATAAATCCAATTTCTTATTGTCATCTCATTCAAGATAGCTTATCTAATTCTATGCAGCTGTTGACTTCACATGTAATTGGTTGAGACATTAATCGAGTCATGAGCCTGATTGAAAATAGTTAAGAACCATGGAGATAAAGTAGAACACAAATTAATGGGAATTTTCTATTTGCAGATGAGGAAATGACGGGGACAGGTAGCAAAGGATCGAGTCGAGCTGGAAGTCCCGAGGGCAGTGATGACACTATGATAACAGACAAAAGACTTAATGACACGGATTGTAAAGCAGAGAAAGACGACTACCATGGATTCATTGATATGACGTACTTCAAGAGGTATTTTCTTCATTCATTTTTCAAATTACCTATTGAATTTCTTCACATTTCATATCTCGTTGGACATAAATATTTTTCATTACTGTTTTTTTATCCAAAAACTGTCAGTGAATATTTTTTAAAGTAAATTTTATTGTTGACATTTATCCCTATAATGCATTTTATTGTTGAAAAATATGGGAAATTGTCAAGTCATAGAAGGAAGCACCGTCAGGGCACAATATTTTTAATGGGAACATTTTGAGGACAATTTTTCGATTCTCCAGTTGTTGACTCAAGTAAAATGGAATTTTTGTCAACTCCATTTTTGATATCTTTATTTACAAAGAGATATTGGGAATTGTCCTCGATGCTGAACGTTCGACTTTGTTCCACTTTTGTCAATCATTCTTTCATATTTAAAAAAGAGAATAAAGGAACCGCCGTTATCTTATATTTAGTTTTCTAATTTGAAATTTAAAAAAAAAATCGCAAAAATTGAGAACTAAATGTGAAAAGTCGATTATCAAAATCATCAATTATCCAGTGACTAATATCATCAACTATTCCACAGGGAGAGAATCTGCTGTGGAGAAATTTTCAGAGGTCTTTGCGGGGAGATAATCGTCGATCCATCGCTAATAAAACGCTGTGCTGGTTGCCTGGCTCGTGAAAGGCGTCAGCGTGAAGCAAGTGTTCCAGCAAACACAAGTCCATTCCACAGTTCAGCATCAGCAAGCCCAGCTCACAGTGCAGCTTCATCCAGTCCAGCACACAGTGTTGATTCATCGTCAGAGGCATCAAAAACAACTGGAAAAACGTTCAGTGATTCCTCATCAGACTCTGGCTACGATGAGTCTTCCAATCCGGGTATTGGTGAGAGTAAAATCATTAAAAACAGTAGTAACAACATCGTCACGAGTATCAAAGTCCATCAGATTAAGGCGATACAATTGAAAGCAGCAGCACTGTCAGAAACTGTCAGATTAACGAGCGATGTACCAATTAAATTATTACCCATAAAACAGGTAGATAAATTTACGTGTAAACCACTGTCAACGCTCGTAACATCATCAGGTGCTCCACTTCCAATAGCTGTACCTAATAATCCACTCGTAGATTTTGCTATTCATGCTACGAGACAATCTGTCACAAATTAATGACAGAACATCTGATGATAGGTGTCACCATAGTTTATACACATTTTTTTCTTTTTTCTCTTTCTTTCGTGGTAGTCTTGGTGTACTGGAGACTTCGGCTTCATTAATTAGATAAATAAAAATTTGTGAAAACTTCCAATGCAAGTTTTATACTTGAAGTCTATTCTTAATAACACGACGATATTTTCTTTCTGTATTTAATGCATTATTGAATTAGGGATACTTGCAATCTGAAGAATCATATTCGAGAGATCGTGAAAATTTATTGTTGTATTTTTTCTATTTATTACCCAGAGAAAACGGCCTGTGGTGGGTGAATAAAAAATTAATTATTGAAATTGTGCATACTGCAGGGGAGTTATGAAAAAATTGAAAAAGGGCAAAAAAATTGAGGATTGATACACCAAAATGCTGTGATGAACGTTTAAATATGTGATATGTTTCGTCTTAGAAATTGTTAATCTAAGAAGGCAGCTTTTTCGGTATGTACTAAAATTGTGATGGCTTTTGAATCGTCTAATTGATTAAATAATCCTGTCCACAGTGTTGATTCTATCTGGGAAAAAATCGTATGTGTAAAAGTTCTTATATGCCAACAATGTTACTCTAACGTTAGTGGCCAAATTAAAGTAAACAGTCATGTTTTAAGCTGAGAAGTGCTTTTTTTTTTCGTTCGTGGAAAGAAAAATAGGGAACTCCATGACGTTAGGCATAAGAAATTCGTCCTGAAATGTGTTTTAGGCACCAGTCGGAAAAATAATCACAGATCCTTCATGATCATTAATGAAAATGGGGAAAATGTGAGAGACAAGTCAATTATACGACTGAGGAATTGGGCATATGGACTGAGTACTAGACTGTCTGAGAGAAAGAAAAAAACGTTATTGAGAGAGATAGATAGACAAGACGCAAAACTAGATAAGTTATTAGCATAAGATATTTTCTTCTTCGATATCAAAAGTTGAAAACAGCACAAGGAAGTTACCTCTTGAACCCTCCGATCGTTTCTAGCCTACTAAAAAAACACTGGTCACAAATCACGGACGAGACACAAAGATTAGTTTTTAATTGTAAATGTGCAATATTATATTCTTTGCGTCTCTACAAACTGATTTGGCATTATTTTTTTTATTGTATAATAGATGAAGAAAGTTGAAGTTGACTCGTCAGCTTCATATATTCAAAGTTTTACAAAAAATTTCAAAAAAAAAACAAAAAAAGGAAACAAGCTCATTGACAATCGTTGAAAGCTATCAATCAAACATCGAACCAAATAATTTGTCCATGGAAGACGTTTGTTCATTTGTTGCCTCCTCTGTGGACAGATTAGATTAGCATTTTTTCATTGTTTTTCAATAACAAGTGAATTATTAAAGAGTGAATGTAAGTTGTGATCTCGTTTACAGTCAATGTAAGATCGTAACTATTACTGTGTGCTATATTAATCATCGAGATTGATTTTTTTTGCATTTTGTTTTTAATTCAGGAAGATGCAAATGAGACTGCTCTTTATTTATTTTTATTTCTCATCGCAAATAATTTCACTTCTCTTCAATTTTAAGTCGGGTACATATTTTGTTTCCCGTCACACGAGAGTATAATTTTTTTTCGTATTTCTCAGATAAGAAATTGATATTTTTTAATTCACAGAACGGACAGTTGTGCCGATCTCCCTACTATCTCCGAGCTGTAATATTCATAATATATTTTTTATACAAATAAGAGGAAAGGAGAGGAATAATATGGATTATCGTGAATTCGTATTTGATTACCTGAGTATGCCCACACTGCCAGTTAATTAAGATAAAAAGGAAAAGAAATGAGGGACGAAGTAACGATTGTTAATTACTCTACACTTCATTGACTTCGCAGGTCATTAACTTCATTTTTTATCGCTATCATTATGCAAAAAAATCAAGAAAATGCAATACATAGTTACTATGTAGTCAATTATCATTAAGTCGATTTCTTTTTCATATTGAAATTAACATAATTATCCTCGCAATTATATTCTGTGGTTAATTATAGTTATCGTTACTATCGTGACTGCGCAAAAAATCTGACAGTTTCTGATACTCGTGAAAAAGCAATGAAATCATAATGAACGGAGTTTATCCAATAATTATCGAATTATGAATTTGGCTACAAAACTTTTCTCACTCGGGGTTATGAGACGATTAGATCGATATTGTAAATACGTGAATTTATGAAGAATATCTACATCTCATGACGTTTTTCGACGAAACAATTGGTAGCAATATCTTCAGTATAACTTTAAACATTATAGACTATAAAAACAAATCTTTTATAACGTGAAAGACAAACATTCAAACTTTCTCCCACTAATTAATACATGATAAATAAGATTGTGAGACTGATCGATATATTGAATGGAAAAGAAAGAAAACATAACAATTTATTTACATAAAAAAATGATATTGTAGTATAGATCAGGAGTATTGCAATATTATCGCATTTACTGTATATGTTCACATGTTCGGTATGGTGAGGGCATAGTTCGCCGATTATTGTGGATGTATATGGACTATTTCATACCAAGTGAGGTAACGGGTGAGATTTACTATTTGAGGATTGATTTTGGGCAGTTTCATTGGAGATATAATTTTGTAGTTTATTCGTCTTTTGTATATTTTCTCAGGTGTTTACATTATTTTCCCTGATTAAGACTTCATTATAAAAAATAATCAATTTTCTAACCAACTTTTCGGAATTCAAGAAAAATAGAGAATAAAATGAATCTAGAAGGAAAACCCATTCTGTATGTCCATTGAATTTATTTATTTATTTACTTGATTTATAAGAATTAATAGAACAACGATGATAAAAATAATAAGAATATTTTTCGAAACTTCCTTATATATCATGGAATATTTAGATACTTATAACAACGCAAAATCGATTGCAGAGCACCTGAGATATTGAAGAAACAGCAAAAATAGGACAAATCATATCTCCAAAGTGAACTGTCAAAAAAATCTGAAAAAAATGATAGATAGTTTTTCCATGCCCTCACTCACAATAAAAATTGCCATTCATTCCAAACAGAGTGGGAGCTAATAATTAACTGGCTTGGTATGAAAAACCTCATATGATTTTATCTATTAATGAAGGAGAGAAACTGTAATGAACCTGATCACGACTGCCATAATTGTCATCTTGTTACCTCGATTTATGCATTATACACTTGTACAGGTATATAATAAGTTTTTGAGGCAATTTATAATCAGATACTTTCTCCCTCTACCACAAAGTAGGATTCTCCAAAAAAAAGCGCAAAGAAACAAAGAAAGACAAGATAATTAACCGTTGAAACAATATTTTTCTTCTAACTTGTAATAAAAATCCATCAGTCACACAACACAAAATAGTTCATAAGGTGTGTCATTATAATAATTACTCAGAGTGGTAAAATGTAGCAATCTTCGTGATGAGAAATGAAATTAGATTTCAGTGAATAATGAAATATCGAGTCCTCCATTAACGATTACGAGTATGAAATGAGATTTGGCGAATAAATTCAACCCACTGCCGACTGCTACAAGTTACTTTTTACACTCTGCTGTCATTTGTAAAAAAAGTCGTTTCTTGAGTCAACAACTCTGTACAACATATTAAAATAGATCTTAACACATTTTTTTCTACTTTATTACTAATAACTTACACAATTGGGAGATACATTTTAACGAAATTATTATTTTTCTAGATTTTGAAAGATATTAGATGAACGACGAGCATAATAAAGTGAAATGAACGGTTTTTTAAATTGCGAACTGCAGAATACAATTTAATAATAAAATTTGTACAATTTATCAGCAGTAATTGTAAATACTGTACTAAGTATTATGTATTATTCCAATTTGTTAAGTAAAAATTATAAAAAAAATTAATGAACTATTTTTTTAACCCAAAGTTGGCGGATGATTGTCACATTTTCGTCGACGGTTGTTCAATATCTTCGCTGGAGCAGTTGCAGATGTGTTCGGTACATGAGCCCGTGAAAAGTGCGTCAAGAGAAACTGCCTGTGTACTACGTGGAGAAGTCAGGGGGATGTGCCCTGTACCCCAGAACTTACCCTTACGCTCATTCATTCCTCTCTCCCTGGGAAGACTTCTGAGGGTTGGTTTTGTTTTAGGTAATATAATCACGATTACGAGTACTATAGTCGGGTCAGGGGGACGTCGAAGAGGGCAGAGAATTGAATGAAAATTTTAGACTTTATCAATTCAATGAATTTGTTTAGTAATTACTCTGTGCAAAATTCAAAGGACACAGTAAAAATAGAAATAACTCCCACGTTATTCATACTCGCAGATGAATGGGGATAATTTTAGCGCATTTCCTACATCATCCCTCGAAGAAGAGAAATTTCTAGAGTCTGATATATCGTATGGAATACGACAGTAAAAATATTTAGGACAGTTGATTTTTTATTCTCAAGAAATGGTTTTCTTCTGGACTGAAACGAACTTTTTTTTTTCAGTGCAGATATATTTTACGATGAGTTTTCTGATTGTCGAATAATCATGGGACAAGTGCATCTTTATGAGCGGTTTTAATTTCATCACTTTGGAAAAGACAGGGAAATTCAGGATAAGAAAGTTCGGAACTTTCCCAGGGCTCGTCACCGAGGAGCGAAAATATAATTACGATTTGCCATATGGCCAAGTCAAAGTGGTAAATTTAGCATAAAGTAAGTGTAAATTTAGCTTAGCCGGCTACCATTAAATGTTAGGGATGTATTTGTTGCTTTACGATTGTGTGTTTCGGAAGTAGTGTACTAGCTCTAACGTTTAAATCAATTCTGTGAAGTTCAAGATTTTATCTAACAATATTTCAAATTCTACAAATAGACGACTGAATGATTGCGACAAGTCTCGAGTGTGTTCATTCAACTTTGTGAACGTTGTCAGCGCGTGCTGGCAAAGTTTGTCGAATTTCATATCAGATCGTAAGCAGTTGAATGGCTTAGAGGGACCTTTATTATTATTAAAGGAGGTATTTTGTGTGGAATGCATCACCTGCTGATCTTCTCAAAAGCTGATGGCTTTTCCATCAACTTCAAAAAGTTTTTTCATTTTTTTTCTCAGATTTTCCCTACAGTCCATCCTGGACATATGATTTTTTCTATCTTTTTCTTTTTAAATGTTCCTTTTGACTGAACTGTCAATTCAACTTTTTTCTGCGTCATATTTATTTGAAAACTAATAATCATTTCAATAGTGAACTGATAGAACGTGGTAAGCGCATTTTTCCAAGTCTCAGCTTTCGATCAATAAATTATAAATATAAAGAGCAAAATTTCCCTCAAAATTTCTGTTACCTATTTTATTTTTTTGTATCATATTTATTAATACTTTATCTTACATAACATTTTCTTACTTTTCTTATACCAATTCGCTACAGATTTGTATCCTGAGGGTCAAATTATTGTTAAATTTGAGTCATCGAAGTAATAAACGAGATTTTACCGAAAATTTGCGCCAAATAGTTATTGAAACTGATTGTTAAGATTTTCCTAATAATGATCTCCATGTTGAATTTTAATGACTCCATTATGTTTAATTTTCTTCATATTTCCTCATAAAAGTTCGCAACTAAAGAAAATCTTTCGAGTCATATTATGAAAAATAAGCAGCATCTTAAATATTTTGGATCTTCCCTGTTATCTCATTATAATTTCGTGCATTTTGCTAAATTTCCAAACAATATCTTGGATTATCTTTTTTGATGTACGACGAAAAAAATTTATGACATAGAGAAACATCGAACTCTTAATCTGTTATTCATACAGATAATATCATCAAGATGACTCTATTCCTGATAACGACGTTCTTTCTGGCTGCGGTTCCGGCAGGATTTGCTGCCCCAAAACTCTTGAAAGTTGGTAAGTTTCCCGATTGGTAAACTTACCACCCACACAAATATATTCAAAGCAGTCCACTATCTCCACATTGAGGGCCCGGATAATTATTAATTGTGTTCGGCAAATATATACCGTACGTTTATAATTCAGAATTTCACATCACGTGGTGCATCAAACGCGAATAACGAGTGCACCAGCTCTATAATTCACCATTTACTGTAGGGAGTTATGTAGAAAAATTTTTTGTTCGCAATTTTCTACTACACTAAACCATTCAATAGACAAACGATTCCATATTTTATCGAACGCTACATTTTTGTCCATATATATATATTTAATAAAAATACTAATTTATGGAAATGAAGATCACATTATTAGCTTTTATTTTCCACGAAAATGCTAATTTATATCTGTGATCTGCTCTATTAATTGCGATTAATCAACATTTTTCCATAAAAAAAAATAAATAAAATATTCACGAGATGCACCAGGTCACCACTGCAATTTGAAACTGCAGGTTCCTGTTGTAGAGGCACTGCGAATAAATTAAAAATACAGAAATCATATACAATTATACTATCGGGTAGTTTACCCTGCCATCACGATGTTATAGACACCCACTCGATAGCTATACACCAGCATTTCTTCCCCGATTGCTCCCCAACTCCTCGACTGAAGACCATCGATACGACTTCCCAAGCGGTTTAATCCTCCGTAGTACAATCCGGACTGGCCAGAACCCTAGTGGAACCTTCTGCCGGACTGACCATAAAGAGATAGTACTACTTCATTGTGGTAGGCCACCACACCGTGCCTACCGGTCAGTAGTTTTTCTGGGAATGATGTGCCTAAATATTAATCCATCCACCTCCAGATAAATCTCCAGCAAAACGGACAGATCACCAAATAATAAAATATTGCATAATTAATTCCTCATTCTAATCAAAACACTAACTTTATCATTAGAAAACATATTTTTTTTACAATCTGTGCTTCTAAAAATGTTCACGTCCCTGTAGCTGTCCCTCAACTATTAATGAATGATCTTCAAATTGCTTAAACACCAGATGAAGTGATAACTATGAATCGTACACTAATTGATTGCTAATTGATTGATTGATTGATTGATTGATTTGCTAATTGTATCATATAATTTTCGCAGGAGCCATATTTCACGAAGAAGAGCATGTAAACTACTTGGCATTTACCAGAGCTTTTAATGAACTACAAAAGGACGCTTTTTTAATGAGCTACGAGCTTAAGCCGATTATCATATGGGTGAATCACAGCTCAGATAGCTACATGACTCACCTGGCGGGCAAGTATGATCAGTAATTACCTACATAGACATCAAGGACATGCGTAATTACGATCATTTATTTCAACTTCAGCTTGTCGTCTCATTGAGGAACAGGTAATAGCGATATTCGGACCTGGAAATCCATTCACAAGCGATATCGTCTCCACTATCACATCGAGATATGATATTCCTCATATCGAATATATATTCAAACGCACCGACGATTCTCCCCTTTTCAATTCAACGATCAATATTTATCCTGATGCAGAAATCATCGGGGAGGTAAACAGATCATTTGCGAATGCAGTTGCTTCTTACGACATAATGAGCTAGATATAGATATATAATTAATTAGTAAAGCCGATCGGGTATTTTATTCTTATTTTATCATAAATTAGAGGTCAGAGACCGAATATCATTTACTGAGTATTTTATTTATCCGAAAAAAGCCACAGAAATTTTATTTACAAAAGTGATAAAGAGTCTTCATGGTCACTTTATCTCTAGATAAAGTCAATTGATTTTTATCTTCTTAATTATTCCCAAAATTTTTATTTTTTTTTGTTTTAAAAAGGGAGAATAATGTTTTTGGTCATTTATCGATTTTAGTCGTACATGTAATGTGTATGTATACATATATATATATATTTTTGTACATGTATATAATAATTTATTGGACGATGACCAAAACTGACGGCTAGATTACATCTACATAAACGATTTATCACGATAAATGATCATAAAAAAAGTTGCTAACAATTTGTTTAATTAGCAGATCAGTTTGAATCACTAATGACCATTGATATCGATAATAGGCACTCGCAGATATTTTAAACAGCACACGCTGGACGCAGTTTACTGTGCTGTATGAAACGAACGATGGATTATCACGATTCCAGAATTTATTGGAGAACCATGGACCAAATGACTTTCCTGTAACAATACGCCAATTAAACCCCAGTTACGACAAACTGACAAATGAACCGGATTATCGACCTCTATTGAAAGAAATCGCCAATTCCTCGGATTTCAATCTTATTATTGATGTTATGCCTGACAAAATAAAAAGAATTATAGAACAAGCTCGGGAGGTGAAAATACTTCAGGAATATTGGCACTACCTGTTTACTGGTTTGGTATGTGAAAAGAGATAGCATAACTATAAAATGACAAACAATAATCATTGGAACCATTTAATTTTCAGCATTCTAACACTGAGATGATGGTGGACGCTCTCAATAAATCCAATGCCAATGTGACTGTACTTCAATTACTGACCGATGAAATCAATGAATATAATCTGACTACGGTAATTATAATCGAGAATTAATGGGAATTTTCATTTTATCACTTTATCAGATTATTTTTAGAATTTTTTTAGAAAAAAACTGGATTTATTTCTTTAAAAATGAGAGCGCGTGAGAGAATTTTCAGGAGAAAATGAGAAAAAAAAATTGATATCTCGAAAACTTTGTAAAAACCTTGTAGATTTTTCGATTACCTGGACGGATTTTTTAATTACTAAATGGACGACATTAAGATAAATATTTTGATAAGATAAAAGTTGAAATCTATCCAAGAGTTACCGAGATATTTTCGAAAAAATATTTAGAAAGAAATCTCGATTTTTGTAAACCATCCGGACTTTTCCAACTGAACTTGGACACAAAGTTGTCTCTAATTAATATCTATAATCTCCTAAAATTGCAATTTTAGAATTATTTAAACAATTTATTTCTTCAACTTTACAAAAGTTGCATTAACTATTGGACACCCACACGATTTATTTCAACCTAGTATTTTTCAACATTATAAAATCGATAAATTATACGATTGCAGTGCTTCCATTCAGAACCAATAATGCATGAATCTCCACAAAATTATTTGGATATCCTCAATGGCCATGAGAATTACATATCATTATGTGTTCTGTTTATTATGCATTATAGGTGGAGAGCGCTGTGCTTTTTGATGGAGTCTTCCTCCTCAATGAAGCCCTAGAGGTCTTCAAAGAACGAAACAAGAATGATGAGGATGAGACAATAGACATTCAACCAGGTTCATATACTTGCAGTACTCCAGAAAAGTATGCTGCAGGACTTAGTCTAGTGTCTCTCATGCGACGGGTTGGTATACCCCAGGGTGGGAAGTTTTCTTTCCACGCTGATGTATAGAAAAACTATTTTTCTCCCCTGCAATTATCGCCTTCTCCTAGTGTTGTAAACTCACATATTCTCAGAAAATATTTTACCCTCTAAGGAAACAATATTTTTACCTCCTAGGGATCTAATATATTATTTGTCTCTAGGTAACACTAGATGGAACTGTCACTGGACCGGTGTATTTTCGTGAAAATGGCGGAAGATCCTTCAAGGTAGCCTTCAAGGAATTTTATAGTGAAAAAATCTCCACATCTGGCTATTGGGATGATGGAAAAGTCACGATAATCAGTACTCCAGAAGATCGTGAAGCACATGCTCAACAAAGCATTGAAAAAAGAACGTTCATAGTAACCACTAGAAAGGTAGGGACATAGTATCAGATGCAGTTGGCCAACGATATCGATGGGATACTACGAATTATTGAATATTTCTCAGGGTGAACCCTATGTAATGGACGTGTTAGATGGATCTTCTAGAGGTGCAGTATTTCTAGGGACAACTACACGTTATGAAGGCTACGCTGTAGACCTCATCGAGGAGCTGGCAAAAATACTCAAATTTAGCTACAACTTTGAACTTGTGCCGGGTAATAAGTACGGAAATGAGGACGCCAACACGAGACAATGGGATGGCCTCATTGGTCGCCTTTTACGACGAGAAAGTATCAAGAATTATAGGCAGAAACGATTGGCGAAAAATTATCAATTAAATTAAGTAATCGTGGAGAAAAATTCTGAAACTCGAGGGATAGATCAATTTTGATTGACGTTGATGAATGGAGATTATTAACAGCTATGAATTCCCTCATCTGTTCATGAAAAAATTAATTAAATTTTATGAAGCTTCTGTGAAGGAAATTACAAATCAAATGCAAACAGAATTACACAGATATCATGTACTAATTGCATATTAATTCTTTGCTAATTAGTAGACTGTGTCAGGATTATTTTTCTCTACTACATTAATTTTCAGTAACGAAGTCACTTTTGACGATGAACCAGTTTTGGATGAACATCTTGAAGTCTAGAACAGATATCTAAATTTTTTTAGTATAACATTTTTTTTGAGTGAATTGAGTACTTCAACAATTGTCATTACAAAAATTCCGCACTCTGTCATAGATTCGGAGATATTGCTCAAAAACTTGACTTAGAGAGTCAACTTATCGTTTTACCACTTCACCATTGATTTCATTCTATGATAATCCAGCTGTAGTGAAGTGTTCCATGATTTTATAAATAATTTTCTCCAATGTTTCTCTTCTTTAGTAACACCAGACTGTATTGCCCTCACCAAAATTAGTGATAATTGACGTTTCAGGAAGCAGATCTGGCAATTTGCGATCTCACGATAACGAAAGCACGAGAAATAGCTGTTGATTTTACACTACCCTTCATGGATCTGGGGATAAGTATTTTATTCGCTAAATCAGAAACTAAAGAACCTGAGCTTTGGTCGTTTCTTTCACCGTTCTCTGCTGATGTTTGGATATACGTGACAACAGCTTATGTTTCAGTGTCTGTTTTACTCTACGTTCAAGCCAGGTACATCCCTCGTAATAATCTAATATGTTTGACGACGAACCCTTTTAATGGTGACATTTTATGTGAAGGATGGCCCCTGAAGAGTGGATTGCTCCTCAACCTAGTACTACTGAACCTGAGGAACTTGAAAATAGTTTCGACCTGATGAATTCAATGTGGTTGACAGCTGGGTCACTTGTACAAGCAGGTTCAGATATTCTCCCCAGGTAAAATAAGCGAAAATGGTTGTTATACTGCAATTGAAGTATCAAACAAGTTACAATTACTAGGACACTCGTTCTGAACGATTTTTTTTCGTTGTAATTATCACGTTTTCAAGCTCGAGGAAGGACAAATGTCAATCCCCGGGTGAGAAAAAGGAAATATCGGTATGGAAATGTATTATTAGATGACTTTGTGCGGTAAACGACGAATTGTTCGCCCTGAACGCACGTCGTAATGTCAAATTCTGTAGGAAACCCTCGCCTAGGGCTGATTTTTCAAATCAAAATATCTTTATCGCACTTGTTGCATAATGTAGCTTTTTTCGTTGCTGGTGATTCGAATTATTATGAACATTTTCAGGGCTCCATCAATTCGTATGGTGGCAGGCATGTGGTGGTTCTTCGTCCTGATTATGGTATCGTCTTATACTGCCAATCTAGCTGCCTTTCTCACTGCCACAAAAAAGGATGTATCCATTGGTAGTGTCACGGAACTCGCTGCTCAAACGAAAATCAAGTATGGGGCTATAAAAGGTGGTTCCACTGCTGGGTTTTTCAAGGTGAATGAGATCATATGTCGGTCAAAAAATGCCTGGATTTTTTCATTGGAGGGAAAATGTAAATGAAATTTCATGTTTCTCGGAGGAGTTAACTAACGGCATATTTTTTACTTGAAAAACAGATGAGACGTTTAAAATTTATGTGAACTTTGAAGTGAAAATTAATAGGTACTGATCAATTCCCATGAATTTGTCAGGGATTTATTAAAATCCTTGGAATTTCCAGAATATTCAAATAAAATTTCCTGAACGTTGAAATAAGTTAAAAATTTTAACGCAAATTCTCTCGAAGTTCTCCGATTTTTCATAAATTTGCCAGGAATAATTACACTGAAATGTACCATTTTTTTATTTTAAAAATTCATAATTATTATTATTACCATGAAAACTACGAATTTTCCGAGGACAAAGTTCCTTAAAATTTAAGTGAATTTTTTGTCGGTTAAAAATCTTCCTGAATTTCTCACTTTTCCCAGAAGTACCGAAAATTTTAATGAAATTTTTTTAAAAATATTTATCTTATTTCTCAAGATGACTGTGAAATTCTCATTGAGATAATGTTCAACAGGGTGCGAATACGTCAATATATCAGAGAATGTGGGCGGCAATGAATGAAGCAAAACCAACTGTCTTCACTGAGAACAACGACCAAGGTGTAGAACGAGTAGCAAAGGGAAAACAAACATACGCGTTTCTCATGGAATCAACTGGCATTGAATACGCGATAGAACGAAATTGCGATTTAATGAAAGTCGGCGATCTGCTCGACAGCAAAGGATACGGAATAGCTCTACCACCAAGTGCGTTGACATACATTTTTCCAATGGACATCATCAAACTGATCAACTAGACAGTGCATCATCAGATAAACAATTCCATTGATTCTCTTAATCCTAAAGAGATCGATTTTCAGATTCACCGTACCGCACTCTATTCAGTCAAGGCATTCTGAGGCTTCAGGAGAGGGGTATCTTACGTCAGTTGAAAGAGAAATGGTGGTTGCAGGGTAGTAAAAACTGTACTGCTAATGAACCAGAACCGTCTTCGGGGGAGTTGACAATGTCTCACGTTGGGGGTGTTTTTTTGGTTTTCGTATTTGGTCTTTTCTTGGCATTTCTCTTCGCAGTGTTTGAGTGCATATGGAACGTCCGGAAAATTGCAGTTGAGGAGAAAGTGAGTATATCACGTGAACGATAAGGACATGAAATTAAGAAGAACTCGTCTGGGAGAAAAGTACTCGAAAATCACAGAACTTTTACATAAATCATGAGGCGACTTTGATTCTCGAGGAAAATTCTCTAAAAATTCTTCTGCCAATCGCAAATTTTATGAAACTGTTGGAACGATTGTTCCGGTATCTTTAGTACTTTTCTCCAGAAACCAAAGTGGAACAAAATTTAATAGGCGATTTCTTTGGAAATATTTTAGTGATTTTATACAGTCAAGATCAATTGAATGAAGTCGATGAGGTGAATGATCGACATTTTTTCAACGAGTTTATTGATGTCCAGGTAACGCTGGATTTTTGCATGTAATGTTCTGAAATTTCTCGTATTCTTTCAGATCACACCTCTTGAAGCATTTATTGCTGAATTAAAATTCGCCGTGAACGTGACCACCTCGAAAAAGCCCGTGAATATATCGAAATCAGGCCAGAGCAGTCGTAATTCAGGGAGAGGATCATCTCTGGAGCTCAATATTTTGGGTAACAAAGATAACGCGCAAATAGACTCAGAATAAATTACTGTTGTTCATCATGATGACGATATCGTGTAAAAACAATCATCAACAGTTTATTCAAATAATAGTAAAACTATGCATATCGTAAATTAATTGCATGAATTAAAGCAAATGTTAAAAAAACAAACAGAAATAAGTAATTTCTATTTTTCCCCTGTAATTTTACACATGTTTACTAGTGGAATCCATTTGAATATGAGAAAATGCTGTGCAAAAAGGAAATCAATCGATTTTCAAAGAAATTATTGTTGTCCTTCCTTCCCAGTAAATTTATCCATAATTTATTCTCAGTAAATTCCAATTATCTCCTTTTACCACGTCATCACTGAATTTTTCTCTCACCGTTACTCTTGCCCTCTTTTTCCCAGATTTTCTCACGAAAAGTTTCAATTTTTTATTTTACCCTCCGCATGCAGTAAAATATGATTTGCAAATTTTTACAAAATCCTCGCAGTTCCGAATCAGCCTCTTCTATAAGAAATAATTAATTCCTATAATCATCAAATTTTTCTGTCATTCTACGATGTATCACCAATAGTATCTTTCCCTTCAGTAATTTATACTGATAAATATTGTCATGTTGACCTTAACACGGTTACAAGATCTAAAATTCACTTTACTCACCGCTGTTTCTCCCCTACTTCTGTTTCCCATTAAATTCGTATTCCACCAGTCAATACATTCCTAAAATAGTATCGACAGCCTCTGCCAATTTTTTATGGTTCCCATGTCGTGATACCAAGAATGAATCTCCTGCTGTTACGTGATTCCGGGTGGCTCCAAATACTCAAAATAATAATTCCGGAGAGTTCTATGCTTTCTCAGGAAATGATCATGGGGGAGTGCAAATATGACTAGGCCAAATATCTAAATTTAGAGTCTTGAGTTTGTTAGACTGCCACAGAATGCTAGAGATGCAGTACAGATACACCACTGCGTCTTCAAAACTACTGTACATCGACCTCAATGTTTAATCAAATGTTTCCCAAGAAACCACCCAACAATAATTCAGTCCACGAATGTGCTACTGAATGGTTCTAACGAGGATCAAGTGTAAACACTCGTTGAACTCCTTTCGAGTTTTGTGCATGTGTGGAGATAAAAATTATCCAGAAATTTTAATGACTTACAGGTATATCCGTGATTTTTATATGAATTGAATCAAGAGATGACTTTATCGATGTTGAGTGCATTTTTACTGGTGATTGTCATTTCAACGGGATCTGCTGCACCAAGATCTGTAAAAATTGGTGAGTGTGAAACACTCCAGATCAACTTCATTTCTTTTTCAAAATTTACAGTGAATTAAATTTAAATGTTGTATTTTGCCCACAGGAGCAATCTTCCATGAAGAAGAACATGCCAACTACTTGGCCTTTAACAGAGCTCTCAATGAAGTTGAGAGAGACATTCTTCTAGCGAGCTATCGACTTGAACCGATTATCATATGGGTAAATCGCAGCACAGATAGCTTCAAGACATATCTTGCTGGCAAGTATAATAGATAAAACACCGAGTGTTAGGATGAAGTGTTTCCATGACGAAGAACCTTGTTGTCGATTGTCTTTATTTTATTTTATTTATTTTTAAGGAAATTTGTTGCAATTTTTTGCGAGAACTTGCAACTGGTCATCGAAGGCTTTCGGATGAATCGGTTTGATTTTCTCAGATGTTCGGGTTTTAATGTTCAGACTTCAGATGGTGTTTTATTAAATAATTATTAATCGTAATTCTGGAAGATTTTTTGGGAGAACAGAGGTAGCGTGAACTAAAAAACACTTTTCTCACGAATATCAATCGACTTTTTATCAGCACAATGTAACAAAAATATCCGTTTTCCATACAGACACTGACAGAAGAATTCAGTGAAAAAGTGGTAAAATGAGATAAGTTGATTGATCATTGAGTCTAGTTTTTCACAAACGTCTCAGACGATGACAAACGAATTTGTCATGATATTCGTTGTGGAGCTCAATTCCTTTGTGGATTGTCTTCAAGACCAAATATTTTTTAAATTCAATGCGATTTTACTAAGTCTAGAATTTAGAAGGAAAGTTCATAAATTTTTTTTCACTGTGAAGTCCACCGAGAGAAAAATATCGCAGTCAATAATTAATCCGTCCATTTTACTACATTTTTCTCTCAATGTAATCACCGAGGATATTAGTAATTCCCATGAATAATCGTGCATTTAGCTTGCAGTCTCATTGAACAAGGGGTAATAGCGATATTCGGCCCTGGGAATCCGTTCACAAGCAATATTGTTTCCAGTATCACCTCGAGATATGATATTCCTCACATTGAATACGTATTCAAACGAGTCGAGGACTCCTCCATTTACAATACAACAATCAACATATATCCAGACGCGGAAATCATCGGCGAGGTAACAAAAAATAATTAGCAAATGCGGAGAGAAATATTTAATAAAAATTACGACTCCTTTACGTTATTCCGGAGCAAAATGTGGTTGAGGATCTTGACAGATCTATTATGGAATCACTTTGAAGTATTTCGCCATTTCCGTCGGTTCCGTGAGCTTCGTAATTTTTATGGAATATTTTACTCGGTGTATTTCTACATTAGGAAACATTGGTGAGAGCATGATCGTTGATATTGATCCCAGGCCCTCGCAGATATTTTTGACAGTACGCGTTGGACCCAGTTTACGGTGCTGTATGAAACAAACGATGGACTATCACGATTACAAAAATTATTGGAGAAACATGGGCCAAAGGACTTTCCCGTAACGATACGCCAATTGAATCCAATTTATGATAAACTGACAAATGAATCCGATTATCGACCGTTATTAAAGGAAATAGCTAATTCATCGGATTTTAATATTCTTCTTGATGTTAGTCCCACTAATATAAAGAGAGTAATCGATCACGCCCGTCAAGTGAATCTTCTTGAAGAATACTATCACTACCTGATAACTGATTTGGTATGCCAGCAGAAGTATCATAATTTGAAGAATAAATTAAACGCAATTGTAAACATTTTATTTTCAGCATTCCCCCACTGGCATGATGGCGGAAATTCTCAATAAATCGGATTCGAATGTGACAGTTCTTCAATTATTAACAGATGAAATTACTGATTATGATTTGACAACGGTAATGATCAAGAATAACCGAGTGAAGATGTTAGTTGAGAGTGAGGCCAAGTGTTAATGTCAAAAATATTATTTTATTGTTAGACTGCTCGTAAAACGTTACGTTTTACGGACACTTTGAGTCGCTTAAACAATGTTTATGAGGACAGTGGAGAACAAGTGTTTGTTTGTATGTTAAAACGTCACTTTTCCACACGTCATCATGAAAAAAAGAGTTCGATTCGTAACGAAATATACTAATAATTTTGTTTTTTACATGACGTGCGTAAAGTTCAAGATTGTATTGACAATAAATATGCGAGTGTGTAAACAAAAGCTTTATGCAAACACCAGAACATTACGTACGTCGTGTGGAAAGTAAAGACTTTCCGTACGTTAAACGATCACAAGAAGTGAATTGTTTAAGCAAGTGTTACAATATTATAATTTTACCCACAGCATGACGAAAGAAAAATAGAATATTTTCATACAAGTGTGGAAAATCAAACTTTATACACAAGTAATGAAAGTCCTCTTTTCTCACCGATTGTAGGTGCAAAGCGCGATAATTTTTGACGGAGTTTTCATTTTTAATGAAGCTCTGAAGCTGTTCAGAAAGCAAATGAAGATCGATGAAGACGAAGCATTGAATATTGAACCGGAATCCTATACCTGTAACAATACTGGAAAATATGCTGCTGGTCTGAATATAGTGTCTCTCATGCGGAGGGTCAGTACATCAATGAAAAATTCCTCACCCCCGAGAATTTATTGACCGTTCCTTTTCCTCTAGATCACGACAGATGATGAAAGTCTGAGTGGGCCAGTGATGTTTCGTGAGCGCGGGGGTAGATCCTTCAAACTGCGATTAAAAGAATTTTATAGTGAAAGCATAGCTACAACTGGTTACTGGGACGATGGAGAAATGACGATTATTGGGACTCAGGAAGATCGTGAGGCACAGGCCCAGCAAAGTATTGAAAAGCGAAAGTTCACAGTTACCACGAGATTGGTAGGGTTCTGCCATTACCAATTACATTTCGATGCTTATTATTGGATTGTGGACAGGGATTTGCTAATTAATATCAAAAGATTTGGCTGTAAACTTTAATTCATTATTATTGCACGCAGAAGGTATATCCTTCTTCTAGGACGTCTCCAGAGAAACGAACCTTTGGTAACCAAAGTTTTCCAGTCTGGACCCATTCAACAAAAGGCTCTTGTTCACCCATTTCTTGTCCACGCAATTCTTGTTCACTCATTTCTTTTTTTTTCTCCTCTGCTTCTGTTTATTAAAACTATTCTAAACATTCCAGGACTATTCTGATAAAAATTATAAAATACTCACATGGGCTAAACAGAGCTATGGACAGCCAGTTAATTCTTGTCCACACATACCATACACTCTCAATACTTATCGACGGGAATTCTTGATCGATTTCAGGGCGAACCTTATATAATGGAAGTAACAGACGGATCTCTGAGGGGAACGGCATTTAAAGGGACGAATAAACTTTACGAGGGCTATGCCATAGACCTCATCGAAGAGCTGGCTCAATTACTCAAATTCACCTACACTTTTGAGCTCGTCCCGGGTAACAAACATGGAACTGAAGATGCGGAGACTAGACAGTGGGATGGTCTTATCGGTCGTCTTTTACGACGTGCAAGTATCATTCAATACAATATTACCCAGCACCTAGAATTTGTACAAATTATTATTTCAGGAAGCAGACCTGGCAATATGTGATCTAACGATAACAAAAGCACGAGAAAGTGCTGTTGACTTTACCATGCCCTTCATGGATCTTGGAATTAGTATTTTATTTACTAAATCAGAAATTAAGCAGCCGGGACTCTGGTCATTCCTCTTGCCGTTCTCAGCAGATGTTTATATTTACCTGGCTACAGCTTGGGTGTCTGTATCGCTTGTGTTTTTCTTGCAGGCAAGGTATCACAACTTCCCATTGTTTATTCAGTAGCGAAGTGGTCAATCCAGGTAGATCGACCCCAGTTTAGGATCATTAGGGAACGGTTTTATACCAAAACTTTTTTTGCCATCGTCCATCGATTCCAAGCTACTGTAAGAATTAAACAAAAATTATGTAGATTCATCGGGGGTGACCACTCTCCTACAAAATTATCATGATGTAATCAAAATAATGAGTCCAATGATGTCAATCTCTTTGAAGAATGGCACCTGAAGAGTGGGTTGCTGATCAACCATCGAATTCTGAACCCGAAGAACTTGAGAATAGTTTTGATTTAGCGAATTCTCTGTGGCTGACCACACCATCACTGGTACAGGCGGGTTCAGATATACTTCCGAGGTAAACCATTTATCAAAATGTTTGCAGGAAATGGCCCCTAGGGATATAATGATGGAACCGTATTAATTTGGATGTTCTGAAGGGATTTAACCCAGATATTAGCTTTAATAGCGTTTGTTGGGATTCTGTAACTGGGGAATCAATCGAATACGTTTTATGTGAACAGTAATGTAGGTCCATACGTCAAAATGAAAAGTGCTGATTGTCAATAACCGTTTAGGGCCGATTCGACTCGTTTGGCAGCATCTATGTGGTGGTTCTTCATCCTAATAATGGTGTCTTCTTGGACGGCTAACCTAGCTGCCTGCCTCACAGCGACGAAAAAGGATGTGTCTATCAGTAGTGTCAATGACCTGGCTGGTCAAACAAAAATCAAGTATGGGGCGATAAGGGATGGTTCAACAGCTGGATTTTTCAAGGTGAACATCGGCCACACCTACAAACCAATCGTTCTGACATCTTTGAGTGTAACCGAATGGGGCTCGAGCGAAGACTCCTCTTCACAGAGAGATAAATTCAGCAGAAATGATCAGGACTGAGAACAAAAAAATATTTCTGCCAAATATCGAGTCCCTTCAGCGAAGTGTTCATTTTTTTTAATTGACAGGGAATTTTGTCTTTCTGGGGTTAAGTCAATCGAGGAGATATAATTTTGCAAAAGTAAATACTTTTGTCAAGGAAGTTAGTATTAGGAAAAAATATATTTATCTCTCAGTGTCTAATCGGTTGATAATCTTGATGTAGTTGAGCTGTAAAATTACGGTACCGTTCAGTATGATTCATGGACTAGAAATCACTTTATTTATTTCAACAAAATTACCTGACTGTTGGAGAATTGTTACCGTATGACCAAACGTTTGGGTAATTTCTGCTGGATTTTTCTTCTCCGTGGACATAATTTGTTTATCGATAGGTCTGTGGAATATAAATTTAGATAATTTTCGATAGGGTGCGAATACAACAACTTATAAAAAAATGTGGTCAGCAATGAATGAGGCAAAACCAAGTGTCTTCACTTCCACAAATGAAGAAGGTGTTGAAAGAGTCGATAAGGGAAAAAAAACTTATGCTTTCCTGATGGAATCCACTGGTATTGAATACGCGATAGAACGGAATTGCAATTTGATGAAAGTCGGTGATCTGCTTGATAGCAAAGGATATGGAATTGCTTTGCCACCCAGTATGTTAAAATATTTTCTGTCATTTCATAGTGAAAAAATATGACAAGTTACTGAGTTGAAAGAAATTTTACTGGTGAATACACAGAGAGAAATTCAATAAAATTTAGCCAAAAATTTTGGTAATTCTGGAGTGAAATTGTCGCTCAGAAAATTTTTTTTATGAAATCGATTTACAGATTCCCCGTACCGCACTCGTTTCAGCGAAGGTATTCTCCGGCTTCAGGAAAGGGGTGTCTTACGTTTATTGAAAGATAAGTGGTGGTTGCAGGGTAGTAAAAACTGTACTGCCAATCAACCCCTACCGACGTCTGGTGAGCTGACTATGGCTCACGTTGGGGGTGTTTACTACGTGTTCGGTGGTGGTCTTCTCCTGGCTTTTATTTTCGCAATCGTCGAATGCATATGGAATGTGCGGAAAATTGCGGTTGAGGAAAAAGTGAGTACTGAAAGCAATGATAGAAAATTTATTGAAATAGTTGGTAATTGGTTTCAGATCACACCACTTGAAGCCTTCATAGCCGAATTTAAATTCGTTGTTAATGTCACTGTTCATACTAAGCCCGTTAGGGTTTCAAGATCAGCTCATGGCAGTTGCAGTTCGACTGAAGAATTGGCAAATGATGCTGTTGGGAATCGCTCGACGGGAGGATCATTTCTTGAACTGAATATTTTAAATAGCATCGATAATAAGAAATAAAATTGTAACAATATACCTGATTATAGGAAATGAAACCACATACTAAGAGGAATATTAAAGAAAAATAATTTATTGCTAGTGCTGAAAGAAATCATAATCCACAGGCTGTGAAAGATTTTAGGACCTTTAACTTAAAATTTCGGGTATTTCTGGAACTCCTTATGGTGCTACAATTTAAATTCTTCTCAAAAAATTCGAATCCCGAAAAAACTATCCCCAAAATAAATTTTAATTTTTCATTTTTTAATTGATTTCAGACATATTTTGATTTTAAATGAAAATTTCCGAAAAAAGGATTTATTTTTATTAAATTATTCACCACATTCACAGTTTTTTTTTAATATAAATTAATAATTTTCGTCTTATTTGGGGGGGCTTGCCCCCCCCCCCCCCCACACACACGGTCTCAGACCCCGCTAGGAACGCGGCGTCCCCTGGACCCCCGCTGTTGGTCTGTCGCAGAACCCCTTTGCGTTAGTACATTAAAAAAAGGGGGAGGGAGGTTTAGCAGGCCCGATGAGAGAAGGGCAACGGGGATGATATCCGTCCCCAGGGGATATTTTTTCACCCACCCAAAAATTCTCTTACGTAAATAGTTGTCCCATTATTTACAACTGCACGATACCACTTACAAAGGATTGATAGGTGGCTTTTAATGTCAAATTATCACTCGTTTATTCTTCCTTGTATGAATTATTTTTGTGATGAAAATAAAACTGAAGAAGTACTTTAATGAAAGACCATTTGGGTGTCCGGAATGCTGACATTCTAATTGTAGAAAATTACCGTTATTATCGTTAATGATTGATCATCAAGGTGTCTCGTAGAAAAAGGTAGCTAATGATATTCACCTCAGATTCATATAGAATATCAACAACAACCAATTGATTTCGAATTGACTTTTGTAAATGGGAATTTTTTCGTGTAGATCTCCGTCAATTATATTTTCTTGCCATAGGAATATATAAGCGCAACTGTCGCAAATATTTTTTTTTAAGTAATTTTGAAAATTATGTTGTTCTGAAGACAGTAGAAACCTTCTAGACATCTTAATAGTCTTCTAACCACTTTAATTGGGAAAGTCACCTTTTTCAAATTTTGGTCGATCGGCCAATGTATGTCAATTAATGCAAAACAACTCAGATTCAAGTTCCTTTTGTCTTGGTGTGCGATTATAAAAAAGCTCATGGCTAAGAAGCGATTTCAATTATTGATAACATCGTATATGAATTTCAGATCAAGATAATTTTTTTCCATTTTTTACTACTTCATACGCCCATCTGTTTCTTCTCATCATTCCATGAAAAAAGTCATCTTTCAACGTTAAATCAACTCACCGACTAATTTCCCCCACTTCTCCTACGTGTAGTTTACAGACAAGTCAAGCAGATATTAAAAAACTAGATAATTTATTAAGTTCCATATCTCCACAGTGAAAATATTTTCAATCAACATCCATTTCTTCTTCATCATCACTATCACTATCATCATCCCCTGAATCTTCCTCTTCAGATCCTGAAGAATCTGAATCCAACCACACCTGAGATGAAACATCATCTTCAACGATTTTCTGCCACTCCTCCAGCTTATGGAGATCTGCAATAAATAATGAAGCTATAAGAATTCGCATCATAAATGCGCAATACTCGTATCAGTGATAAATTCCTCACCTAAACAGTAGAAATCATTCAAGGTATACTGCCGGTCTCCATTCTCGAACATGCCTCCATAAAGATATAGGACATTATTCTTCACAGCCAGTCCTGGATTTATTCTCGGGGAAGGTGTGAAGACGGCAGTTTTCCCTTCGCCAACCGATTGAGTTGAGGCAATAGGCGCTGGGCCCACAGTGACAGTGAAAATTCCGTCATCGATGGTGGTGATCGCCGGTGCAGGATCCACTACTTCCATTGTCTTGCCTGCTTCCCCATCCTCATCGTCCTCAACCTGGAAATGCAAAATATCATATCCTATACTTCGAATTATTCTTTTAATCAAAAATTGAGGGAATCGTTATCTTCCACAAATGTGTCCCTACATAATAATTGGCCTTTCGTTAGTGCCGTCTAATTAACCCCTAAAATAACTCTAAATTAACCGATCAATGAAAGTTACCCCCACTTTATCTATTATATTAATACCTCAGTTCCATCCTGCTTCCGTCGCCTCCTCTTATCCTTCGTATCCTTCTTCCCACTCAAAGTAACAGACCTCCACTGATGTTTCTCTACATCAAGACCCACCAAATCATTGAAGAACGTTCCTTTGAGCTCCTCATCGTCCTCCTCCTCATCATAAACCCCTCCGAACATGTACGCCAGAGGGGGCTGTGCGAGAACAGCAGAAGCACTGCACCTCGGGGAGACACTTATCCCACTTTGCTTGACGATGACAGACTTCCACTTGAGTCCACTCTGGTCGTGTTTATCAGGGCCCAAGAGGTACATATCAGTGTGCACCTGTCCCCTGTCCACATCCTTCTTAACTCTCTCTTTACTGTACCCCCCGTAGACGAGAATTCTGTTGTCACTCGTTGGGAGGACAATGCACCCAGACCTGGCCGGAGGTATCGATCCACTCAAATCGATTTTATTCCATTTGTAGTCCCCCAAATCGAAGATAAACAAGTCGTTGTAGTACTTGAAGTCTCTCAGATTATCGTGAAACCCTCCGAAGACGATCAACTGTTTCTTCCCGTAGACCATGCGATGTCCACTCCTCGAGGATGGCCCCCCTGGCGCCTGCACCTTCTCCCACTTCTTCCCTCCTATGTGGTAAACCCAGAGGTCCTTGTAGTGGTAGAACTGAGACTCAGATGGACTGGAGAATTCCCCTCCGAAGACCCAAAGCTCTCCCTTTCCATTTGGAGTTACCACTGCCTGATGACCGCATCTGGGGGGAGGAGCTCCAGGTGCTTTCACCACAGTCCACGTCCTCTTGTTTATGTTGTAGAAGAACATGTCTCCGTAGACTGTGGTCTTCTGGCCATCGAAGAACTCTCCTCCAAGCATTATCAGTTCGTCCTTGAAGGGATGGGCTGTCAGGGTGAAATTCACTCGACGTGAGGGTTGATCTATCAGGGCTTCGACAACTTTTTGTCGTTGCGCCTCTTCTCTCTCGATCTGGGCCACTACTTTCTCGATATCATCCTGTGGAATAACGATTTACAAACGGTTTATCGAAGATATCGACGAAAATTGAGTGGTACAGTGGTAAAAGGAAAGCTGTCACATTTGGTTATTGATCAGTTTTTGATGAATAACTCGAAATCTAGGGGAGGTAGCAACATTTTTGTTGGAATCTTTTTTGTAGAGCGATTTGAGCACTACAACAATTGTTATTACAAATAATTTGCCATTTTCCTTAGATTCCAAGTTATTGTTAAAAAACTCGAGTGAGAGGTAAGTCAACGTATCTTGTTTCACCATTTCGCTAATGAATTGTAACTGAAAAAATTTGCGAGAGATTTTAATACAAATTTTTGAAAATTCTTTACTAATTGATTTACATTTGATAGTGATGTTAGTGATAAGTTATACTTTAACGAGTAGTTTTTAATTTTCCAACTTCGAGTTTTTCCAATCATTAGAAGATACCACGAATTAGTTCTTTAATTCGATAAAATAATTGTTCGATTCAACTCAATATTAATTCAAAACATCTCTCTCCCTCTCTCCCAACGTCATCTTAAAACGGAAAAGATTTTGTTTTCTAAATTTGCAACATCTTAGAAATATAAAAAAATTAAAAAACACATACTTAAAAATTATTATGATTTAACTAGCATACAAGTGTCGATAGAAGCCAGGTTAATTTAACTACTGACAAAACATTAAATAAAAACACCTTAAATTAGAGTAATCATCAGTGAACACAAGAAACTAACCTCACCAAGCGCCGCAAGTTCTTTTTTCTGTTTAGCATTCAATTTCTTCTCAGTCTTCAAGGCTGTCTTAACACTTCCACTGATCTTCTGCTTATTCTTTCCCTTTTTCCCCATGTTAATAAACAATACCTCGCCAACAATCAACGAACGAGAATATTCAATAAATATTTAGGTTCTCATGCCGCATGGGAGATTTGTAAAACGCTCACGTGCACCTCAGCTTGACAGAGTTCAACCTCATAGGACAATTCCCCCGGAGGAACAATGGCGTCTCCCATTGGGCAAAAGTCTACCGGTCGCTGATAATAGGTTATTTCTCCTGGAATCGAGGATTGAATTACCGTTGAGGTGTGCTATGGGAGGGGATTCCGCCCCCTCTTAACTGGCCAATCCCCATCCACCTGCACATTCGTGACTGAAAACGTTCGGAGCAGGGTGGAGTTCCATTTCTAACGATTATCACTGTAAGTTGTAACAGTCATACAGAATAATCCCTCTGCATTTCATGTGACTGTTTAATTCGGTTAAATTCTGCTGGAATTTCTAGAGGTGAATCGTCAGTTGAAGAATGGAGATACTCGGTAATATATCATCGGCATTTTGGTCCCCTGACGTTTGGTTACCGCCGAATATAACGTGGGACAACATTGCGCCAAATTCGGATAACAAATATGCGGATTATCGGCATTTAGTGTATCCCCTGCCTATGGCACTTGGACTTCTAGTCATCAGATACTGCTTCGAGAGGTAATAGAAGTCTTGTTCAATTTGGGTAATTAAGTTATGAGATTATTCGCCAATGTGGGTTTGGGGGTTAGAAGGAGTACTATTGCTTGACCTTTTTCGGAAGGACTCGCAGGCTATCGGGGATAGCCGGATAATTCTGCGTGAAAAATCTTGGGAAATTTTGCGTCAATCGTATTCACTGATTGCAATGTAAAAATAAAATGTTATTGAAGGATTTGTGACATGCATTCGGTTTTGGTATCTTTTATTTTGATAATTTTACTGCAGAGTTGGAGAAATGTGGGGAGGAAATATTACTTTGATAATTGAGGGAAAGGGGTGATTGGAGTTCCTCATAGTTTCCAGGAATATTTATTGCGTTTGGTAGAAATTATTTTTTTCGCATAAATGAGTAATATGAATTATTTAGAGGTTGAGGTGTGTCATTCGAATATATATCGCAATTTCTCCTCAAATAAATTATGAAAGCCATTCGCACTTAAAAAAAAATTAAAATGGTTTGGAAATTTTGGGTGTCTCCTACGTTTTTAGAAAGTCTGGATAACCTTCTAAACACCCAACTAAAAGTGCATGAGATATTTTTGTTGTCGACAAGTCCATTGATATTTTGAATGTTCGATGGCATTTTGAATTTCAAATTCATATACCAGTGACAATCATTAAAAATGAAAAAAAAATAAAAACATCAAAATGGTGATTTTTCAGGTACGAGTTCGAAATTTTATGAATGACTCCATCAGAAATGGAAATTCTCTGAAACTTATTGCATTTCTCAGAATTTCTAACATGATAGCGATCGAACTATTACAAACACAGCTATAGTATCAAAGTTTAACCAAATCAGTTCTTGCTAAATCAATGATAATCTCGGATGAATGCACTTCAAACCGGAAGGGGGGGTTTGATATTTCAATACCGTCATAAAAAATTATGATTTTTCCCACGGAAGCCATATAAAACCCATTAAACTTTCCGAGAAAAGCGATATGTCAAACGACTGATAAACTCTCAAAATTGTGTGGGAACTCAACTAGCTGAAATAAATTGCTCGGGGAAAGAGCGCATGACAATTCGAAAAAGCAAAATTCTAATGAACTTTTCAGTATTAGACTCTTTCATTTATTTCTTAACGATTATACACTATCTACAATGATATAAATTTTTAATGGGAATGATCGAAGAAATAATGAATGCCCGTATTATTAGCTGAATTTTATTTCACTCTACAACGAATTCTTTGTGTGTGAATATCAAATACTGGACCCGACGCCCTCGAGCGATGGCCAGTTCCAAGTTTCTAAAAACATGCGAAAAGGTTCCATTGAAAAAGGGGAAAAAATGGGCTGTCCTGCAAATTAAAATGGCAATCCCTTTCACCTTCTATTAATTATTCCAGTATTTTATTCAATTATTGGTACATATTAGGAACGCAATTCTGATCGGAATTTTTAATACACCACGAATATTTCAGGTATTGCTTTGCTCCATTCGGTAAGTCATTGGGTATAAAACCAAGAACGAAGAAAGCACCACCAAATCCAATTCTAGAGAAGGCATACACTAAGCGAATAAAGAATAAACAGGTAACGGCACTGGCCAAGCAGCTCGATTGGAGCGAGCGACAGGTGGAACGATGGCTGAGACTCCGAAGGGCTCAGGGAAAGCCTTCCACCCTCACCAAATTCTGTGAAAATAGGTAATGCTACAATACAACGACCCTTTAATGAATCTTCATGTTCTATATTCAATAGTCGATTGTTTTCTCTCAAAGAATTTCAGCATAACGTTTTTACAATGAACGTTACTTCCCATAGATTTTTTTCTATAACAATGAAGAAGTTTATGCAAATGATTGTGTTGGTTTAGTCGGAAAGAAAAGTGGCCTCTCGAATGCTTCTCAAGCTTCAAAATTAGACAACTAGTTCAGGGCCTCTTGCACAAGCACAAAAAGGTTTTCTTTTCCTCTATAAAACATTCCCTTTGACAATATCGAGAAATGCCAGATAATTGTCATCCCTTGCGGTATTATTGTGAGTGAAAAATTAACAATCGTTTGTTGGTTGTTCCCTAGTTGGAGGTGTATGTACTACAGCTTAATATTCATCTACGGCCTCTTTGTCCTCTGGGACAAGCCCTGGCTCTGGGACATCAAGCACTGCTACTATGGCTATCCCTACCACGCTGTCAGCAATGACATTTGGTGGTATTACATGATCTCAATATCGTTCTACTGGTCCCTCAGTATTTCACAGTTCTTCGATGTCAAGAGAAAAGACTTCTGGCAAATGTTTATCCACCACAAGGCAACTATTCTCCTCATGTGCTTCTCCTGGGTGGGAAATTTGACCAGAATTGGATCTTTAGTGCTGGTTCTTCATGATTGTGCTGATATTTTCCTGGAGGTAATGATTCGTAATATACAATTTATCCAGAGAGACATTGATAAAGCTATTACAATGTATTAATTATTTTATTATTAATTTCAGGCTGCCAAAATGGCTAAATACGCTAACTACCAAAAAATTTGTGATGCTCTATTTGCTCTCTTCACTATTCTCTGGCTTATAACTCGTATGGGTATCTACCCTCTGTGGATTATCTACAGGTAAGACTGGTACCACAAATGAGGTGGTGTAAGACAGGCTAAAATTTATTTTCCACTGCATCAAAATAAAATTAATTAACTCGATGAAAATTATTTCATTTCAGCACGTCCATTGCTGCTCCAAAAATCGTGCCAATGTTCCCAGCCTACTACATCTTCAATTCTTTGTTAATTCTCCTGTTTGTCCTCCACACAATTTGGACTCGATTAATCCTCAAGATTGCATTCAATGCACTTTACGCCGGCCAGGTGTGTAGTTATCTATAAATATGATGCTATCATGATTGTGCATGTCTGTGAATGACTTTCATGACTTGTTTGTCGTCTCTAGATGGAAGGTGACCTACGAAGTAACAGCAGTGAGGAGGTATCCGATGATGTTTCAAATGATCCACCTTCAAACAACTCCAATCACGCCAAACGAAATTCTGATAAACGGGACTAACGGACTTGTCTGTTCAATCATTGGTAGACATTAATAAAATATTTTAATGTCAATAAAATTTCAAAAACAAATTTTTAAACTGATACGAGCTTGTATCAGCAGCATGAGTCCATTTAAATGATTAAAAAATCATCACAATTTGATGAATGCAAGCAATATTTTGAATCAAGCTTATGGGAGGATTTTTTCTCTCATTCGATTAAACCAAATATTCAACAACTAAAGAATTAATGCAAAAACAAAAAAAAATAACATCATTGAGATATTAGCAATGGAGAGGTGCAAGTGTTGCCCTTAATTTATGATAACTTTTGTTCGTATTTTCCTTTTCCATCGATGTAAGTGATCTACATGAGTATTAATGCCCACCCAGTGCTGCGAGAAATAGTTTTCCCCTGTCGTTGATGTTTGTTTTTGTGCAAGAAAGTGAGATGAGAATTTCAGCAATGAAATTGACGTGTAAAGATATTAAACCGAGAGATACCTTTCATTACGTAATCAACTTATTTTTGTTTTTTTGCCAGTTTATTTTCTTTCGTGTGTCAGGGGTCAACGATAAAAAAGAGATGTAACTCTTTTTTTATGAATTCAATTTGAATGGAACGAGAGTGTAAATAAAATAATTTATAGTGCTGTTGTTGTGGTTAAAATTGAAATAATGTTTCAGTGCCTAATGCAGTATATTTAAATTAATTATTCACATCGGCATTTTTCTATGGGATTAAGATTACTATTTATTCATACGTGAATAATTCCTTGAACATAAATTTTGTCAATTATAAAAATTAATTTTCACGGGTTTCATTGAACTCCGAGTTTTCCAATACTCCAGTACTTTCAATAAATATTATTTTCATTACAATGTATTTTTCTAGAACTGCATCAGAGTTAATAAACATTCCATGATACTTCGAAATGTCCTCCGCAATGGATTTATGTAATGCCTTTCAATTTTCATATGTTAGATATGAATGTAATTTGCCTGATAAAAATGAGATGCAAGAAATTGATACTGCAGAGAGAGAGAGAGAGAGAGAGAAATCATTCAATTGACCATGACAATGAAATTTTTTTTTTCAAAAAAGACAATGTACAGATTTGAAAGAGAAACGAGATAACCACACGGGTTTGGATCTGAAATGTGTGTTCCTAAATGATATGCGAGTGAATACGAATTGTTGCATGATAATTTTTATTAAACTCGTTAATCTTCGCACACCTAATCGAGTGACAAATACGTATGTGAGCAGGACAAGTAATGATGTAGTCATGTATGACCAAATAGCAATTGCCTTGCGTGATGAAGTTAACGATACATCTTTCGAAGATCTGGACATGATTTGAAATGAACAAAGTTAAGCAAAAACATTAGCTTAAAATTCTGCACGTTTTTATTTTTCAGCGTAAAATTTTCTATATCGATGTATAAATTCGTCCTTATGATAAAATAAATTTTGACCAATTAAATAGGTGATTTCAATTTCACAGCATTAAAAAAATTCTTTTTATCATAGAAAAGCACTTGTTCATGATAAAAAAAAAATACCTGAAGCAAATACAATTCGTTGGCATGTGATAAATATAGATAAAACTTTTAAATATATAATTATAATTTATGGAAATTGTAAATATGATTAAGTACTGAATTAAGCCGTTGGTCCCAGCTGAATATAAATGCAAAAATATTCATCATTATTCAGGTTTAATTTGACAGCTAATATTCAATTATATAATCTGAAATAACTACCAGAATATAATCTCTCATTCAGCGCATCTGGTATCTATCGATAATTAAATATTATCTATAATTGCGTTGTAATGACCGTTTTCATCGTAACAGTCTTGGTCTTCGCCTGGGACGGATCAGCCACTAGCCATGGACTGATGTCCGAGGCTGTCGTACAGGGTTCCTGACGATAAACAAAAGTTATTGTTAATAAATGGGAATATCTTCTAAGAGGGTAATCACTTGATAAATGCTATGTGCAGAATTGAATTGAATTAATTAGGCGACTTGAAATATCTCCAAAACTAACTAAGATAACGAAATTTTCATGATAACATTATTTGTACAAAAAATCCAGGGCTACAAAAAAGGTAGTAACAACAATTTTGATAGCTCCCTTAGATTTCTAGATATTTACTGAAAGCTGCCTAATGTCAAAATGGCGTTCAATGATTTTACCGTTTCACTACTAAACGTCAAAGGGTGCCCTAAATTGTTGGAAAACTCGTAAAATCCTGGATCGCTTTTTACGATCGATGCCTAGAGGTGACTCTTCTTCGATCAGTGAATTATGTGACTGATTCACTACATAAATTCATTTGACGCATTACATACGATTTTTTCTATTCATTTGCATATCCTGTTATATTCATAGATTATTCAAGTCTAGATTATGTTGAACGCTAGATATATTCAAATGTTAGCTGGCTAACGGGCCCTAAAGACGCTTAACCAGAGATATACCCATTAAATTATTCTTTATTTTTATCAAGTTTTGCCGTTCAACAACAAAAAATTGTTTATTCGAAAAGGAACAATTATTTTCCAGTTTTTCAGAATAAATTGTTCTTGATCGATTATTCTATTCAAATATTTTCGATAGAATTTCCACGTATCAATAGAAGCATCCGAAAATCCATAAAAACGTTGATGGGAATTCCATAGAATTTTCCAACAATTTCACTAAGTTTTTCTATAAATTTTTTTCATTTGTGGCCCTAAAAAATATTTCTAATTATTTAAAATATCAATTTTTGCACTTCAGTGAATCCATCCAGAGTGATTACCCCCTTTACGTTTCCATTCAATAATTAATGATAGATTAAAAAACTTGACGAGTAACAAATAATGACGTAGGAACTAAAAATTGCCTGAAAAATGCATGCAAGCACGTGATTAGAAATATTAAATAATTTACCGATCGTGTGAACGTAGTTACTGTCGATGAATTCGGCGAAGGCACTTCCTCAGGTCTAGGCGTAGCAATTTCAACTTTTTCCTCCTCACTTTCTGTTATTTTTTCAAGGACAGGCTGAATCTCGTTGAATGGATTCAATAGCCCTAAGAAAGGATTGGAATCGATAAATGGATTTGTATTTTTAGTCTCAGTTGTCTCCTTCATATGGACTTCCTTCACTTCCTCAACCGGCGATGTCACTACTACATCCGCACAATTTTCGGTATTGAATGGATTGAAGGGATTGTGTGACTGATTGACAACTTTGGCACTGAATGGCGTTGTTTTCTGAGCAATTTGTCCCCAACTGTCCAGTGAAAAATGAGTTACGGTGACTGTGTCGTCTGCTGGGGGGCTGCTGCTTAAGGGAGCTGTTCCGCTGACGTTTAGGGTGAGCTTGTCTCCTCCCTTCCAGCAAAAAGCGAATAAGCATGATGTTTTTGTAAGCTAGCGTATGAACGTGATTGTTGGAATGAAGTGGCAATCATGAATTGACTCAATGGTTTGAACGTGTCAAGAAGTTTAAGTTTTTTTTATTATTTATAAATATGGAAATTCGTGAAAAAATAATCATTGAAGCAATTCTTTGTTCTCTCATCTCTTATTCCATATTGAAAAACAAACTGGGAAAAAAAGAATGCAAAGCTCACCGCTAACGAACTAGACTTTTCGATGGAATTGCTCCATCCCTCTTAACATTATTAATGACACATCCATCACCAAAATTCACAAAACCCCTTCACTCCTGCTGTGCTTCAACTCCGCCAACTGATACAACAACTAGCAAATCACAATAAACTAAGCTACACAAATCACATTAACCATGAGATACTTGAAACATAAAACAATATCAAAATCCAAAAATACTCACCACAGAGACGATAGTAGCAGCATCAGGATGTTGACTTTTGGCTCCACTGTTGCTCTCACTGGGCATGATGGAGACAAGATTGGAGTTCTTCTCACTCTCCAGTGTTTTCGCCTTGAGAATATTGCACTTGAGTGACTCAGGTGGTATCGGTGATCGTGCAGAAAGCAGAAGTGTCCCACCCACTTGATTATTAGGTAACGACTGTGGAGGTGAGCTAACAGTGCTCTCCACAATCAAACTAGTCTTGATGATTTCAGCCTCTTTTTCGCTGTTCGGTGCTGTCGTTTGATTCTTGAGCTCGAGAGTTTGCGGTTCCTTCGCCAGGGACTTGAGTATTGAATCAACGAGTGGAGATGGAGTTGAAGTACCCACAGAGCTGCCAACAGCACCAGCAATCTCCTGTACATTGGCAATGACACTGGTAGCAACACTCGAAGCCTCAGACTCAGTCTTACTCGGTTGCCTCTGGAGGGATTCACACTCAACACTAGCTGCTTGAGGCTCAACATGTCTCTCCCTCTGCCTCTCCCTCAGGACGTGACTCTGTCTCCTCGCGTACCTCTGGCTCGGTCGTCTCTCAAATTGAACAGTTCTCCTCGCTCGATTCAACTGAGTCGTCTGAAATTCGGTTTTCCCACTGTATCGAAATCTCGATCCCATTCTGAAGAAATTCTGACGACTACTCGCCCCCTTCACTGGTGCCCTCAATCTGAAGAAGGCGTGATGCTCGACAGCGCATTTCCACAGGTGTTTGCAAGCTTTTTCATTTGTCAAACGAAAAACAAACGTGTGCTCCTGCTCGCCACGACCTTCGTCATCCTCTTCAACGACTACGAGAGTTAATTTCTTCTTCTTGAAGTCCAGACGACCAATTTTTGGCCAGAAGAAGAGGCCAATCTTCTGGTTGCCTTCGAACACTAGAATTCCGGTGGGTGTGAGACCCAGGGAATACTCGCAGGCATCTTTACCCAGTACTGTGTGCATGTCCACTCCATACATGTCCAACCACTTGGCTTTTCCCAGGTATGAGGACTCTGCCTGAGCTGGAGATAAACCCTTGCAGTTCTTATACTCCTCCAGAATTTCCAACTCCATCTCCTCGGTCTGACCTGGGACGAAACGAAATTCCGAGACTGTGGCTGCGGTGTGGATGGTCGGATCGTAATCCCCCAGCTCGGATTGGAGGGCTAGAGCTGAGAGCTGGATTACTACGTTTGTAGGGCAGTGGAGACGACCGTCCAAAAGGTCTTGCTTCAGTTGCAGGAAGAATTGGTAGCGGGTTAACTCCTCGCGGAGGGTGTTCGGCTCGGATGAGTAGAATTTGACTTTCAAACGGAGGGTGTAGGGGGGACCGATCTTTATTTGTTTCTTTATGGGCTTTGTCGGGTCCAGCCAGTGCTGCACGTTGTTGCTGTCTGTGTACTGGAGACCGAAGTAGTCTTTCTCGATGAGGTCCAGAGAGTAGAAGACTTGCTCATACAAGTCACTGGCCAGAGCTTTTTTCTGTAATTTCAGAGTTATCGATTATCTTGAGGACGTAATGGTTTTGTGTTTTGTTATTATTTAATGATTCAGAGAGGGTTCAGTTGGAAAGACAATGCTGCATAGCAATTTAAAGAATTGGGAGAGTTTTTGTTGGATTCTGGTGGTTCGTGGATATTTCATGGCTGAAAGTTTTCTATAATTTCTTCTGTGGTAAATTAATGAATCAGGAAAAGTAGACAAAAAATGCGGAGAAAATTCATTTTTCTTTAATTAGCGATTTACGATCGACTTGATTCATATTTAATGACAAATTTCATGAAAAACGAATAGTTTTTTCAGTGTTGGGGTTTTTAATGGATACAAATTTCATTTGATTTGTTCATTTGGAGTATGTAGGAGCTATTGATGATTGAAACTGTCCATAACATTT
The DNA here is from genome assembly GCF_034640455.1 of Diachasmimorpha longicaudata. Lineage (NCBI taxonomy): Eukaryota > Metazoa > Arthropoda > Insecta > Hymenoptera > Braconidae > Diachasmimorpha > Diachasmimorpha longicaudata. Next base: position 2,711,226 of record NC_087235.1, on the reverse strand, counting down.
CTTATGTCATCGAACAGTACACTTTGTTTTCCCATGAAATGTCCCATGAAATACTCAATTTTACAACTTGTTTTTTAATAGGAACTGATAAAAACCTCGTCAAAGTCAAATAAATTCCGAAATACTGAACATACCGATAACTCGATAGGCAAATCTGTACCATCCAGCAGTATGACTTGGCACTGTATAATGTTTTTATTACTCAGTAATCTCTGATTTTTAATCTGCGGTGATGCTGTCTGTCCCGCACTCCGGACTCTCCGTTTCGACAGAAATCTCAACATTTTGCCAGCCAACAAAATAATTCTCCTCAAATGCACTTTAATATTTTCATTCCAACAAAAATACTGAGTTCAACAGCACACGATAACATTTCTATAATTCATCAACATCTGATATTTTCATTGCTAGCTTATCCATGGGTACGGCATTGGTGAAACGTCAGACGGTACTCTTGAGCACATAATTACTCCAAGGTAATTACATTGAGCAATGTATTATTATTCTCCACACAATGGCAGCTGAATTTTCACTGTTGTTAGTATTTCAAACAATCGAAAACTACAAAACAATACAAAAAAAGGGATAAAAAACCATATATCTTGTTAGCAACACGGTGTAATACAACAAAAAGGGGGTAGGCGTCACACACATTTTCCAGGTTGTCGACACCTGGCGGCAGGTGTATGAATCCCTACGAGGTTGCGTAGGTGTGGCTTCCCCTTCAACACACCACAAGTACCCCCAGATTCACCCAAAAAATCCCACAAATGTTCTCCATCTCGTTCACACAGAAGAAAACCTCCACAAACAATTTTCATCTCATCGTTCAGAAATCCACTCACTCCATGTAAATAAATTCAAATAGCCCTCTGGGAAGCTTTCACCACCAATGGCGGTTAGACCCCTCCGGACATTTACCAATCACAAGTTAAAAATACTAAACCGTCAATGTGATTGGTCGAGACTTGACAACGAGGAGAACAAGAGGGAGATGGAAGAGTGAAGGAGAGAGACAGAGGGTGAGTCGAACGGAATGGAGTCTAGAGTCCATGTGACCGTACTCTCAAGTATGACATCTTTTTTGTTGTCCCAATTTTTTTAACAATGTCATTGGATATTTTGATTCCCTCTGACGTTCTATACCGTACCCAGTGAAATTAATAAAACTTATATATTGATTAAAAAAAAGTTTTTCAATGGCTGTACGAGTTTAGAGTAATTCTTATTCGGTGGATTTAAGGCTTTCTTTTGGGATCACGTAAGTTAATTGTGACACATTGTCCACTGAGGAGGCAGCATTGTTGATGATTGGACGATTGTGGGTGCTAATGATGTGGAGATGGTGGTATTCACAAGGGACAATTCACTTTTTTTTGCAGGATAATGGCACTCAGAGAATTGGTGGAGGGGGATTGCGGGGGTCCGGGTCCACTGGCGGGCTTTGCCTCGCACCTGGTGCAGGACAGGGGCTTCAGGGAAGAGGGCATTGGCCATCCAAGGGAGGTACCACTGGAGAGGGCCACTGCGGATCAGCTGGTTGATGAATTTCTCGAGGGAAGGGGTAATGCACATCCTGGCACTTTTAGGATGAATACTATATTGCAGCAGGTGCAGGAGATTGATCATGGCATGCAGCATCCTCTTCCACCGCCTTCCATGTTCAAGGAACAGGATTCAGAGTGGGCTAATCAATTTCTCAACACGAGGACTGAATTTTTCGTACGTAATTTAGAAAAACTGATGGATATTTCAATAGAAATGCGATAGCATCGTCTTGGGACTTCGTCAGAATTTTTTGTTAAATTGTTAAGTCCATGTAAAATTATTTACATTCACTTGTTCCCCATTTCCTTAATTTTTATTTAATTCTTTACTCTCTCAGACTACAAATGCAGATCAGATATGGTCTGAGAACGCTCTTCCTCGTCTTCCCCTGCCAGAATCCAACGAACTCGGTCTTGGAGTTCAATGGGCAGAGGACTACTTTGAACACACATTGGAGACGTCAAAAAAAGATGAAGAGAAATTAAAATCCCTTGACGATACAATCACAGAAAATCCGAACATTGCATACTCTAAATTCATGAAGTTCATGCATCAGGAAGGTGATATCACCAGTGATGTCACAGAGCACAATTCAGCGAGCGCTTTGAGCTCGAAATGGTCACAGGAATTTGCTGAACAGAAGGAAGAGGCTGAAAAGTCCCTGGGAAATCTAGACGGGGTTCTTAATAAAGTTGAGGAGGAATTGGCAGTCGCTGGGAGTTGGACAAACGAATTTCTCAAAAGTCCTGGCAATGTAGGTCGGTAAAATACTCTTTGATGTGAGAAAATAATCTCCAGGGTGATGAAGAATTGGGCGGAAGAGAAGCTTCCTCACTCTTTCATACCTTAAAATATTGAAGATTATTTTTCCCACCCAAATTTCAGCCAATAGAATTGCACCATTTGTTGATATTTTGTATAGCCTACCTCGAATATCAGCGATAATTTTTTGAATATTTTGGTAAACAAACGACACTTAACCAAATAAACCTCTTTTCATGTCATGGCACAATTCTCTTGGCCGAAATTTGGATAGGAAAAATAATCCCCTGAATACCACTCGAGCTTCAAAATTATAGAATATTTCCCTCTAGGTACCCTGCATACAAATGAAGTCGTCAAGTTTTTCAGGAAAAATCACTCGTGCTTCGCACTCGTGATTTTTTAGCCTGAAAAACTTGACTCCTTCATTTGTTTGCAACGAATCTATCGGGAAATATTCGATAATTTTGAACCACTTGTGGTATTATATGTGAATATTTAAATCATTGATGGGGTGAATTCTCGTCATGAAATGCAAAATTTTTCTTCACAATTCGTGAACATGTTCAAGTTTTTGCGTTTATTTTGCCGGTTGACCTTAACAACTTTGCTAAATTCATTTTTCAATGCTAAATCTAGAATTATCATCATTATTTAAAGAGCCAAATGATATAAATGGTGCACAAATACTGAAGAAAGAATAAACTAAAGTATTTTTGGAATGGAAAATTTTCTATTTTCAATTCAACGACATACAGTTTCCGAAATAAGTAAAGAATGTGTCAAAAAAATTCTTCAATTCATGATTAGCGAGTGCCCTTATACGTCAGGCCATCGACTAACAGATATTCTATTCCATCTCAATTAGGTACTGACACGTACGAGTCCTCCTTCTGGTCGAAATTCGAGGGAGAATGGGATAAAGCAGCAAAAAGCCACATAACTGACCCACACCCTTGGCTGTCAGACTACGAGAGTTACTACGATCCATTCAAAGATTATAAATTCAAAGAGGACAACCCAATGAAGGACGTTCCTGATGCTCTGGAGCAGGGAAAAAGTCGATTGGAGGCTGGGGATTTACCCAGTGCTGTTTTGTGTTTTGAGGCAGCTGTTCAGCAGAATGAGGAGAATCCTGAAGCCTGGTTCCTCCTCGGGAAAACACAAGCTGAGAATGAGCAGGATCCACTGGCCATTGCAGCTCTGAAGAAGTCTCTGACATTGGATACTTCGAATGCAAGTGCACTGATGACTCTGGCAGTGTCTTACACTAATGAATCTTATCAGAATCAGGCATGCTTGACTCTGAAAGAGTGGCTCTTGAAGAATGAGAAGTATCGCCACCTCCTGGTGCGGAGAAATAGCACCGAGAACGCACCCAAGTCGTCGGTTTCAACCATTTTATTTGACGACGTTCACAACGAGGTGAAGGATTTATTTATCCAAGCTGCCAGGATGAATCCAACTGAAGGGATTGATGCTGATGTCCAGAGTGGTCTAGGGGTCCTCTTTAATTTATCGAGTGAGTACGATAAAGCTACTGATTGTTTCAGGGCAGCCCTGCAGGTACGTCCTGACGATTCAAGACTCTGGAATAGATTGGGTGCCACACTTGCCAATGGGCAGAGGTCCGAGGAAGCTGTCGATGCTTATTCTCGGGCTCTGGAGCTGTCCCCTGGATTCATCAGAGCTAGATACAACCTGGGGATCTCCTGCATAAACTTAGGGGCTTATAAGGAAGCTGCTGAACATCTCCTCACAGCTCTCAACCAACAGGCTGCTGGCAGAGGTGTTCAAGGGGAAAATAACGCTCCTCATGCTATGTCTGAAACTATTTGGTCGACTTTGAGGCTCGTTGTGTCACTCATGCACAAGTATCATCTCACTGAAGCTGTGGAGAAATGGTGAGAACTTCCTTTTATTGTTCTTTGCGATCCTTTGTTTTTGTTGATAAGTGGAGAAACCGGTGTAAGGAACATGTCCATGTATTTTAGATATTTTTCTTCAAGGGAATAATCTTCAATTTTTGTAGTGGAAAATTATATATTTTTGCTGCGCCCAAATTGGCCTTAAATTCCCGAATTTGTTGAGATGATTTTGCTAATTAAACCTGCAGGTTCGAATTTAAATCTGAGTGGTGAACCATTAAAACTATTTTGTAACCATAAAAATGGGTAAATGGATGATATAAATATTTACAAATATTTTTTTCCTCTAAATAATAGTTGTTCTTTCTGAATGGAAAATTATTATTTTCATCAGTATTCATCAGTATAAGTATGTACTCGTGGAACCACTCCCCGATTGTTGCTTAATTTTTTCAGTAATAATTTTTAAATGAACAGAGAGTTCCTTGCTTAATTGAACAAGATTTTTATTCCTTAGATACTCAGCAAAAAAATCTTGAATTAATTGACCGCTCAATTTTAATATTTGATTGATACTTTCTTATAATTTCAGGAATCTGGCAAAATTGAACGAGGAATTCGAGATATCCTGAAGTTAACAATAACATTAATGGTATGAATAACCTTATTAAAATGGATTGTTTAACTCTATTGTTATGGAGGACGATAATAAAGGAAAATTATTTGTAAAACCTTGATTCTGTATTCGTCTGTAGATAGCCAGCAGGGGCATGCTTTTCGCAGAATGAAGTAAGTCTATCGTTGGACTAGGTTTGTCCGCTATTTAGTGAGCTTAAAATGTTTCGTGGGTTTCTTAATTATTTGCAAATAAATAATTAAAAATCCAATGCCATGCCATGAGTTTGGCCTTCTTGATAATTTTTTATATAGTCGACATTGAAAGCTAAGTACCGACGTCGGCGTGCCAAAGCCGGAAGCTTCATATGCTCACAGGGTAAGTAGTCACCTCTGTGTGACATTCCTTCCATCAGAGATCATATCTTTGTTCCAAAAGCCGAAGAAAAACACAAATCGCCTCACGAATTCAATGTCATAGTCTCCGTGGTAATGCCTTACCGACAGGTACGTTCACCATCGTAGGTCATGTGCCACCGCTACGAATGAAGTCGCTCCACAAGTGTCAACAATTCCTATAATCTCTGTCAATAATTAAAACAAATCAATTACTCAACAACCAACGACTCTCTATCGACATGGAGTGAAAGTATGGAAAACTCTCAAATTTACTAATCCATCGACGAAACTCATGTTAGATTTTTAATCTAAAATTAATGAGAAATTAACAAAACATTTTAAGCTCACTACAAACGGGTCCAAACTTATCACAAACGATAGAATTATTTGATTTTGGAAAAAGCAATCACCTGTCGTCTATCTCCATACGTATTGGCTTTTTATATCACTGTTTCCCCCTTCCTCATACGTCCCGGTGCCCATGAGAATAATCCAAATGCCGCAGAAAAAAAAAGGACGACAGTAAAAAAAAGTCTTCCAACGCCCATTGGAAACAGCCCTGTGGGCATTCGGCAGCAGCCATATTGGCTTGGCTATGACTGTCGTGTCAGAGTGATAGTTGACCGTGAACGTAAAAAAGTGTGGTAGTTTATTTATTTTTATTTTGTTCGTTGTTAATAAACAAACGGCCCTGCATGTGCGATTATTGAATAAACTCAGTATTTCATTAAAATGGAAGAGACTAAGATAATATATCACATTGACGACGAGGAAACGCCTTATTTAGTTAAGCTCACAATATCACCGGAGCGTGTGACACTCGCTGACTTTAAAAATGTATTGAATCGTCCGAATTACAAGTTCTTCTTCAAGTCTATGGACGATGACTTTGGGTGAGTCAATGATTATTAAATTTACGTTGGTTAATTATTCTGAAAGAAATTCATCAATCTGTCGAGCATAATTTCATTCGTCATTGAGAAGATATTGAATGCTTTGCTGCATGGTACAGGCTGACATGGAACAAATGACAATTCATGGTGGTGCTCCTTGTCCTGTCGATTTTCTTATTACACCCTCCCCCGCTCCCCCTATGAACCACCCTCCCCTTCCACCAAACTAGTTCATCCTCTTGAAAACCCTCAGCATCCACCAATTGATCTCATACACATGCCTCACAGACCAGACCAGAACAGCACAGATTAATGTTTTTTTTCTGCGTAACATAAAAAGGCAGATGAGTACACAGGTCATTCACCCCCCTCCCCCTCTGTCACTTGTGTTTATTGTATTTAATCGTAAATCCTTCCACCCCCTGCCAACCTCTCATCCAGTAGCAATCACCCCGTTTCATCATATTCCAGTAATTAATCAGTACGAGAGTGTGATAATATATCATTAATCGAGTGAATTTATTTTAATAAAAATACGAAAAAAAAACAGTGTTGTCAAGGAAGAGATAATCGACGACGATGCACACCTACCGTGCTTCAATGGACGTGTTGTCTCTTGGGTATGTCTATTTACATTATTATCATGATTATTATGTCATTGAGAGTCCTTTGAAAATGATGTTACAAACAATTCCTTTCATACTCAATATCAAAAGACCCACAAAAGCCATTTTTTTTTTACTTTCACCTTGTTTTTAATTACTTTAATTACTTGCATTATTTTTCTTTTTTAATTATGCCAACGACCCATACAATTAAAGGGTGAACGAGTAAACAAAGGGGTGGAGTATGAATGAGAGGGCAATGTGTTTGTCTTTTTTTTTTTAAAAGAAAAATTATAATCGACTTTTTCCCGAAAATGGAAGGAGGAAAAAAAACATTTTCTCCACCAGAAACTTCCGGCTGTAGTCGTGCCAGCAGAAGAAAATGTAAAAAGGATACAACACTTTCTTCGTTCTTTTTTTTTTTAACTCACACCCTTCTACTTCATAAACACACACATAAATACCCCGAGTGAAGATGGATGAATTTGTGGGTTTACTCTGTGTATGGGTTTAAACGTGGGAGGAGTGGGTGTTATATTCGAGTATACGTGTGTCTCTATCTCCCCCTCCCTACAGTTCCTGACTCCCACACCTATAACTCAACCAGTCATAGGTCCCCCCCATCAGACGAATTCACCAATCTGATGAATGGGGCTAGAAAAAAACTCTCGATCACTCAACGCAGATCAGTTTTTTTTTTTTCGTTCAATCAATATTCAATTTCAGTTTGGGAAATATTGGGATGAATTTTCTTTTTAAATCATTGATTTTTGAATGCATTGAAGGTGGAAGTGACAGATCGGTTTGCAGTCGCTCTGAAATAATAATCAGATTTTGTTTTAATTGATGAAACCAGTGAACTGCAAACAAATCCCTTCTTTTGCACTTTTCAAGGGCTTTCAGAGGGATTTTAATTGTTGGGTTGGAAGCGATGTCGTCAAAGCGAGTGAATATGAAGTATTCTATGTTTTTTCATGAAACAGAATTTTTTTTTAATGCAGTTTTTAACGAAATCCAACGAGTTTGTTAGATTTGCCCGGTTTTTGTGGGTCTTTTTCGGGAAATTCTTTGTACATGGAAGGGTTCGTGTGGATTTAATGATAAAGTTCAAAGGACTTTGAGGGTGGAATGCATTGTCCAGTATTCGAACGAATTAAATTTGTCAAATGATTATTGAAGCATTGTTGGAATTAGAGGATGTGATGTGAAAAAAAACCTGGAACTCTGGGACTGGGTTTTTAAAGAGGTCGATTTTGCCACAACAATTAACAGTTAATTAAGAGTTTCTTTATTAACATCGTAGACAGGGAAGATACGATCATTCCTAATTAACTGAAAGGATTCTCATAGCAATCCAAAGTTCGTTAATATTTAATTAATTATATATTTGCCTTTAACGTTCACCTTTTTCTGTCAAATGTGAAGAGATTGAAGATTAAGGGGAGCAATTCCAGTCTTGATGAACTCCTGATGAAATGCGATCTTTCCATTTTATTGTTAAGAAAAAGGGATCAAAGGTTGTTTATCATATTATTAGTCGCAATCTAACGCTTTAAATTTTTAGAAAAAAATCAGCAATTATTGGAATTGTTTTTTATCGTCTTGGATCGTCGTCTAAAATAATTGTTGTTTGAGAATGTTCTTAAATTCTCTCTTAAATTTTCCCAAGAGAAAATATTCGTCTCCGTTGAATTAATCATTTGTCAACAATGAAACGGATCGGTTAGTTCGAACACTGGACAATTCATTCTATCTGATAGAAGGGATTGTTGACAATTCATTAATAATTCTCTTTGGGATTTAGCTGGTATCGGCCGAGGGTAGCAATGTTTCGGACGGTGCATCCCAATGTACGGACTCAGTGGCCCACAGCGAGGCCAAACACGACAGGGTTGATCATGTACCACCGGGTATCACGATTCGTGGCCCACCAGCACTATCGCACGACGATACACTGACTGAAACTGAAAGTATTATAAGCAGCAGGCAGGGTCACCATTTGCACAAAAATTCGAAGCATCATTCGGATAAATATGAAAAATATAATAAATACAATGGTACGAAATTTCTATATTTTTCTTCGGGATATCCAAGTACTTTGTGAAATTTATCACTCGGAATTTTGCCATAATTTTAATCGCTGGTTTTATGAGAGATTTTTTTTTGTTATTCCGGTTGTAAGACAGCGTTTCATGGACACTTCGTGTCCGTGACCACTGCGTTCCTGCATATGGCTGTCATGATAAAAAATAATGTTTGGTACGTGAATGACAGAAGATTTCTGCTTCAGGATTGCATTCGAGAATATTCGCGAAGGGGCTCTTTCATCTGATAATTAATTTTGTCTAATCATTTTTGAAATACTTCATTTCCCATTCGATTCTCTAGTCGGATGACCACAGATATCCAAATTCATAATCTGGTTTTGAGATTTGTAACTGAATACCAGAATTTTAATTTCACTTCAGGTTACGAATTTTTTTCAGTGATGAGATACTTAAACTTTGAGAATTTTAATTTGATTCTTCCTTTCGCGCAGTTCGCAAAACTTACAGAGTTTAGAGAATAGAAATGTTATCCCATAAAATTATGTCTTTTCGATAATTCTACAACGAAATGTGGGGATAGTAAATTTTGTTAAACTGTCACATAATTTTTACTCAAAACCCTGGAACTTACTCCGAGTCGATTCCGTCGGATTCGCAGTTTTTGCCAGGAATTAATTGTATTCTTTAATAAATTGGGCTCACGAATAAAAGTTTAAACAATCGCTATTTTGTATTCATCACGTGTTCTGAATTGTGAATGAGAGAATAATATTTTCATAATCAATTACCATAACGTGATTCAATAGAGAAATATCACGTCTGGAAACACATACGTGAGAGAAAAAAGTACTTGGATATCATCAATAACGACACAATCCTCAAATGACAAGAAAGAATCATAAAAATGTTGTATTCATGTATGTCGGAGGTACAAGTTATATCTATTGCCCCCAGGACTGCGTATTAACGGCCACTCGAAGCACCGTTCCGGTCACGGATACGAGACTGCCTCAATCCTATCCTCTGACTTGGAAACAACGACTTTTTTGGAGTCTGATGACGATGCCAGCAGTCGTATAACATCAACAACTGGCCGACACACAAACATGAGTAGTACGATCGAACGTGCCACCCTAGGTGCATTACACTCATATCACAAACCGAATCCACTCCCCACATCTTGAGACTAAACTCCTGAATTCCCCAGTGAATTCATTGCATCGAGAAATCAAACATCTCATTTTCATCACTTGTGCTTAATCTCGAAAATGAGTGGATTTACAAAAAAATATTTTTCAAAGTATTTTTTTATTTAAAAAATCCTTCAACAACATACGTTTCAATTTTCTTTCCAAACCACTCGATATTGAGATGAATCACGATTTATCACCAATGAAAAATAACAATATTAATCACGTTTTTTCACTGTTAATTTACTGAATGAATTTTGACGATTTCAATTGTATCGATGACAGATCGTCGCAGACCTCAGAGACGACGACGGCACAGATTACCTCCGATGTCACGCACGTCGTCATTCAGCAGTATCACAGACAGTACAATGTCACTAAACATAATAACAGTGTCATTGAACATGGATACTGTCAATTTCCTCGGGATTAGTATTGTGGGACAGAGCAATAGCGGTGGGGATGGTGGTATATACGTTGGTTCCATTATGAAGGGGTAAGCAAACAAGCAAGAGAATCGGAGAAAATCGATAAAAATTCCCTCTCCAATCGACAATGTCCAATTTATTCTCTCCTTTTTTTTATTTCTAGGGGTGCGGTGGCTCTCGATGGAAGGATAGAGCCCGGCGACATGATTCTCCAGGTGAATGACATTAATTTTGAGAATATGTCGAATGACGAGGCAGTCAGGGTATTACGCGAAGTAGTTCAGAAACCAGGGTAGGTTGAACTTGTTCATCTACGAGTTTGACATAAGCCATTATCGAATTATCGAGGGTTAATGGGTTGATTTTATTGCAGGCCTATTAAGTTAGTAGTAGCCAAGTGTTGGGATCCAAATCCAAAGGGTTATTTCACCATTCCACGTACAGAACCAGTACGTCCAATCGATCCGGGTGCATGGGTGGCTCATACTGCTGCTATACGTGGGGAGGGCTTTCCACCACGTCCACCCAGTGCCACAACTCTCACATCCACATCCAGCAGTCTTGCCAGCACACTTCCGGACACTGAACGTAAGGATTTTTCGTTGGGTAAATTGAGTTTTTATTTATTAATGAATAATGGAGAAAATTCAGTTGTTGAGGAATATCAGAATTCGAGGGGTATATTTTTAACAAGGTCCATTTAGTTTTTGATGAAGTGGAGAAAAAGGAAGAAGTGAATTAGTTCACTCTTCTTATTAGATTAGAAATTTGCATTTTCTCTTTTATTTCGATACCTGAGAGAAATATAACAAATTAAGCGGGAGATCCTCGGGTTTTTACAACCAAAAGTTTCTTGAGATAAATTACATAAAAATTAAAATATATAGATTATTATACAAATTGTTATCCTACTTCTTTTTATTATTTCATGAAAATTTTCCTACTTTTTTCGAATTCAAAGGTATTCATCGAAAACTGTTGAATTTTATTCCGGAAATGAAAAATTAGAATAAGAACTATCGTACTCTACTGATGACATTCATAATTATGATACTGATAGTTATGATAATTTTGTTATCATAATTAGATTTTAAAATATTTCGCAATCTTCATGGGTAAATAACGAAAAGTATTAAAGTGAAAGACGGTCATGAAGAGAAATAAAAAATCGCCTGGATTGTAACATGTGATCAGTACATGTGTTATTCCTTTCGTTTTCTATTACCTATTCTTTCGAGACACGATTACAATTTATGGGTTGACGTTTCATTGGTATTTTCAATCTTAAGGGACACGAGGGCTTTCTCGAAAAAACTTTTCTGCAACTCTTTTTCCGCTCTAAAAAAACGTATCCCTCAGTATATTTATATTTTGCTTAGATTTGGAGTTATCCATTAAGAACTTTTCCACCTCATGAGAAAAATGGGACAATGAGAATCCGTCCGCTTTACTCGTGAGGTTTATGCGGCTTATGGCTTGAGGATGTCTAATGTACCTCTTCTTTAAGTCTATGAACACCTTCGTGATTATTAATTACTCTACATAAATAAAAAAATTATTAGAAATCTTTTATCTACCCCACTCTGAATAGATAAGAAAACTGCGAGGTTAGCGTGTTAGATAATTTAGTGCGGCAGTCGGGAAGTGAACTCGGGTCTACCTCACGACAATTTAACACGTTAATTATGCAGTCATGACAGTTGATCGTTTTCTACAATTTTACTCGCTAAAAAATATAATTCAACATGCCAACGAAAAATCACTCTGGAAAAACAGTCAAAATCGTTCAGAAGTTTATCCAAATTTACAATAATAAATTATAATTTATTCCAGCTTGAAACAAGGAATAATTCCACTATTTTCATAATTAAATACTTCATAATTAAAATAAATCACGATTACTTACTCAATTTCGAATTCATCGATTGAAATTACTAATTAACCTGCTGATAAAATCTCTCAGTTGTGCCTGACGTCGTAGCACTCATAATGCGTTGATAATTATCATAATACTCCAGGAACTGATGATTACATAAATCCTCGGTAAAATGGTAATAATTCTGGGTCTCCATTGTTCGCAGGCCCCTTGGAAGAATTACGCCTGAGTATCAATACAGACATGCCGACGATAGTCCGAGCAATGGCCCGACCTGACTCTGGTTTGGAGATTAGAGATCGCATGTGGCTGAAAATAACAATTCCAAATGCATTTATCGGTGCAGACGTTGTAGACTGGTTGAATACTCACGTTGAAGGTTTTATTGATCGTCGTGATGCACGAAAGTATGCATCGTTGATGCTAAAAGCCGGCTTCATCAGGCACACCGTTAATAAGATAACATTTTCCGAACAATGCTATTACATTTTCGGTGATTTGTGCTCGACAATGGCAAATATGAAATTGGATAGTGATACTGTTGCACCCTTACCACCACCAGGATGGGATGTAATGTATTCAGGACCCTATGCCCCACACTCAGCCGCTGGCTACAGCCCAATGCCATTCAATTTCACTAATGAACCAACTGTCTATGGATATCACCGTGAAGAAAGTGTTCACAGTGAGTCAGGTAATTTTTTTTTAACGCGGAGGATTCCTTTTTTTTTCACTCTCGATTCAACAATTCCATCGGAACATGTGGGAAAAATATAATCGAGGTAATTGGGTAATTAATTCCTCGTGCAACTAATTTATATCGTCTGACGTAAGGATTTAATTCGTTTTTTTTCCCTCGCGTATTTCCGGAAAAACATGTTCAATCTCAATGTTACGTCAGGGGGTTTTCACGGAAACGTAAATAACGAGGACAATGATTAATCGATTATTTTGTCTCTTTGATTGTTCAGTTAATGAAAATGTGTCATTGAAAGTTACCTTTTTGGTAATTAATTAATTTTTATAAAATAACTTTGAGCGTTTCTTGAATTGAGAGAGATTTAAAAGGAGCCTTGGCACGTTTGAGTTAATAGTTTGAACTTTTGAATTAATTTTTCTCTTGTCATATCCGATTTCCAAGGTGGAAGTAGCGCTGGTAGCGAACACATCTGCAAAGAGCCAATTCACGATTTAAAATCGTGCTCATCAGCATCGGAAACCGATTTACATATGCCACCAAATGTGCCCAGTAAGAATTCCGGGAATGGCAATGGATCAAATGGAAAAAGATCAAATGGCAGTCGTAGCCGATCAAGTGGTTCTGAGCAGTCTGTACAAACGGGAACTGGCTCTACTAATCAGCAGAATCAGCAAGATATATCCGGTAGTAGACAGTCATTTAGAATTGCGATGGGAAATCCATGTGAATTTTTTGTCGATGTTATGTAGATGTTTTTTTTCCATGTTTTTCCTTTTGTAAATACTTTATTTTTTATTATGAAGAATAGGAATGTCGATGTTTTTGGATTCTTGGTAGCATGAAGTATGTAGAGATGGTTTCAAATTCAGTAGAGATTATTTTGACTATTGTTCACTGGGGCGGGGATGAAGATGAGTCGAAAAGTTTTTTTCGCTCGAATTTCACCTGAGTTTACGTGCAATTAATGTAGAAATAAGAATTGAGTCATCTTCATTCTCTAGTCAACTTCAGAGGTCTTTTTCTCAAAGAAACAAATTGTAAATATTTATGTTTTCAACGATTGTTGAGGGACTTTTTCATTCTCTATGGCGTATGGTTGATGCTTGAACTTATTTCCAACAACTGTTTAATTTTTTTTTGGTCTAGAGAGCTGGATCCACTGAGCCCAAGGCGATTATGGTATAGTGCACGTTAATGGGATGCATGCTTTGAAAATCTTTTTTCTCGTGTACACTGTTAGAAAATAATTGAAATTTTATGGATAGTTGACTAGCAGTTCTCTGGAGGGTGACATTGAGTTCAATTGAGGGACAAAAAATTTATGGAATTTCAGATTTCACCGAGAATTCATAAAAATTATAGTTTTTTGTGAGAAGTTGGATATTTATTGCGCACTTGTGGTGAATTTTTATTCAATTAAACTTTGAAAAATATAGTCAACAAAATTGGTTTTATTTTATTGGCTCCCACGGTCTAATTACACGGAAATTTACTATTCGTTTTTATTCTTTTATTGAATCGCGAGGTTGAAGTTTCCTGGACATTTTAGTTAAACTCCAACGGAATGAAAAAAATCAAAGTCTCGATAAATCGCGAATTAATTATCTAAACTTTCCTCAAATGAATTAAAATTTATAGTTTCGAGTGAGAATATTCAATGACAAAATACTTTGAAATTTCACTGCAACTAAAACGTGATAAAAATTTGTAAAAAAATCTACCAAAAATTTCATTCAAACATTTTCAGCAGTGTATTAATGACTTAGTAGTAAGAATATATGAAATAAGTTCATAATTCATAGCACAATCATAAAATTCTCAGTTTTTTAATAGAATATGGGCATGACTACTGTCACACGACTAAATGGTTACGGATTATTTCACAGCATGAAAAATCAGATAGTTTCTCCTTTTATAAAAAAAAAATTCCATATTTACAAGATGTCGCCAATTAATGTAATCCATTGCTTGCATTTTAGGATTGTCTACGACAATGGGGCAGCTATTTCTTTAAAAAAACAAAAGTCTATAAAGCCAACGGGAGATTATTTCAAGTGAAAACGAATTTTATCATCTGCCTCCTGTTCCAAAAATACAGAAATGAAAATAATAAAACGATTCATTATTATTTCCACTTGGCTACTACATATTTGAGCAGTCATAACGAGCTAATAGGTATAAGCATGTAATGCTTTACTGATAGAATCGTTAACGGGGTACGTAAGGTTAATTATTGTAGAGAATTATAATTATATAATACTCGTATATAGAGTCGTCATTAGGAACGTGCCAAACGTGGTGTTTTATTATTCAAACTGCTGTATACAGAATGGCATACTTTTTAATGGAACACAAGAGGAATGAACGAGAATCATGTAAATATAAACGTAACGAAAAAAAATCAACAAACAGAAAAACAAAAAAATAACGCTCAAAATTAAAATGAAAAAGAATGATAACAAAAAAAAAGTGCCATCAAAGAATTTTCGTATTCGACGCGAATAACACTGATTTTTTCTATGTCGCCTGGAAACAATTTTTATCGAATATTTATACAAAAAGCATTGACAAAAATAAACAAAAAAAAAAGGTAAATTTGCGGGAGAAGCATTCAATGTTTCAGGATGTACTGACTGCGTCATTGTTATTCCGTTGTTTTTTTTAAATTACTATCAGTTGTCTGATACTTAATATTAAGTCGCTTCACGAGACGTTTTAATTGTTATATTAACAAAACGAACGAAAACTAATTTGTAGTTGTTTACATCGTGCGGTTAGTTTTGGTGAAAGACTAAGACATTCATTATGTGAGATTGAGAAAATTCGATACAAGGTATAAACTGTAATCTTAGGTTTTAAGTGTATTTCATGGTACACAGAGATTTTGCTATTATTGTAAGATATCGACGAAGTTATTATTTCAATGTACAAAAATTGTTTTTTTTTTTTACAAATTTTCATTTAGTAAAATGCATCGATGGTGTTAAGTAAACGGAAGATTAAGCGGAAAACGATGAATGCCCTGTAATGTCGTACAATACAATTTTTAGAAATTATTACTTGAGAAAAAAAAATTGTGTTGCCTTGCATTCTCCCTCGTTTCAAAGCATCATCAGCGGCAGGGAAAATGTTCATATCCTTCGCCGTTGCCTTGGATATTCAAGCGCGGTAAGTAAATTTCTGGTGTAAATGGTATGCCAGAGTGACGGAATTACACAATTCTCTATGATAATCTTTAGTTATCGGTGAACTGTCCCAAGGCATTGGAATTTTTATTCTCTTAACTGACTTATTCCACTGAGTTCACACTCCAACTATATGGCTAAGGTACACATTTATCTTGATCCATTTTTGTTGACAGCGTTGTGACAGAATGTCATTCAAATTGTCGGAATCACGGAGTCGATCATCGGCTCCAATTAAATATCACACGATTGAAGAATATCAGGTGAATGTGCGTCACTGCAATAAAATTGAATGTTTTGGTTTGAAGGATTTTAATCTGAGTGTTTCGGCGTCTTTTCACTTTATTAAATCAAATAGTGATGTGTAGTTTGTTTCAATACAAGTGCGGCAAAGTAACTGTTCGAAGACTTCGATGAAAATATCCTTCGTGACGAGGCCTAGAAAAGATTTTCTGACCGGTGACGGTTGCGTTGCTCGATTTTAGTCTGCAACCCTCACACTCGTCAGAAAATTTTTTCGGCCTTGTGACGAAAATAACTATTTCAGCCTTATGATGAAATCCACCATTTTGACGAAGGCGATCGTATTATTGCGTCAAGCTTGCGCTATAACAACATGCATAAGGTAACAGACTTATCTCTATCCATTTTTAACAGTTCTGTGACAGCATTGGGGGTCAGAATTTAAAAATCTAGGAATCGATTAGTCTGTCATTGATTATCAATCGTCCGAAGATAAATGGAAGATGGGGCGCAGATAAAAATTTTTAACAATTGTCCCATATCTAGATGATGTCTTAATCTTCTTTTTCTTGTCACGACATAAATCAGTAGTCAAGTGGTACATCGAGATAAGCCGCTTCGACTACTCCCCAGTTGTTGATGAATATCTCGGAATCTAAGGGAGATAGTCAAATTGTTACCTGAACCTTTTTTGTAAAGCGCATTGAGAACTACAACAAAGGTCATGATGAAAAATTCGCTATGTTCGGAAGATTTGGAGATATTGGTGAAGAAGCAACTGAGACATAAAACACTCTCCACGTGCGCAAAGCCCCACTTTCCGGGCATTGTGCCCAAAAATAATGTTCAATAGTCACGGGAAAAATATTTTTAGACTTTTAGAATTGTTATTCATCTTCGGCTCGTACCGTAAACTTCTCACGACCCCAAAACCACTTTCCCGCAATTGTATTAAATGTACCATTTTCCGCACTTAATGCGTAAAATTTAAGGTCGTGCGTAAAATTTAAAGTCGTGCGTAAAATAAATTTTGAAAGTTCATTTTACGCACGACTTCGCAACTATTCGGACACCTAAAAAAACCTGAAAATGTTGTATTCATTTTTTTTTTGACGAAAAATTGTTGAAAACGTAAAATAATTTTTCACATTTCTTGAAAATGGAGTTTATCGGGGGTCGATTTACTATATTTTATGGCATGAAATGCAATAAGTTATTTATGACTTATCGTACAACTATTCGACACTATGATAAATTTGAAGCTCCATTTTTTCATGGCATGTCATAATAGTAAATTCGAATACGTCAGGAAAAGTGAGGAAAAGGGAGGAAAAAAATTTTCAGTTCGTGCGAGGTTTATAGCTCGAGCCAGAGGTGACATAATCCCATCAGATAAACCTTTTCGTGTGGAAAGAAATCCCATGAGGGAAAAATGATTTTACACACAGTGTGAGGAAGAAGTAGTTTTCAATTTACGGAAAATGTGCGTTATTCATCAATTTTTTAGTGACTCCATCACGGAACGTAGACCTTCCACAAGATATTTTATGACGTCTTCGTGAAAGACTGTCACTCAGGTTTTCAAAATCCACGAATCGATTATCGTTTCTCGCTGATTAGTAATCGTTGGAAAAACTCCGAGGCGAACCTACATCAGAAGATAAACAGAGTTGAACGTTTGACTTGGAATTTTCATTTATCAGGGCATCTAATCAACTGCGATATATTTAATTAAAATGAGCCAATCAGATAGAAATAATTTTTTCTTTCAGACTGAGACAATTCCATGACTTATTTCACTATCTCTACTATTTAACTATTTCATTATATTTATTATATAACAAAATATTAGTGTATTTATTACATTTATTTATTTAGTTCGTCACATATTTTCAGTACATTTTACTGAAAGATGTGTCATAAAAGGAATTTATAGGAATAGTATAGGATAATTGTAACACAGGAATCGATCTTCGTCAGCCAGTGATTATTGATCACATCAACAATAGACAGTGAACGTTCATCGAGTTCTAAACATCACTATATACTTGATTTATAATTTTCCTTCACCGAGATACTCAATCAACTGTGTCAGAAGGAAAATTGTCCCATCGAACTTGAACTTCAGTCCAATAAATGAAGACTTATCATTACTGTACATTTATCTGCAGACATTCTTTTATAACATCTTCGTGGAAGCATGATGTGTAGAATTGTAGAAGTATGTGAGTTGCAGAAATGATTAATAATCATTTGTGAAAAATGGGGTAAACGTGCATGAGTGATAAACAGAGTTGAACATTTAATTTAACATTTTTCTTCGGTATCAGGCACTTAATGAACTATCTCATATCTTCACTTGTATTCAAACAGTCGTGTAGAAATGATGTTTACGTTACTATGGAATAAACAAGGTGTGAGTCTTATCTACATTGTTTTATCACGTGACTGTGAATCATGGAATCTGGGAAAAAAGATTGAGGAAAATTTTTTCACTGGTTTTTAGATTATTTTTGAAGGATGGAATAGTTGTGTCAGAGTTTTTTAAATTATCTATCGGATAAAATAATCATTAATTTGTTTTTACTCATGAAATCAATTTTTAGAAAAATTTTTTGTCGATAAATCTGTGACGATTTCGAAC
The DNA here is from genome assembly GCF_034640455.1 of Diachasmimorpha longicaudata. NCBI lineage: Eukaryota > Metazoa > Arthropoda > Insecta > Hymenoptera > Braconidae > Diachasmimorpha > Diachasmimorpha longicaudata. The sequence continues at coordinate 2,692,222 of NC_087235.1, read as the reverse complement.
AAATGATGTGACACCACTTTTCTCATACGTTTTCCATTATTTATTTATGAGACAAAAATGTTAAAAAATATCACTATTTTGCTAATTTCAATATAAACGATAATTTGTGAAAAATCACGAGATCATCCACTCAAATATGTCAATTCCATAATTTAATTGTATTGGCACCAGTTGATGAACAAAATTGAACATTAGATTCGGAATATCACCATCAAGACACCTAATCAACAGTCTTATCTCTCCAGTTGTAATCAAACAATCACATGGACCTCATTTTCTTAAGACACCGACTAATTCTCAAGAGTGACGTTGCAACAAATGATCATTTGGGCCTGAGATGACTAAAAAAAATCGTGAAAAAATATGGCGACTTTGAATAACATGAAAAATAATTCTCCCACGAAAAAGTGGCTCTCCCGACTTCCGATGAATGGGGGACTGAGGGAGATGATAAAAAAGTGCGATTCACTGCAAAAAACGATATCGTCTACCAGCTGCACGAATGTAGGAGGAACAAAGACAAGCAATAAAGACGGAAAATCAAGAGGGAGATGTTGGTGTGTGGGTGGGTTAACGTTGGCGTTTGTCAAGACATTTGGGTAATAATTCCTGAATTGTATTGGAACACTGGCATATCTTTCTTATCTCGTGTAGACGAAAAAGATTATCCGACAACTGCGTCATCCATGTTCGATTGAATAAATTGATTGCCCTCAACAGTCTAATAAAAAGCCCAAGTACATGGCACATGAAGCAGACACGAGATACAGGATTATGCGAATGCCCATATAAGTTCACCAGAGAAATACTGGCCAGCCCTAACGATTCATTTCAAAATACTTATTTTTAGGTTAATAGAAAGAATAGAATAGCATTCCCCCACCCTCTGACACTTAAATCACAATATCATTCCCTCATTTGCTTGATTTGTCGGGCTGAGTAATTATACAACACCATTAATCCTCGGAACAATAAAAATTGCGATAAAAATCGTTAGCACTATCGTCTCATCCAGCATTGAACTCGTTCTCACATGTTGATTATAAACAATGCACGAGATAACTCTCATCATATCTACAAAATTATTCCTCGTATTTTACTCTACTCGATTAGATTAATTGTCTGAGAAGTTGCTGACAACAACTCAATTTTCCTGATCCTCACTAAAATCAATCAAATCAATCAAATAAATTCAAAATAATTCATAATCAATATTTTTGATTCATGAGCTCCTTTCAATAAAGAATTTGGCACTTCATGAACATTCGAATATTTAATTAGTAACTGATCTAATAATTAACGTTTATAATTTAATAATTGAATGAATATTAAAGCATTGACATAAAAAATCATTGATACGAGCTATTAAACTTTTCCAAAATTATAATTTATGATTATGTCGATCTCTGCTCGTCGGTTTTCTCCAAAAATATCCAGGTCCGCACCCAACAAAGGTCCGACACCTTTTGACTCGTATTATCAGGTAAATTTCCCTCTCATGCTAATCCGGAAGGGAAATAATGATAAACATTGGAGGTGGAGAGGGGGCTCAGGGCGAGAGTTGACGGCGAGGGGAGGGAGGGAGGGGGGGCTAACGGCGCTTGAATTTGAAGGTGGGCGTTTTAGTTATAAAAGTTTAACTGGAAAAAGTGTTAATACCACAGCTAAAGGTCTCAAATCCATTGGATAATAACGCAAATTGTCACGAGTGCAATCACGCGAACGTAATAACGGTACGCAAATCATTGTTGCCGGTGATCATTGACAATCAGACCCACAATTGTCAAAGGATCGTGCTAACAAAGCTATCCATCCATCCACCCATCCAGTGGGATAATTATTATTATTATTTAAATAGTGGGAATCCCCGATTTGATTTTTCAGCGATGGTGAATCTGCTGATGTCTCATTCGCTGATTAATTTGTTCATTATTGTTGCTATTTTGTGATAAATTTCTCATGTCCATATGGTCGAAGTACTCGCAACTGAAGTTGTGCTACACACTTGACTTTTCATTTTAGTGTTAGTGCCTCATATTATACACTTTTTTTTTCTTTATTTTTTTTTTTCACTTCGTCTGGGTGGGGATGAAAGGAAACTGAGTGTCTCTCTGCGGTTCTACCGTTTGGGTACTGCCAAGAAATGCCTCCGGGACTGTATCTTTAAGTAAGATCTCATCAGTCGTATGCAGGTACTTGAAGGTTAAACAACTGGTGAACAACTAGAGTGAACTCGATTACACCACGAATGTGCCATAAGTGTTGGTGTATTCAAGGTATAAATTATCACATTTCAGTATTTTTTTTTATGATTTTTTAATATTATTTTACGACGATAGAAACATTGAGGTAACGGAAATTTATAGTTTCACATTATTTGCATGGAAATTTGTAAAAAAAAAAGGGTGTACGGTATGTGCTTCACGCGGCGGAAGATCTTCGACCGCGTGAGGATTTAAATTTAAATATAGTACCAAAATAAAATTGCAGTTGAAATTACCGCACGCATCTATTTACACTTGAAAAACTCCAGTTTCTATAATTAAAATTTTGCTATTCAATACCACATGTAAGAATGGACTGCTCATTGTTGAAAAATGGAAAAAAATTGATTTATTTTTCTCTGAGCTCATTAATTACATGTGTCAATTTTATCAGTTGATCACGCTAGTTTTTTCCACTCGTTAAACGAAAAAAAAAAAAAGAAAAGGAAAAAATTCCACTCACTCGTCATTCATCCAGTACTTTGTCTCTGTAAGTTTCCTCTATTTATCTTGTAAATCAGCGCTTTGAGTGGACAATTTTTTTTTTTCCAAATCTGTGTCATTTCCTCTTTTATCTCGCTTGATTGTTACGCACCATGTCGAAAATGAAATTCTGGCTATTTAAAGACGAACGCACGTGGCCGAACGGCGCCCTGTGGCGGCTTCGCATTAGTTTTTATGTTGTGCTACAACCGTTCGATGCAATTAATCATCGTGAAACTTATTTCACCGATCGTCACCCAATCGTGAGGAATTCGATTAGGATTATCTATTTATCTTATCATAATCGATGATTTGATTGTATTGAATGATATAAACACAGCCCTATGCTCTCGGTGATTGCAGTGAGATATAGGACTACGATTGGGTATTTTTATTAGTGTCATAGCCAAAGTCACAGTTATATCCGGTTGTTAAAATTGTACTCCGATCAGCGGCTGAAGGCATCAGCCAATTAAGCGCTCATTGATTACATAAATAGTGGCGGAAATTCAATTTTTTTTTTCTGTCAGTGGAGTTTATTTCGTTTGTTGAGCGTGAGGAGGAGGGACCTTATTAAGTATTAATTGTAATTCGTGGGAAGGGATTATCATACGAAATTATTCATGCTAATAGGGACTTGTTGTGGGCGGTGAACTGTTATCATATAATAAAAGGTGAGCACGTGATGAATTAGGAAATTTTGAGGTCCTTCGGAAGCAGAGATTATTCGAAAAATGGGTCATTAGAATTAAAATGGTCGGTGGTCTGTGGTATTTTTCAATCTCATGTTTCGTTTGATTTTTTAGATGGAGTTGCAAGCGAATCCCACGACAGTTACCGCTGAGAAACACTCGAAACTGCGAGAGACTGCATTCGAGGGTTCGAAAATTAGTGTGTAAGTTTAATTAATTCATTTTGAGATTTTGGAGACTTTTATGGAGACAAAATTGTACGACAATTTATATAAAGTCATCAGGAACAAAGCAATATGATTTTTGATTGGCTGTTCTATCAGGTATTCAGAGAATTCACGTCTGAGAATTTTCTATTTTTTTTTTTAATTTCTAGTGATATTTAAAATTTTAGTGGTTTTTTCATCCGAAATGTAGGTCAATGCCACTCAACGGAGGGTAAACCTGATGTAATTTTTTTTATTGAAAATTGAAGTAAATGTTAATGGAAATTTTTTGATTAAATTTGCGTTCAATCTGGGGTTTAGTGTCATTGATAATAATTAATTGAGGACTTGAACAACATAATGTCTTATGAGAAAATGAATTTGTCGGGGATGCAGAGAAGATTGAAACCAGACTTGAAGTGACAGGATCGAGCCGAATTCGAGGGCTGCCAATCACTCAAGCAATATCGATCCATATTCACAGCGAATTATATTTATTCAATCACATAAGTCGATCGCAAAATATATTTTCTTGTCTGTGACGTTCAACGCATGACAATCGGCGTCCTTTTCATTCATAGATAAACAAAAAGTCCCTTTTCGACACGAGATCAACGTAGAGCACTGGCAAGATAGTACATTATGTCATCACGTGATAAAAATATTATCTGATTCATGTGACTTTACAATCAAATTATTCAGATAATACGTTTATCCTGTGGTGACATTCAATATTTTTGTGTCAATGTGTGGAAAAGTCAGTTTCCGGCGCATTGTCATGAAAATAAAATGAAATTTTTGCCTCACGAATTTTGTGATTAATTTAAAAATCATCGGAGTCACTTAAAAACCGTTTAAAAGTCAAAATCAGGTTCATTTTTGAATAGTTAAAAGTCATTATGTGAAAGTAACATGCGCTGCGTTAATTGATCATTAGCCTTGTCATGAAGGAGGAATTACACTGGGGTGAGATATAAATAAAAATAAAAATTCCGTGATCAATTAAAAAATAATCAGAGCTATTTAAAAATATTTGAAAAATTAAAAGCGAATATTTGAAAATCATTGTGCGGTAGTGATGGAGCTGCGTTGATTGACAATTTGCCTTGTCATGAAGGAGGAATTGCACGACAAAATTTTTGTCCGCTAATCAATTCAGGGTAATCGATCGCTTTTTTTTTGTCTGTAATCTCGTGAAATGTCGTTTTAAAATCACTGAAATTCCTGCAAATTTCTGTTCAATTAGCAATGGTGATAATTATGGAGTTTTTCGATCGAATGATCCCATTCTCGCAATCACCAATCGCAGAACCAGCACGAGATCGCAACCGGATCACATTACTGCAGATCATCCAACGTCGTAAGTAATAGAATGATAAGAAGGAATTAAACAGAATCGATTACACGACTACAGTGGAATAAATAGATAAGCTGATAAATTTTATGAATTCTATTGTGTTGTAAAGATGAATGACACAATGAGTCATGGAAGTACTTCCATCAGATAAACCATTCGATACAAAGAATTGTGGAGGATGTTCTTTATATTTTGTACTGTACTGAAGAATGACGGTTTTTTAGACCTCAATTCATTGACAAAAATTTTTAGAAAAATTCTTAATAATCCCCTTCATTCGTACCGAATCTTATAAAAAATTCCTCTTTCCGCAACTATTTTCTTTGTGAATGAATAACAACAGTAAATTGAAAATTCAATTACTTTGCTGGTGAATTCATTAGACAACTGTGTGAACTTTTATCGAACATTTAAATAAATTTAAATGTTATGGTAAATACCGAATATGGAAATATTAAAATCTTCTGGTAAATATTTGACAAAAAAGCAAAAAAAACGGTGAATTTTATCTGTGGAATTTTCCCGACTCAAATTCTCAAAATTCTTTCATTCTAATTTGTTTGTAAAAAATAGATCAAATGAACAAAAACATAAAGAATAGCAGTCCCAGAAAAAATTCCATAAAACCAATTAAAATGATATAATATAAATCCAAAAATTTATTTCCTACAATTTTAATTGGATTTATATGAAATCTCTACGATTAGAAAAAAATGTGAAGGAAATACTCATAAATTCCCAACCCCAATGGCAAAAAAATGCCCTCGTGGATTTGGATGTCTCTAGCAACAGAATGAGATCATTCACAATATTGAATTTATCTGCGAAAGTTATCACGAGGCCACTGATCCGCTCGTTCCCCTCGATTGCCCAGATATTCCATCAGCGAATGCCTGAAACTAATAAAAATTAATTATCCCGTAAATTAAAATTCACCAAAATAAAATTCAAACAATGAAACTAATGAACGAGTTAATCTTAGGTATTGCGAAACGATGATGCACTTGTTCAAAGGAAATGTTGGTTCAGGAATTTTTGCACTTGGTGATGCGTTTAAAAATGCCGGATTGTTGCTTGCACCACCGCTCACTATATTCCTTGGAATCATCTGTGTACATGCTCAGCACATACTCGTACGTATGAATATATAAAAATAGATAAGAGTAATAATACATTGGCTCGTGTTAAAATGAATCAACTTTTATTGATCTAATCGTGTGCGTCAACATGTATTGATCGGATTTAACGAGTGTCAATTGAGCAGTGGCAGACTAAAACTTTGAATTGATTAAAACATTCGTGTGGGGGTAATGGAGGATACAAAGTTCAGTGGAATACGTGGGAAATTTATCAATATAAATTGCCTCTCATTACAACTGTTCACTGATGAAGGAGCAATCGGTTGATTATCATTAAAGGATATTTTTTTCATTATTTGTTTGCAGGACGTCCTATATGAATATTTGAAAATGGATTATGAAAACATTTGCTGACAAGTTCAACATCAAGTTATGGTAATAGCTTTGTTTTGATGGATTTACGTTAATTGATGAACGATCGGAATGTGAGTTTCCTCAATTGTTGAAATTTATGCGATGACAATGAATTATTGCAAAGTTTTAGTCTTCTTCTGCTCGTGAATAAATCACTTATTATCACTCCGTTGGTTGCACTGTACACGTTCCACCGCATTCTTTGTTATTAGAGGTCATTCATAGGTTACGTCACGAGGTTTTTTGGAACTTGATAATCGTAAACTGTCACCAATGAGGATCCTTCGTATTTTATGTCGAAATTTACCGGTTCCTTTGGTACACAGTGACCAACAGAGTGTTGTATTAATCAACTGGTGCGGTAAGTCCACACTGAGAGAAAAATGTTGTAAAATGGAGGGATTAATTATTAATTAGAGCATTCAGTGGGTTTCAATAGGCCCAACGGGATAAGTATTTAATGATTAGAAATATCTGGTCCTTTTTAATGAATTGTGAGCTTTAATCGTTTATTCTGAGGGCTCCAAACTGATATCTCATGATTTGATCACATGAGGGCTCAAGTTTATCGTATGTTCCATGGGATTCCCTGAATATTTCATTAGATTTAATTAGGTAATTGGTGGTAATTGGATCGCATTCCGTTCATCTAAAAATTTAGTGGTGACGTTAACGGAATCGCATGCAATAAGATTTTTTCAATGGAGTAATTACTATAATTAATTATTATTTTCAAACGAATATATTAACGAATTATTAACCAATATAAATCTTCATTTTATTCAAACGAATAAAATGAAGATTGAAAATGTTGAAATAATAAATATTTTTCTCTCAGTGCAGTTTGTCGCATGCTGCGCTGTGCACAACGTGCTGCAAACTCGACTACCGCACGTGCCATGCACAATCTCATTGATCTTTAAGGCCATTTAATATCGAGTAGTTATTTTTGTAATTAAAATCGGTATTTGAACTTCAAAGAGTAGTATTAACGGACAAATTAAACACAAAGTTTACCTCCAAACGCATTTTTTACGTAACTGTAAGTCTATTTTACGCCTGAGAAATCGTAAATTATTATCTTAGGAGAAGTGGATTTCCCGATTTACTTGTCTGCAATTGATAAAAAAAAAACCTCGTATTTTACGGTTGAAATCACTTTTTTTCCGCTCCAGAGACGTATGGGTAAACATAAACTTTGAAAAAATAATCGGAATTTATGAATACAAAATCGTAAATTATGTTTATGTAATCATAATGAAGGGTGATTTTCAGCGCAATTTTCAATCCAACGTCAAGCGTAAAATAAGCTTCAGGAAGCGTAAAATATACTGCTCAAACGTAATTTACGGTTACGTTTTTCTGTGGGTACACTGAGAAAATATATTATTTCGCCGGACAAATTAATTTCAGATCAAACATAACAGTAAAATTTCGTGTAGAAATTTTCGATATTTATTTTAGTGATATTTTCGGAATTATAATTTTTTTCAGTGTAAAATACTGCACCAGTGATTGGGCATAAATTTAGTAGTAAAGTGGTAAAACGAGATGAGTATTCGAACAATATCTCCGAATCTAAGAGAGATAACGAAATTTTTGTAATGACATTTGTTGTAGTACTCGATTTACTCAACAAAAAAGATAATAATAAAAATTTTGCTATCTCTCTTCCATTTCGAGATATCCATCAAAAACTGATCAATAGTCAAAGTAACTTATTTCATTTCATTTCCCTGCTGAATGTTAATACAAACTTTGCATCATTCGCGAAAAAAAATGCGCCCTTGTCCTGAAAAAACAGTATTATCGGTGATTAGTTAAAAAATGTGATAAAAGGTCAACCATCTCGATATTATTGAGGGCTCGATAATTGCTATTGTTCGATTAAGTTGATTAATTCTCAATATTGACAGTACCATCTCCTTTAATTAATTTTCTGTAAAATTGTAGAATAATTTTACGATAATTATCAATTATAGCTTAATTGCAATGATGAGGTGATCAAGCGTCTCGGTGACTCTGCAAAACAAGAGGCTGTTGGTTATGCTGGTACCGTGGAGATGTGTTTTGAAATTGGCCCACTCCGGTTACGAAAGTATTCAGTATTAATGAGGTGAGAAAAAAATGTTAAAAAAAAAATATGAATACGATGTAAAATGTATTGCACAAGATGATTAACGTTTTTTTTTGTTGATTTTTTTTCTCTTATCACTGAATTCCGGCATTTAATTTTACTTCAGAAAGATGGTAAATCTATTTGTGTGTGTAACGCAGCTCGGATTTTGCTGTGTTTATTTTGTCTTCATATCGACTAATATGCAACAGGTAAAGTTGAAATTATTTTCATTTTGCAAGTGGTATCGCTCAACTTTCACGTGACGTTAATGTGATATTTTGTTTACAGGTATTGGATCAGTACGGGTTTCACGTTAGCGTTGGATGGCACATGGCTATTGCATTAGTGCCTATTCTAATGAGCACCTGGATTAGAAGTTTAAAATTTCTAACACCTTTGTCATCTATCGCTAATTTGTTGGTTGTATTCGGTTACATTGCAACTGTTTATATAATATGCAATGGACTGCCGGCTTTGAGTGAGAGAAATTATGTCGCTAGTTGGAATCAACTACCTCTCTTCTTTGGCACTGTGATTTATTCCTTCGAAGGTATTACTTTGGTAAGAGAATTATCATTTGTATGAATATTGATAATTTTATGGGTTTTTAGGATTACCACGTGCTTTGGCAATCGAAATTTATTAGACGTTTAATGTCCAACGGAAAATATTCAATAGAAAATATTGAGAAAATTTGATTTATCTCTATTTCGATTCCATATTTTTTCATTGTAATTTTTTTTTTTCTTCACAAACAACAATCTTTTTTTAACTTGAAAAAACAATCAAATGACACAGCAAATATTATAATTCGATAAATAGTGCAATAAAATTGAATTATTTGGATATTTTCTGTAGAATATTTTGTGTTAAACTTTTCAATCGAATCGGCAGAAATTTAACAAGAAGATTCAATCAAAATTCAGTAAAATTGTAGAGTGACTTTGCTAGACTTTGCGATTAAAATATCGTTAATATATTCATCTCGGAATATTCCAACTGAATATACGTTTATAATTATAAGGTACTGCCACTGAAGAATGAAATGAAAAAACCAACGCAATTCAATAGTCCCCTTGGAGTATTAAACACCGGAATGGTAATAGTTGGTATGATGTTCGTTGTCATGGGCTTTTTGGCTTACCTTCAGTATGGAGAGGATGTACGAGGCTCGGTTACCCTTAATCTCAATTCTAAAGAGATGTGAGTGGATTTTATAATGAATTATCCAGCCTTGACATAATTTTTTTTCACTCACTACACATGAATAAGAAATGTATTGATATTCATGTTTATTTACTTGCAGATTGCCGCAGTGTATAAAAATCGCAATATCCCTGTGTATTATGCTCTCGTATGCTCTGCAATTCTACGTCCCAGTTGCCATTATTTGGCCAAAATTAATGGACAGATTTGGAGAATTTCGGTGTCCCGTTTTAGTCGAAACGTGCTTCCGGTCTGCCTTGTGCCTCCTCACGTGTAAGTCATTCTCACAAATAGGATTCATCGGATAATTGGCACAAAATTGCGTGAATCACATTATTTATCATCCCCGAAAAATTGGAAGATTCACGAAATTGGACTTTACTATGATGTTGCGAAAAATTCTATGATTTTCCGGAAAATAACGTCATCGCAATTCCGGGATTTCACTGACAAATTTATTAACATGATTCAAAAAAATTTCTATCCAAATTTATTTATAATTCTAGTAATTCTATAGTATTTTGGCTATGGCCCGATTTAAAAAAATCAAAATTACTGTCAAAAATTCGATTTGGAGGACAGAAATTACAGTATTTCATGTCAAAATTTAAAGGAAAAATGAGTATTGTCATTGAAGATTTAATAATGGACATTAATTAGATCTAGTAATTAATTGAAAACTTAATGTTTCAGTTGTGCTAGCCGAAGCCATCCCAAATCTAGGTAACTTTATATCACTGGTTGGTGCAGTGAGTAGCACAGCTTTAGCCCTTCTTTTCCCTCCCATCATCGAGTTAGTAGTCTGTGCAGGCAATAACACTCTCGGCCCCATCAAAATTATGAAGAACGTTTTTATCCTGCTGATTGGACTTCTCGGATTTCTAACTGGCACATACGAGAGTCTCACAAAGATCATCGACTCATTCAGTGAATCAAGTAACAGTACAAGTCCACTTAATTCAAGTACTCACAACGTAACAGGACAAATTTTAACACTAACCGATAATTCCTTCCTCGACAGCGGTAATAATTTCACAAATTTCAATATCACAAACTTTAGTCATTACTGAAAAAAAAAACACTAGATATCTAGTCCAACAAAGACAACAGAATGTTTTACCTAACTACTGTATTTCATAGGTGTTAAGTAATGTGATAAAGTCTTCAATTGCAAAGAGATGTTTTTCAATTCGTATATTTAGATATGTACAGTTGTAAAAGTTAATAGCGTATGGTAATTTATTTATTCTTACGTGTAATGAATTTTATAGAAACAACGTATGTTATTATGCGTCATAAATAAAGAGAAAGACGAAATTTATGGGTTTTTATCCAATTATTACAGTGAAATTCACCAGTGGATATGTCTACTCAATTCAGTTTTTCGATTTTCCTCTATTAATTAAGGAATATTGAAAATTTAATTTAATTCCGCCGAACCAGAGCTTTTATTCCTTCATCTGAAGAAATTTTTTTTATATTTACAAATATGTACAGCGTCGATGTCAACATCGGAATATAAATTTCATGGAAACGTCAATTAGGTGAGAAGTCATAAATAAAACGATATTCTGCGTCACTGAATTCCCAAGTGATTTAAGTATTTGTTTCAGATATATTTACAATTTTTGCGTAATTGTAATTGCATGAAAACATAAACAATTACGAATCGCTAGGAAATCGTTATTTAGAATATTTCATACATACTTTCAATGAAAATATTCTTGAATTTTCAGTGAATCACGAAGAAATAATAAGTTTATTCTCATAAATTTATTATTTTTCGTGATATTTAGACGTATGACAAATTTGGGTATTTTTTCTAAAAATCTAATGTTCACAGTGAATTATGAAAAATCGAGAAATCCTCAGGTTTCCCGATATAATAGAAATTCATATCTTCGTATTATTGTCAATGCGAATGAAAAAGAACAATGTAATTTCATATAATCAAATATACAACATTAAATATCGAATAAAAATAAATTAACAATTCGTCCCTCCCATTGAATTCCTCAAAGATGTTCTCGATTTTTCCTCAAGAAACTCGAAAATTTGACAACAGCCCCAAACGTCGGTTCAACGACCATCTCATCATCGAACTCCATCCCTCCATCCTCCCTGATTGGAAATGTAATTTTTGTGAAGGTGGAACGAGAGAACAAATTCGCCGGCCCCTTCTGCAAAACCCTGACCCGCAAACATCCCAGTTTCACCAGAATCTCAACAAGTTCTCTCGTATGATAGGGTTGCAGAGCTGGTATAAATCGTTCTTGAATTCTGACTAGAATAATTCCAGGATGTGTCAGACAGTGTCCAAGGACAGCTCCAAGCATTTGTTCAAGGCTTTTCCTGTTGAGCAAACCATCAATCTGAATCCAAGGTCTCACCACAACATTTATATCCTCAGCTGAATTCAGGTCAAGTTTCTTGGCTGCTGTGTAAATGTCCTTGGTCTGTAGAAGGCAGGTTCTCTTTTTCTGAAGATTTTTCTGTTGTTCGTTAGCAGGCACCGTTGGACTTCCCTGTTCACTAGGTGTCTTCTTACTACTACCAGCTGCCTCTGGTTTCTTCGCACTCTGTGCATCATCACTTTCAGAATTCAGCACGTAGACTATTCCAGGTGGCACTGGAGGTAGGGCCTCCTTCTGTAGTCTCATAATCCTTATCGACTGAATCAACCAGGGATCCACAAAGTTGTGATGAATGTAATGCATATCTGTCACTCCACTTCGTAAGAATAATTTTTGATCAGTTAAGAAGGACAGGATATCATACAATCGTTTGTCAAGTACTTCATGAAATTGCATCACCAGTTGCTTCAGAGTTGCTCCCTGCTCCCTCCTGTCCCTCACAAAGTCATAAATAATGTCAATCTCAGATTCTTTGATGTCCTCCACCTCTGACAATCTCTTTATCTCATCATATCTCGGAAATTCTCTAGGAAAAACAGCAAATTTCCTGAGATCAGCAAGAACCTCCTTGTACATATCATCCCTCACCATTAACAATCTCTCGGATTTCATCAGACTACCCCCAGGATGATCCTCAATTTCTCCTCGAAGATGCGGGAATGAGAAAAATATCCCGAAGGTATTCACCACGAAGTACTCATGAGCGTGATGACTATCAGGAACGTCTTCATTGAGCTCCTCTCTCATCGTCAAAAGGGCAATTCTTGTGTGACGAGGACCACTGTCAGCTGAGTCCTTATTATTTTCATCCAGAGCGTATTCACATTTTATGGTGCTGTCCATCGTCGCTACGATATCATTCAGGTAATTGGAGGTCTTCTTTGGTGTTTCGTAAGAAACAATCGCCGAGTTGTCTCCACACGTGTTCGTTGTCCTCTGCTTTCTTTCCTGACGATGGTTCTCAAGATCTACGTCCATTTTAACAATTTTATGTCCTGCAACAATATCCCGGAGCTTATCGACTGCACTAAATGTCGAAACATCCTCGAGTTCTTCGGATCTTGTCGACAGAAAAGCCTTGTGAATGCGATCATCAACTGGAGTTGATTTAGCAATCTCAATATCTTCTTTGCTGATTTGGATTATCGTTCCATCCTGAAGCTTTATGTAGTCATTATCAACATCATCATCAAGATCGCTTCTACATTCTTCCGGATTTGAAACGCAATCACTATTGGAATCCTCTCCAGGACTGGGTTTTTTCAATTCCTTCCAGTGGGTCTTCATAGGTCCAATTTTCTTCGTAGACGACTTGGGCAGAGTAGTTTCCGCGTCAATGTTAATCTTATCAGAATCTGAAGTCCCTTCAGCTCCCCGACCATCGCCTTTCGCTGGTTTAATGACAGGAGCACGTGGAGGAGCTCTGGATACCGACGAAGGATCGCTCTGAAGATCAGAATGCTGAAGACTCGTCAGAATATCCTGATATCGTTTAGCAATCGTAATGTACATTTCATCGTATTCCTGGAGTTTAGGATCCAGTGCAATAACATGATCAGGAATTTCAACGTTGAAATCAATGGCTTCGTCAACAAGATACTCCGGAATTCCCACCAACATTCCACCAGTTGGAATCACCATCTCGACCCCACCTACATCTCCAAGAGTATTGTCCTCGTGTCCTTTGATAACATTTTTCAGGAACTCGAAGATTTCCTCGTAAATCTCGACGGGGACTTTGGTCTGGAATTTATGGAGATAAGCAGTGCTCAGTTGGTACTGCGATGAGCTCATCGGCATACAATTTCCAAATTTCTTGATGGCATTCAGATAATGCTTTTTGACAGACACCATGTGATCAGCCCTGATCTTTCCCATAGCATTTTTAAGTAGAAGCTCAGAGTATTGTTGATAAATCCTGAAGAGTTGATATGCCCAGGATCTTCGATCCTTCCCACAGCACATAGAACTGTAGATAACTGAATTGATGGTCGCTGTGTGGATATCATTGGTACTCCTCACCTCCTGAGTGAACCCCAAGTGGCTATGAGGTTTCTGAGGATGAGTTATCTCATAAAACAAATTGAATTCTTGAATTGTCTTTGGCATAGGTCCAGCCTCCTTCGTCTCAGACTCTGAGATATCGTAGTATTTTTTCGCTACGTAGGAGACTAGTGTCTTGAATACCTCGATGATTCTCTCGTCTGAGTCCCTAGGGTACTCCTGCTTGATCTTGTCGACGATATTGTTGTACCTCTTGTGAATGTAATAACTCTGCTTAATCTCTTCCACTCCGAGACCTACCGAGTGCATCGTCTGCGGTTGCTTCAGCATGTAGAGTAGTCTTCTCTGACAAGCTCGCGATGTCTTGTTGTGAGAACTCGAGGAGTAAAACCTCAAAACGTCTCGAACTGCAGTGCAATTGATCACTTGTCTTCTTGGATTTGGGCATAAGTAACTCATCACAACCCTGCAGACGAGCAGAATGTTATCCTCACGAGAATCCCACTCGACTCTGAGCTTGTTCATCTTCTGAAGGGCTGAGTAATCAATATCGTCGTACTTGACTTTAGTATTTCCTTTCTTAGGCTGCTTCCTGGGGAGAACCCTCCTGACAATCGTGTGCTGTTTCTTCATCTTGGCTGACAGTATTTTGTGCTTCATCTGCTTATCTGTGGAAGTGAGTTTCTTATCACTAGGGATTTTCAGATCGTTAGCATCCAAATTCGTTGGGCCACTCTTCTTGAGGCCTTTGAACTCCGTAAATTTGAGAGGTTTAGCCTCGATCTTGGAGAGATGAATATTTCGTTTGGTTGTTTTCACAGGGGATTTCTTAGGTTCAATTACAGATGTACAGTTATGATTGAAGTTTTCCCAATTCCAATTTCGTTTTAAATGCGCGAAGAAGGCGGAGTCAATGCCAGCTGCTCCTCTTTTATCCCCAGGTAGCTCCCCAAGGTCGCGACGCTCAGCCTCATCTGGTGACCGAGCCTGCAACGTCTCGATCATTTCGGATTTCTTGGCAAGATCTTCCAGGATTATATCAGTCCCCTGAACTGCTAGTCGTCCCCCCAATTGAGTATTGATGCAGATATTCCACATGTCGTACCAGTACTTCTCCACCACCTGCATCTTATCGAAGTAGTAGCGCTGTCTGAGGTAATCCTGCTCATCAATTTTGTGGTAGCTAGGTGCTGATGTCGTCGTGTCAAAGAGTTCACTTCTTTTGTTGAGATAAAGGAACACCTGGTCCTTTTCCTTCAGCTTCTGTGGGCCAAACTGGACTAGTCCAATGAAACACAATCTCGTTATTGTCTCGTGAAAACTGAAAATATATTTTCTGTTGAAGAGGATGGCATTCCTGAGGGGTGTGGGAAGGTCTTTGATGAGTGTGTGCTTCCTGATTGGATCTTCCAGGTAGTAATCAAGGTCTGCCATTCGATAAGGGACGTTGTAGAACTTAACGAGAATGGATAATGGAATTCTGTGGAGAATATCACACATGAGGACCCAACCATGGGGCCAGCCAATGTGAGGGATCAACGGAGGGATGAACATCTTCCAGCCAACTTGGCTATTGTATATAGTCCCCATTTCTTTTTCCATTTTATGGTCGATTTTGTATCCTCTGGCTCGAAGACCCTGAATATGTTCAGATTGGCAGGAAGGAGGCGTCGTGGGATAATCATGAATAATGTAATACAGCATCAAGTGGATTATTTTCATCCTAACGAATTTTGGACTGTATCCGTACTTCCGTCCCACTTTTGGATCGTACTTTATGTCCGCAGGAACATCGAGGGTAGTTGTGTCTAGTTTACATTTCCTCTTCAGTCGCTTCTGGGGAGAATTCTCATCATCTGCTTCTGAAAAAGTGGATTTCGACCTGTGGCACTTCATGACGCAGAATTTTATTCTGGCTTGTTCCACCGCCGATTGAATCACCGTGTGATTAATGTCGATGCTAGGATCACAAATGAAAGTTATACTCTTTTTTCTTCCTTTCGAGGTCAGGGTTAAGTTAATATTCTTCACCAGATTCTCAGCTGACAGCTTCTGCAACAGTCGAAGCAGTGATTTTTTATCGATCTTTACGTCGTATCCCTCACGCTCCTCCTCCTCGTTGATCATTCTCGTAAGCTTCGTCAGGTCGTCGATGACTTTGTGCTCCTTCACTGATTCAATTATCATATTGGAGCGCTTCAGAATTCGATAGGTGATTGTGCCAGAATACTGAGTCTCGTCCGAGTGCAATTCTCTGAGGAGACTCCGCAGTTCACCTTTCGGCATTTCAGGGACTTTAATTTCCTGAAGGAGAATATCACAAGCGTCAACTTTCGAAGGCTCTTCTGGCTCCAGTTTAAGTCGTTTTGCAGGTAACAATGAATGTTTCATTTGATCTGATAAGTCTTTTATTCTTGAATGAAGGTTCTTGATTTCTTCTGTGGATAAATTCCGATGGGTGACCTGGTATTTACGGATTCTCTGGTGCTTGTACTTCTTCAGAATTCGATTAGTGGATGAGAACAGCATATTGAGGTCTTCTCTCGAGGATTTGGGGACTATAAGAAGTTCCTCAGGGTCCACGTCCATTCTCTCCGCCACAGAATCCACTCGATGAGTCTCTACCCCAGAATTAATGGGTTCAGGAGGAGGGGATACAGTCGGAGGAGGACTGTTCGCATGTGAAATTTTCGTGAGCGCCTTCATCTTGGTCATCTCAGTCTTGAACTGTTTGCTAATCTTACTGTTCTTCTCGAACCTCTTGGAGACGTACTTGGTGATCCTCTGTCGGCCCATATCGTTCATGTAAATCCCCACAACCTGCATCTTCGCCAAATTTCTGAATATCGTTCTCGACTGTAGTTTAGACACACCCATACTCTTTCCTAGTTCAGTGTGACTCAATCCTTCGTGACTAGACCTTTCCACGTACTGATTTGCCTGTTTGAGAAGTGGCTCATTGACTTTCTGTTTCGATATATCCAGATCATAAACCTCTTCCTCCTCCAGATCCTCTTTATTCCATAACTCGGTGAGATCAATGTTTGGATCCAGCAACTGGATAGCCTTGATCTTCTTCTCCACGTTGGAGCTCTTCCTCTGCCACTCTGAAACATCAGCATGAGGGTACAGCGTTCTGTAAGGAACCAGAAGATCCGTTCTGGCGACCTTTTGAAAAACCGCCAATTTGAACAGATTTTTTATCGTCCTTTCTATCTGCAGTTCTTTCTTAATTTCACTGTAATCCGCGATATAGTTCTCCCGAGTCTTCAGGATATCAACGATTTTCTCAGCTAGGTAGATCATCTTGGGTTTTCGTTCAACGAAGAACCTGGGGAGATGCAGTAGACTTCCACTCGTTCCGTGACCCGAGATCTTCTGGTGATGCAGTTGCTTCGTTATCATTCTATGTTTTGTCAGGTACTTTCTGTGGTAGAAGAGAGATTTTGGCTCTTCGCCTAGAATACTGAGGCTTCGCTTGCCCTGGGTAACTTCACCGTGATATCTGGATCTTCCCACTCGTTCCAGGAAGCAGTACTGCACGATGTTGAGCTCCAGAGTGGGACAGAGTGAGTCACCCATGAGAGCGTTCTGCCTCGTGGCTTGAGAGCCAACAATCACTAATTTCTGACCGTATTTCTCATCTGCAGAAGCCAAACTCATGGTTCTGATGGAATCAATGGGCTGTCTTGTGTAATAGCTTTTGCAGGAACCTCTGTCACCGGTTTTTGGATCGTCGACTGGAAAATGCTCGTAAATGTCCTCTGGGACCACCTCGGGTTCGAGGATCGTCCCCATATCTGCGTCCACAAACTCGTAACGATCGTAGATCACCAGAGGGGGTCTGGGGGTCTCCAATTGGTAGAAAAGGAAGTTGTTCGTGGAAGTGCAGATGCACCAGATTTGCTCCATCAGGGGAGAGGGAAAGGGATGACTGATCTGAAGTCGCATTGCTAGGCGTTGCCACAGGGCTTCCAGGGTGATACCGTCGAGGCCCTCCAGAGCCACTTCGTCGATTACCGCGTCCACGAGGTTCGTGGACGGGGAGTAAATCATCGTGTCCATTGGGGTAGGCATTTTCACACGCGTTACCTGGAGGAGTAAGCGTTGAAATTATTGATTGGATCGAGAGCTGTTTAGTATAAAATTAAATTAGTACACAAATTAAGGGAACTACAAGTCAACACGAAAGACAAGTCAAGAGAAAATGAACTCAACACCGAAGAAATTCCTCAGAGCATGAGTTGAACAATACATTAGCTTAATACATAATCAATAATTAAAAATATTTAGGTTGTCATAAACACTCATATGTTGATTAATCACTACGAAAGTTCTATGGAAAATAAAAAAGTTCTGCAACAATGAAATTCTGTAGCAAAATAAGATGAGTCCAGTGATCCCTTGTATTGAGTTTACGAACAATATCTTGGAATCTAAGAGACATAACGAAATTTGTAAACTATTTGTTGTAGCAGCCAATTCGCTCTCTAACAAAGGTTATGATGAAAAATTTGTTATCTTTCTTAGATTTCGAGATATTCATCACAGATCAACAAGTCGTGGATATTTTACCTGCTGTAAACACTCGAAGATCAACTACATATCACAAAACAAATTAACACGAATTAAATTCGCTGGAACTTGAAAGCACTCCATACAAAATATTCACTATCGACGTTCACATCACTGTCCCGACTTTTAGGTTATGTATTTAAATACCGACTCGCGTGACGGTTCTGCAGTGAATGAGCACAACATAATGAGCATGACATCACGCCAGTTCTCTGGATTGGTTGTGTCGTGGGCTGGTGAGAGATTTTCTAATGTATTTTGGTGTCACATGATCCTGAGAGCTGCGCCTCTAGACACTGCGCAGATCCGTGTTTGGGTGCTTTACTGAGATTGTAAAGTAAAAGACACATGTACTGACTAGATTATGGGTTTTCCTGAGCTTTGAACAGCTTTGAATAATAGTCCCATGAACGGACCCTCGAACATTTCATTCGGTTTTCCATTTTGTGGCCATTCATTCTATTTTTTGTTTTTTATTCGATCAAACATATATGAAATTTCATTGTTCCGTTTGAATGATTCCTGTGGCGGAGATTATAGCACTCCTAACGTTTACGGAGTGCTCCGTAGTAATACCTTACCGACAGGCACATCCACCACGTAGTTCATGAGCCACCGCTACGAAATTTTGCGTTGGAAGACGCCCCATAAGCATCAACAATCTCTAATCTGATACTAGACTGTTCTGTCCCACTCAGTGATATTATGGTCCAATCTTTCCGGGTGGGAGTACGGTATAAAAGAACGTCAAACCAAACCCTTCAGTTGTTTATATACCATGCACAACAGTAGTGTCATAAGTCCATCAGTCTATAATAAATTACCCCCAAACCCTCTGAACACCGGTTAAACCCCCTGTCAGGTCTGATAATTCTCGAAAAATGGTGCGTGTCATACCAGTGCATAATTTCCTGTCTCAGAATGTGGGTCAGATCGATGAGCCAACGGCATCATGCACAGCTAATGTCCAGGGTCAGGATATGCTTTTACTGTCCCTATCGTCTCACTGCGTCAAAGTTTACGGATTATCATCATCACAATCAGAACTTCTGACAGTATTTCCCACTGTTGATTCAGTTCATCAGTTACTTCACTCGGACAAGGGTAATTATGTAGCAACTCTAGAATCAAAAAACTCGAGGGACGGAACAACGACAAATAATTTTGTACGTATTTACGTTAATTGGGAGCTGTCTGGTAATCAGAATCAAGCGATGAGGGCTAGAATAGCTGGAAGAGTCACGCCCAGTCTTAACCGCACCCTCAACAGTCTCGAAATGATAGAACTGCCCTTGAACTCCCAACCTACCCAAATAGCCTGTTGCCAGACAACCGGTAATCTTCTGGTGGTAATGGAGAATGAAGCTGTCATTCACGAATTAAAAGTCGAGACCCAACACCTCTCAAAACAGAAATTCCTGGACTTCGAAGTCAGGCCCTGGTTCCTCCGATTCACATTCACACCTGATCACGTAGAAATTGCCGAGGAATTTATCACCATCATGAATCCCACGAACTTCATGATGTTTAAACTAACGAATCAGTTCAACGACGACATGATCAATAACGTCGAGAGCGTCAACAATACGAAGAACACTAAAAAGCGAATGAATCAAAATGTTAAAATCACAAGACAGGACTCGGAAAGTCCAGGCAGTGACAAGAAACAGAACAAGAAACGAAATTCCCAAACGAAATCAATCATCGATTACACAAAATCAGTCGTCAACGAGAGAACTTTCATCGACTGGGATCAGCTGGTTTCGAAGGAAGCTGAAGAGCTCCAACGACTGGAACTACTGAAGATGATCGAGCCGGGGACCAAGAATTTCAATATAACTCTAGGCTCGATATCATCAGATATATCAGAAAACTCTCAAAGCTTCGAACCCCCTGTGGTACCAGCCCCCGAGATTTCAGCAACGATTACAACGAGATCCAACGAGGACAGTTGGTCGGAGAACTACAGCATCGAGCACCTGTTGAGGCTGAAAATCCTTCCGACGTCTCCAGAGACTACGAAGGATTTTGGTAATGAGTATTTTACGTGCTGCGGGATGAAGCCATCCTACTGGAGGTCCAAAACCCTCGTCACCAAGCAAAAGAGGTCTCTTTTACGTTCCCCTAAATATAATGTATTCAACGGAGTCACTTGTCTTGTGTGCACAGCCCAAGAGGGCTATCTCTACCACTTTTCTCCATCGATCAAGGAAGAAATCACTCTGAACTTGTCCTCATACACTGTTTATCCATTCACTTCTCCAGTGAGTCATGTAGCCCTGGAAAACACTGCTCTGCACGCTCTCACCGAAGCTGGACTGGAGTCTTACACACTACGTCTGCCTCAAGTGCAGACTAAGGGTGGCATAGACTGTAAAGATCATAGTGAGCCTGACACAATTTCCCTGATTGGATTGAGACCGTTTCTGGGGGTCAAGAAGCTTCTTCAGGCAGCCAGATGTCTGGTACTCCTTGCCGCCGACCAAGAATCCTGGACTTACTATTCCCTAGCCCTTCCCAATCCTGAAGACGTCTACTACGATATCTTGAGTGCAGCCAACAACCACAAAGGATCGAGTCCTTGCACTTACAAACATCTCCTGGGCGAAGCCTACACTGTTCTTAAACTGGCTAAGGACATGGTTTACTACACTTCTGACGTTGAGTACTCTAGCAACATCAACGACACCTCGAAGTCTCATCTGGATAATCTGTACAGGCAGTCTTGTGGCCTGCTTGCTGATTACTACGTCTCTTCGTCTTCACCTTACGACTGGAATTCCTGCATTCGTTATTACAAACTCGCTGGCCTGAGTGCACCTGATGTACTGGGAAGAAAAGATGTGGGTAAAGCCCCTGGAGTAGTTGTTTATCTGTCCGATGTGTTGCTGACTTTACATTCAGGCCCTGACGCTGATGCTCTATTTCAAGAGCACAACATCGTGGAGATTCTGGGAAGTGCGGAGAAGGAGGACCTTCTCAAACTCATTCTTGCGAGTCCTGTGTTGAGGGAATATGCAACTGATAAGTTGATCCATGTCTTGAGTAGTTGGGAAGCCACTGATGCTAGCCAGTTTGCTCTGGTGTTATTGTATACTCAGGCGGAGAGACAGCAGTTCGCGGAGAAGGCTCTTGAGAGTATTTCTGATCGGTACGTAGAATTTATTATGTGAATTTTACTATAAATATGTAATTACTTTTATTCAAAAATTACTTTTATTGCGAAAAATTCTGGGACCCATGAAATATTTTCCAACTTCGACATTTCTCTTTTAACATCTTTTGCTTCGATAGTTAAAACTCCGGGAATAAAAAATTATCATTCACTTCTCTAATTATTAATATTAATAGCAGGTCCCTGCATTTTCGTAGATTAACAAGAAAAGCTTTTGTCTCAACAGTGGACACTCACTTGATCAAGAAAAATGTGCCTTTCACAGGTATATCACAGAAGCCACCCTCACCAACTGGTCCTGGTTGTTCGATGTGACGAGTGTGAAGAAAGGAAACGTTATCCCCACGTTCTCTGATTACGCTGGGATTTTAATTAGACAGAGGACGAGGATCTTTGCTCATGTTGTTGCCAAGCTCGTCCGAAAGGAGGCATTGACTCTGAATCAGATGATTCAGATTTTCCTGGCATATCTGCCTTCGAGGATTGGGAGAGATGGAAGACTCGCTGCTGGAGCCCTGCAGCTGTCTCTGGAAACTTATTTCAAGAGGATTTATGGGGACGATGAGAAGGGGAGGGAGGGAACTGGAGAGAGCGATGTCGCGGTTTTGGAGGGCTTCACGATTCTGGTGAGGTCGTACTTAGGGGAACTAGCGCAGGGACAGGGGAAGAGCGAAGATAGGGAGGGGAAGGATGTCTTGTTTGGGAGCCTCAGGCCAGAGTTCCTGGACCATCCTATGCTCTATAAGAATGATGGGGTTAAGGGGGAGGTGAGGCTGGAGGTTATTAAGTTACAGGCGTTGCTGGCCAGCGGACATCTCAGTAATGAGTGTTATGAGGAGGTCAAGAGGTTCTTGGAGACGCAGAGCATCGAGGGGGGATTGTCTTTTAAGATGTTGTGTGTCAGGGATGCGGAGAAAGGGGTGGAATTGCTGGCAGATAGGTGTCCACAGGTGCTGCTGATGTATGCCAAAGTAAGGATTACCGTTCTTTATCACTAGATGGTTAATTAATTGAAGTAAGATGGATTTGTTGATTTTGATAATTGACAAAAATATTATGGAGAATAGAAAGTTATCGTAAAGAAACGGATTGCGAATTCTCCAGCGAAAATATTTGACATTTTCTCAAAAAATCATATCCTATTAAGATTTTTCAGTGAATTTAACAGAATGCAAAAAAATCTAATTATTGCCTTTTCTCCACTTTATAGAATTAGGAAGTCTTGCCAAAATTTTCCTATTGTTATCAATTATTAATTTACAGGATAAATATACCAAAGAGTCGGAATGGAAATATTTCGTGCACTTCTTGCTGCAAAAACTCAATGAGTACGAGGGGAGCCCTCAAGCCTTTAAAATTTACGACGAATTATTGAAAGGTAAGATGACAGATTTCGATTGATTTTTTCCTTTATTGTATTAAAAATATTGACACGTTTCAATGTGTCTGATTGGCTGACATTGAATCGTTACAGATACAGCGATTTATGTAGCACAAACCATGTCAATGAGGGGTCTACAGCGTGTATTACCCAACGACAGCAGTATTCCTTCGTTACAACAATACATAGATATCAGTAGTCAAGTTGTGCACGCTGATTACATTAAAACAATGATAATGGGTACTGGTCAACATTTACTAACTAATATCAATTTTTAGATTCTCACTGTGATGATTTATAAAACTAATGTGATTTTTTCTCAAAAGAACAAATGTTATTATCTTAGAGAAGTTTTAAAAGTTTATGTAAATGTATTGAGACATTAAATAATGAATGATAAAGAGATTTATTCGTGGCAGTCAATTCGTTAATCGAAGAATCTGTAAATTATCTGTTATCCTTATTTATAATTAAAAAAATGTTTGAATTTCATTATAATTCTTTAATATAAAATATCTTTCATTAACATTATCGCAAAAATGGACGGAAATTATTCCTCACAAGTCCTCAAAACTCGTCTTCTCATTTGTACACTCAGGATACAAAAAAAATTGTATAAAAATCTTCAGAGCTCGTTTTTGTTCAAAGTTATGAACATGATATTTACAACATTAGTTGGAAAATAGTCAGGAAGTACAATTTTTATTTCTTAAATTAAATCGTCGAATTCCTTTGGTACTCAAAAAAAATTCGACGTGGACGGTTTTGCGATCTACTCGTGCATTAATCTCTAAATAATTTCTAAAAAGCATAACTTCGTTTGCTTTAGCGTAAAATCTTCTGCCCTTAGTTGTCAATCAACGTTTCGAGTTAAAAAAATTTTCAAAACATGAACAATAAAATTTCTCTGAACACAGATTTTGTTTTCCCTTATTTTTTAGTAGTTTTATGAAAATCCTTAGTCTTAATTATATGGGCATTGTTAGGACGGTACTGTGAGGTGTAGTTGGACGAGATCCAGCGATTGAGTGGGTCGTTGATGCGTTCAATGACTGCATCGTTCCCATCTAGATGAATAAGTCAATGAAGTCAGTGGAAATGATAATTAAATATTAAGTAACTTTTTGAATTATTGAACACTTACTCTTAAATGTGCTAAATCCTCCAATCGACTGAGATCTGATAGCTCCAAGTACAATGTGTACACAATTAACCATCCGTACACAGAGAAGAGCAGGAACAGAATCCAGAGAAGGCACATCATTATGTTGTAGGAGAATATCATGTCGTTGACGATGCTGAAGAGTAAGAAGGCGAGAAATCTAAACATCGTAAATCCAGCAAAAACATACAGCCATGGGATTATTTTCTTTTCATATTCCTTTCTCAAGGCATTTATCAGGATTATCGAAGTGACTAGGACGGCAATTGCCCCGAGCATGGAGAACAGGGCGGCGACGAGGAGGGCATTGCGTACTGAAATGAAGAATAATGTAGGAATTAGTTCAACGTCGAACGATTTTGGCTGATTTTAATTGTTGATTAAATTTTAATTAACATATGAAAGTCTCATGGAGATTCTGCGACATATCTTTCATTCTTTCTTTTAAAATTTTGTATAAAATAAAAGCTATTGCAAATGATTACGGGGACATTTTCATGTTTTGAATTTTTCACAGATGTATGAGCGTTTAGTAGATAAACACCCCTGAAAATTATAATTAAAAACAACGATAGAAGTAATTAAAAATCAAATGAAAATTTCATCAAAAGTAGCATTTTTAACTAATTGTGGTAACTACTTGTTTGTAATTTCTTCTGGAAACTCATTTCTCTCTCAATATTTATTCAAAATATTGTTGCTAATGTTCCTAAGGTCATCTAGCTTTCTAAAAATATATATTTATAATTTTTGGGAATCCCATAGTGACAAAGCAGTTTAAAATGCTAGAATCCGAGAGCTTTAGTAGACAAAAAAAACAAATAAAAAATAATGTAGACAACACTTGGAAATATTGTCAGGACTTCCTCCTGAACTATAATTGTATTCGATCGCTTATTGTTCTCTCGATTACTCACCATGTTTATTACCTACATAAACGAACTCGTACGATATGATGTAGTATCCGTTATGTACAGATCCTGGTACTACCTGTGATAGACAGTAAATATCGAAAGCTCCAGTGCAAATCGTAAACAGCGCCAAAAACTGAAAAACAAGATAAATCAATTGTTGTTCACTAATGACTTATTCATCACTTTACTGTGTCGAGGAAGGATTACTCACCACTCCGAAAGCTGCAGTAACCATGGCACTTCTCGGTATATCGGAAAAAAAGGCTTTTGTTAGAATTGGTCTCTGGTACCATGGTATCACAACACTTTTGGTTGATCTCGATGATCTCAAGTTTGCACTGCTTCGGTTTGTCACATGCGAGTATACGGACGGAGTGCCCACGCTGGGCGACTTTTTTCCGTAATTCATTGTTTACCTTCAACAGCAATAGAACATAATGATTGAACAATCATTCTGAATGATGCAAGCAAACCCAAGACATAAATATCGAGCATGAAATAACAGATAATCATTGAAATCCATTAAGGGTTTTTTGATGAGCAGTAATTAGAGATGACAAACTTTATAAATAATGTCAGTTGGCACGCCCCGAAATTGTGACAGGCCACATTTGCTATGTAAAGCATCGTTACAGAAAAGTGTAATGATTGAGAGACATTTTTCGCCACTAATTGGAAGAGAATAGGGTGATAAACTCATTAATTTCACTGTATACTCACGGATTTGTCAGGTTTACAGTAAAAAAAATCCTTTCCCTGTCGTTAGGATGTATCATCAACGCGGACACACCTACAAATTGTCAACTGTATGAACTAAATCATGAACAAGTGTGTGCACTTGTAGTCAACGAAACGAAGTGCTCGGAAACGAAGCTGCACCGTCGGTAACTTGGTAACTTTGACCTAGATGTAATTAGAGACATCTGTGCAGCACAGGTGGGAGCCCAACCGCCATCTTGTTCGCCATTGCACGTTTTTGCTGACAGTACGAAAGTAGCTAAATATTTAGAACGCAGTACAAATGGGTACAAGCTGAGTACACTCCATAGAGTTAGTTCATTTTGGAAAGAGAAAGCACCTGCCTGCTATCGAAAGTTCTTGTGCACCAGCAGAATCGCTTCTGATGGTGGACTTCTCACCCCCAGAATTCGACGGTGGCGTCTCCCATCCTCAGGATCAACTACTAAACCTCGCCGGGGGATCGCTAGTCCACCCTCTTTGATCCGACTCATGCCTTCTCTGTTATGAAACCGCACGCACACACATTCGCCTGACGAATAAAGCACCGTAGTTGTAGCTGCACATGTGTGCATATATATAGTCATGCGGCCATTGCTGTAAGGCCTCCATAGAGCAAATTTTCCGACTTCTCCCGGGTAAGTCTTCCCTTCACGTGAATTGCAGATACGAATAACGTGCATATATCATAATGGCAACGCTATTACGATACGTCAAGTATTTAAGACAAAATCATGGTATCGCGAGAAGGATAAGTTTGAGTCCAAATCTTGTCGAGCCGAATGTACCACGAGTTGGCCTCTACAACCAACGCATAACCAACTCGACCAGGTAAAATTCCATTTATTTTATTACCATGCATATTCTCAACAATAACTAATAATTTAGATGTTATCATTTTGTTGTACAGAAATTACGAAACCCGAGCTGTAAATCGTCAAACTGCACCAATTTACAGTTTTGAAAAGTCTTTTCAGTCTCTTCAAGTACAACTGAAACGTTCTGGAAGGACAAATAAAGCGGATATTGAAAAGATACTTGAAGAAATACAATTAACAGGTAATTCACAGTTTGGAAGATGTATTTCAAGGTTTTGGGGAAATTTCATGACAACTTTCATGAGGGAAATTTTCTTTTCTGAGATACGTTTTAATTATTCGAAAAAAACTTTAATCGAAGTAGTGATAAGGTCAATGCGACAGTTCCTGATCAGTTAAGTGCAATGCTCTGAATGAGTGGCGGATATACAAAGGTCAATTACATTCAGTTGAAACTTCTTTTAAGTTGAACAGGAGATATTGATTAATAATTATTAACAAATTTGTTTGAGTTACAAGTCAAATAATTTATTAAAATTGGAGGTTTGAAGAATTAAATTTCGAGACAATTTTTTATGAAAGTTTTACGCGTGGATGAATCTTTGATCACGAGGTGAGACAATTTGTAACTAGAGAAATAGGGTGGTTTGGGGTGGAAACTTTTGTTTGGTCTTCTTGATTGATAGAGACTACTGAATATTAATTTTGTCCGAATTACGTTAAAACCTTCTTACCTTACATCATTTCCATTGGCCGTTTTTTTCGATGGTGTTTTCTTTCTGAAATTCAGCATTTTCAATTGAAATCACTGATGACTGAGATACTTCTCTCAATGCACGTTTTGGGAGACACGAGTTTTTCTGTAAAAAGGGCTTTTTGGCCCTTACGTGACTATTTCATATACCTAGTCATAGAATGGAATTTAAAGTAAAGATCATGCGTATCACGGTATGAAAGGGCACAATAAAAATATGAAGAACGATATATTTATTCAACAAGATATTTTTAATTCATCAAGAAAAACTGCGTGACACTTAGGGAATCCAATGATGATTCAATTTTTTTTTACCAGGAACTGTTCCAAGCTTGGAGGCACTGCTACTTATTCGTTGTTGCGGAAGGCCCCTGATTGATCAAAATGCAAAAGAAGGTGTTCGATTGGTGCAGGATATATGGGATACCCTGGAAAGATTGAGTGAGTGATGATTTTTCTTTGAACTTCTAAGTTTTAACTGAAAATATTCTCAAGTAAAGATCTTTTTCCGAGAGAGCTTTTCAGGATATTTGTAATGAGTATATAAAATTAAAAATTAAATTAAATAAAATTTAATTTAATTTTAAACAATTAAATTAAATTAAATTAAAAATAAAATTGTCTCCCACCAAGTAATATCATGAAATTACAATAAATCAATGAAATACTTAACGAAAAAATATAAATCCACTATAATGATATTTTTTCTTTGCGATACTGTTAAAGTAGCTCTACCCTTTCAGTAAATTTTCAGATTATTGAAAACTACAGACTTTGTATCAAACTTAATCATCTTTGGAATCGTAATTTTTTCGTCAATTGAATTGTCGTTTACGTTAAAAAAAGTTTTAAAAATCAGAACTTAACATAATGTTTAACGGAAAAATGAAGACTTCCCTTGTAGTCAAACTTTAAACTCTGAAATACTGATCATTAAACTTTAAAAAAATCGAGAATCAACTTATCTGTCAATAACTAAAAATGTAAGAACCCTAATTGTTTATATTCGACGGCTTTAAATAGAAAAATATACTCTCCAAAAATTAATCTATATAATACTGACAATGTATGATTTAAAAAAAAATTTTACTCATGAAAAATTTGTAAAATTTGACAACTAAGAATAGTCCAACTCATCGTATGCGTCCGATAAAATACCTTCAGTTTAAACCCCTTTAATTTATATTCTCTGACTTTTCAGAAATTCCCATGGATGTATCCCACTACAACGCCCTTCTCAGTGTCTACCTCGAACGCGACCACTCATTCTCTCCCGCCGAATTTCTCCAGATGATGGTGGACAAACAAATCACACCAAATCGCGTGACTTACCATCGCCTGATCGAAGGTTACTGTCGAAAAGGTGACATCGCAAATGCAACTAAAATAATAGAAATGATGCGGACCAACAATTTACCCCTTTGCGAAAACGTCTTCAATGCTCTCATAACGGGTTACGCCGCGACAAATGACATGAAAAATGCTGAGGCAACATTAGAAACAATGAAATCCTCAGGAATTGAGCCCTCAGCTGATACCTACTGCGCCCTTCTCTGTGCCTACGCCAAACACGGAGACGTCCCCTCGATCATGAACACAATGACGAAGTTGCAATCGCTAGAAATAACATTATTGGACCACCACCTGATGGAAATAATAGAGATATTAGCAACTAACGGACACACTGAAAAAGCTGCAGAATTCGCTTTAAAACTGCCGAAAGATATAAAACAAGATACCGAAGTCGGTCGGCTGCTCATCAAGTTAATGGATGGTAAACAAACCAATCTTGCACTGGAAATTCTCAAGAACACCACTGTAGACACAACCAGACTGCAGGCCCGATGCAGTTTTCTACTGCGAGCAGTAGCAACCAATCCACAATTCACTAACGATGAGATAATTAATCTTTGCTCTCATCTAGTAGACGAGGGTTTTCACGTACGACCTTTTGCTCTCGTACTTTATCACATTCTGTCACAGAATGCAAATCCTAGTGTTGCCATTCCGGTTATGAAGGCTTGGGAGAAACGAGGTGGAGAGATAAGGGAGCACTACTTTTGGCCATTGCTGAGAGCTCAGGCACGTGCCAGCAATTATCAAGGGATCCTTGATGTTCTCCAATCAATGGTCGATGATTTTAAAATAATTCCGTCAATCGATACATTACGAGACTACACGATTCCTTTCATGTTTGGTACATGGGACAATATAATTGCTAAACTTCTACCTCTGGGTATCGAAAAATCCACAATTTTGTACTCGATCGCGCACAGATCGATTAATGATAAAAAATTGAGAAATGCTATGATGTTCATGAGGTCTTACCCCATAAAATATCCCAAGGATCTGTTCGTGGAACAGATGGCATTCTCTTTAAATATGTGGGATGATACAAAATCGTTTGTGACCATTTTACGATTTCTGGCCGATGAATCCAATGAAAATGACGAACATAGTGATAATATTCCGATTGGTATTGCCGATGACGCAATCGTAGCTGTGTTATCTACTGTTCCAAAGTATCGACCTAACATAGTGGAGAAGCTGCTTCAAGAGTACGAGACTGCAGGTGTCAGTATTTCTCCTGAAGTGGGGGAGACTGTGAAATCCTTTTTCGAATCTAACAAAGCAGCAGAACTGGAACCCCTCATCTCCAAGCTGACCTCCGGCACGTTGAAAACAGTACCAATGGAGCAATACAATCCCTACGATAAAGAGAATACCAATGATTATATCAAGAGGCCAGTCGGAATAAACATAACAGATTTGAGAACTCAATTTGCTAATAATCTGGAGAGTAAGAATGAGGAGAAGATTTTTAAAGTTCTACGACAACTTGAATCATTGGATTATTATTCACCAGCGGTTTTAGCTCAAGCACTTGAGTTATTCTGTTCTACGGAGAATGTTGAAGGTGCTGAGCACTGTTTTAATAAGTTTAAAGAGCATTGTCAAGAAGCAACACTCGATAGCATGAAATTATTGAGCTTTGCCACACTTATGGTGAAGAAAGATCGTCTTCAAGATGCTGTTAAGATCCTCGCTGATGGCCCAGTGCTGGATGACAATGAAAAATTATCACGAGGACTTAGAGTTAAAGTCAGAAGTCTGTTGGAGGCAATGGCTGAGACACGCCATGTCGAAAATACCCATCAGATATTCAATTTACTGAAATCGAAGAACTATGTGGTCTGTGATAATTACACACTTGGACCTTTAGTGAAAGTACATTTGCTCAGAAATGAAGTTGACAAAGCGATGGACCTTTTTGAACGTTTTTCAAATGACTACAAATGTACTCCATATAAAAATGTTCTTGCAACAACCCTGATCAATGCTGAAGATGCTAATGCCCTTCAGCGATTGACTGATCTGTGTACCGAGATTCATGGAGAAAGTAATGCTTTAGTTGATCTTGCAATACTTTTCTTGGAGACAGGAAGACCTATTCAGGCAAGAAAAATCCTTGAAACCTCTGGTATTCAGATATTCAATGACAAAATCACAAGCGCCATTAGACATTTTGATGTAAATGACAAACCATCATGTGTCGAGTTGTTGACAAAAATCATGAGGAATGTTGTGAGGATAGATCGAGGACATTTGTACAATTCTCTCATTGAATTCTATAATGAGAAAAATGATTATCAGAAGGGTTTGGCTCTGTGGACAGAGATGCAGGAAATCGACGTGCAACCAACTAACTATTTCCTTGGGACTTTGAGTTCATTGTTGACGAGAAATGGACAGCCAGTGCCTTTTGTTATTCAAAACACTTCTCGTGGATTATCTCAGCCATCTTCTACAACAGAGTCATCACGTAATTCACAGAGACAGAGATACAGAAGGGCTTATGATGCTGGTAACAAATTCAATGAAGCTTTGAAGCGTCAGGATTGGCCTGGGGCTGAGGATATCATCAGGTCGGAATTACGAACGAGGAAGGACATGAAAGCCATGTACTCCCAGTTGATCAAGGCGACCCTGGAGGTTGGAGAGGTTGACAGAGCTGCTGATCTTGTACGATCTGTCATTCACAATTTGGGAGGAATTAGCAGAGCGGTATTTTCATTGGTATGTGATGAATTGCTGAGGAAGGAAAAGTATTCGACAATTGAGGAGATGGGAAGCTATTTGCAGGAAATTCCTAAGGATGATCTTGATTATTATAAAATACTCTCCCATTGTATGATTAAAAAATTGGGAATTCGAAAATATGTTGAGGGGCTGTCTGTTGATGAAGATGGAATTAAATATGCTGAAAAGAAAATTCACTTTGGAGCAATGGTTCATGGTTTGTTGGATGATCCTGAGTTCTTGGAGGATTACGAAAAATGGGCGATAAAGATGGCGGATTCCCAGATCACGAGGGCAGTGCATACTTTGTGGAATTATCATTTTATTGCTAATAATGATAAGGCTCAGGAGCTCTGGAGCAAATATATTCTGCTTTCTAATGCGCCATTGGTGAGGCCCATTATTGAAGTGGCCGTCGAGAGGAAAGATCCAGCCTTGTTGAAGAAATTGGTGGCCGACTTGGACTCACACCCACGTTTAAATGTTGGAACTAGGTGTAGAGCTATTTCTGGATTGATTAGGGCTTATAATGCTACAGAGCAGTATGACGAAGGATTGAAAGTTCTGAATGAGGCAAGCAAACGATTTCGCCTTACGATGCTGAGATTAGACTGTCTTCAGGAACTCAAGGATGGACTTGAAAAATCTGGAAAAATTTTCCCTTTCAATCTGGATAAAGATGGTGAGTTGCGGTTTCAAAATTTTTTTTAAAGATGAATGAAGATGACCACAGAAAGAAAAATTTCGTAGAAATTACTTAAGGAGTTATTCCTAATATCTTCTGATGGTTCATGTTTTTTGTCAATTTAGCGGAAATCATGGATCAGATGAATATAAAGATAAACAATATACTGTTCCTAAACTTTGCTATTACTCAATGATTTGCAAATTTTCATATTCGTGCGTCGATTTTTCTAAATTTTTGGTAAAAGTTTCTGGAATTTTGTAAATGTTTGCTGAGGAAGTAGAATATCTTCTACGATGATGAAAGTCTGTGTGCCATTAAATATTAATAGTTTCAAGTTTATCAACTGTTTCTCAGAATTTTTTTTCACAAACAAATACATTCAACAAAATATATTCCGTAGAATCTACGATATTTTTCTCTCGGTGTAGGTATAGGCTTGATTTTTTTCACTACAGGAAGATTTTTCATTTTCATAGATGATAATGTGGAGAGTGAGCTACGCCTGGACGAACGATTACAAGAATCTGGAAGAGCGTAGGAAGTTAGTGCTGAAGAACGATCAATTATCATTTAATCTAATTTCTCTACCGTTAAGATATGATGATTCATCATTATATAAATAAGCATAAAATTTATTGTCAACGTCGTTTCTCGTTCTGCAGAGTAGTTTTTGATGTATGACAGCCAAGAAAACATGGGATAACCATTAAAGTAATCTGTATAAAATTTATGCAATCGAGTATATTATATTTTCCCTGATGAACTTAACGTATTACGAAATTGTAATGAAAATCTTAAAAAAATGAGAGAAAAAATTGAGCAAGTTTTCATAAAATTTAATTTAAAAAGACAATAGGCGCCAATTTTGCAATGATACACATTGTTGAACCCACCAGGTGAAACAGAAGTTATTAAATAACTTCAGTAAATTTATACACATTATTATTTCTAGCCTGAGAGTTATTAAATCCAGTCCAACTTTAAGGAAAAGCAGGCTTAGACTAAGTGAAAATTCTTCAGACATGATAATTATATCAAGATTTATTTTCAATAAAATCACGAGCAATGTCTCATTTTTCTATCTATCAAAGAAATATCATTCTTTCAACAAAATTAATACAAAGAATCAAAAAAAAATGCCGAACATTTTGAACTCGGCTTCACCTGTTGGATTAAGTGGAATACGACAAATCTAATTTTGCTTTACAATAAAATTTGTCATAAGCACCAATCTAGCGAATCGCATGGTTCAGTAAACATTTGATAACTTCCCTGTTAACATAAACGAAGGTTTAGGACTAAGTAGACACTGGATATTTTTTTAGACGCAAAATTCGTAGAGAAATCGATCACTTGCGATCATAACAGAGCGAGGAAATGTATTTTTCAAAGAAAACAAAAATTTTTTCCTTTATTTAGCTTTTGAAAAAGGGTTTTGTAAAGTTTGTTGAACCGAATATATGAAGTATCCATTTTGCCACTTGGTCCACTACCATAACATTTCCTTCGTGTTACGGCAGTTATCAGTGTGGTTCCTGGCCCAGGTACGATAGCTGCTTGAGAAATTGTCTAGCATTCACCAAAGTCGTTGAACCATAAACGACACGTTTATTACTCCCACCTCCAGTTTTTTGCTACAAATAAAAATACCCAAACAATTATTTAAAAAGTTGTATTAATTGTTCTAATTATTATAAAATAGTAATAATTACAATGAATTTCAATTTTATTATTTTTGTTTTTTTCATTTTGATGATCAAGTGATAATTCGGGATAAATTGATTAATCGATCAGTCGAATTATTGAACAATATCTACGAATGTGAGGGAGACAGCGTAATTTTAGTGATTACATTTGTTGTAGAATTTTAATTTGCTTCACAAAAAAGGTTGTAATGGGAAGTTCACTAGTTTCCTTCGATTCTGAGATATTCATCAACAATTGATCGATAGTCAAAAACAATTTATTTCGTTTTACCCGTTCGCTGTTGAGTTATCAGTCTATTTTGAATTTTTAAAACATAAAATATCATAGTTATGGTGTATTTACCTTGACATAATCAACAAGATTTTGGTACTCAATGTAATTTCCACCACCGACGACAAATACTATTACGTCTTGGAATGTTGTCCGTTTTTGGGGAACTTGTTCCACTTGCTTGAGCTGCTTAGGATCAAGATAGTAATAATCTTCTGTATGGGAACTTTGTCGTGATTCGATTAATTCATCCACGATTTTCGTAACTGGTAGATTCTACAAACAAAAGTACATATATATAATCGATTGATTAGTCAGCTTCCGGATTTTACACATCAGCGGAAGTAATTGGAAACAGAATTTTACGGATGAATGTATGACACTCACCAGCATTAGAATTTGTGGGAAAAATTATGTGCATGATAAATAATTTGTTCCGGATTAAACGATTTTTTTTTCAGTGTAGCAAAGTCCACTCACACTGGTTTCATTAAAAAGAAGGTGTGATTGTTCAACTCACGTGTCGTTTAACAACGAGATTTTTCACTCCCTCCATAACAAACGAAGAACCTTGGTTCATCAATTTTGAAAACATACTGACAGTTTTTGTTCCACCACCTTCGTAATTATTTTGGATTCCTGACATCCTCGTGTAATTTCTGAAAAATTTTCAATATTGCGAGTTAAAACCTGAATGTAGTACTCTTCGAAACTTTTCCCAGCTTTCTAACATTATTTAAAACATTTTCTTGATATATGAAATATCATTTTTTTAAATTTAGGGAGATACAATAAAGAATCCTCATCCAAATACAGAATTATCAGCGAAGCCGAAGGCTTTTTTGCTTTCTAATTTCAAGTGCAATAGAAATTATAAATTAAATCGAATCGTCTTCAATCAACACAAAAATTAAAAAATAGGAAATGGAGAATTGAAGTATTGAAATTGACCCCTAATCAACAGAAATGCATTCGTTCCACAAAGCTTAGAACTTCGTCCAATGAGAATGATAATAATAATATAATTCAAAAGACGAAAAAGGGAAAAGCACAACAAAATAAAAAATTGTAACTTTCTCGTGCCATTATTCACGTATATGAACAATTATTTAACAATGCTTAGCAATTTTGCATAGACTCTATTTTCTATAACTCACCTCCATCGTTTAATGTGTACCAAAGGATTCAGATCACATCCAGCATTGGACAATGCCGCCTCATGTTTATTGTAGTCACTATCTGACATGTTATTGCATAAGTAATAAATAATGAACAATCGGATTTTGTCATCAGGTGTTCCACAGTCGGCATCATTGATAATGTCCAGAATGCTTCTGTCTAACGTCTGCCTAGACATTATCTTCTCCTCAATTTCGAAGAAAGTGTCGAGCCTCCTTGATTTTATGGCGTTTAAAATTCCAGTGGCAATCGTGGTGTGCATGTCAATTAATCGTTTCATTTCCAGTAATTGAGGCAAGGAGTTGACTGCATTTGTGAGGAGAGCTGTGTTATTTTGCAGCATGGGATAAGCTGAAGATTCATCATCCGTTCCCTGAGTTGAAAAATGTAAAAAATATTGTTAATATAAAGAGTTAAATAGGTTCTTAACGATACTCAAATTTGTTGGGCATTCTATAGGTCAATTAGACTCAATATTTCCGGTAATTATTTGGCTGATTATGGGCCAAAATGACAATAAAAGCCAAAGTGTTTTATTACTGCTGAATATTGTTGTTAAAATAACAGAATATCATTTTAAAAAATTGACGTTTCTCACTTTCAAACAAATAATAGACATTATTTCCTAAAGAGTGGATTATGTTCAGATTTAGGTTCTAATCGTTGATTAGAACGAAGAAGTTGATGTTCCCATGAGAAACTGTGTTAAGGGGTTATTCTCATGTGAGCACTTCAAAAAATCGATTTTTTTTTTTTTATATTTTGACAGTAAAACCTATTGAAAACATGCTGTGAAAAATTCAGACCGAAATTCATAGTATTTGATAAGTTACAGCTCATAGTCGCCGACGTGTCGTAAGCGATTGTCTACCAGGCTTTCAACTTTAAACGCGTTTTTCTCGAATCATCATTTTCTGAAACGGTCAAGGTCCTACAAGAAAAAGTATTCAACCGATTGCTTTAAAATTTACATATGTTCTTCTACTCATTTATAGTTATCGTCCCTACCACAATTGTTTATTTTCGACAATATCTTCATATTTTTTTTAAACGATTTGTAACGAAAAAGAAGGAGATTTTCGTGATTTTTTTTTTGAAGTTCGATATTTTTTTTTGTTTTTAATGAAATTGATTATATTTGGTAGGGACGATAGCCACAGATCTACTGAATAATAATCCATTCGATTTTTTTATGTCAGACAACATGAACAGCCGTTATCACCTTGACCAGTGAACTACCTTTTTTTGTTGGAGACTACTTTGACTTAAAAAAAATATATGTTAAAAATGTAAAAAACGAAAAAAAAAAATTTTTTCGTATACTTCAAAATACAAATAAAAATGTATTGAAAAATCAACATGATTGAAGTTTGTTGTCGCATTAAAAAAAATTCCGAAAAAGTGGTAAAATATAGGCGTTCACATGAGAATAACCCCTTAAGCTCTCATTTTTTACTTTTTTTTTGCAAAGCAGAAACGATAACCAAACTCAGGAAAAAATTACGATGCCAAATGTGATCGAGTCTTCTAAAAGTTTTGTGTAGTTGTCAATAATCGGTCAATTAACTAAAAGGGCAGAGCTACATCAAAGTCATCTCCACGAGGCCGTTCATCTCTATGACATCCCAATAATCACTTTGTAATGAGATAAATTGTATAGCTCACCATCGAAGACTTGAGTTTCTTTACTTCATGTTCACAAGCCCTGTATTGTTCCAATTCCTCCTGAATGGCTTCAGCAACTCTAGGAAAAGGGCTGCCCTTGTGCTGCAGCCAAAATCGATCATTATTATTGAGCTCGCATGCTCTAGTCTTAGCTCTAGCCCCACCAGCCGGTGATTTGCCCACCGTCTCCTCCACAACCAATCTATTCAAGGCCAACTCCAGAACATCATGAGCAAGAGCTTGATATGTCCAGGTATGATGCAGTGGCGTTGCCATGTCAATACTTCTGTCCAAAATAATGAGTAAAGGCCGCTGGAAGGTTAAATGTCCTGTACCTGATGCCTCACCCTGGAACAAATTGTTCCTAGCGTCCCACACATTTTCTCTCAGCTTTTTATCCAATTTTTTAGCCACCATACCCGCAGCATTGCCTCGGGGACATCGAATTATTGGAATTGTTCCCAATGTCACGAAAACAGAGAACAAACTTTCCACGATGGTGTCCATCATTGACTCCATTTCCGTGTCCTTGATTTCTCCTCGGTTTATAGCGTGATATGATATCATGTCGCTGTTCTGATGCCTCAAGACAAAGAGATCGTCTTCTAGGGTAATAAAATTCAGATATTGATCAACGACTTTGGGAATGTTAGCCACAGCTCCGGCCATCAATGCTGCACTGGCTAAATCCTCCAGTCTTCCTCTAGATATTGGCGATATAAAGTTGAGGTAATAAAGATCGTAGAGGCCAGCCTGGAGATCTTGACCGATTCTACCAAGATTTTCATCAGTTGGGGCACAGAAATAAATTGCTGGAACTTCCGGAATTGGATCTCTGTCTGAATGTAGCTGCCTAGAAGAATAAAAATTATTGTTCAATATTTATACGACGTTGGAAATTATGGAGACAACAAAAAGTCTGTGTTACGAGAATTGTTATCTTGGTAGCACGTCTAAATAATAGAATAATAATATCACAGTCAACAATAACATGAATAACATCACGTTCAGAAATATCATAAACAAGAATGACAATCGTAGCTGTCACGATCGTAATTGTCACCATTATCCAATAATGCAAAATTTATTTATTTCTTATAGGATATGTGGAACACATGATGATGAATTATGCTAAAAATCCTATTCAACAATTTCATGTGACGTCATAAAATGTGGAACGCCATATAAATTTTCTGTTTATATGGAGTATTATTTTTGGTTAAGATATTTGTTCAAGTGTTTCGAGTTAGGGATTAGCGATCTGATTGTCTTCACCTTTAGCAGCTAATTGTCTTGGTCCTTTGTGTCAAATCCCTGACGTGATCATATTTACTAGGGAAACTCAACTGAACTTAAACTCACATGTGTAAAGTCACTCCCAGTTCCCTCAACTCCTTTATGGATATCAAAGGAGAAATAATGTCTTGTCCCATTCGATCGTAAATTAGAAGTTTCCAGGTTGGAACTGTTGTATTAGACTTTGTCTCCTGCTGATTTAAATTCAGCATTTGCCTCAAAGCATCTACAAGAAATAACGACATGAAAATCAGTTGAATAACGCCTCATCACATCCATATTTAACGTATAAAAATGTTCATAAAATTCTACAAATGATTTATTTAACTATTTTACTCACGTATTTGTCTATCTCTGAGACTCATCATGTTGTTAACTCATCCACTGCAATCTCAATCCCAGAAAAAATGATTCTTTTATTATTGCTATTCAAAAAATTCGAAGGAATTACAGTGCTGACGTTGGACTTGTCACTTGACACAACTACAGAATCACGTATTTAGTAGAGTGCCTTCATACGACATTTTAGGTTAAACATTGAGTTGCTATTCCCTGACAACATTCACCTCAAAGATGATAGACTAACGTAGATGTGCAGATCCTGGAGGGCTAGGCGACCCATCGACACCGTTAGTGATGACCCCAGTGGTGGTATGCGCTATGATCGATTCTGACGTCCGGGATACGACATCCAAAAATTCACTTGTTCATTAAAAAATTGTCTCTCCGTCCCTAATAAATACCGAGGAATAAAATCGACGTCATTCGAGGGAGAACTGATTTCTCCTCGATCAAGACATGTTCCATCCCTTTATTTCAATAAATAAAAATTAAAAGTCGACCCCCGAGGAACACCAAATACAATCTCGACCCCCCATCGCATTTCGAGTTTCCTCATAATTTTTAATTTTAATTTTTCAGAATTAAGAGATGAAGCTTCGCCTGATCGAGGAGAATTTAGTTCTTCTTCTATCACCGTTGGTTTCATCCTTTAATATTCATTAAGAACGGAGAGATAATTTTTTAATGAACAGTTGGATTTCCGGACGCTTCACTCAGTCGCCAGATGTGACGGTGGCGTCATCCACCGTCGGGGTCATTATGAGTTAGTGTGAGGGCACCTGATCCTCGGGGTCTGAACGTCTACTAGTCCATTTTTTTGGATCTGTAGAGTGAAATCGTTACCAACAGTCGGTCAAGAACAATGATAACTAACCTAAAAAATTAAACTACTCTCAGAAAAGCAGAGTTGCGAATTGTTTAACCAAAATTTACCGGAACGTGACTGAATCCATCATTTGACGAAGAATGAAGAGACTACCAAAGACGAGAGTACTGTTCGATAAATTACATCGTGGTGTAGTGTGGGGCTGCATTGCTATCTCCGTTTTTGGTCTAGTTGACCTCTCTTACGTTGGATGGAAATACTTCACGAACATCAAACCGCAGCTGAAAGCGGAGAAGTTGAAAGCAACCCAGGAACTTCTGGACGAGGGAGCGTCCATCAATGCCGGTGTCCAGGGGGTCTCGTCGTAGTTATCCAGATAAATAATATTAAGTGTAAATAAATGTCAAGCTCATGTGATGGAAGGGTTTTTGAAATCAAAGAGCAGACCATAGTAACTATTTCGTTCAGACACAAAAATGTCACGAGAACAAACGTTAATCACGTCCCTTATTTGTTTGATGGATGAAGAATCATGCAGATCATTGATAATCTACGAGAAATAATGTCATGGTATTGTATTGCCAAACGCAATTTGTATCCACAATACTATTTGTTCAGTTCTTACAAATTGCAATCTATTAGTTCGTAGACATTGGTGATGTCTGGCTGAGAAAATAAATATTGAATTATTGTTTGTGATAAAACTAATCATTGTTTTTATTTAGTTACCCGATTGGCAATGAAAATTAGATGTGGAGATATTAATTGAATGAAGTTTGGACAGATAAGCTGCGAGGAGAGCTGTTCTTGAAGTTCCCAACAATTTTGGAACAACGTGATCCTGAATTTTGCTTTAAAACTAGTGAAAAAATTCTTCAAAAGTGCAACAACTTTATGAAAAATGAATCGATTCAATTGAGGTTTGCTTTGATGTATTGCCGCGACATTCTTTAGAATTGTCGATCATCAGCAATGTTGAAACAACCGAATTCTATTGTCATCTGAAAGAACATGACATAGGACTATGATATCAAAATGTAACAGGACATCAGCAATTTGCAGCGAAGTAAGGATAATGCTCATAATCGTTTGATTATTTTTTTTATCTGTGAATGTTCATAACTAAATAGTCATTCGTGAGTTTATATAAAGCTATATTTATGAATATACAGCATTATTTATGAAAAAAGTGTTCCTTATTTTCTTCATAATCAGACAATACTAACAAAATTTCAATAAATCTCCTAACGTTGAATTAAGAATAATTACTTAGAATAATGTCTTCAGTGAATAAAAAAGAAATATTGGCAGTTGGTCATTTTACGATTAACCCTTTATTCTTAATTTACTTATTGATTAAGTAGTATCGTATCAACGTCTCTGTAGTATCAAAAATTTCACTCGTAATTGCACAAGGCGTTCTACCATCTAAAACTACCAGGATATATGTACACAACATTTCACATCATTTGTTCCATCACGTTCAAGGTCAATCTCAAACATAGAAAAATCGAAAAAACAAATTATTTGTTGACGATGAATTAAAATAGTACACCTAATCTCGAAATTACGAATTATACCGCTAATGCTTCACTAATTCCTACCTATTCATTTATCTGTCTCGTACGGATGAGTGAACGTAAGTAATATAAATATGTACAGTTGTAATGAATTAATTCCTTATTTATAAAAAAAATGATGAATAAAATGCAGTCGTCTCACTTAACAAAATTAAAACAATATCAGTTATTTGTATATTCAAATTTTGAGGCATCCGATGCTGTTTGAGATAGTTCATGAACTATTTGACATTGGAGATGAGCTCGTGTTTGTGTCAATTCTCATGGAGTCTATCTTGGCCACGATTTTTAATGCTGGACCGAGTTTTATGCTCATTGCTGACATGAGGTGATCTTCTTTCAGTAGCATGAGAGCTTGACCATCAATTTCTTGAATTGCAAAGTCTTCAGCGTAGTCTGCACAGCCCGGAAGGTTTCGAATGAATTCACAGACTTCGTTGACCTAAAAAATAGAATTTTGTTAGTTTGAAATATTAAAAATATTCTTTAAGACCCACTGCAACACTTTTTATGACATTTTTTTATCTACAAAGCTGTGTATTTTCATTTTTTATTTTTACGGTGTCATATATAGCCAACTCCATCGTTTACATTTTTAAATGAGTAGATTTCAGTCCTTCGTATCGAGAATATAAATTTTATAAATCTGTATAATTTTAAACTGATTTTTTGTATGAGCTCTTCAAAAATCGGAAATATTTGCTTTTTAAAAACTCAGAAAATTGGAGAAAATATTCTAAGGCAATATAATTGTCCCAATTGAAACTGCATAAGATTCATCTGAAAATTCCTCCATCCGAGAAAAGAATGGCCAAGAAATAAATATTGATCTGAAGGAAATCAATTTTGGGCAAAAGATGTGTTTTTGCTCAGTTTTGAAGTCATAATCTTCAGGAAAAACCATACCATCTTTACAACTAAAATTAGTATTGAGTTTATTTGTATAAAAACTTCCTAGTTTATATAGCAGACACAAAATCAGTTGATACTATTCTGTAGATATTAATATTTTTTAAAAGTTTTCATTGTGAAAAGTCTCCTCTACCAATAAACAAAAATACTCACCGTCCATTTAACTGGATTAATTCTTGGAATGTCTTCACTCGTCGGGGTAGAAACAGTTGGAGACCTGTCTTCGGCTTTTTTCAATCCATCATCAGTTCTCTTATCAACCTCCATATCCGTCCACTGTTTATCTACCTCACGCTCCCTCGCTTCTTTCTTTTTACTCTTAGCACAAACTGAAGAGCAAAATCGTTTATCCTTTTTGAATTTGGTATTATGTTCATCTAGGACGGTTGCACATGCCTCGCATTTACCGCTGGTACCATTGGAGTCTCCATCATTGGAGAAATTTCCTGCATGTTTTTTTCCTGCAATAAGTTCACGAAGAATCATAAATTAATATTAAAATAAAAAGCAATATATTTTGTCGGAAAAATAGAAAAGAATGAAAACATTACTTTTCTTACTTGGCGGTTCAGTGGGCGAATCTTTCTCGTTAGAACTATTTTTAGTTAGTGCATTGTTGGCTCCCTGTGTAGCAGTACCATTCAAACGTTTCTCCGAAAATGGCTCATCAGCTGTAAAAAATAAGTAATGATGAATAATTATCATATTCGGAATTAAGCACCTGAAGCTATTCAGATCAATTAATGAGATCAAGAAATTCTATAACCTGAATGTATCACTTTCCCGATAAAATTGAAAATCTTGTACTTCGATCAATAACACATATGCATGTTCTATCTGTATTTGTGTATTTAAATAGTAGTTTGCAATTTTATTTATCAAAAATTTAATTATTAATCTTGTTGCGCTGATTTTTAATTGAAATAACTATCGTGATAAAGTTATATTTTACTTTTTTCCGGAATATTCAAACTCTTTTTTAAATATTAAGGCGAGGGGCTCCTGTGCGAACGTTATGTGGCTTATTTTCGATTTAATTTTTTATCTACAAAGCCGTGAAGATTAAAACTGATTGTGAACATCCTACAAGATATATTTTGCAAAATCTACAATATTTTTCTCTCAGTGTAGGTTTTTACTTTTGTGAATATCTAGACATAGTCACTTCAACGCGAATGCTAAAAGAACGAAATTTTTTTACTGAACAAAAGTTCAAAATGCTTTTGTTATTTTCATACCTTCTTGGATAACAAATCCTTCAATGACATGTGTTAGAACCTGGGGCTTGACAAGAGCTTTTGGAGGTGCTTGTTTACTGTTGTTTGATATCGGAGTTGGTATCGCGGGAGGCAGTGGATCATCTACAACTCCATTTGTTATCGAATTAACTGCATTTGCCAGGTTTATCAGAGGACTGTTGGTTTTTTCGTCGTGTTTTGTAGAACTGGACGAATCTTCCTTCATTGCTGTTTTATTAGCATCCCCTCCTAGAATTTCGTATTTACTTTCTTATTTATTTCATTATTGGGTAGCTATGCATAACCGATTGGGCTTTTTACATTTACATATCTTTAAACGATAGGTTTGTTATTAATATAGAAAAGACATTGAAAACTCTCTGGAAAATATTGAAAAACAATTTTTTTCATCATGATTGTAATAACTATTGATTTACTAAATATATCAGTAACGAAATGGCAGCGTAAGATGAATTGACGTATGTTTCAGTCAAATTTTTAACTAATTTAACAATTTAGTTGAACGTATAAAATGAAAAATCGTCAGACAATTAGTTATTTTAAATGTGAAAAATATCAAATCCGAAAATGTGGATAAAAATTTCGTATTTTACAAAATATTGTTCCACTCTTTACTGCGTCTAAACAATGCTCACCTTGTGTTTGTAGAGGTGTACCCGATCTTTCCCCCACTCTTGTATCACTAACTTCCTTCTTCTGCGCTGATTTATCCTCCTCTGTTGTTGCATTGTTAACATTACACGTTTGAACAATCGGTTGACAGTCGTTCGAATGACTTCTCTCTGGCGAAGTAATTACCATGCCAGCAGTACTGGCATTATCTTGTGGTGGTTGTGTTGGGGATTGTTGTTGTTGTTGTTGTTGTTGTTGTTGTTGTTCATTTGCTGGCTGTATTAGGGGCAGAGTTTGAACTTGCGAACCGCCACTCACCACTTGATTTCCAATTAGCGTTGGATTTAGGGTCTGCAATATAACGTATTCATCATTTTAATTACCATAAAATCACTATTGACTATATCATAAGAGTGATTGTGGTTGATAGTTACGGCAATAGGTAATTGCTGGACTCCCTGCATCTGAGACTGTTGAACTGGATTCATCTGCAATGTCGTTGCAACACCCACACCGACACCGCCCATTGAGACAACTGGCATTATTGGCCTCTCAGTTCCAAGAACAACTCCAGATTGCTGAGGTGGAAGTGTCATACCTATTAAACAAAACAATGATTAATCCATCAAATCTATATTATGATGAAAATTTCGCGATTTCTCAACAACTGCTTCAACGATGGAATTGAATCTACGTCCAAAGTTAGCCTCAACTTTTACTAGCTATGTGACAAAATTTCA
The DNA here is from genome assembly GCF_034640455.1 of Diachasmimorpha longicaudata. NCBI lineage: Eukaryota > Metazoa > Arthropoda > Insecta > Hymenoptera > Braconidae > Diachasmimorpha > Diachasmimorpha longicaudata. The sequence goes on along the minus strand of NC_087235.1, from coordinate 2,647,311 downwards.
ATTTGTTAAAAAATTCCCCCCCCCCCCCCCCTACATATTTTTTTATTTACAAAAAGATCCCTCGTCAAAAGGAACCAGACACAGACATTTCCTCAAAATTTGGTATTTTTAAATTTCACACGGCTCTACATCGTATCCACCCAAAAATTGGAATTGACTTTTGTATCGAGATTGAACGATTGCAACACTTCCAGTCAGAAGCAAAAATATAATAAAGAAGGAAAAAAACCAATAAGAAAACCTACCCATAATTGGTTTGGGCTGAATTTGTTGCTGTGAATTCTGGGCTTGTGCTTGTTGATACTGCAACTGCTGATGCTGAAGATGTTGCATCTGTTGCATGAACATCTGCTGATACTGGGGTTGCATTTGCTGTCCCTGCTGCTGTTGTGGCTGATGCTGCTGTTGTGATTGCATTACTGTTTTGTTTTGTTGTCCAAAGTTTTGCTTGTCAGAGGTGGACATAGGTGAGCCAGGTGGTTGCGCAGAAGTTACCACTGGTTGATTCGTTGTTATTAATACTTTGTTATTTCCATTATTGTTGGTTGGATTGGTCTGCTGTTGCATTATCATTGTTGTATGATGTACATTTGATTTCGTTTGATTTGCAGTGTCAGCTTTTGTTGCTATAAGGGCTGAATTTGTACCGGGACTTGTGCGAACCACCGGCTTACCACGGCCTTTACCACCACTTCCACTTCCCTTGCCACTCTGAATTGAACAAACAAAAATTCCCATGGAACAAATTCTATTTTTAAATAAATACCTCTTCAAAATTTAAACTGATAAAGAATCAATAAAAATAAGAGAGTAATGAAAATTTACAAGCTCTACGTGGTGGGTCGCAAAGTGGTTCTTTTAAAAAATTTTATTTTCCATTCATCGATTAAAAATGGAATTAATGAAGAATCAAAATTATGAAATTAATAGTTAACATAAGAAAAGCCCCAAACTAGTAACAGTTGATGATTTTTTTGAATAGTGACCTGTGTTTGTACCGTTCCTTGTACTCCGTGAACAGTTTGTGTTGATACTGAACTGGCTGGTCTAATGTTGGCACCTTGAACACCTTGAAGAGAAGATGGCAGAATACTCAGGGGACGTTGACTGGTTCCACTTTGCTTGCCAGTTTGTTGGGTTTGCTGCTGAATATCCATTACCCTGGATTTTGTTCCAGCTGCAGCAATTTGCTGGACACCTTGAATTTGCTGCTGAGTTGCTAGAGCTGCAGGAGTATATTTTTATTTAAACCACAAAAATCTATTTTAAAAATACACTAGGTAAAACATTTCAAATTAACAGACTGAAGACGTATTAATAGAAATAGTGGAGACAAAGTAAAAGTTTGTTTTGGAAAGAGATCTCAAAAAAAATATTGTTAACATGTCTATTGTATCCAATTCGTGAAGTAAAATGAGAAACATATGGATTTTTGGATATCTTCTTTTCCATTTTGCGAATTTTATTGGGAGCGCAAATCGCACAAATTTATAATCACACGTGAATATGGATCGGAACCAAAAGTGAAATAAACTTGTTGGTACTTAATTTCATTAGTTAACAGGAAAGAAATAGGATTTGAATTAGAACTTGTTGAACAGAAACAGAGATGAGATCACTCACAAACAAAAATTGTGGAGAAAATTAACAAAAGGAAAAAAATTCAATAAGGAAATGGTAAAACGAGATAAGTTACCTTTGACTATTGACGCGATTTTACTGGAAACAGATCGCAAAATTTTTGTTAAAACATTTTTTGTGGAGAGAATTCAGTACTCCAATGAATGTCATTAAAAAAACTCCGCGATTCCCCTTAGATTCAGAAATAGTCCCCAAAAACTGGACTCAGGCATAAGTCAACTGATCTCGTTTTACCACTTCGTTACTCATTTAAAGAGGAAAGAATTAATGGGGAAAAGAAGTCAGCAAAAAATTCAGAGGAAAAAATCAACCGGGAAAGAAAATCCACGGAATTTCTAAACAGAAATGAAATTCCATCCACTTAAGAAATCCCGCGTCGGGCCGATACGATAAGATCACGATAAAAGTACGAAAGAACTAAGAACTAAAATTAATGACTCACCATTATGAGTTTGAATAGGTTGTGGGCTCTGAATATACATATCAGGTTGGGTAGGACTTCTGATGAAAATCTGATTAGGGGCAGCTAACAAAGTCGTCCCAGGTGGCTGTATTCCGGTCCAAGCCACCTGTGGAGTGAATTGCCACGGTGAAAATTGCATCTGTCCCCCACGTTGTCCCGACTGTGTACCAGTAGCACACGTTGTATACTGAAATACAGAAATTCCGTATAACTACCCAAAAGAAAATAATCAAATAATATCACACCAATTATAAGATTGTTACTTTTTGTACTTGATCAGGTTTGTTGTTGTTCTGTTGTGTGGGCTGTTGTTGAAGACCCTGAGGTGGTTGTGGTGATCCAAGGACTCCAAGTTGTCCAAAAACAAGAGTCTGTCCTCCACCAGGATTAGCAGAAGTAGGAACAGGTAAATAACCTGTTGGAAAACCTTGAACTTTACCACCAGGTCCACCATGTCCTCCACTCTGTCCTGGATTGGAGGCAGTAGTCAGCATATGTGGTGTCAACTGTCCAGTTGATTGAAATGGTTTTCCAGCTGCTATCACTTGAATTGAAGATGGATTGATACCAGCAGGATGGAGAGCAAGATTTCCAGGCATTAAAAGTGGAGTTCCCTGAGTATTATACAACTGTTGAAGATGATATGCCTGACTCTGCATCGGTTGCTGAATTACTTGAACAGCTTGAGGATGTGCAGCCATTGTTGTAATTGTTGTTGCACCTTGTTGACCTGCCAATGCCATTGACACACTGCCAACACCTTGCTGTTGCTGCTGGTGTTGCATTGATACTGCCACAGCATTCTGTAACTGATACCATTCATTTCCCTCCAATTCGACTACTGGTGATCGATAAAAAATACTCATGGAGTCATAAATACCTGTTGTGGCATACTTGCTGCCACCTGGGGTTGCACTTGAACCTGTTGAACATTATGCTGTGCATTATTCTGATTCTGCTGCTGTTGTTGACTCTGTTGAGAGGACTGCACTTGCATCTGTGGCTGCTGCATTGTCCCCTGGTTCACTTGCTGATTCTGATTCTGCTGTTGTTCCTGACTCGGCTGGACATGTTGCTCTTGAACGTTTTGCTGTTGTTGCGACATTTCTATCTGTTTTGTCGCAACAGCCATGTCACAATTAACAATATGGGAGGAAGAAGATGACAACAGTTACCTAAACTGTTGGGGGGGGCTAGTTACTCTTGTCCAAGTGTCATGTTATTTAAAAACATTTTCATAATTTTTTTCGCATTCTTTTTATTTCTTCTCTGCTGAATTTACTGGATATCTGGAAAAAAAAATATTCAACTTAGTTTTTATTTTAATCACGGGGGAGGCTCTCCCCTCTTCACCCTCACAGAGCTAATTGTCTATTGATTTATTATCGGACTGTTGGAGTTCATTAAAATTATCGCTTATATGTTTGAGTTGTTATTGTGAATGTGTGGACATAAATGTTATCAACCATTTTCCTCATATTGCATAATGATATAAAATTAGCATTGAAGAAAGTGGATTCCCACAAATTGTATATAACCTACAATGATTTCATTACATCTGATTGACGCGTCACCAGTCAGATCGTGGTGCAGCTGTTTGATTATCACTGATATTGTTCCTCATTGACATAATATTCACAGGTATGTAAGAGAGTTTTTATTTGCATGATTCTACGTTATCGTGTTACCTTTTGAATAAAATACTGTATTTATCACTAACTAACGGTATAATGAGCTATCGAACTCGGTATTTCGTGATAATATCATTTACGATAATGTGAATATCTAACGCAAAATAAAATTCGTTAGAGGAGTGGTAACTTTGTCTATTGTTTCTAAAACATTTCACTTTTTATATTCTCCCACACAAAAACATCTAACCTATAATAATACTACGAAATAAAATAGCGTCTATTGAGAGCCCCTGCGAGTGTTTGAGGGTGGCCAAACGGTACGGAATTTTGGACCCTACCGTGTGATCCGTTTGCTCAGTTTTTTTCTACATCTTTTTGACGCAAAATTTACGCAAAAAAAATCGAAAAAAATAAGCTCAACAGAGAGCCTCAACGATAGCATTTATTTTTATTAATTTTAACCCAGTGAGAGGTATCAGAAGTTCTATGAACTGTTGAATGTACCCAATTTCAACAACACAGTGTTTCTCATCTTGTTATCTTCAACATTGATAATTCCAAAATCGTTAAAAACCAAATAAACTGAATTAAAAAATGATAGAACTGAATGTATTGAAATTACAAGGTCAGATGGAAAATTACAGCTCCATTTGTAATATCTTTTACACATAAATCAATTATTCTTGTACCTTGATTACCCGTGAAAAGAAGGACAGAAAATTTATGGGAGATTCGAGCAATGGAAAGCCTAGTTTGATATCCATCTTGGAGGCATTCAGGAACAAAATGTCTTCCCCAGGCTACCATAATTACCGTAACGATGAGCCAACGCAGAGGGGTGGCAGCAAATATATGAGAAATGGGAAGTAAGAGAGACAGAGATAGTCAAAGCTGGCAACCGATGAAATTGTCTGGTTGTTGGGGGAATGGCGTCGGACGGGGGGAGTGGGACGGGGGGGGGGGGGGGTGTACAACGGTCTCCCTCCTAAATTTTTTTTCCCTCTCAGGGACGCGTCCCCCCCCCCTTTTGCCCTTCAGTACAGCAATACGAGTCCAGGGCGGAGAAGATGAAAGCTGAAAGGGGAGATCATCTGGAGGGGGAATGCGTAGAACGAAATTGGGAGAGAGTTATGAAGCTCGAGATATTCGGTTTTTCATATATAGTTATGCTCGAGTGCGAGGGCAACACAGAGATACAGAATATACGCATATATATGTGTGTATATATATATACATGTAGAGAGAGAGATGAGATGAAAAAATAGTAAACAATTATGGAGGAGGGAGAGGGAAAAAATAGGTAGAAGGGGTAAAAATTTGAGACTTAAGACATTGACAGAGAACAATAATTACAATTAAATAATAACAAATGCTAGAGATTTATCTGATTGGCTCTGCTGTGGCTGTCGTGATGAGAGAGAGAGAGTCTGAAGAAAATGAGCGGAAAAACAAGTCGAAAAGCCGAAGGGAGGGGGATGGCACATACCAGATTTGTACATCTACACCAGGTATTTCTCTCTACCTCATGTTCTCAACGTCGTTCTTTCTCCAGTCGTTTTAAAAAAATTATTTTCCGATTTTCAATTGTTTTTACTTGTCACCCCGGTGGGTAAAACAGTTGACCCTAGCACAAGAATATATTCAACTTATATATCACGTTAATACTCACATGGCGACTGCGCACTCACGCCTAAACACGTTTTAAATCACGTTGCGAAGTGAGTAAGAGAGAAAGAACCTGACGGAGTGAGAAAGAAGACGATAGCAGAGGGAGGGTGAGCACTAACACAACTCAAGGCATTGCTCGACACACACACGCACAACAAACACACACACATACATACATATATACACACATACTTTAATTACCAGTTCCAAAGATATTCAACTCCTTTCTCCTTCGTTTCACTCACTCACACCTCATGTTTATCCCCACAATTAACTGTTTCACTGATCATTAAAATTACTTTTAATATTCCAATTGTCACTGTGCACTAAATTCTACTGAAATAACATTTGTATCGAGTTATCATGGAGCACGAAATAACGTAGACTGAACATTGGCAGACGTATTCGTTTTGTCTGCCTCCTTTGGCTGATCCACTACTTTGGGAGTACTGAACGACGCCCCTCGTCCCTCTTCCTTCCACCCCCCCGCCCTGACGCCACCACCATTCCTTCCACCCCACCCCTCTCTCCCCCATCCCCTCTGCCACCCAATCCCGTAGAACTTTTTCACGTCTCTACATTTTGTATTCCCCTCTTGGTTAGTACATTGTTAAGCTCCCCCGGTTGGTTTTACCCCACATCACCCTCCTGAACCCCTCGTCCATGCGATCATAACAGTCAAGCAATTTCATTGGCCGAAATGCTGACAAATCCCAGAGGCATCGGGCGACGCTTGAGTGGGCGGGGTTTTCTGTACCGTTGGATCATCAGCGCATGCTCATGGCAATGTATATAGTATTTTATACCAACACATGGAGAGAATGGGAGCCATTCAATCGTTACGAGCCGACCCATAGCCAGTGTAGCTCCCCCACCCTTGAATTTCTACTCTTCAGTGCCCCCCCTCTTACGTCTGGTCGTGATGGTATCCCTCCTTTCCCCCCTGAGTCCCCTGCCGTGGGCTGCCCGAGGCGCCAGGGCCGTGACATTTTCTCGGAAAAATGTCCAAAAATGGGGAAATTGTTGGGGTGAATTGGGGGAAAAATTTGATGAAAATTAGGAGGATGAGGAGGAAATTAGCGAGGGATTGGATGACCTGGAGATAAAGAGGGTGTAATTGCAGTTTTAAGGGACAAGACAGGGAATTTTAAATGGGCAATGGGATTTATGGTGTTCGTCCCTGGGAGTTCAATTCAACCAGGTACGTAACGGATTCGGGGGCAGAGACGGAATTTTCGGGGATGAGATTATTTTTATCGGAGATTTATCGGCGAATTATTTATGAAGCTCCGAGACAAGTTGCATTATCGGGAGATATTTTCGGTCACACGCTGATACTTAATTCATTGGGAAAAATTGAAGGGCGCGTTGTGCGACGGAGACGGAGGAAAATGATATTTTGTAAAAGGTCAAAGGTAAGACTGCTAACGTACGTGAAATTTTTATGTTTTTCACTCTCATTATTTCGACAGTTGGGGACACGATGACCAGATAAATTTTCACTGAATTGAAATCCCTGAAATAATCCCGGTCTGAAATAATCGTACGGCCCTGGCACAGCTGTCTGGTCGCCACGTTTACTCCTCGTATATCGCACACAGGCACACTACCTCGACGAATATAGGAACCACCGCCAGGCAACATCACCCGTGAATTGGGTGGTAGATACTATCGCTTAAAAATATCTTCAGCCTATCCGGTTGCGAGACGATTGCACAATCTCAATTTTATTATTTCACCTGAACCTCAAAAATATCAAACCCCATCAACATAACCGAGCATCATCTGACGTCTTTAATCCTGAAGACATCATCCCCCAAAAGAACCCCAATCACTTTTCAAAATCAATTACAATCTATTTTTGCATTAACCATCAAATCCCCAAACTCCAACAATTTATTTATTTTATTTATCACACAACTTCATCGACTAAAATGTTACACCTGCAATCGACTCATTCCATCAATTTCCTTCTCAAATCTAATCCCATAAATCCAAAAACCAAATCCCCTGAAAAATCAGTCGTCACCCCTGAAGACCCCCAATGGACTCTGATCATGAACTGACTTAACTCCTTGACCAATCTCGTCTCCCATCAGCTACAACTCTCGATATTCCTAAAACCGCCAATCATTATTCCTCCACACGATACACCGAGGACTTAATGTGCCCCCAGTTATTCCATCCTAGTCACAATTTACCGATGGTTATGAGGGGGGAGGGGGCAGAATGCCAAACTAACCAATGAGTTAAGTTCACCGGTGTTGCCAAGGCGACCGGTGGATGATTCGAGCCGCCACTGAGAAATGGGCTCGGTCGTACAGAATAATTGCGCATGCGCGAACCAACCCGAATGGCCAAAACGAGTGAGACAGAGTGATTTATTAATAGAAATGGTACGGGAACGAGTGTATGCGACGTTGGCAGGGGGGAGGGGATGGGGACGGTGGGGGGTTTGTCGGTATAACTGTGTGGGTTACGTCGGTGTGCGCACACTAATTTATCCCGATTCTCCCTTCGTTCCCCCCGCGGGGAGGGGGGATACAGTCAATGGTGTGGTACTTGCGCATATCCATTTGCCGAAAACAGCGCTTCTCTCCTCCTTTTGGGACCTCTGATAATAACAATCGCACTCCCCACTGTCACACACACACACACACGAACGTATAACTCACATGTACGGTAAATACTGTTGTTTTATTTCAAGAGAACACGGACCTGTCGACGATTGGTTTCTCCCCCCCACATCATCCCCTGTACACCACTTCCCACCTCATCATTATTCCCCACCAACTCGTCAAACGCATACAGAGATGGGAATGATTTTATTCGCTTTTATTCGCTTATTCGTGATTTTGATTTGACGTCCTTCTTATTTAATAGTACTGTTGCTATGATGGGGAGTTTCTCCGCCTTCGTTCGCTGGCTGAACGGGTTTGGGTTCTTGTGTAGTATCATTTTTTACCGATTTGATGATTGGCGGAGGGAGATATAGCGATTTGTTACGGTGTATTGTACGGGAAAATATTTTTTGGGAAACTGGAGGAAATGTCAGGGCACGCGCTCTGCATATTTGGAGAGAAAAAAAAACTCCCTCGTGATCTGTGCCCCACCCATCAGTGGGGTGAGACGGGGGGAGCGGGGGGTACCGTTGGGGATTTTGGAATTTGGGGGTGATTTTTTGGGGTTTTTTGGCGGGGGGTAAATCGATGTTTTGGAGATTTTTAGCGGAAATTTTGGGTTAAAATTAGACTGAGGAAAAATAATGATTTGGAATCACCTGATAATTCTGATTAGGTTTGAACTGCGTTAATTATGTTCTTCTAGAACGTAATCATGGTAATTATACCGTTGAGGGAACCCCTGCAGTGATAATGAGCTTCAAATAATTCATTGGAAGTTTTTTCTTGAGAAAATCAGGAGTTGAGACGATGGAAATGATTTTAAAGGAGTTGATTGAAGGTCGAGTCGACATTTCTGCTCCTCCCTAGGCCTCAATACCTTCGTTTACCCTTCGGTCACGCCTCAAACTCGATTTGGTAGTCAAGTACGAGGATTGAATAAGTCCTCAGCCAGTTAAAATGTCGATTTTGACTTCGTAAACTGAAAAATGTTCTGCCCCTTTCATGGCCTCTTCAACAATTTCGTCTCCAAGGGACTCACATCTACAATAAGCGAAAATTATAAAAAATGATATTGTTAATGATACAATAGAATAAATAAACTAGTCAATAAATGAAGGGAAGTTCATTTAAACGAGATGTGAACAAAAATATTTTTCTTTCCGCTTGAATTATGTCATGGTCACTCTTCACTGGTTCATATTGCCCCGTCGGTCCATTTTGCCACACTCTTTCCTGCAATGGTCGTGATTGGCGAGGGTTAATTGAGGACTATCCGGATAATGAAGGTTGAGACCTACGAGGGCTCCCTGAGTGCCAATCGATTGCCTCGCTTCGACTTCTTCAATTATAAAAGGGAAATAACAATTATTTTCAGGTCTTTTTGAGGTTCAAAAACTAATTTCGTTGATTTCCAGATTTCGTGGCGCAGCGGTAAATATTCCGTAAAAATTACGGAACTCGCAGGTCACTCATCGATCACAGAATCGATTAGGCAATTTTAGACGACAGTATCGTAATTTTTCGAGGTCGATTCAGTCAAAAATTACGAAAATTTCAGGATAAATTCCGTTCCAGTTCCGTAAAATACCCCACAACCATTTTTCGCTCTAAAATTACGAAAAAGTTATGTAATTTTTTTAAAAATATTTATCTCCATGAGGAACTCAGTTTGAGGCCCAATTGAAGACAAATACCCTGGTTGGAGATGACGAACGGCCAACCGTGGGCCGAGGCTCGGCCAGTATTGGCCGACACTGGGCCAGTATCGGCCGATTATCGGCCAGTTCTCATCTCCTACGTGGTACATACATGTCGATTCTGAAGGTCACGTATGAGGTATTCATGTTCTAGAGTAATAAAATATTATCATGCGATGGGAAAAAAATATATTTTTGTCAATATTAGATTTTAATTGGAAGTCAGATTAATGAAAAGAGCAAAAACAATATGATCGTATTGCAGACCTTTATAAGTTAATATTAATTATATAATGAGGTCATTATTTCTTGGAGAGGCCGTCTGCGTGGTCTCACGACAAAAACTCCAGTTTATGTTTATTAAATAATATAAAGAAATGTTTGTTCATTGAAAGAAAGAAATCATGACGACGATGATTTGGTTTTTGAGATTTTAAGATCGTTTTGTTCTGTTCGTCGACTGCTCTCGAAGTGTGAACACATAATCATAGAAATAAAACTGCTCTTACTTATATCGTCTATTCTTTTTCATTAATCTGGTTTCCAATTATTAAAATCTAATAGCCACGTTAATGAAAAAGAATAGACGATATAAGTAAGAACAATTTTATTTTACGATTGTGTGTTCACACGTCGAGAGCAGTCGTCGAACTAAACAAAACGATCTTAAAATCTCCAAAACCAAATCATCGTCATCATGATTTCTTTCTTTCAATAAACAAAAATTTCTTTATATTATTTAATAAACATAAACTGGAGTTTTCGTCGTAAGACCACGCAGACGGCATCTCCAAGAAATAATGACCTCATAGTATAATTAATATTAACTTATAAAGGTCTGTAATACGATCATATTGTTTCTGCTTTTTTCAATAGCTAAATGTCTAGTTACTTCAGGAAATTATTTATTTATTCAGTTGTTTATATTGGATTATGGACAGGGATTATCTAAATAATATCAAAAACAATTTGACTTAAATTTGAATTATTTATTATCGCACGCAGAAGGTATATGTTTCTCCTGTGATGTCTCCAAATCAACTGACTCTTAGTCACCAAAGATGTGACACTCTAGACCCATTTGACAAAAGGCCCTTCTTCACTCATTTCTTTATTTTCCTTCGCTCGTTCTGTTTATTAAAATTATTCTAAACATTTCGGTATTTTTCTGGGAAAAATCATAAAATATTTCTATGGACTAAACACAGATATGGACTATTGGAAATGGGTTATAGGTATTGGGATATGGATAAAAGGGTATAAATAAATGTAGTGATTTAATTAATTTTATAATCATAAACTCTTTATTTAACTTGCACGAGGAAGGCACGACTGATCTAGAGGACTGGTGTCCGGTTCCACGTCTAAATATCCAGTCGAAAATATCCAAACAAAAATCTCCAATGAAAAATGTCCAAAACAATAATATCCAAAACACAAATATCCAAATGCTATCAAATCCAATACAAAAATTAGACAAATTTATTTTGAACTCCAATCCACCTTCTTGGATCTACAAACAGATCCAATGTTCGCGGATATATTTGCTATTGGGTTTTTTACAACCGGATATTTTCGAATTGGATATTTTTAACTGGATATTTTGGACTGGATATTTTCGACCGGATATTTAGACGTGCTCCCCTGGTGTCCAGAGACTAACTTACTTCTTATAATATGAAAAATCTATACTAGGAGAACAACAATAGAACCTTTATGTTTCCAGAGGACAGAGTCTCCTCTGAATACCACTTGTGGTAAGGATCACAATGCTCTCAAGTCCAGCGCACAACAGATCATAAATCAGTCCCTTTTCTGGAAACTATAGTTAAACATATGCTAATTGTCGAGTGATTTTTGAAGCAGAACAGAAGAGCTGTGTTCTAATTTTCCAACGATAGGAAATAATAAGTCTATAAGTAATTCAAACTATTTTATTCTTTATTATTTAACTCAGATGATTGTGCTTGGAAGACACATTCGCTCTATACCGATTCCTTAGAGGAAGTAACTAGAGCTACAAAGGGAAACAACACCCTAGACCTTCTAGTCACATGCTCTCAAAGAATCCTATTCATTCCACTTTGTCTACATAATTAAAATCAAACTTAAATATCATACCTCACACTTCTCAGAATTCGAACCCATAAAAATGTCTTTTAACACTCAGAAGAGAATAAGATTGACTTTTGTTCTTTATTTATTTCATGAAAAATCTAACATGGACAGACGGTTAATCTATTTATGAAATCGAGTAGTTCGGTGACAATTCTAATGAGGTTATTATGTTAATAACCTCATGTAACATGATTATGTTAATATAGTGAATTGAGTGAACCTCTGCAGTAATTATGGGGATTAAAAAACAGCGAAATTTTTCCCTCCAGAAAATCAGAACTTTAGAAAAAGGAAATCGTTATCAGTGGAGGTCATTCAAGGTCACTTATAAAATACTTTTGATGTAGAGTAATACGATTATCATAATTTAAATGTAAGTCGATCTCTGTTGGGAGTAATTAGACCCCCGATCCGTAATTAGTGATTAGAAGATATATAATTTTGGGAAAATGAATGCTTCTCCGGATGTTTTTGGTAAAAATATATTTTTTTTTCGGTGTGCGGATATTTTTTGGGAATTCGGGGGAATGGGTGGGGATGGGAAATTTGACGGGTTTGGAACAGAAATTTTTAGGAACTTGTGGAAGGAACAAACACAGAGCTTCAAGAAAAATTATGGAACTTCCGGTTCTCTCATATGGAGAGAATAATTCTTGAAAAATGACGTGTCTGTTCTGTAATTTACGAGTCAAAACCATATGCGGTAAAATTGACGGAAAATTGACGGAACCTTTTCAGTGAATTTTCAGGAAAACGTGCGGAACGTTCCGGAAAAATTACGAAACGTTCAGTCAAAAAATTCGTAACTGTTCCGTAATTTTTACTGAATAGTGTTTTGACTGGCAGATTACGGAACAGACACGTAATTCCTCGATTACGAAATGGAGGGGGAAATGTTGTGGGACATTATCGTAACTTTTCCTGAGACGATTCAGTTGAAAATCATAAAATGTTGTGGAAAAAAAATTGTGACAGTTCCGTAAAATTTTCTGTAAATCGCACTTCGCTCCTGAATTTCGGATAAGATCGGTAATTTTTATTGAATATTTCTCTTCGTCTGTCACATCGGTATTTCGCAAAGTAGGAGGACTGCTGCAGCTGATGTGACGTAACACAATTTAAACGCGTTTATGTCTGAGGAATAAACAAAATAATAAAAATGTGCAGGTGCAGACGGTACCGCATTGATATCGACTGCTGGATTTCAGTGATTGGAATTCCGATGGAGGAAATACTCAGTAGTAATACCCCAAGACCTTCAAAATTATCGGATATTTCCCGAGAGTTTCGTTGCGTAGCAACGAGAGGGATAAGGTTCGCAGGTTAAAAAACCCGAGCGCGAAGCGCGAGGGTTTTTCTGCGAATCTTATCCCGATCGGTGCTACGCAGGGAAACTGGAGGGAAATATCCGATTAATTTTGAAGGTCGAGGGGTATTTGGCTGGATTATTTTTTTCATTCCAATTTCAAACAATTAAATGTGTGGCATTTCACGTCATATAGTATGGTTTTTCACTCGTAGTTGTGGCTTCTCCAGCGTATATTCTCTGCACAAAATGCAGAGAATTGTTACCAAATTGGGGCTTTTGCCTTCACTGTATTATTAGGAACATTATTATTAATTTTCTAATCAATAATCTCCAAGGATTCTCCTCCAAATCTGCTCATGTCGAGGTAAAGTCTTTGAACTTGATTTTTTGTAATGACAGTTTTGGGGTTTGAAACGCGTACAAATTGTTTATCGGATATTTTCATTGCTTAGCAACAAACAGGGAAATATCCGAAAAATATCCGAAGTAAAACTCTCTTACTTGTACCACGTGACGGGAAATGCCACCATTTGATTGGTTGAAATTGGGATGAAAAAAATAATCATTCAAACACCCCTCGAACTTTCAAGTGCGTCGAATATTTCTCTCACCCTTCCCTGCAAAATTATGATTATAGAAAATTTTGTAGCTCTATTGTGGAGATAAAAATTTTTGATGCTTGAGCTCCGCAATTATTCGGGTAATTTCTTCGATATTGCCACAGGGAGAGAAAAATTCTTGAAAAATTACCTGTCGGTTTCGTAATCTGCCGATCAAAACAATATTCGGTAAAAATTACGGAACATTTACACACTTTTTCAGTGAATTTTTAGGAAAAAGTCCAGAACGTTCCAGGAAAATTGTGGAATGTTCCGTGAAAAATGCGGAACTGCTCTAATTTTGATGGCACATTTTTTTAAAATGTTTCTCTCCCGGTATCGTCTAAGACTTATTCCGTTCACTGAGAGAAAAATATAATTTTATCAATTATATTAATTTTTGATAAACAATTCTCCGAATTTTCCATTGGAAAATACACTTTAAGTTCTTGTCAGAAGTCAGAAGAATATTCTATTTGCAAAATTATATTTTTCTCTCAGTGTTGGCTACTAAAAAACACTGAACGTTTGAATAAAAAAATACTTCACCCGTTTTACTACATTTTTAAATCATTAAAATCGAGTTTTGACCCTAAAATTTCTTGTTCTCGGAATTTTAGTCAGTCAAAATTATTCCTTTTCTTGCTACGAAACACCAATCGTATTATTATCTGATAATTTTCAAGATCATGCTATCATGGGGTATTGCAGCCGAAAATTGTTGACATTATGTACAAAGAAGTGTATAAATAACATGAGGTGAATAAATTAAATTTTTTGGGAACATTTTTCCTGCTAAATTACGTAGTTATTGCCGACATTTTCTCCGTTTTCATTTTTTTGTAAATCTCGGAGAAATTTTTTGATGACTTTTATCTCATGGATCCGTTGGATATGAATAAATATACCGTTTTTGAATTTTATCATTATTCCATCACTCAAAAATTTTCATAGTTGTATCTATTTTTAAAAATTCTTAGTAAACTTTTTTGAGTCTTTGCAAAAATTCACTGAGAAACGAAAATTATTTCACTCTCATGATAACTCGTGAGCCATTGAATAATCATAAAACTTAAAGACGATATATTTTTTGACCTCAACTTTGTCAACTATTTTTCCAAAATTTATTTAAAAAACTTGAAAAATCCGAAGATATCGGCAATTATTGGATTATGAACAGGGATTTACTGAATAATATCAAACGATTCGGTTATAAACATTAATTTTTTATTATCGCACGCAGAAGGTACATCTTTTTCCTGTGATATCTCCAGAGGAACTAACCCTTAGTGACCAAAGGTTTCACACTCTGGACCCATTTAAGGGGTTATTCTCATGTGAACGCCTATATTTTACCACTTTTTCGGAATTTTTTTTTTATGCGACAACAAACTTCAATCATGTTGATTTTTCAATATATTTTTATTTGTATTTTGAAATATACGAAAAAAATTTTTTTTTTCGTTTTTTACATTTTTAACATATATTTTTTTTAAGTCAAAGTAGTCCCCAACAAAAAAAGTTAGTTCATTGGTCAAGGTGATAACGGCTGTTCATGTTGTCTGACATAAAAAAATCGAATAGATTATTATTCAGTAGATCTGTGGCTATCGTCCCTACCAAATATAATCAATTTCATCAAAAACAAAAAAAAATATCGAACTTCAAAAAAAAAATCACGAAAATCTCCTTCTTTTTCGTTACAAATCGTTTAAAAAAAATATGAAGATATTGTCGAAAATAAACAATTGTGGTAGGGACGATAACTATAAATGAGTAGAAGAACATATGTAAATTTTAAAGCAATCGGTTGAATACTTTTTCTTGTAGGACCTTGACCGTTTCAGAAAATGATGATTCGAGAAAAACGCGTTTAAAGTTGAAAGCCTGGTAGACAATCGCTTACGACACGTCGGCGACTATGAGCTGTAACTTATCAAATACTATGAATTTCGGTGAATTTCGGTCTGAATTTTTCACAGCATGTTTTCAATAGGTTTTACTGTCAAAATATCAAAAAAAAAAAAATCGATTTTTTGAAGTGCTCACATGAGAATAATCCCTTAACAAAAGGCCCTTCTTCACTCATTTCTTTCTTTTCCTTCGCTCGTTCTGTTTATTAAAACTATTCTGAACATTCCGGGACTATTCTGATAAAAACTATAAAATACTCACATGGACTAAACACAGCTATGGACAGACGGTTAATTTGTTTCCACACATAACATGCGCTCTCAACAGCAATAATCCGATAAATATTCAGCAGTGGAATAATAAAATGGAATAAGATAATCTGCCTCTTCAATGACAACAGCCATAGACAGATGATTCACATTTTTGTCCACACCTATCAAGCATTGTCAATAGTCTCAGAGTTGTAGATATTCCTGGAAGACTCAATTGCCACCGAGCGGGTTCCCAGGTTAATTATTCACCCGAATAATTCTGTTACCCAATTTCATTAATCACTTTCAATCTCCGATTGAACATAATCCTTTGATTTCTTCAATAAAAAAAAATTGAAAGTTCATCATATAATATAAAATACATAATACATACTCTATAATTGATATTACATAATATACAATATATTTATCTTGTATATAGTGATATTAATCAATTTTTCAGACAATGTAAACGAAAAATCGGATAAATATCGACCAGACATACCGTACCTCGTCGATAGCTAATAAACTTTGTAAATGAGTTGGGAGTTGCTCAATAAAAAAAGGAATTTACGAAGATAAATTTCATCTTGATAAGAATGAAAATTACTGTACCGATGGAGTAAAAATTACTGTACCGGTCGGGTAAAATCTACCAACCGTTCTAGCATTTTCCTTGTTATCTACATAGAAATTATTGACCTGGAAAGGGTGAAATTAACAAACCCTAAGAACTTTCTTTGACTTAGAATATTATTATTATTATTATTATTTATTTCTTTTGGTGTTACAAATGTCTTTCTTTGTTTTACATCCTCTCCAGCCTCTCTTAAAAAATCTCTTCTATTTTAACTTTGATCTGACTTAGAATAAATATTAATTATCATATTCATTTTTACTGATTTTTGGGGTGGAAATGAAGTGACGAAGAGTCAGGATGGACTTTAATACTGAGAAAAAAATTCTTATGCCAAAAATATTGACAAATTGCACGATAATTTATTTGGTATTAGTATATATGAGTTAAGGAAATATTTATCTAGATTTACTTTTGGCAACAGAATTTATTTTTTTTCAGCGACGACTTTGTAATTTGATTCGCCAGATTTTAGGGTATATCCAGTATATTTCAACGTTTTTTTGTTATTTTCTGAAGGGATTAGAAAAATCATAGATTTCTTACTATCAATAATCTTCACAATATCTTACTATGCCTATAGTATTATTTAAACAGCTAAGCTAATAGACTAATACTTTTAACGTGCTACATGAGTTTGATCTTTATCCCTAAGTCCCTAAGAATATTGTAGATATGCGTTTTAAATATGTACTACTCCCACTCCTCACCCTTTTCCACAAATCTCTCCCTAAGACATCCCTATTCTATTACACTATTCGGTATACTATTCGTTGCATGAGTACTATTAAATCCAGTCTGAATAGTATCTCGATGTTTCTTGCCATCTCCAGTTGTAACGATTTGAGTGCATTTACGAATGAGGAACATTTAAACTTATTAGTCGACAATTGAGTCATTTAATATATAACACATATAATTAATATATAACGACATTTAATATATAACAATTTTTAACGTAAACTGCGAGAATGTTAATGTCAACCGCAGGGAGAGAAAATTTTTTGAAAAATTGCGTGCCTGTTCTGTAATCTGCACGGAGGGAAGACTTATTTAGAAATTATGTAATTGTTCCGTAATCTGTCGGTGAATACAAGACAATATTCGGTCAAAATTACGGGACAGTTAGGCACTTTTTTAGGGAATTTTCAGGAAAAAGTACAAAATGTTTAAGAAAAATTATGGAATGTTCAGTGAAAAAATGTGGAACTGTTCTGTAATTTTTACTAAATATTGTTTTGGCTGATAAATTACGGAATAGACACGTAATTTGTCAAGAATTTTTCTCTCCGTGTGACAGACAAAAAAAAATATTTAGTCCAAATTACGGAACAGTTACGCACTTTTTCAGGGAATTTTCAGGAAAAAGTCCAGAACGTTTAAGAAAAATTATGAGACGTTCAGTGAAAAAATGTAAAACTGTTCTGTAATTTTTACTAAATATTGTTTTGGCTGACAAATTACTGAACAGACACGTAATTTTTCAAGAATTTATCTCCCCTATATGAAATTTATTTCGAGGGTTCCATATTTTTTAAACAAATTTTCTATGATTATTTTTCCCACCCAAATTTCAGCCACTAGAATTGCACCATTTGTTGATATTTTGTATAGCCTACCTCGAATATCAGCGATTATTTTTCTCATCCAAATCTTGGCCAATAGGATTGCACCATTCGACGTTATTTTGTATAGCCAACACGGTATTTCAGCGGAAATTCTTGGAAATTTCACTGGAAATTTTGCATGTTGATATATATAAAAAAAAACAAATGTTGAAGTAACCCTCAATTGTATCTGACAGATTAAATGGCAATTCGTTGAAAATTATGTCTCATGGTGCAATTCTATCGGTCAAGATTTGGATGAAAAAAATAATCCCCCGAATACCACTCGAACTTCGAAATTATCTGATATTTCCCTCAAGGTTCCCTACAAACAAATAAGCTTGTCAAGTTTTCCAGAAAAATCACTCGCGCTTCGCGCTCGTGATTTTTAGACTGGAAAACTTGACACGTTCATTTGTTTGCAACGAACCTATCGGGAAATATCCGATAATTTCGGAGCTCTTGTGGTATTATATGCGATAATTTTTTGATAATTTTGATAAACAAACGACACCTAACCAAATAAACCTCTTTTCATGTCATGGCACAATTCTCTTGGCCGAAATTTGGATAGGAAAAATAATCCCCTGAATACCACTCGAGCTTCAAAATTATAGAATATTTCCCTCTAGGTTCCCTGCATACAAATGAAGTCGTCAAGTTTTTCAGGAAAAATCACTCGTGCTTCGCACTCGTGATTTTTTAGCCTGAAAAACTTGACTCCTTCATTTGTTTGCAACGAATCTATCGGGAAATATTCGATAATTTTGAACCACTTGTGGTATTATATGTGAAAAATCGTCGTAACGTCACTCAATGTTTCTCCCTCACTCTCATAACCACTAAGCGAACTTATCTTTATTAATTTACAAATCTCTTCACCAACATCTCATGCCACCAATATTCCCCACCCATAACTACCTATAAATTCGCTATTCATATAAATCGCCTATCGGCAGACAAACATATTCAGCAAAACAAAATGTATTTTCAGCAATATTCCCCTCGCAATTAGCAATCAACATACTCTGAAACTTATTCATAATTAAAAAAAAACACTCAAGTGATAATTAGCGGTACCGATGTGATAACTTGAACCGCTGAAATCTACACATGAGATTGGCTTACGCTGTCGTTATTCATTAATTAATACAGGCTGTTTAAAAATAAGTGGAGCTTCTGGAAATTGTCTATAAGCATTGAAGTTCCTTGACGGAGAGAGTCTAGGAGCAATGCAGTAGCATTTTAAAGGAAATGAGAGAACGATGCCAGCGCAACTGTGATTCAACTGCTGAGAACGACGCGCGCATATCTTCTTATCGTCGATTTCATTCGCCAAGGCCGGCCCTTACCTCACAACGCCTATTTGTTCTATAGTGTTAATATATCATTACAAGGAGAGGGAAATTTATTAGACAAAAAAAACATTTACCTAATAAATTATGATAAATTTTCTTAAAAAAAAAAATTCGTTGTCATTTTTTTTAAAATTATTTCTTCCATTAAATCTATTATTTTTATTGTTTTATATAGTTTTCATATCATATGTCAAACAGTACAGATATACATTATATATAGTATACAGTATATAGTATATAGTATTATATATTTTTTGTACATAAATATTTTTATAATATGGAATATTGTGTATTAATATTATATGATGCATATTATGTATTAATATGATGTAGTGTGTATGTGTTATTGGGGTTTATATACATTCTATGTGTTATTTTGTTAGAGGAATTATTGTATGTATATCAATTATGGTATATGTATATGGGGCATACCGTGTCACCTCGACCGGCCCGTGACCTCGACGACTTCGATTTACCCCGCGATTATATTATTATTATACTATTATATTGTTAATCTGCGTTAAAAAGACACTGCAGGTTTTTTTCAGATTTTTGTATATCATTAGGTTGTTTGTTAATCAATTTAAAGGGGCGAAAACACGTCACTCCCGTGAATATTGAAAGAATATTGAAAAATTGACGAAATTTTGATTAAACGAGGCAAATTTTTCGAAATTTCAAGGTGGAAATATCGATACAGATTATGGAAAGAAATTTTAGGTAAAAATTAGACCTCCAGGAGGCAAATAAGGGACGAATTTTGATTTTATGATAAAAATTAGGCTCTCAAATATAATTTTTTCAATCAAACTTGACCTACAAAGTGGTTGATTGCCATTTCGTCTCACGTTTTGACCTCGAGAGGTTTAATTTTTATCCAAAATTTCTTTCTGCATAGGTCTTTAAGAACAGCATTTTCATAGTCTTGAAGGAATGAGTTTTGTAAATATTTTTTTTTTGCGTTTTTTGGCGCGCTGAATTTGAATCTGAAGATGGGTTTTACGGGTCTTGATTTTGTTGCTGTTGGGATCAATTTTCTACTGGAATGGTTGGAGATGTGTTACGACTGCAGGATGCACGTCTGAAATAGTAGAAAGAAGGATAAATAGTCCTTGATATAATATAAGAATGAAATGAGAAAATAAATAAAATATTGAAGCACTGAGATGGGTTTTTGGACGTACGATGCGATACATAAGACACTGCATCAGACTTCTGCATTGATACCCTAGTAGGAGATGACGAACGGCCAACAGTGGGCCGAGGCTCGACCAGTATTGGCCGACATTGGGCCAGTATCGGCCGATTGTCGGCCAGTTCTCATCTCCTATGTGGGTTTGGTGCTTGAATACAGGCAGAGAATAATTCTTGGAAAATTGCGTGTTGGTTCCGTAATCTGACAGTCAAAATAATATTCGGTAAAAATTACCGTACAGTTACACATTTTTTCACTGAACTTTTACGAAAATATCCAGAAAAATTATGGAACATTCAATAACAAAAAAATGCGTAACTGTTCAGTAATTTTTACTGAATACTCTTTTGACTGTCAGATTATGGAACATAGAGGTAATTTTAAAAGAATTTTTCTCTTTGTGTAGGCACTTTTTCAGTGAATTTTCAGGAAAACGTCCAAAACGTTCCAGAAAAAAATCTGTTAATGGTTTTCGATGTTCCAGATGAAGCCCTTTCTGACGTTTAGGGCCAATATGCGGGTCAACTTCCTGCCGATGTGCAAAATAGTCCGGACTAGGCCCCAGACAAATGGCATCATGGATATAAGATTCTTCGCAACAGATACCAAACCTGAGTTGACGTCGGTCAGATATAAAGTGAAACGTGGCCCTTATGGGGAAGTAACGAGTGATCACGTTGATTACTTCCGGAAGCTTATGGGCAGTCGTGCTCTGACTGACCCCGACGAGTGTGATAAATATAATGTAGATTGGATCAAGATGGTCAGAGGTAAATGTAATCAATTGTCACTATTTGACGAGGAAGACCTTGAACTTTGTCTTATGGTTAATGAAAATTTGAAGAATGTGAACGACAATTTGAGAATTATTATTATTTTGAGAACTAAAGGGAAGAAGTGCCCGGAGAGAAAAGTTCGAGCCGGATTGGGAACTGGAATGACATCCTCCCTTGTGGAGATTGCTCTCAAATCACAATGTTCGTACAGCTATGCAAACACAAAGGTGTCATTCAGAAAATTATCGACTGGAATAAGTTTATCGAATTTGCTAAAAAACACGGTAGAAAAACTCTGTCGGAAATGGCTAAACTGAGTACTGTGCCGGGCAGTAAAATCGAGGGGCAAAAGGGTAGAATACTACAATGTGGTTTACTCACACATAAAAGTTTCCATCAATACCGTTAATTTTGTCATAATTAATGTGTGTTAATTTTGTGATAATTAATGATATGTGGCTTCGTAAAATGTATTAAATCGCATTAGAAAATTTGAAGGTTTACACGAACAGAAAAATTCTTGACAAATTACGTTTCTGTTCTGTAATTTGTCGGGCACAATAGTATTCAGTAAAAATGAGGGAACAGTTACGTATTCTTTTACTGAACGTTCCATAGTTTTTTTGGAATTTTTTGGATTTTTTCGTAAAAGTTCACTGAAAAAGTTTAGTAATTGTGACCGAATATTGTTTTGACTGGCACATTACGGGACAGATACGTAATGCTTTATCGTGATGATTCGATGCACCCCACCATGAACCCTGCCCCCTTGGAATCAATGCAAAATTACTAATTTTAGGGAACAGCCGTGTGGTCCTAAAACCAAAAACCACCGAGGAAGTCTCTAATATCCTCAAGTACTGCAATGAACATCGTCTCGCTGTTTGTCCACAAAGTGGGAACACTGGTCTTGTTGGTGGTAGTGTACCGGTGTTTGACGAGATCATTGTTTCAATGCAACTAATGAATAACATCATTTCAACGGACACACTTTCAGGTAAATTCAAATTTTCATCATGTTCATGTTCATGTTCTTCATGTTTATGTTCTTCAGGTTCATGTTCATGTTCATCACTTTCATGTTCTTCAGGTTCATGTTCATGTTCTTCAGGTTCATGTTCATGTTCTTCAGGTTCATGTTCATGTTCTTCAGGTTTATGTTCTTCATGTTCATGTTCTTCAGGTTCATGTTCATGTTCTTCATGTTCATGTTCACGTTCTTCAAGTTCAAATATTCTTCAATCGTAAACGCCCTCAAATGTTACAACGGAGATGGTAAGAAAGACCGAGATACTATTCAGACTGGGATTAATATGACTCATGTCACAAATAATTCGGAACTGAATTGGATAGGGTCACCAAGGGATGTCTTAATCAGAGATTTGTGGAAAAGGGTAAGGAATGGGAGTAGTACATATTTAAAACGCATATCTACAATATTCTTAGGGACTTAGGGATAAAGACTAAATTTATGTACTACATTAAAAGTATTAGTCCATTAGCTTAGCTGTTTAAATAATAGGGGAATAGGAAGATATTTAGAAGATTATCAACCCTAGAACGTTGCACTTACTTTTCTTACCTTAGAACGTTGCACTGGGGTACAAACGTACCCCACGCGTTAGACCATAATTTTCGCAGGTAAAAATTAAAATTGGAAAATGTTGTTATACATCATTTTCTTCGTTTTTTAATAACGAATACATCTGTGTAAGTGGAATTGCGGCCTCCGGTCGATAAATGCCGGATTCTCGTTTCCACACAGTCCTAAATATGGCGTGGGGTATATTTGTACCCCAGTACAATGTTCTAGGGTTAGAAAAGCGGAATCTGTGGATTTTCTAATCCGCACAGAAAATAAAGAACAACTTTTAAAATCTAGTGAGTACACAGCATATCGTACAAAAGACAACTCCGAGATATGTAAACTTATCTCGATTACCACACAGAGAGACACCTTCTTTAAAAATGACGGACCTGTTTCGTAATCTACCAGTCAAAACAAACAACAATATTCAGTAACAATTACGAAACAGTTACGCACTTTTTCAGGGAAATTTCAGGAAAAAGTCCAAAACATTCCAGAAAACTATCGAACGTTCAGTGAAAAAAAGCGTAACTGTTCCGTCATTTTTACTAAATATTGTTTTGCCTGACAAATTACGGAACAAATTACGATACGTAATTTGTAAATAATTTTTCTGTCCGTGACCCACTTGTTCCTGAAATATTTTATCGCATGACAAAAGGTGCCCTGGTGTGCGAGGCTGGCTGTGTCCTGGAAGCTCTCGATAATCATCTAGAAGACGTCGGCTTGATGATTCCATTGGATCTTGGTGCCAAGGGTAGCTGCCTGATAGGCGGTAATATCGCGACAAACGCCGGAGGGTTGCGATTACTTCGATACGGAAATCTACACAATACAGTCTTGGGGTTGGAAGCCGTACGTATAAACATCCCTAAAGTACGTTTGCGGTGAATTTGATTCATTCATTTGATTTTTGCGGTGATTTGTTCTCCAGGTCACAGCTGATGGCACAATCGTCGACTGCATGAACACCTTAAGGAAGGACAACACGGGTTACCACCTGAAGAACTTGTTCATTGGCTCAGAAGGGACGTTAGGAATTGTGACGAAAGTTGCAATCA
Source organism: Diachasmimorpha longicaudata (assembly GCF_034640455.1). NCBI lineage: Eukaryota > Metazoa > Arthropoda > Insecta > Hymenoptera > Braconidae > Diachasmimorpha > Diachasmimorpha longicaudata. The sequence goes on along the minus strand of NC_087235.1, from coordinate 2,623,171 downwards.
ACTGTCCCACTCGTCCTAAGAATATCAATCTCGCATTCTTAGGCCTGGATAATTTCGATAAAGCGCTGAAGACCTACGCACTCGCGAAGAGGGAACTTGCCGAGGTCCTATCGTCCTGTGAAGTAATGGATGATCCCACCATGGGAATTAGCGTTGATAAGTTGGGCTTGCAAAACCCTTTGTCGAACCGACACAAATTTTATATGCTGATCGAAACCTCAGGTAGCACTGCGACTCATGACGAGGAGAAGCTCACTGCCTTCATCGAGGAAGCCATGAACACTGAATTGATCGTCGATGGGACATTGACCAGTGATCCAGCGAAAATCAAAGTGAGTTTCATGAGACTGTCGTGCATACAGCGAATTTAGTGTATTTTAAGAATTCCTGGTGCAGTTACAAGCTACTGGGTGTTCGCTGTTCCTGTAGTAGATCTCCTAGACGACATCCGCAAAAAGGTGTCTAGGGGGAGGAAGAAATGTCTGATTTAAAGTATCGGAAATGAAAAAAATTAAGGATTTATTCGAGGATTTATTCAATTCGAGGATTTATTTTTAGGATTGATGAATGGAGGTAATGATCGATGGACTTGTCAAAATTTTAATTATTGATAAAATGGTGGATTCTCCAAAAAGATTTTTTTTACAAGACAATTTACGTGTTCAAGAGGCTTAAAAAAATCGAAATTATTGTCAGAAACGTTATTCCTTTGATCACTACCTGACAAATCTATATTAAAAGATCGTGTGAAAATTTCAATTCAATCACTCCAACCGTTTCGGAGAAATTGTCCTCACCGACATTAATACAACGCTGTGCCTACATTCAAATACTCCAATAGGTCCTTAACATTATACATTAATTATTTTGAAATTATTGACCGGATGAATGAGAAATTTTCATATAATATTTTCAAAAATATGTACCTTCATAATGTGCAATAGGAAAAATTTGATTTTTTCAAAATTATAAGGAGAGGTACCTCCTTAAATTAATTTTTCGATACAAGTTGATGATTAAGATATAATTGGAGAGGGTCACCTGATCATAAATCGCGAACACAAATAAACTGCTCAGTAATGGTTTCATTAGAACCAAAGGTAATTAGTAAAAACCAGATTAGGGTAACAATAAACGAAAAGTGGTAATTGGGTTTGGTAACTATTGGTAACTATTGGCAGTTTGAGATTATGTATCGATTTTAAAATCATTCCAATCGACTCTTAAGTTGGATTTGGTTTTCTTGCTTGATTGTAAGGTTTTCAGTGTATGAATAGATGAGTCAGTAATTAATTAGCATTTTTTTACAGAATATGTGGGCGGTTCGGGAACGTGTGGGTGAAGGATGTCTCCTCGATGGATATTGCTTCAAATACGACGTATCTCTACCGCTTCCTTACTTCTACGATCTGATACGTGCGTTAAAAGAACGACTGGACATGTCACGAGTGGTTCGCCTCAGTGGATTTGGTCATCTAGGTAATTTCACATTTTCACTGTTATTAAATTCTGTTGTCAAATAAAATTTGACCTGGGGCTATTCCTCCAAATGACACAGGGACCTCCCCTAGTAGGAGATGACGAACGGCCAACATTGGGCCGAGGCTCGGCCAGTATTGGCCGACATTGGGCCAGCTCCGGCCGATTGTCGGCCAGTTCTCATCTCCTACCTGGGTCGATCTACAGTAAATCTACATACAGAGAAAAGTCCCTGAAAAATTACTGTGCTGGGCACTAGAATCGAGGTGCAAAAATGCTAGAATACTGGAACGTGTTTTACTCACACGTAAAAATTCTTATCAATACAGTAAAGTTTGTAATTAATGAGATGTCACTTCGTAAAATTGACTAACAGCTTAAGTGAAAAATGGATAGAAATCTTTTAAAAAATCCTATTTAGGTCAGTTTATTTTATTGGGCCTTTCTTCATTTTTTACTGTACCACAAAACTATTTTTCGGTCCCTCATTGTGATTGGTGGACGATGAGCACTGAATGTAGCCGATTATTGTCGATGTTGGACTTCGTCAGGGGACATGTTGCATCAGACTTTGAGTTTTAACGAGGTCGATATAGAAGTTTTCCTAAGTCGATAACGAAATTTTACCAGGTGACAGTAATTGTTTTCAGTAATTGGCCTGTAGTTTGCATCGAGATTGTACGGTAGCACAGTAATTTTTGTTGGAATGACACCATAAAAATCCTCAGATTTTCCCCTCCATGCACACAGATATGCTAATTACAACAACAAATTATTTTTCTTCGTGTGAATTGACATTTTCAAGTGTTTATACAACAAAGTGTTGGATATTTCTCCCTGTGCCCGGCATTTTAAACCTTTGTGACCTGAGGAGGGCTTTGGAGACCTTCTCCAAGGCCCTCACATCTCATCCTGACCCATTGCTCCTGTATTGCCCCTCGGATGTTCCTGCTTCTGCTGCATCTGTCCTCATCCGGTAAATATTGATCACTCAATTTTTTCCAGGAGATGCCAATCTTCACGTGGTTGTGGCAACACCCCAGTATGATCCTGAGATCGAGGCACAGCTGGAGCCATTTTTATTTGAATACATTTCTGAGAAGAAGGGGAGTGTTAGTGCAGAACATGGCATCGGATTCAAGAAGATCAAGTACTTGGGATACAGTAAACACCAATCAGCGATCAAGCTCATGTGTGATATTAAGAAAATTATGGATCCTAATTCCATTCTAAATCCGTATAAAGTGTTGCCCCAATAGAAGATGAAAATTTTTATATATTGATATATTTCACGAAGAACTGTAACATAGATTTGCATGTTGGCAGTTGCTAGTTGGCAGCGAGACGAGTACAAGTGCGGTAGAAGCTTTCGTAAGTAGTTTATAAGAAAAATGAGAAAATTCCAAGTCAGGAAATGGCAGCATTACGTGCCATTAGAATTTCTATAGAAACTAGATTATACGAAGCTAATAATAATTTTTATCTTTAAATATGAAAACGACGATTAAGGAAGAGGAATGGACGATTTTCATTCCTCTTCTGACTCATTAGGGCGTTTAAGGGACGTTTTTCAAAACCAATAAATGCAAAAAAATGAAAGTTGTAATTATTTTCAGGAAAATTTAATTATTAGTTCAAACGTTCTGACTAATTGACGTAGTCGGAGCTGTTTGTACTCTAGAATTACTGATCTTTCGCGTAATTGAATTCAGGATTGCGTGTGATGCCCTGTCTCTTCTGGGGTGAGGTACTACGACCCCTCTGGGTCACTCAAACCCCCAGAACTAGGGATGTCGAAAAAATATCGATACATCGTTATATCGATATAATTTTTTCAATGTCTCGATATTTTTGAGCAATATTTATTTTTTCGATATATCGAGGTATCGATATAATATTACAACTATCGAAAAGGTATAAAAATGGATATTTTTATGATCACGAAATTCTAAATCCTTTTTTATACTAAGATTTTTTAACTTTTTTTTTATTTATGGTCGACTCGATTTCCTGCTTTTGTCATGTCCTGAGCTTGATAGCCAGTAGATGTCACTATATATGATTAATCTTAGTCCGCGAAATTTAAATTAATCTTAATTTTTTAATTTTAATCAGTGTCAAAATACGCAGAAAATAAGTAGATACAATGGACAATGGGCAACGAACAATGAAAACAACACCACCAGTGTGGGAAAAATCGTTACGCATAACTATAAATCTTGACCTCTTGAGTTGAAACTGTCTCATTTATTTACCCGTAAAATTCGTTGGATAAACAGTTTCTCCAAACCCGAAACTTGAGAAGGAAATCATAAATCTTCAAATCAATTCAGTCTAAGTCATAAATACCAGTTCTGTTTTTGCTCAAGTTTTGTTTCAACACATGTGAGGCCTTCTTTGTCTATTGTGTCGAAAGCTGAGGGCCTAAGTCCCTTGACAGAGAAAACGCGATGTCACGTGTTTTCCTTTTCACCGCTTTCCTTATTCTACCCCTCTTTCCTTTTCTTCTTCCGATATATCGACATATCGATATTTTTAAATAAAAATATCAATGTCGATATCGATATATTAAAAAATTATCGATACAATATATATCGATACTTTATTCCATTTCCGACATCCCTACCCAGAACTGAGCCTCTACTTCAGTCAATCCCCTTTGACACCAGGATATCTGCCTTTAGTGCCCTCTGTGTGCCACGGCAGGACCGATGCCTGGCCCCAGGTAGTTAATTCCACATAGGTAAAAATTGATCAGTTTCTCCATTCGGGCAAGTTGCAATTTTCCTATTGTGGACGAAGTGAGAAATAATCGATTTTTAAAAAATTGTCAAATAATATTAGTTGCTGATCGAAATGATTAATTATGAAAAACTTTAAAGTCATTTATTTCGGCGGATGTTGATCACCCTCAATATACAATAATACTAATAATAATTCGTGGTGTTTATTGAATGATTAATTAACTTTTTTTTACAAATAAAATGTCAACAGATTACCGAAATTTTTAACTATGTGGAATTAACTACCTGGGGCCCCGGTGCCTGCAGGGTATTTCTAAGTGGCGACCTCTGTGTGTCGCAAACGGAACACCCATCGCACACAGCAGCGCCCACGACGTCTCCAGGTGCTTATCCACTGTTTTGGCAACGTGAGGTAACCTAAGACAGAAACTCAGGCCAATGGTAGTAATGACCCCGGCGATGAGAGGCGCTATCGCAGCTTCTGGTGGCTCATTTGAATCCAGACATCATTTAGTTCTCAAATTTTCAATTACGATTTTTATTAATCAAATGTGTCTGCCCTCGTCCTATTACAAAAAGAACGATTATTGAGTCTATCGACATCTCGACGGTCTATCACGCTGATTTCTCATTAGTTCAATCCTTCGAAGTCTTTCATTTCAAGTCAGATCTCATTTTATTTTGCAATAATCCCCAATCCCGATTTTTATAAAAAAAGGGCGCCTTGGCTCGTTCGATAAAGTCTCTCGGAAACATGTGTTGCATTGAAAACAATCCTAGTGCTGCCATCTGCCCGCTGTCAGCTTCATCCAACCACCTGCGTCGGTCTCTTCAAATCTCCAGCACTTGCAATGTCTCTCCTCAATAATCCAATCGATCCAGAGCAGATGCATTTCCAACATCAATATTCTGCACCGAAATTTCACCACATTCGGCCTCCAAAAGTCCTGGAAAAATCCCTCCTCTTCAGGTTCACAAACGACATAATATCGCATCGTCTCGAAACTCCTACCTTCATCTCGACGACCCCACGATCGATAACTACAGGATGTAGCTATCGCCACTACTTTGAAAATCGAGTTACCTTGTGACCCGAACATTCACCGAGTTATCCCGACGATACCCGAACCAACCTTGGAATGGTTCGATGGCAGTACTGCTTTTGTAGTCCCTAAACTCTTGGTGGAGGGAGAGTTTCTCCAACTGGAGGTGCTCAATATCCGGAAAAAGAGGGGTAATTCTCACTCCCACACATTCTACCCAGAATGATACCTGTGATGAAATAGTAACTGTGTTGGCTCAGTGATCAGTCAGTTGAAATTGGACTTATGGCGGCTGGATAAATCCAAATGGAACGACAATGACATTTGGATACTTTCACTCATTGTCACAGGACAAGTGAAACTGCCAAAATCATCGGGCTTCCAACGACATCCCAGTGACTCTGGAACGTCAAATGTCATTGAATTTACCAGCTAATTAGTGACATCCGTTTGTTGATACCTCGGGTACAGTGACAAATGTCAAATGAAATTGTTCCTGAATACTAGACCAGCTGGAGTTGTTCATCATGTTGTGCTGGTGAATGTGTAATTATGAGATTATCTGCATTGTCAGAGTGTAATATTCTTCACTGTAATATATTTTATGAAAATTAGATCCAATAACGAAGGTGGACATAAATTACACGATGAAGGAGCTGGAACACAGTGAAGCACCATCAGTCACCCGGACCGTCAAGTCGATCCTGAAAAAACCTGGCCAGGGTAAACAGCGCACGCACAAAAATCGTGTTGCAATTAATGAAAAATTAAATGAATCCTTCGCGGCTGATTACATTATCCTCATCAAAGAAGAGTGTTGTGCTGACTATGAAGAGGAGTGTGACTACTGTCAAGAGACTGAAATGATAAGAGTTGGTAATTGTAACGAGTGTAGAGCTGAATTATCGAGGCATTTGGCAAGTGGAATTGATCCGTATTATGGTGTCAATAGACATGGCCATGTTGATGCTGGTGATGATAATAACAGTGAGAGATGTATTAACAGTGAGGAATCACAGTGTGAGGATGAGGGAGACGAGGAGGACGAGTATGAGGAAGAAGTTGATGATTATGAGGAGGAGGCTGACTCCCCGGAGGAGCCGGCAGTTGCTGAATGTGGTGATAAAACACTTAGTACTTCCCAATCACATGAACAGGAGACATTGAGTCCACCCGAGGGTTATAAGGATGTGTGCGATGATGATAAATCGTGTGAGGTTTTGGGTGATGAACAAATGTGCACAGGAGATATTTGCGGTGAGTGCAACTATTATCAACAGCGCACTTTAGGTGAGTTTTCTCTTTCCTCAGAGTGAGGGAAAATTTTGTAAAATCGAGGGACCATTTGTTGATTCATACTCAGGGTTTTTCAATGGTACCAGTGGAACAAGTCGTTGACGATACGAAATATCTGGTCAGTTTTAATGGTTGGGTGATTAAACTATATGATTCCATCATTGATTTTGATGGTTTCAATCAGAAATCTGGTGATTCAATCACATGGGGTTTTAATTTGTCGTATGATTTTTTCCCTGATTCCCTGGATACTTCATCGCATTTAAATTGTCATTGTAGGCGACGTCAATGGAATGACACGCATGATATAAGACATTGTCAATGGAAGAATAACTCATTTTCAAGAGAATATGTGATTATCTACGCTCTATAGGGAACCCACTGGTTAAATGAATATTTAAAATGTTGAAAAAATTTTGTTTTTGTATGAAAGAATATGAATAAGATAATATACGTTCCGTAAAATCTACGATATTTTTCTCTCAGTGCTGGTTAGTCTGGTATATTTTTTGTCTATTGGATATAAGAAGACCTTTCTGTTGTGATGTACGTTTGGATTACAGGTATCAGAGAAGGGGAGAGTGTGTAGAATATGGTGGGAATTTTGAAGAGTTATTATCATCGTTTCAGGTGGGGAGATGTGTGGGAAAAGGAAAGTGAACGAGGCGGAAAGTAGGGGGAAGTTCACTCGGTGCAGGTGTTTCTGGGAGATGTATTTCTAACTTGAAGTAGAAAAAAGAGGCAAATTTATTCTTGTCATTCAGTGCAGAGACTAATTAGAATTGGACGTCGTGGAGTATTGAAGAAATTATTTGTAGAAGTTTATGGTGTAATACAGAAGCGAAAAAAATGGAAAAACTATTGCTGCGATATCTTTGGAACTTACTGTCGAGTCTAAACAGCTGAAAACTTGTTGAGGAGTTATTGACAATATTTTGTATTTGTTTATGTTTTTTGTGAATTTCTCGAAACCTATGAATCCGATTAACGTGACATAATATACTATTTTTAGATTTTTTAATTATTCAAGAACTTAAAAATTTTGAAAAATTTTCGTCGTCGAGCGCTCTTTTTTATAAATTTTTGCGAAGTTTACTGAGAAAGTTGAGAAAGTCCTTCACGATGATGATATTTCGTGAGCTGTTGAATAGTAATAACGAAGAAATAATAAAATTGTTTATTGACAGAAACGATTACAAAATTGGAAAGATAAAATGACACGTCAAAATATTGGAAATAGAATGAATGAATGAATTTTTTCAGGAAAACCAAAAGAGAGTTCTAATTTCAGAAGAGAGATTTTAGAGAGAGACAGAATATGAAGATACTCGAAGGAGAAAGACTAATCGGTAGCAATAAATAATTTAATATATATGGCATATTCGTTTACGTTAATTTAATCTACGGTCTTTCAGAAGTTCGTTAGAAATTTGAAAAATGAGAGGATGTCGGCAATAACTCCTTAAAGTCACCAACACACCACCACATTCAGATAATCCAATATTCCACTGATGAAGTCAATAGTTAACTAATCCCTAGATAAAGTATTCCGCTGAAATACCACTGGGAGCCAATGAATTATGACAATAATCTCCATAATCTCCGGCCATTCTCGGGTGCAATATTTTATTTCGGTTTGACCTACATATTTTATCACGAGCGTGATTCCTTGAGCCTAAGGACTACTTTTCTAGATTACGTGAGCATCAGAAAATCTAGAAAACTCGTGAGAACCTGTCAATTCGCAGGAGTCGCAACTTCCTTTCCATTCTGTCTGTATTCTTCAAATAATCGCTAGAACTCGTCGGGGATGCGCATGCGCACGCGCACGTGCACGTGGAAATTTTAAATGAAGAGCTCGCTAACATGGAAGTGAAACCAGAGATACGGGACAAGGAGAATTTGCAATTAAATATTTTTTTTTCTCAACGCACTGTGCACCGAGAAAAAAATCCCTCTGTCAAATATATTTAGTTTCCACAAGTAAATCTATATATATATACATATATGTGTGTATACATATATTCTCATTAGACATGTTAATGTTGAGTAAATTTACTTGTAGTTAGTAAATATTTTTGGCACAAAAATTTTTTTTTCTTAGTGTGTGTGGGAAACGACCTTTTACGCACACTCCGTACGCAAAAGGCTTTGATTCCCACACATCCAGTTGAAAAATAGTATTCGATAGTCGGGGGAACTCGTTTACTGAGAGAAAAATATTGTAGATTTTACGAAATATATTTTGTTGAATATATTTAAAATTCGTATCAAATAAAATTTTATTGTTTCAACGTTTCAATTCTTCAGTCTCCCAGTGAGTTCTCAATTGGATATTTTCAATCGAATGACGACTCACTTTCAAACGAATCTGGTATTATTTAGACTGTAAAGGGAATCCAATGGTGAAATGAAGATTTAAAATGTTGAAACAATGGAATTTTTATATAAAAGAGAATACAACAAAATATATTCCGTAGAATCTACGATATTTTTTTCTCGGTGCAGTCTGTTGTGATGTGCACAGAGATAAATAAAATTGATATTCACATATAATACCACAAGTGCTTCAAAATTATCGAATATTTCCCGATAGATTCGTTGCAAACAAATGAAGGAGTCAAGTTTTTCAGGCTAAAAAATCACGAGTGCGAAGCACGAGTGATTTTTCCTGAAAAACTTGACGACTTCATTTGTATGCAGGGAACCTAGAGGGAAATATTCTATAATTTTGAAGCTCGAGTGGTATTCAGGGGATTATTTTTCCTATCCAAATTTCGGCCAAGAGAATTGTGCCATGACATGAAAAGAGGTTTATTTGGTTAGGTGTCGTTTGTTTACCAAAATATTCAAAAAATTATCGCATGTAATACCACAAGAGCTCCGAAATTATCGGATATTTCCCGATAGGTTCGTTGCAAACAAATGAACGTGTCAAGTTTTCCAGTTTAAAAATCACGAGCGCGGAGCGCGAGTGATTTTTCTGGAAAACTTGACGAGCTTATTTGTTTGCAGGGAACCTTGAGGGAAATATCAGATAATTTCGAAGTTCGAGTGGTATTCGGGGGATTATTTTTTGCATCCAAATCTTGGCCGATAGAATTGCACCATGAGACATAATTTTCAACGAATTGCCATTTAATCTGTCAGATACAATTGAGGGTTACTTCAACATTTGTTTTTTTTTATATATATCAACATGCAAAATTTCCAGTGAAATTTCCAAGAATATCCGCTGAAATACCGTGTTGACTATATAAAATAACGTCGAATGGTGCAATCCTATTGGCCAAGATTTGGATGGGAAAAATAATCGCTGATATTCGAGGTAGGCTATACAAAATATCAACAAATGGTGCAATTCTATTGGCTGAAATTTGGGTGGGAAAAATAATCAATAAAAATTATGTCACTTTTTCGTAAGTTCGAATGTGGAGAGAAATTTTTTTTGAAAAATTACGAACTGTAATCTCCCATTCAAAACAGTATTCAGTCAAAATTACGAAATAATTACGCACTTTGTCAGTTAACTTTAAAAAAAAAATCGAAAACGTTCCAGTAAAATTATGGAACGTTCAGTAAAAAATCCGTAACTGTTCCGTCATTTTTACTGGATATTTTGACTGACAGATTAAGGAACAATCAAATAATTTTTGAAAATTCTTTCTCTCCATGAAATTTTACGAAAATGTTACAGAAATATTTCGGAGCGTTCCGTAATTTTGATGGACTTTTCTTATGAAAAATTGCGATATCGTCGCGCAATTTATCTTATTCACCTTTGTAATCGGTAAACAAACTTAAGTTACGTAATTGTTTATAAATATTTAGGCCTGACCTGAGCAAGTCCTGACTCAGAGCTGAAAATTTCCACTCGGGTTTCTCCGCGTGGGATAAAATTGATGCGGATCCATCGGAAGTATTTATATTACCAACAAAATTGGTAATAATAATAATTAATAAATAGAGTAATCGAGGGCAAATCAAGTGTCATATCACTTCTGTCAGATAAGTTCGATGGTCTGCCTGTTTTTTTTTTTCTCACGAATTTTCTATCCATCTTTGGTATTGTTGGGACTCTTGCCAGCCACGTCCTCGTCGTGAGTCCTGGGTTACGCTAAGAGCTGGTGAGTTTGGGAGCAGACGTGTTCTTGTATAAACTGGATACATTACAAGCCTCGGTCACACTACTACTCAGTGGATCTCGCCCTTGATGACATCTGATTAACAATTTTAATAAGAAAAGATTCTAAAATCTCAGTTTGGCTCATCTCTGAGTCAATTATTCAGCGATATCTCCGAATCTAAGAGAGATAGCGAAATTTCGACCAGAACATTTTTTGTAGCTCTCAATTCGCTCCACAAAAAACGTTCTAATGAAATTTTTTCTATCCCCCCTAGATTCCGAGATAATCATCAAAAACTGGGCACTAGTCAGAAGTGACTGGTCTCGTTTTACCACTTTGCTGCTGAATTTGTTGACCAGATTATATTACGCTAGTAATAATATTATAATTATATTATAAATAGCTAGAGCAACTTGCTGAACATGATAATGGAGTGCTGGACCGGAGTTTAAGAGATATGAGAACGCGTCGAGGGTGCGGTGAAGTTCTGTATTCGCTCCGAACATCTGGCGTTTGAGAGTGAACTGCTGTGAGTGATTGACTCTCCTCGGACGTTGACTTGCTCTACTTGAAGTGGACTGTCATGACGCAATACTCGCTTTGACACCGCGAGCTTCTGCGAGAGGGTACTTGACTCCCCCCCCCCCTCCCCCCGGTGACCCCCCTCGCAGAAGCTCGCGACGTCTGAGCCGAAGATGAGAAGGCCGATTGCATATCTTTGAGGGAAAATCTAAGTCCCTCGGAAACAGGTTTCGCAAATTCAGTGTATCATTAATTTCGCCCATTTCGTCGTCAATGGACAATTTTGGGAAATTTTACGTTCCGCATTCGCGAAATGTCGTTCCGTATTTTTTTATCCGGATTTAACGTCAGTAATTTTTATGATGAAATGAAATTCCTAAGAAAATGAACTTTGTTATGTGGATAATATTCAAGGAGAGATTAACAATTGTTATTGTGGTAGAAAAGGGATTTTTTAGGGTTTGAGGACAGTCAGGGTGCAGTTAGGGAAATATAGGGCAAAAGGACCACTCAATTTTTTGGTTTTCTGCGATAGAAAGAGATATTTTTTTTTGTTTGAACGAACGTTCGCTCGCAAAAATATTCTTCGGAGTAAAATGATTTTTGGAGAAGTCGAAAATGTTTCTAAATAATAATAATGTTAATAAATAATGTTGACTGTTCTCGATTGTTTGGACAAAGTTTGAATAGTATCGGAAATTTTTAGGACATGAGATTTTTATTTTTATTTTATTTTCATTCAACTAAAGAAAATAACATCATCGGTTTGTAATAGAGTTTTAGAAACTTAATGAACTAATAAGATTTAGCTTATAACGCGATATGACAAATTAAAATGATCGTTAATAATATCAGTAGCGAAGTGGCAAAACGAGATAAGTAATTTCTGACTATTGACGAGTTTTTGATGAATATATATCAAAAACTAGAGGAAATAGCAAAATGTTCATTAAGACCTTTTTTATGGAGCGAATCAAGAGCTACAAAAAATGTTATGATGACAATTTCGCTATCTCTCTCGGAGTCTAAGATATCGTTGAAAAATTCGACTCAGATACGTCAACTTATTTCGTTTTACCACTTGGTTACTGATACATGAAAAGTTTGTATAAAAATAATACATTAACAGTCTGGATTTCGTGGTTAACTGGGCTTCGTAAGTTTCGGGTAACACTGGCTGAGCGAGCATATATGTATTTATAATATCATTTCGATTATCTCCGTCCTCAAATATTCACAAGGCCAGGACGAGCCGGATGAGCTGCACCGTAGCGTGACGTTAATTTTTGAATTTCCGGTTGTCCACACCTTTTCCACCGGAACACAGCGGTTAGATTCCCTTCCAAGCAGTCTTTTACTATTTCACAAATCTAACTTTTCTGCCAAAATGCCTGAAACTTGAAAAAATAAGAAAAATATAGAAAAAATAATAATTTTTGACAAAATATACATTTTAGAGTGTGCGATTTATCCAATTTCTATTTCCATCTGCTTATATACATACATATATTATCTGGTTTCTAATATTGCTCCATTTTTCATTCATTGTTACGTTATGAATATAATACCATATTTTAATTTAAAAAAATAAGACAAAACGTGAGAAATTTTTAAGGTAGAAATTTTAGATTCCATTGGTAGCTTTGATTCTTTTCAACAAAAGATTAATGACCTCGACACGCAACAACCGTGACCTGGAATTCCCACGATCCAACAAAACTTATTTTCTTTTTAGTTTTGCTTTTCTTGACGATTTTTGCAACAATGTTACCATTTTTATCACGTGTTTTGCTTTGGCGCATATTGAGAGCGTTTTCGTTGACGAATTCCAAAATTATTATTATTCATGGAAAGTCAAGATGAAATATAAACGATTTATATTTTTTAAAAAGCTCTATGTATATCTCTGAGCGTTAAAATGATTACTTAATTAATAATCCACGATTGAGTGTGGTTGATCAATTTTCAGGAAATGTAATATTGATACACTGAGAGAAAAATGTGGTAAAACGGAGGGATTATTTATTGATTCAAACACTCAGTGTTTTTTAATAACACGTACGGAACAAGGTCATTACAGTCGTTTCCAGAACAGTATAATTGCCGCAATTAAGGCCTAATGAGACCCTTCTGGCGATGACTCAATTGAAGAAGTATATTTTTGAATAAACAAATACTTTTCTCACGTAAATGAATATTTGGCAAAGAAAATTTTATTGTGAAACGCAATCTAAAGAAGAATTTGCTATTTTGTATGTGAATTTCTGTGTTAAATATGAAAGTTGAATGAACAATATAAGATAATTATTTTTAATGAAATAACATACGTAAAAATTAGTGCATATACGAAGCATTGTGACGCTAGAATCCCAATGTTCACTAAGTTGGTCAGAAAATATTGCCTTTCAAAATGAAAACACGTACATCTAATATTTTTCATGGTAATTTGAGATTTAATTAGCTTTTTGTAATAAAGAAAAGTCATGCGAAAACCCTTTTTTATCGCAGGAACTGCTAGACTAATCGGGACGAAACTCCACCCCAAGTGAAACGTAATCATAATTACTGTAAATGAAAAATTCTGGTTATTAACGATTTTTAATTTATGTTGTTTGAGTGTTACATTAATTAAAATGTAGTCATCAAAATCCAATTTGACACACGTACAGGTGGGCTTGTCTCTAAAACTTTTTTCACGGTCCATAATATTTTAGCTCATTCACCAACGAAATTGGAAAATTTCAAGGTCACTCAAGTACACAAAAAGAAATTTTAGGTAAAAATTTGACCTTCAGGGGACGATAAGGGGGCGAAGGGTAGTCTTATCACAAAAATTAGTCTCTCAAGTCTAATTTTTCCAATAAAACTTGACCTAAAAAATGGTGGATTGTCATTTCGTCCCACATTTCCCTTTCTAGAGGGCTAATTTTTTATCCAAAATTTGTTTCCGAGTATACGAAGAGAAAAATTCTTGAAAAATTAGGTGTCCTTGGGGTAATCTGCTAGTCAAAACAATATTCGGTAAAAATTACGGTGAAATGAAATTATTCAGTCGAAATTGCGGAAGGCGTTTGTAATTTTGACTGAATAATGTTTCGACGGGCAGATTACGGAACAGTCACATGATTTTTAAACAATTTTTCTCTTCATGTAGACGACAGGCCCACCAAATCTCCATTTCTTCCAAAAATTATTGTTTATTTTTTTAAAATGGGGTACGTCGTAACGAAATCTCGATGAGAAATCAATACCATCGTTCGAAGAACGTCAATCATTCACATTATCGATTTCATTCGATTGTATCGAATGTATAAAATCAATAGAATGTTTTTAAAAACATCGTCATTTGGCAGCTCTCCCAGACGGTTCTAATTTACAAACGTAAAACACTTAAAATAGTGATGAAAAGAATCAAACAAATTACATCAAAACAACAAATTTCACGATTGTTTATCAACTCAATTATCAAAAAATATTTTATTTCTTCAGATGGCGGGGAGGAGTCTATCGGAGCGACAACTGAGAAGACTAACGTTTCTGCAGCAGAAGACGCTGAGGATCATCTCAACGCAACTGGTGATCCCCTACGACAAACGAAATCAGGTACTTTCACCAGCTGCAATTCTAAACCATTTGGAACTTATGTTCTGTCTATTAAAGGGTTTATTCTTGTCCTGAGCGACGACTCCCCTCACCCTGGACCAGAGTTTTTTTTATATATTACCCCTTGGAAACAATTCCTGGAAACAATCTTCGTGGAAAAATTCCCGGAAACAATCTTCGTGGAAAATTTTTCCCTCTCTATAATACTTTGGAAAAATTCTCCTTCTGAATTCTCTCCATTGACAATCCTCTTGGAAAACGACGTGATCCCTGTGGTCGCTATTGTCATGACTGCAGTCACTCAACTAGTCCTGGACCCTTTTGAAATTTGATACCACAGACCCAGCAGTGATGACAGCTGCACTTGATCTGCTATACTGTCATTCGCGCCTAAAGTGCTGTCTGATAAATACCTGGTTCCCTTCCTACCCAATCCAAAAAACCTATCCAACACTTTCCTATGACGTCACAAAATATGGAACCCCCTATAAATTCCCCCTCTTACACGTGAACAATTATTATCAACTTTGTTAGTCCTACAGACACTCAATATCCACATAATATCTAATATTACCCCACAATATATTATGTTTCCTGATATTCTGAAAGACCAAAATTGTTAATCAGTAGAAAAATCCACAATCATTCCGTAATACTCACGAAAATGATCTTCTTCTTTGATTTCAGACCTCCACCAACGCTATTTAGTGGAAACGATAACGATGACAACTGTGACTGAACGTCGTATAGTCCGTGAGATCAGCGAGGACTCCTGTTGCTCTTCGATAGGTCAATCTGACACACCATCATTACTCGATTCCCAAAGTTTATCAAAATTAACCGACGAGGATGGTGTGGATTGTGAAACTGAAGAAGAAACACAGACCATTCCCTCAAAATCAGAGGAATGCAGTAAAGACTTTGCGAATGCCAATGAACTCTCCCTGACTTTAAAACTGGGTAATGTATCCCTCGTAACCAACAGCTTGAAACCAAATTCTGCAGTCCGCCAACTGTTCCCCGATCCTCGTTTTATTTCCCCACCTCCAATCTCAACCAAAGCCATTTCTTTGTCGACTGACGAAGGGACTGACAGTGATAGCTCAGAGGCTCAAAGATTATTATTAACAACTGAGAGTCTTCAGCTCTTCGATTCCATGAAACATTCCAAAATGCCGGGCTCAAGAAGTGACTCTTCCGAAAGTGATTCGTCAGCGATAAGACGTACAATCGAGCGTAATGCTCTTCGGAGAAGTCTCATTTGCAATTACGATGTGAAGAAGAAAACTCTCAAAAGCAAAGACTTAACATTAGAAGAAAGAATTCGACGATTAACCTGCGTTGATCAGGACAGCGACAATACTGGGAACAATACCTCTGATTTACCAAAAAATGAATCTAGTGAAATGACTTCTGATTTGAATGAAGTCCCCTCATCTGGAGATGAGCACGTGCATTCGGCACATAATTCACAGGATAATTCTGCATCACTGGCGTACCATCATCATCAGCATCAAGCGGCCTACAATAAAATAACTGATCTGCTGAGTCAAAAGAAAATGGAAAATATGCCAGACCTGGGAATAGGAAATGGAACGAATGTCATGAGAGATTTTAACAAGACAAACTTCCTAAAGATGAATACGAATTCTAGAAAACAATTTTTATCAGCATTCACTCCATTTTCATGTGTTACATCAACAGGTATGGATAGCCGAGAAGATTATTACCACATATCCTCGACTGTTCATGACAGGGATTCGGTGGGATACAACTCAGACTCCTCTTACAGTTTAGAGGATATCGAAGCAGCTTTGAGAGGTGAAGAGAGAAACTATATGAACACTCTTGGACCCCCTGATATTACTAAAGGTACACCAACAGGAGCTGGCCCCGATTCATCAGACGCAACAGCAGATGAGCTCTTGGCTTTTGTTGAACAGGATAGAACTCGAACGGAGAGGCTTAAACGAAAATACGATACAGAGGATCACCAGGAGCCTTCGAAAAATCGAGATAATGGCTCTGTAGATGATGAGGATGATGAACTCAACGATTATGGATTCAAGGCTCGCCCGGCTGTACGTGGCATCAAACCCCGGTTCCAATCCACCACAGAAATCGTCAGAGAATTACGTTCCCGAACGGGTCCTACCACTTTGACCAACGAACCCCTGGTTTTTTCTGCCCCCTGGGCTTACTACGATGCCCGAAATGCTGAAAAGCACGCCACCGTGGGAAAAGAACCTGGTGAACTAACTGGAGGGCACGATAACACGATAAAGCGAATAAATACAATGCAAAAGCAAATTGATGACATTTATCAGACTATCGCTGAAACAACGGTCTCAGTCCAGGAGACAACTGCTCGTGGTTCTTATTTGGAAAGCACTTTACCCAAGAGAATTCGAAAAGGTGTTGATTGCCGATATGATCAGAATACCGAACATTTTCATGATAATCGCAGTGGTGTTTATAGTACACTGCCAATGAAGAATAAAAGACCAGTTGTTATTACTAATTATCCTTCCGAGGGTGTTCCAGTACAAAATAATAAGTGTTATAGAACGATGTATTTTGTTCCTTACAACGGAATTACTGATCCAACATACCAAAATATCCAGAGAATCATTCCACCTCATCCATCTGCTAATTACACAGGCCATATTGAGCGTTATCCATTTACAAGAAATCGTTCTGAATCAGATCGTCTCAAACAACCTGTTCAACAACTTGATCAACAGTCTCCGAGATATTATGGTGAAGCATCAGTGGCTAAGGCACCACCATTCTATCCTCAACCTAGTCTTCATCTTCATTTAAATCGTCCTGAGAACATGGGAATTAGGCCACCAGGTATCAGCATGCAGACTCTTCAATTACAACATCATCAGCATTCGGCGGAATATGCTACTTATGATGTGCGATCAGTTCCTGCTTATACCACGATGGTGCCGTCCAGGACGGGTGGATATGTGTATGTAGAACGTCCTGCGAGGTCAGCACTTGATATGCCCGGACAGAATGTCTCCATGACACCGGTTGTTGTGACAGGATTTAATGGGCATCTTAGTAATGCGTCATCTTCTTCGGCATCGTCCGTTGTTTCTTCGCCGACAAAAAATCAGGAGCCGAGAATATCCTGCAGTGCCAAGAGGGAAGCACCCGAAGGTGCTGCTAGCACTCGAACGCATGATCTAGGAACACAGGCAAATGATGTTGGCGAAAATATTGCGAATAATTTCAAGGAACAACCGAACAATGTGCCTCCACCGACAACACAAAATTCACTCTATTATGCCATGAATGTTTAAAGTTTCGTAAAAATATATTGGACTATTTACAAATTATATGAGGGCCACAGTAGGTATCATTACCCTTTCAGTATCTCCAGTTAAATCCAAATGATGAATTCAAATCCTGTTTGATACCACATTGAATAATCTGTGAATATTGGTCAGATGATTTGAATGGTTAGAGTCGAGTGTTCTATTATTGGGGAGTATATAACTGAACTGACATTTTCTCCATTTGTTTTTATTTTTTTACAGAAACAAATATACATGTTCACAGGTACAAGAATTACGCATTCGACCAAAATATTATTTCCATAAAATGTCTATCTTATTCTATTTGTTTTTTGTATGCAATAAGAAAAACCAAAAATATAAATCTCCGGTTTCATAATGAATGACTGAATGATATAAGTTGTGTGAATGAGAATAAATTATTTATGAAGTATGCGTCACTCGCAGAGTAAATTATAGTAATCAGTAATGATCATATAGGAAACAATATTGGAAGAGTCTCATAATGTCAACGGAAGTGTGAAGAAATATGAAAACAATAAAAGAATGTTATTAAAGAATATAAAAACTACTCGATAATTCCTTTGATTGATTTTTATCTTTATTTATCTTATTTATTTATTCATTTTATTTATTTTATTTTCATCATTTATTCGATTCATTAGATTGGAAGTCTAAGATGGAAATGTCACTCATTATCATTTTAAAACTGTCAAAAGGCAACAGAAAATTTAATTTTTTTCGTATCACCTCTATGTTCTGTTTTATTTACCATATTCTTACTATAAAAAAACACATATTGAAACTATCGATATCTCGAAAATCCACCCAGCTGATTCCTCGTTGGTTCACAACTGTCTAAGTCGACTCATTTGAATTAAGACCTAATTTAATTTTGAAATTTTCAATCCTGATTTTTATCACTACAGCGCGTTTCGTCTCGCACAATAAAAATAGTGAAAATTAAATATAAAAAAATTCCAAAAAATAGTTATCATTGTTATCAGGAGATTTCAGGTCTGATGGCAAGTTCCAAAATCCTTCATGCTTTGTCTACTCGACACTCGACCTGAAATTTAAACATCAGCAATTTATCTATCGGTAAGTAATTTTAACAATCAATAGCTTCCGTATATTGTCAATTAATTAATCAAATAAGTGACATACGCGACTTATACCGTGCACTTTATCTCGTAGCCAATACATAAGCCTTTTGTAAAACAAAATAACACTTCATATCTCGGATGACTGATAAAGCCAGTGGAATTGAAAATATTGAAATGGGAAGATTGGTTTCTGCTGTAGCCTGATAAATCCCAAGCCCGATAGATTAATTCAGAGATTAAAAAGATGTCAAAGCAAAAATATCCGTTCGAGTTCTAGTAAGATATCGAAAGCGACGAATGTAGATGCGTTAATCGGTTCGACGCGCTTTTATCTTAAAGAATAAAACAACAAATTGCCAATAGTGGGTTTGGAGTTGGTTCGGACGGAGCAACAAAGCTTTTGAGGAACATGAAAGGTAACAAAAGTGAACGTTGACTTATCATTAGTCATCTATTGATATCTTTCAAAGTGCAGTGAAACGAAAATATGGTAAATGGGGAGATTATTTATTAATTCAAACACTCAGTGCTGTGGAGGGGGGGGGGGCTGGCAAATGGAGTAAATGAGGGGCACAGCCCTTAGGGGAAAGTATTTAAAGTGTTTGGATTTCATAGCTTAATTTATTTAAAAAAAGAAGAACACTGAAAATTATGAATTGAAAGTAGTGGAACCGGAATGTTCGCGTATTTTTTTTTCATGTCCAGTTTATGATACAATCGATTTTTGTTTAATGTAAAAATATAACAGCTGAAGTACAGTAAATAATTGGGCTCATGTTTCTCCTCAAAAATATACCAATTAGACATGTATGAACACTGGCCAGTTATTCATGCATATCACGCCACTTCACCATTTGTTTATAACTGTTAATAACGTCAATTAATTAGTAAATTGAGTAGACCGTGGAATTAATGTCGTACCACCAGGAAAATTAGGACACCTTCTGTATTAATAATGAAAATTAATTTTTATGTGTCGAAGTGGAGAATGAATAATAGTCGATCCCTCGGGATGGGAATTTTTATTTTGTCAAAAATAAATTATAAAACGCGTCAGATAAGATAGCGTGATTATAGTGTCTGCTTCAATCGTTGATTTTGATGGTTCCAAACAGAAACCTCATGATTTAATCACATGGGGGTTCAAATTTATCGTATGTTCCTTTGGAATTCCTGAATACTTCATCACATTTAAATTGTTATTTTAATGTATCGTATTCCGTCGATCTGAAAACTTATTGTAGACGATAACAACGGAATCACATGCAAGGAGATATTGTCAATGGAATAATGAGTCATTTTCAAACAAATGTCATTGTCTACGTTCTGTAGGGAACCCACTGGTTAAATGAAGACTTAAAATGCTGAAACAATGAAATTCTATTTTCACACGTACCATAGAATCGACGATATTTTTCTCTCAGTGTATGAGCGCGTAAAAAACACTTTTTGCCACTCAGTGAAGTGAAGCTCTGTCTATGGACCTGGTAATAAATCGAAGTAATAGAGAAATTAGATGGGTGGGGATGTTATGAAAAACGGGGGATAAGAAATTGCGGTAGTCGAGTGGTGTGATGGAATAATCGGTCTCTTTCGTCTCGCGTATTTGGTCGTGTAGAGATTTAGTGCGAGTTCACTCGGTAAAAATAGTATTTTTCTTTGTTTATCAATGATTTGTTAAATGTGTAAGCTTGAGGCTGTGTATGATATAGAAAATAAAAGTATAAGCGAATGTGATGGACCCGAAAAATCGCAAATTTAAAGATAAGTATTTGAGATTATAAATTATCAAAGGCAATAACAAATAATTCTTAATAAATTTTTATGAGTCGATTTTATGAGTGAGTATGTTTCAGCTAATTTATTATCTTTTTAGGAAAATTTTTATAGTGGGGCGTTGTTTGAATTTTTTATCGGAGCGGGAAGAAATATTCAATTAAGTTTCAGTCTAGTTTTTAAACTTTATGTCTGATAAAGCTGAATTGAATGAGAAAACAATTTGAACAGACAAAAATCTATAAAATATATCGGAAGAGAACCATGAATATGTAGAAAAAAATTCTCTTTCTTTTTTCCATTAGTGGTTTCAGTGGACGTAATAAAAAAGTAATAGAAATTTTAATGGAAACGGATGAATTCGCTCGGTTTTTCATTGAATTATTTATCTGTTTTTTCATATCTTAGAAGCTACTCACAGCAGTTTTTCGTCAATGTCCTTCATCTTTGTTTTAATAAACCTTTCAGACTGTGAAAATGAACCCCAACTATCGCCCAGGCTCAATTCGAAAATCAGGGCAGATGTCACGGAGCGCATGCAGGTGAGATTTTTTTATAAATATTTACAATATAACAAACCTTAAAAAGGAGAATGAAAAATAGTGATTATACAAATCACATTTTCCGTACGTTAAAAACACTGGCCTGTAGAAACTCTCGTGCTTTATAGTTATTTTTAATTATTGGTTACAAGATATATTTTTACAAAATTGTTGCCATTTTTTTGCACGCTGTATGTATATCCATCTTCCGCTAGAAAAAAAACTTTAATTTTCCTATTGTCTGTAAAAAAAAAAACACATTAGCATTCGCATAAAAAGAAGAAAACCAAAAAATTATAATTCCAATGAAATTCCACGGCGTGATCTAAGATTGATCAATAATAATAATAATAACTGTTGGAATTTAGATTAACGCTATTATTATAATTAAAAAAATACGATTTTTTGTTCTTACATCCAGGTGAGAATCAACCTGAAGACGAGTAAATTGTCAAAATTAGATCTGTCAATACAGATTCAATGGTAATTGGTCGAAACTACGGAAGAATATGAAATTTCCAAGAGAATGAGAGTCTTTGTGTCTATGACTTCAGTCCTGACCTTCATTTTTCTTTATCAATCACGTTATTTGATTGCTTTCTTTCTCTATGTTCTTATTCTTAGAAAATACGAGAAGTCCTCGATCAAGCTGGACACCGACTTAACGAAGTAGTTGCCGAAGCCGTCTCGGGGATCGAAAAAATTTCAACGTTGGAATCCGTAGAAGGAACTACAGGGAACACTCCGCATGCAGAAAATAAGTGAGATTCATTTTGTAGACTGAAGTAATGCCCAAAAATCTACGTACAAGTTTCAGGGAAAATTTTGCAGTCTTTCTTTGCTCCTGAATTTTTATTGATAATATCTTCATTTGTAATTTTGATTCATCAGAGTCTAGTATGCCGATTTTTTGTAATTATAATTCATACCTGTAATTATAGGATCAGGCAGGAGCATGGAAAGCTCCCCGAGAAGTGCTTTCAGACCAGGAATTCACTGCTGACGGATCTGTTCAACGAAGGCAAACACCTGAAGGCAGTTTACAATGTTTGGGCAGCAATATTATTCCTTCTATTCTTACATACCATTTCCCACGATCTCATTGAAACTGGAACGGTCCAGCTGGGTTTCCTGACGATATTCATCGGTTTCGATCAATTCACCCAAGTCATCAAGATTTGGCTTCTGATGACTCTGTCATCATTCGCAGTGTACATATGTCACAGCTTCTGGGCTCATCAAAGAGTCAAGTTTCAACCGAATTCAGTGGTGATGGAAATTTGGGACTACACGTGGTTGTCAATGTTGATTGTATATCAATCAGCCTTTCTGTACATTCCGGTTCAGGCTGTACTGCTAGCCAGATTTCCGCCTCCATCAGCATTGATTGTGACGATGGAACAGGTGCGGATGATGATGAAAATCCATGCTTTTGTGAGGAGCACAAGTCCCAGAGTGATTGATTACAAACCACACACGGAGGGGAGAGAAATGAATTATCCTGGCTTCTCCAAGTTTCTGTATTTCATGTTCGCACCGACACTCATTTATCGGGATAATTATCCAAGGTAAACATTTACACGGTAATTATTATCCTTTAAGTTGTTGGGATTTACATATTTTACAGTGTGAAGATGTGAGAAAGGAGTTGGTTCGTCCAGGGACTGGCATTCGCCTTCCTTGAACTCGAAAAAGAGAAAATCCCAAGGGAAAAAATCATGACTAGAGCTCTAGGGATTTTTCCCCCACCCCACTCGATTAAAAATCCCTATTTGTATTAAGATAATTGGATTTTTTAGGACTAAAGAAATCAGATGGAGCTTCGTGGTTTCTTGTTTTGTACAAGTCATCTTCGTCATGTTTTTCGTTGCATTTGTCTACGAAAGATTCATCTCTCCAACATATCGTGATTATGGTAGGGACCCGATTACTTTACGTAATTTCACCCCGAAATTATTTAATTCAATGCTACCTGGAATGGGTATGTACATGTGTGGATTCTACTGTCTACTTCATTCGTGGTTCAACGCCTGGGCAGAACTGCTTACATTCGGCGACCGATTATTTTACAGGGTGAGATTTTATAACATTTTGGTGTGTTCATTTTATCACACGCAGAAAGGTATTCAGTAAAAGATACGGAGAAGGTCTGTAATTAGCAAGCGAGAATAAACGTCCGATAACAATTACTGAGGGATTATTTATTTATTCAAACACTCAGTGGTTCAATAGGGGCAACTGAATAAGTCCCTGGTCCCTGTCGATATGAAATATCTGGGCAGTTTTCAAGGATTACGTGATAAAGCTGTATGATTCTATCGTTGATTTTGATGGTTCCAAATAGGAACCTCATGATTCAATCACATGAGGGTTCAAATTTATCGTATCGTATATATTTATCGTATCGAAGTAATCCCTGAATATTTCATCACATTTAAATTGTTATTTTAATGTATCGCATTCTGCCGATCTCAAAATTTATTGTAGACGACATTAACGGAATCGAATGCAATAAGCAACGCAGAGAGAAACATTTTTTGGAAATTATGTACCTGGTCCGCAATCTGCCAGTCAAAATCACGGAACAGTTAAGTCTTTTTTTACTGACATTTGATGCTTTTTCCTGAAAGCTCACTGGAAAAGGAGCGTAACTGTTCCGTAATTTTGACTGGCAGATTACGGAACTGATAAGTAATATTTAAATAATTTTCCTCTCCGTGTATTTTCAATGGAATAATGGCTCATTTTCAAACGAATATGTCATTATCTACGTTCTATAGGAAACCCCCTGGTAAAATGAAAATTAAAAATGTTGAAATAATGGAATTCTATTTTCCTGTAGAAGAACATGAAAACAAAATATATTCCGTAGAATCTACTATTGGATTATGGATAGGGATTGTCTCAATAATATAAAAAACGATTTAACTATTAACTTTAATTCTTTATTATCGCACGCATAAGGTATATCTTTCTGGTATGATGTCTCCAGACAGATCAACTGACTCTTAGTCACCAAAGATTTCACACTCCAGACCCATTTGACAAAAGGCTCCTGTTCATTCATTCCTTTCTGTTTCTTCTCTGGTTCTATTTATTAAAACCATTCTAAACATTTCGGTAGTGTTTAGAGAAAAATTATGAAAACTATAACATACTGAGATGGACTGAAAACAGCTATAGACAGATGATTCATTTTTGTCCACACATATCAAGCATTCTCAATATCTACGATATTTTTTTATTAGTGTACGCACCGAATTACGCAATTTTTATCGGATCTTTGTTCTCACTCGGAAATTACTGACCCGTCTCCCATTTTTATTGAGCTATTTCTCCCCATGTTAAAATAAAAAAGACAAAACTTCATTGAGAAAAATTGATGCATCATTCCTTAATAAAGACATGACTAATGTTTATACGTTTACATTTGTTGCTTACATTCCGTAAAATTCATCGAATTTCGATATTTTATCTAACCGATACTATTCAAATATTTGTTATCACATTTGCCTTTAATATTCTATTTTTCTCACTGTGTTTATGTCTTTCTTTAAAAAAATTGATCTCAAAAATCGGAAACTTCCTGACTTCCCTAGTCATTCTTGTCAATAATTTCGTTAATTCTCTTTCCCCAGGACTGGTGGACAGCAACATCCTTCGACGCTTTTTATCGGAACTGGAACATAGTAGTCCACGATTGGCTCTATACATATCTCTACAAAGACTTTTACGAAATTATTGTTCCAGGGAATAAGCACGTCGCCATGTTCATCGTTTTTGCGGTATCTGCCTTATTTCACGAGTTCATTCTCAGCATAAGTTTTCGGTTGTTTTACCCAATGCTGTTCATATTATTTGGAGGAATTGGGTATCCTCTTGTGTACATAACGCGAAAAACACCTAGAAATTTCGGTAATCTCTTTCTCTGGCTCTTGCTGTCATTTGGTAACGGATTACTTTTAACTTTTTATTCATCGGAATACTATGCCAGAGTTAATTGTTCCGGGTATAAAGATCAAATTATGGATGCATTTGTTCCGAGAAGTCTTCTCTGCAACAGTACATCTCCAGTTCAGGGATCATTTATCTAAAATTATATTGAAAAGTCAATGATACATTATGTAATCATCAATAAACTTGGTGCCATGTTTTAATTAAATAAATGCAGTGATTTATGATTTTATTTAAATAACGAAACGTTTTTCTCTTTTTAACGTATTTTCTTTTTAATTTTCCGTTATTGTTATGCCTTCCTAACTATGACGGATGCATAACTATAACGGAATGCCACTGATGAGCATTCCCGAGCCTGTTCATTAATTAATCTTGGACGCCAATCAGCAACGGGAGGTGATCTCTGCACGTCCTTGCAACCGTGACCTGACTGTGGTGCCCTCATGCGAATCGGAGAGGCTTTAACTCCCCTCCGAGACTCCAATGACGAAAACTCCCGATGAAGCTTCGGGCAATACTTCGTAAATACGAAAGTCCTTCGGTCTCGTGGTGGTCACCGAAGTCCACCGAAGTGTCTCCGAGTGGAAGATGCATCGGGACGCGAAAATCAATGGGAATGAGAAATAATAATCAGTTAATTATTTATAAAATATCAACTCTACGGAGACCTTCATCTTCGAAGGTGATTTTCCAGGGGTGAGAATAAAAAAAAATACGCAGATGGTCACGAAGTCATAGAATTGCTTTTTTATGAGCCCCAGTTACGTCGTTGCTGTTGGTCAGTTGAAGAGGAGACTTTCAAGGATCAGAAATCACAGGTCTCATTTATTCGACTGACAGAAAAATATCGTACAGGAAAGGGAATATGAAGTAAAAATTACGGAATATGCAGTTCACTGACCGATTACGTAATTAATTGGGAAAGTTGATGTTGCAGGATGGTAATTTTTCCAAGGTCATTCAGCTAAAAATTGTGTAATTTCCAGAAAAAAAATGCTTAAGAGTCCTGGATTAAGAAAAAGATACGTAATTTTTATTGAAAATTTCTCACCGAGTGAATTTTATAAAATATATCTTGTTGAATACATATATCATATACATATATACATATTCTTTTGCATCAGATAAAATTCTATTGTGTCACCATTTAACTCTTCATTTTTCCAGTGGGATAATGAAAAATTTCGTCGAGAATGGGTCATTGTTCCATAAAGTATGTGCATCCAACAATATATATTCCATAAAATTTATGATATTTCCCTCTCAGTGTAGAAATTAACTGAAACATGATATGCAGAAAAAAATGACACCCTTTAACACAATAAAAATCTCATCCATATAATTGCATTTCATCATTTTCCAATATTTTTTTGTCAATTCAATTTTTTTATACCTTATTTAACAAAATAATTCATCATCTCACATTTTATAGAATATTGAATCAAAACAGCGAATTTTCCTGTTGGCTGGCAGGCATATTTTGAAGAACTCCAATCAGTTAGTGATCCTGTTGTCGAAAATTCTGGACTCATCTCTACAAAGTGTTCTTCGCAAAAATATCAGGAGAAAACCTAATCCGCAAAAGCATCACTATATAGCATGTGTTACGTGTTCTGTAGCAAAGTGATAGACTAGAATAGATTCAACAATAAAACTTTTTCACAATTCCTGAAAAGTGTGACCACTTTGACAGAATTTTCTATTGATGGAACACAAAAATTGCGCTACATATTCAATAATCCTATGAATCGAATGGTTCTCAGAATATTCCTAAATTTGAGAGAAGGGTTAAGTCGAAGTCAATAATGACTTTATGTAATAGCTTATATCTACACTATTATTAATCGAATTAAAATAGCCGTTTCCATCATTGTTTACAAATTAATTATCAACATTTCATATAGCATTATTTTGTAATTACTCATTGTATTGTCTCGCTTGATTTAATAACTATTCTTTCAACACAGACGTCGATCCAGGAAAAATTATTAGTGGTTTGTTAATAAACACTAGAACAATAATGCGCACTTTGCGCACGTTTACGATTAATTAGCGCTGTAGTCTTGAGAGTCAATCTTGTTATGGAATCAAAATTTCACAGAAAAATTATTTTTATTATTGTTTGAAAGTATCACAGCAAACCGGAATTATAATATTATCCGTGTTTGTTATAAAATATTGATTTATTGCATGAAATGAGGGACAAATAGAAATTTCAACAATCATCATTATAATCGGTAAAACATGATCATGATCATGATGACCACCATCATTAATGATGGGTCATGTATTCCTCTTTTCGCAATCAGAGATGTTTTCATAATATGAAGTCGGTTTCACTGTTTCGATTGACTTAAAAGAACCTTTCAATTGCGTATGGGAGTTAATTAATTTCTTATTTATATGAAGACATTTTCTTTTCTCTTTTAAAGAAAAATTCTTTACAGAATCATTTGCTTTCTAGGAGACTTAATTGTAATTACAAAGGGATAAAAATCATCAAATAAGTCTGTCTCTAACTCAATTAAAATTAAATTCCATAAAGCAATTAAAAGCTTCTCCTAATTTACTCGAAAAAGTGGAAACCGATTCATATAAAGAGAACAACAGCTTTGATTTCAAAAAGATGAGTCTTTTATATAACTCAACATTAAATTCTGATAATGGACTTGCAATTATGAGAAGGTGCGATAATAAACGATCCTTCAAAACAGTCTCTCAATCATTTCAAGAAAAATGTTTGACTGCTCTAACATTTAATATCTTTAGGCAAGTCAACTAAATTCGTTGATGAGAATTTAAAGTTTTCATTTGATACAACACCACTGAGTGACTTAAGTTTACTCAAAATCAGTGGTACCCCATTAGGTGCAATTCAAGGGTATTTTTACCAATTACAACCACATACTAAGGATAATATCATAACTCCGTTTTTCTATGATATTTTTATCCCATAACAAGATTAATCCTAAGTCGATTTTACTGCTGACCCCATCAACTACCCCATCGCTACTTTATGCAATGGCAAAATCGTTTGTATCCGTGATCGAGACAGTGGGCACTCTCAGCATAAGAATTAATTCTACTAATATCGTCATCAGAAATACTGTAATTTCCCTTTCCATGGACTCTAATAGTGATCTCAAACTTGCCTCCACCAGGAGTCACTTCGATCAAGTAAAAATATCCCTCAACAGTAATAGAATGATTTGAAAAATTATGCAGATCGATGATTTTATCAACTCTATGAATTTTTTTAATTCTAAGTTTTGCACACAGTCTTCTACCTTTTTTATCCCTATAATCTTTAATGGTTTTCTCCACATGTTGGAGAAATGCTTTAGCACCTTCTTTAGCAATTTCGTCGTCAGTGTTTCCAGGTTTAAAGGCAGTGCATGTGCACCAGTGAGGGGAAACCCCAGCGTCAGCGCAACCCCTCTCAATTGGCACTGGTTTTAATAAACTTTGGCATGTGGAACATCCACTACTGGCATTGGCCGCCCCTCCGGACTTGATAAGCACCTCACGAAATGTCTCATAAAGGTCATAAGGTGAAGTCAGACGATGTTCATTGATTCTGAGTGATTGAAATACGCTGGGGTCTTCCTTCATCCATTCTGGGGGTTTTAAATAAATAAAGGGCAATCTCTCCTCATACCAACCAATGAACGTATTTCTTATTCCACCCCATCGCATACCGTGATCACTCAGAAACACCATCAGAGTGTCATTCGTAATTCCTGATGTTTCAAACTTCTTGAACATTCCCAAAAAGTGATTATCCATTGATGATGGCCCATTCACATCCTCATGGCTGATCGTATTTGTCCAGAAGAAACCGAAATAAGGAAAGCCAAGAAATGTTTTAGCAAAGTTCAATGCATAATCGAAAATCCTGTCAACAACTAGTTCAGGTCCTGTGCAATATTTTGCATTGAATCGTTTTTTCCATTTTAAGAGCTTCTCAGTGGCTATCATGTAAGGCCTGAGGTAATAGTCAGTTGGAGGATCAACAAATCCCACCTTGAGATAATTAAATGTGCTCAGAGGTACCACATCTTCAGCGTAAGCAGTGACATATCCAGCATTTCGGAAATTATACCATAAAAATGGACAGTTGTCCAATCCGTAAGCTTGAAATGGTTTGCAATTAGCAAATGCAGTTGTACTATTTTGACCAGTGAGAATGGCCATCAAATTTGGAAATGTATTGTCCCCCATTTTGTTGTATCCTTGAAGATTAATCCAACCAGTGGCTGTTAAATAACGTCTCGTGTTTGGTAAACTTCGCTGGAAATTCAGACTGGAAACGCTGTCTATTCCTAGGACCAGGATGCTGATCTTTCTTCTGGGATTTGTTTGGTTTTTCTGACTCTGTTCGGAGGCTTCCGATGTGTCAAGTCTACTCTGAACCTTCAGGGTATTCAAGATGGGGTGAATGTTCTCGTATACGATGTGAGATTTGCTGTGGATATTTTTTGAGCTGCCTTTGAGTCGACAAGACAGCATGACGATCTCTAGACCAGCTGGCAGCTGGACGCGGTTATGGAAATCTTGACATTTTCCTAAGCTGAAACATAATAATGGAAATTTTTATGGAACTGATCTGAAAATAGGGGGAGAAGAGAATGAAGATGGATGTCAATGAGGAAAAATTCTTACTCAATTTTTGTGTCCCACTCTCCTGTGGGAGGCTTTTTGGGAATAGGCCGTGTGATTGGAGACCAGCAGCAGACGAATTTTTCATAATTTTTGGTGACTTTTTCGTCAATAACTAGAGCGTGCGATCCATTTACACCTTTTTCAATAAAACTTAGGAGAGGGCCGTGAGTACATGGCTCGAATTTTAGCTTTTTGATGTACTGAATTATCGATGGGTCCGTGGGGTTTTCGGAGAGCATGTGACATTTTGGGTTCCAGACTAAGTACCCATCGACTAATTCTGAAATTGAAAAAAGTATAGAGATATAACAGATGTGTTATGTGAATGACATAGACTTGATAAGAATGAACCATAATTTTATTGCAAGAAAAAACAGGGCTTTGTTTCTGCTCAAGTTCACTTTTTCAAAATAATATTTCGAAATTCACGAGATATCATCGTTACTGAATAATTAATCTCGTCAGTTCTAGAAATACTAGTGATGAGTTACGTTGGGAGATATAAGAAGTCTCTTCGTAACAAAAAAAATGCGTCGACGGTCACTCATTCGGAGAAAAACAATTATTTTTGTCAAATATCCATTTACTTCAAGGAAATCTTTATTTTTTTAATTCTTTATTTCTCAAATCAAGTAACTGCATGACAATTCTGATGAGGTTTGAATTGCGTCAATTATATTGTTCTAGAACACGATCATGTTATTTATAAGTTTGAGTAAACTCTTGCAATAATTATGAGCATTAAATAGTTTATCAAAAATGAGGCTGGGGAGGATGTGAAACAAAGAATAATTTTTGTAACATCAAAGAAATAAATAATAATAATAGCAAAATAATAGTAAATAATAATAATTCATGAAAATTCTTCTCTCAAGAAAATCAGAAATTTAAAAAACAAAATAATTATTAATAGAATTCATTCAGAGTCACATAGAAAATACTCATCTTCTAGAATAATATGATTATCGTAATTTAAACCTAATCAGGTCCCCCTTCGCACTGATTAGGCCAAAGAAATATAATTAAAAAAAAAATACTTCTCCGAAGTAAACGAATATTCGTCAAAAATATTTTATTTACCGTATATTAAACGAGTTCAGCGCATTACATCGCTCTCATAAAACTTACCATCTTCTAGATTATATAATTTGTGTGGCAAGTACCCATCATACTCCATATAATGACCAGAAATGAAGTAAAGTGAGAAAATAAGGAGACAGGGAAAGGCCAGTGTGACAGCGCCGGCCTTTTTCCGAAGACACTCTGTGGGTCTTGACCATTTAGACCTCATCATATTCTGGAATTTGCCTCTAACCCGATTCTCCTTAAGTCACGCACCCGTACTGCTGTCATAATCGTTAATCGCTACATCAGGTCCTCTTCGTTGTGCTGAGCTCAACAGTGCTTGCGTCAGTTGATGGATTTCTTCTTCCTCTTCATCTGAATAATTTGTCTCCTCCAAAGCTTGAGTGCAACATTCGTTCTCCGGCTCGATTTCAACTTTATTGAGGTAATCATTTTGGCTCATCATTGCAATGTTCTCTCGTACTGTGCTATCGCGATAACGAAATCGAAAATTTGATGATAGAGATGTCACAAGGCGTTAATTAGTCTGAAATAAATTAGAGAAGGTGAAGCAAAGTCTCTTAATTGACTTCATTTTTTATAGGAGTTTACATTTGAAAAATTGTTTATTATTATTTAATTGTTTTCTCATATTTATATAGTTTAATTATTATTTTTTTATATGTTAATTAGTTTTCTATTGATTCGTATAATTCTTTGTACGATTTATATTTCATTCGTTTTCATGTTTTTAATAGAATTACATGACTGGGATTAAATAGAATTGCAATGGCTGGGTGATCGGTAATCAATGACGACTTGATAATCAATTAATTAAAGATCGAGCAGGGGTCGATCGCCAGTCAGTGGCCGATCGCTATTCGATTGTCAGTCGATCCTCAGTCGATTATTTAAGCAGCAATCGAGCAGTATTTGACTGCGAGCGCGAATTTTAATAGTTTTTTGAACGTATCGACTTTCGCTGATCTGAAAACTTACTGTGGGGGATATGAATGGAGTCGCGTGCAATAATGCACTTGGTTATGACCTGCTTATTGTCAGCGGAAACCTATTATTTGTACTCAATAATGCATCGGTCTGATATGGTGACCTTTCATTGATTTTCTCCGTTTAATACAGGGGTTTTCCGTTAAGTACGCGCTCTCGAAAATGTAAACACATTGAATTTACACTAAAGGAAGATACTTCAATAGAAAAACTTAAAAATAACTTACTTGAAAATAATATTTTCATTTAAATAATAAATAATCACGAGGGGGTGGATCTCTTCTCATCAAGAATTTTCATTTGTTAATCGCGTTAATCACTTCCAGACGGCAGTTTTCGTTATTGCGAAGCAACAATAGACGAAACTCGCGATATTATCGTTTCTCCACTAGAAAGATTTAAGAAAAATGATTAGAAATTTAATTTCGATCCACCCAGGGAGTCCTGAAACTTTTTCCTGCAGCACTCATTTAGTTTACGTTAATAGGATGTTGTTAAATTCAAATTTAAATTCTTAGACGAGTTTGTAATATTTGATTTTAAGATAAATTTTAATTTCAGGACTTTTTAATCATGTAATAGAGGAAATGAAAAAAATAATTTTCTGTTCACATTTTTTAGCATACCACGTACATTGTAAATATCCAAAACTCTTCAATACTGGTGCCCGTGCAGATGCAGTAGAAAGATTGATGTTGATACGATACAAACAGACAGAAACATAAGACCAATTTATCCCCAAATTTTCATTAATCTCACGACATAATCCATGTTCACTGCGAAATAACGCGAATTTTTTCATGAAGAAAGTTGGGTAAAAAGATAGTCGTTGGAGGAGTAATAAGACACGATGATTCGAGCCATGTCAAAGATTTACTGGGTTATGTGTCGTAGTTTTATTCGTCGCCCAGGTATCGACGCAACTACGTCCGGGAGTCGTCCTCAGACGCAGACGCAGAATTTCTGGCAATTGCTGTATTCATTATAAATGAAACACTTATCTATTTTCGAATATAGAAAAAATCTTTTATTTCAACTCTCGCTTAAGCAAATACAGTCTTCACGCCTTCAAAAATTTACTAAAATTTAAATGGATAAAAATCTAATTTCTCAAGTTTTAATTTAATAAAATAAGAGAATTTGAAAATGTCTTTCAACAGTCTATTTTAAATGTGCCTTGAAGTGCTCAAATTATTTGAGTCATTAGGACATATATGTCATTACGAAATGATTGAAGAATCTATTTAAAGAAATACTGTTCTCATTTTCGAAAAACATGTTGAAAATTTTCTTCAAAATTTTTTATAAGAAATTAATCCATCGGCCTTACTTTTAAATCAACTACGCGTACTTCACTTCTCCAATATTCGATTCCTTACCTAATCATTCCTCAATTTAAACTAATATATAATCACTATATTTCTACAAATAGCGCATTATGAATAAGTTTACTATAATTACTGTGATTTACATTTAGCTACCTGGCAATGAATTAGTCATTTTAATACTTAAGTGAATATTTATGATGTACTAATCTTCGTTGAATGATTGATTCTGTCGATCTTTGGTTTATTCAACTGCGGGACACTCTGCAAAACAAAAGGAAATTATTATATAAAAATCACACCTTAATTGTTGGTTTATACGTTCTGAATTGAGCTGGTAAGTTGCGCTTGTGGCAGAACTTTCTACTTTATGTTTTCTAAGACAAGCTCCAACGCAAACTCCTGGTTGGTCAACTCAATCAATATACTTACTGCAGACTGAGCAATTAAGTTCGTCAGATCCATCACCGCAGCCGTCCCGCCCACTGCAAGTAATTGCATCTGAGCGACAACGTCCATTTGCACAGCGAAAAGGACAACTTCTCGCAGATAGTCGACTTCGATTACGTGTGCGACACGCAGTCCGGGGCTCATCACTTTGGTCCCTGCAGGAGACAACAGCGTTGCAGAACTCGTATGCGGGAAGACATTGGCCGTCGTTGCACCTGAACGATCCTTCTGGGCATCCTATAGTGAATGAAGGGAATTAATCACTTTTTTGGGCGCACATCCAATTATATATATTATATTGCATATTATCCAGGAGGTCCTAAACCCCAAGTCCAAACTAAAGAGAAGAGTCAAGGAAATAATTGGGAATCGAAAAGTCTTGTAGAACTTTTGGAACGGAAGTAGTCTCTTGATTTTCTGATTGAAATAATATGGGACAAGAATTTGAACTTATTTAATCGTTCTATGTTTACATGCAGCAAAAATTATTTTTGCTGAATATTCAGTTATTTCGGAGAAGTATTTATTTATTGAAAATTGTATTTCGCCGGTCTAATCACTTCCGAAGGGGACCGGGTAAGGTTGAAATTACGATAATTATATTACTCTAGAAGATGAGTATTTTCTACTTGACCCTGAATGAATTCTATTAATAATTATTTTGTTTTTTTAAATTTCTGATTTTCTTGACGAAAGAATTTCGATGAATTATTTAATGTTTATAATTATTAGAAGGTTCACTCAAACTTATAAATAACATGATCGTGTTCTAGAACAATATAATTGACGCAATTCAAATCTCATCAGAATTGTCATTGTTACTCGATTTGCGAAATAAACGATTAAAAAAATAAATATTTCCTTGAAGTAAATGGATATTTGTGCAAAAATAATTTTTTTTCTTAGCGTACACTCAATATTAAAGGACATTTTTATTGCATAAAATTCTGAGATCTATCGGCTATGATATTTATGTTTTCTTTTTGAGCCTAAACAGACGCGAATGACTAAGACTTAGGGCCACTTCACTTGAGGTTGAGGGTGTTGTATCGTAAAAACGTGTGTTAAATGCATTTTGTTAACCCATTTCCATTAAACTGCATCACATAGTTGAAAACTAATAATCATATCATCTTACTTCGGCGATCTTTGCATCCTTCTTCATCCTCTCCATGAGGACAATCCAATCTTCCATCGCACTGGACAGCCCTGGAAACGCACACTCCGCTCTTTCCACATTTAAAAGCCTGACTAGGACAACTTCCATGAGCGCACTCTTCATCAGATCCATCTCCACAGTCTGGTCTTCCATCACAAACGAAGAACCAACTGATGCACGCTCCCGATCCGCGACATTGGAACGTACCACTCGAACATCCCCTTTTCTTAGCATTACAAGATACACTACTATTTCCGTGGGGAATGGCGCAGTCACATATTCCATAAATGCATCGTGAATTTGCATCGGCCATTCTACACTCGAGATC
This sequence comes from Diachasmimorpha longicaudata, assembly GCF_034640455.1. Taxonomy (NCBI): domain Eukaryota; kingdom Metazoa; phylum Arthropoda; class Insecta; order Hymenoptera; family Braconidae; genus Diachasmimorpha; species Diachasmimorpha longicaudata. The sequence goes on along the minus strand of NC_087235.1, from coordinate 2,587,671 downwards.
GTTGCTACATGATAATCCAAGGCTCACTGGTGTTACGATTGTTGCCTCGTGACGATCGGCTTTTGTTGGTACTAAAAACAGAGGAACAAATAATGCGTTAAATTCAAACAAAATGATAACCGAATTCAACGAAAATTTACCTGAAACCAATGTTGTTGTCTGAATCAGCTCAGTGATGACGTCAGCTTCGATTACCACGGCATCATGATCATCTGGGAGTTCATTGGTGTCACCGTTGTGCGGGTTTGGTGATCGGTACATTGGTCTTGTTACCATATTGACTGGAATTTTTGGAGTTGCCGCCGTTGTTGATAATAATTTTGTTGCATTCTTCAGCCAGGACAGGTGAAATCCTGCAAATAATTGTCCTTTAAATATTTTATGAACGAGTTTATTTTATTTGTTTAAAATACCGCAACCCAAGAGTACAGTTATTTACACTATTTTCACTTTACATCTTGTGTCCACTATTTTAGTTTAAAATATCAAATTATGTTATGCATTTATGTTGCAATCTTTAAGGTAATTATATATTTGCTCTATATAATTGCCATCTTCAACCTCCTCTAATTTTTTGTAGTGCAAGGAGGGGAATAATTGTTGGCTCTCAGTTTACTGAACAATTTTGTTCTCTGAAAATGATGCTGTGGGCAGTTCCACAAAATATAATCAAAAACTTGTGATTCTGCACCACATGGACATTTGGAATCATCAATTATGACTATCCTATACAAGTGGTCTCCAACATAATTTATGTACGAATTACTAGTCGTTATTGTCTTGTGCAATTTCTGGATTTTCTCGTTGAATATGATCTTAAGATGATCTTAAGTCTTTTGACTTCATATCGATTGGAATTTGTGTAAGACCCCCCCCCCCCTCCTCCTTCAGTCAAAATAATGGAACAGTTATGTCTTTCTACACTGAATATTCGATACTTTTTCTGGAACGATTTGGACTTTTTCCTGAAAGTTGACTAAAAAAGTGCGTAACTGTTTCGTAATTTTTACCGAATATTATTTTGACTGGCAGATTATGGAACAGGCACGTAATTTTTGAAGAATTTTTCTCTATGTGTGTGAAGGCTTAAAAACTTGAAATTTAGTGAATGCAAATTCCTAGCGTCTCGTTCCATGATAAGAAACAAACCAATGTTATCATGATCACTTACCAGAATCAGTTGTGTCGTCATTGGATTCCTCATTGGTGTCCTCTTCAGGAACATAGTCGACCGTTGAAGAACTTGCTGTTGGTGATGGAGGGATTACAAGGGAATTGGGACGACACACATTTCCATCCCTTTTCATGGGGGCTGTACACTGACATCGACCGAATAATTCTGGTATTAAAAAATCACAATGGGTGTCTTTCTCCCAGAGACGACAGTGCTCGTGGCTGTAGCACACCTGACCCGGTCGAGCAGCTGAATGAAACATAAAGGAAAATTATTAGGTCAGTGATAAATGGATGAGGCTAATTACTTCCGAATGAAATAAGTCATGGAAATAAATTTTCGATAAAAATTAGAGGTCTAGAGGGGAAAACGTGGGACAAAATGACAATCGACTACTTTTTAGGTCAAGTTTTGTTGGAAAAATTAGACTTGGGAGACTCGTTTTTATGATAAAACCAATATTCGTCCTTTGTTTTACCTCTCGGAGATCTAATTGTTACCTAAAATTTCTTAACCCTTGGACTTGGCTTTCTTGACCATCTCTGGTGACCAGATGTATTTTGAAAAAACTCCGCAATGAGAAAGTGACTCTGGGATTTTCCCCTTTTTTCGTTATGACATAAAGAAAAGGTCCCACAGCAACAAAGAAATAAACATTTCTTTGATATTCAATAAATATTTCTTTGAAATATTTCTTTCACATTCACTTTCATGATTGTATTTTATAATTAATCTATTCAATTATATTTCTGAACTTACGTGCTAGACATGTGTGTTTCCTGAACTGGAGAAATCCCTCTTGACATCTGCATACACCCGCTAGACAACTGCTGTTGGCCACTTTCATGGAACACTGCTCTGGCACAACGCAGTCGTTTCCCAAGAGAGTTGCTGAGGATTTTTATCGATAAAATCATTTTTCGATACCTCTGCACAGAAAGTTCGTACTTTGTTGGCTAATGTATGTGCGGGAGGAAAGTAAATACTTTCTACCCAAGAACGGAAAATATCCACTTTCCTCCCTCTCTCTAGGCAGCAAAATACAAACTTTTTTTTGCAGACGTGTTGAAAAATAACATGTGTGTAGCATCAAGGTACAGGGGACAGCAATAATTTTAATCAAACTTAAAATATTTGTTGATAAAAATTAAATGGGGTATAATAAAGATCCACGATCTTAACTGGTCAACTCTCATCCTCAGACTGACTCATACATCGTCCTCTCGTACCATCATACTCATTTGTTTATAATACTTTTCTTTCCCACTCCGTCACACTATTCTCTCTCAAACTCATTCCACTCATAGGACACACATAAATACACAAAGACCTACCACACACGTCGCACTCATTCCCAAAAATCATTTCCCTCTTCCGCTCAATCTCACAATGGCTCTCTCGTCTATCACGCAACGGGCATTCGATACTTTCATACAAACATTCAAATCTTGTCAATCGTCTAAATATTACAGTCTAGGTTTACTCATTCTGGCGACATACTTCCATCTCACTCATATCCACTTTTGTCTTTGTTTTATTCCACACAAAAAAGATAAGTCATCCTATATGTGCACCTAGGGCGGGGGGAAAAAAGTTGCCTCCTAAGCATCACTAAGTGAAGCTTTCGACTATGCTCTACCTCGCAATTGCATACCACCATTTGTTTTGTCTCAATCATCGACTTACTCTTTTTTGCTGTTTTAGGTTACTCCACATAGATAAAAAAAAAAAAAAAAAATGTTGCCTCCTAAGTTTCACTAAGTGAAGCTTTCGACTATGCTGTACCTCGCAATTGCATACCACCATTTGTTTTGTCTCATTCATCGACTTGCTCTTTTTTGCTGTTTTAGGTTTCTCCCCATAGATACTATCGATAACTTGTCTGTGGTGTTTATTTATCCTCGTATCTTCATGTGAGAACACGAGTGGACCTACATTTTTGAGTGGGCTCCGAACCACTGGACCTAGGGTGGGAAATATGAATTTCCGCCCTTGGCGCAAAATGGACTGTAAAATCATTTAGACTCATTAAGCTCGGGAAACCCGAAGGACGATGAGAGAACCGGTCTACTTACATTTGACGCAAGTCGTCTCGTTGTAAGGCGCAAAGAATGATTGACAGCGACAGTATCCGTGATGACAGCGGCTGTGGAGAATGCTCGTCTCGCAGTCTCGATCCCGGTAGCACTCGTCATTTAGACGGACGGTTGTGGGGGCTGGTGTTGACAAAACTGGTCCCTGAACAGAAGACAGTATAGTTTAGGACGAGTGCCGGAGGGATTATTGGTCTCGTGGCATTGTCCTTCGAGTCAAACGTGAGATTTCTCACATGTCAAATGGGAAATTTATACTTGTGATGTCACTAAAAATTCTTGCATGGGGTGGCAAATTACGGAACAGGTGCGTAAATTTTGAAGAGTTTTACTGAAAAAATGAATTTTTAGCCATGTCCACATGTGATTCGAATCCTCATTTGATCGACGCATGAGGTTCATGTTTGGAGCCCTCAGAATCAACAATTGAAACCTACATTTTAATTGCGCAATCCTCCAAGAAGGTCGACATGTCTCATTACAATGAACTATCAATTAATTATTCCGGTGACAATATTAAGCAAGACCAAGTGGTTGAGTCAGAAAATAATTGTTCCGGTGTACTAAATTTTTCTGTCACTATTTATTTCTGAACCCAGTTAAAATTAGAATTCAATTGTCAGTGGATTCAAAATTGGAAATTGATTTTATCTAAACCAGCGGGACAGAGGAGAGTTAGATGAAACCTCATCGATTAGTGGCCCTACGAATTCATGAAAAGAAAATTTACGAGGTCTTTAGTGTTTCCAATCAATTTTAATACGTAAATGAAACCAACTTTATGGCCTATTCGTCTCGTTGGTTTGGGCCTCATTGAATATTCATGGCGCCCCCTTCTGCCCGGTTACGAGAGATGGGCCCTCTTCTCCCTGATAACAACGAATTTTCTTCTACATTTTTTTCACTAGCGCGATGCATTTTTTCATACATCATTGCTTCTTGTTCTCCACTTCAAACTTCCTTCGAGGCCGTTGAACCACTTACATATTTTCAACATCGTGGAGATAATAACAGCTTGGAACATATGAACTGTGATAACCGAGGTAGATAGTTGGGGAACAAAAATTATGACCTACCAGTGCTAGGGGTTTAGGTTGCAGTCTACATAAAAAGGTTAGTGGATTATTTTTAGAAAATAATTTACTACAGAATATTTTTTTTTTGTGAAATTAGTATTTTTCACTGAATTCACAAATTTTCTGTTATTTTCTAGCTCTTGGATATGAACATTTATGAACAATTCTATCTGTATGTGCAATAAAACTTGAGGGGACCCATACAAAAATTAACAAATGTTGACCTAACGATTTTAGTTAAAAGTAAATGAATATTCATTGAAATTGATATAACAAATTCGAGGAGCGTCATATTGAGATAACAAATTCGAGAGGGGTCATATTAAATATTAAAGTACGCGTTCATCAAATTCATGATATGTTCAGAATATTTTTTTATTGAAAACGTCGAATAAAATTTGAATAAATTGCGTTCAATAATACGTTTAGCGGGTCCTTGAAAAGTTCATGAATGAGGTCAGAGCCAGAACATAATATGATTTTAAAGGATTGTTGAACGACAAAAACTTTCTCGAAATGACACTAAAATAATTCAGAATTTTTTTACAACCGAATAATTGTCATTTTTTTCAAGTACTCGCTCTCTAATTTTCTTCCTTAGTTTTTATCACATCCGGATATTTCCAAATACATCTGTTGACCAGAAGGAGTCCCAAAGGGAAAAGGAAATATTCCAGGGTGTGGAAATTATTACCCTCTTCATGGCAACCGAGTCTAACTAGTAATGTCTCGTCAGTCTCTTGTAGATATTCCTTGTGTCAAGTGCCTTCCCTCTGCGCAAATCTTAGAGTCCTTGAGTTATTAAAATCGTTTCTAAAACTTATTGAAAGTGTTCGCTTATTTAATACCATAATCCAACATTATCGATGAAGTGTTTGAGAGTTTTCCAGTTCTTACAAAAAATAAATCCCTTAAAATATAGTTAGTATACAACAGCTCCTTGATCATCTTCATGGCCATTCCCAAGATATATATTGTTCTATGCATCCGTAGGTGCTTCGAGTTAGCGTCTGCTCCCTACTTTCTTCCTCCGCAATCCCTAATCACTTCCCGGTTTCTCACAGGATTGGCAAACAATGCATCGCCCTCTCCGGCGCGTTGGTATGCGAGCATCATCGTCGGGAGGAGGGTGACGAACCGAGAATGCCGGCCGGTAGCTACATGCACTACAGAAATAAAAGTGACTACACTTATATTACACATTTGAGGTACAAGCGTTATACGCAATGGGAGAGTGCCCTTTAAAGGCGCATCCGTTGCGCAACATCGTGCGTGCACCGTTACTGCTATGTGTAGTGTGTCGAAGTAATCTTCCGTACTTGAGAATGAGCAACAAGAGATTATTCATTAATGCTCTTCAACTGTCTAATAAACCGGAGCACATCATGAACTAATGAGAATGAACTGATTCAGTCGTTCGTCAATACCGAAGATTTCAACAGGAAATTTCGCGCCAAACTGTTGAGAATATCTTTGACATTGGCTCGAGCAAACGACCCGTTGTAAACCTCCCGGGGAATAACGGAAAACACTCGGGTTGTTTAGGAGTTAAGCAGCGCAACAGGTGGGGAACCTCATAGGCCTTGAGGCAGACATCTCACCCTGGACGAACCGAGGATGAAGGACACTCTCGAAGGGTCTCTCGAGCAAACCACATCGGATTATCAATCTGGCTATAATTATATCGAGTACTTGAGTAGAATGTAAATGTTAAAGATGGTAAAGAATTAGGTTTAAAGAGATAATTAGTTACATTAAAATTTCAAATTGATTAATGTTAGGAATGGGATAGTTATAATGATTCAAACGTGTGAATGTTATTTTATTCTCTTTTATTTTGTACGTTCGAAGGACACAACCGCTCTGGTTCGTTTCGTTAGAGGAATTAACTAAAGAGATTAAAGGACCACAACACCCTGGACGTGATGACTCACATTAACAATTGTCCCAGTCATGCACCTCTTTTTAGGCACAAGAAAACAAAGCATCATACCCCAAACTTCTCACAATTTTCACTCATAAAAATGTTTTCCAATTTTAAGTGGAAATAGGAGAATAAAAGAAATATAAATCGTACAAAGACCTGTTCAATTCGACTGTAAATTAATTGTTGATAAACAGTTTGAAATGTAAACTCCAATAATGAATGGATGAATGGGTTTTTCGAAACGTTACTTTGTTAACAAACTTTTTTTTGGACGAAACTGAAAAATTGGAATATCTCGATAACTTAATGAGAACGGGTACGGATATTTTGATTGATTGAGGTAGGGTATATCGGAACGAATATTTTGAGAAGTGAAGAATTGAAATCGGTTCGATATTTCTTAAGGAGTTTCTGAAAACCGGTTCAGAATGAAATGGAAATTTATGAAAAACCTTTTGTAAGTTGATTGTTTTGATTGAAATAGGGATTGTACTTATTGCTTCCCAAACCTGTATCTCATATTCGATCAGATGCCCTATCAGATATTCTGTGCAACTTAAGATGCACTCACATTTACGAAGTCAATAGAATATTGTTCAATCCAATTTTCTTGTCTTATATCGTACACGGAATAGTATATTGAAAAGGGCAAAAGCAATTCGATCTTATTACAGACCCATATAATTTTGACTTATTATTTTACGAGGTCACTTTGCTCGGAGAGACTGTCTATGTCGTCTTAGGCCGACCCTCCAGATGACTATTTACTAAATGATAACAGTAAATGACTGACCCTGGAGGTGAGAAAACACCTCAATAAAATACCGTTCAATTGTTCTTTTATGAAATTATCATTTATTCATAAACCCGGCTTCTAATAAAACCAATGTGGTACCATATCACAAAAAAATTGTCCCCCGAGTCGACTACCAGGACCGACATCCCACTCGAGAAAAAATCCCTAGGACCCCAGCCATGAACGTCATGTTTCCGTAGTGATTTTCACCTTTTTGAGTTGAAGAATTATTGAGAGGGCTTGATATGTGTGGAAAAAAATGAATCATCTGTCTACAGCTGTTGTCAGTCCATCTCAGTGTGTTATAGTTTTTATAGTTTTTCTCCAAATAGTACCGAAATGTTTAGAATGGTTTTAATAAATAGAACTAGAGAAGAAACAGAAAGGAATGAATGAACAAGGGCCTTTTGTCAAATGGGTCTAGAGTGTCAAATCTTTGGTCGCTAAGAGTCAGTTGATCTGGAGACATCATACGAGAAAGATATACCTTCTGCGTGCGATAATAAATAATTAAAGTTAATAGTTAAATCGTTTTTATATTATTGAGACAATCCCTATTCATAATCCAATACCGTAAGGCCCAACACCACTCCCCGGACAAGAAAAAGGGGAATTCCCCCCGGAAAAAGTCACTAAAAATCCTGCAATTTCGAGATATAATCGATATCACTTTTGAAAAAATATTCCTTATCATAAAATCACTCCAGACACTCCATTATGTTGTTACGTAACTAGGATCAGTCTGATAATAATCGACACTTTTCTGTTTTGATGAAAACAAATAAACTACTAGCAACGCAGAAAAATACCGCAATATGGCTTCCATGCTGCTTGCGTTTTTTTTTTCCGATGGAAAATTTTCATACGTAATTATTGATTTTTAACCGTTAAGAAACTGTCTCGAAGTGACTCGCGTAAACATCGCAACGGTGCCAGCAATTGCCGCCTCCGAAACATTATTATAAATTCTTCTCGCCAAGTCATTGCCAATGTCCGCTGTACCATCCTGAGAATAAAAGACCCGCCAGTAGCATCACTGCCATTATAACACTCACGATCGTTATACGTACTCCAACTATAACAGTTGAGAGAGGCTGTTATTCCCCGCATTTGTGAATTTCTAGGGAATCCATCGTCGACGCGTATATGCGGTGGCATTGAACTTGAACGGCCTTCGGAAGGTTTCAGTTCGTTCGTAACATGAAGTTACGTATATTATAGTAGCCAAGGGGTCTGTTTATAACACATCCAGATGGAAAGGTGAAATTGCTCAAGCCAATAAATTCTTTCAGTTTACGTTGCTCACACGGACAAAAGGATTTCCTTGCCTTTCAGAGATTGAACATCTTCGCTTAGGAATGTCTGTGTCATTATAAAATTTATTAAAATAAAAAATATATTTCCACCGCCATTTCCAGTCATTTCATCCTTCATATGTGAATTCATGAGAAGACAACGTCCTCTGGCGACGGAAATATTTCGCGAGGGAATTAATTCTCGGGAGAAATGTCCAGGTCAGAATTGCCTCTGTCCGTAATCTCTTTGGAAATTTCTTCTCTGGACAGATCTTCACTTTTCGTCGTCCGGGGATTGGCATTTGTCCCTCCTCGAACTTGAAGAAGTGAAAATCACTAGGGGTAAATATTGTTAAAGACTAGTTCCCTAGGGATTTTTTTGTTTATATTTATTTTCCGTTGCTGCGAGTCATGGTGACTATGTGGGGGTTGATCGAGGCTTTGGAAAGGGTCAGATCAGATTTCTACCCGACCAGTAATCGACCTTGGAACCTAGACGTTGTGAGAGAAGGGTTTTAGTCACTTTCACTGGGCGCAATGAGCTAGGGATTTTTAGGAGCGTCGTAGTGTCGTCCGAGTGGAAGGGGAGCCACGCGAACAAAAATCCCTATGACACTCGCCCTGAAATGTCCTATTACCCTTATTTAGTTTTTTTTGCACGATAATATTGATTTTCAGAAGATGGAGAGAATTTTATTTTGAAGGATGTTCTGGTGAGCTTTTTTTCCAAAATATTTGTGAGGTTGTGAACAAAAATTGTTTTTCAAAATGTTCTAAAGAGTTTTTCGGTACTCGGGGGAGATCTCCGATCTTTTCGTCACATAGGTAATTTTGTTATATACTTTTTGGCAATATGCAAATAATTAATCTTTGCGTATATACTATTCCGTGCGTGCAGAGAGAGAAAAAATTATTTTTGCCAAATATGCATTTGCTTTCTAGAAATATTTATTTAAAAAAAAATTGTGTTTCTACGGTCTAATCATTTCCCAGAGGGATGAAGTTACGTTCAAATTACGATAATCTTATTATACTAGAAGATTTTTTAATCATTTAATTTTTTTAAAAGGAAAAGTATTTTCTATGTGACCTTAAATGATCTGTACTAACAATTATTTAGTTTTTCAAAATTTCTGATTTTCTTGAAGGATCAATTTCGATGAATTAATTGATACTCATAGGTATTGCAGGAGTTCACTCAAAATTATAATTAACATGATCATGTTCTGGACCGATATAATTGACCCAATTTAAATCTAATCAGAATCATCAAGAAATTACTCGATTTCAGAAATAAATAACTAAAAAAATCAATATTTCCCTGAAGTAAATTTATATTTGTAAAAAATAATTTTTTTTCTGAATGTACACTTCATCGATTGTTCAATTACAAACTACATACTTGTAATTATTGTATAATTAATCAATTACTACACGTCTTCCCTCGAATAACTCCCTGCCTATCGATAATATCCCTATCTACATAAAAAATTTTGGCACGTTATTTACAACTCCATGTTCAACCCAAGGTCGAACATATGTACCGTACATTGTGATTCATCACATTGTTCGACACCCCTCTTTCCTAGTTGCCCTTGGTAGGGAATCGATTAAGTACATGACCCTTCCTTTTTCTTGCGTCTGCTGATTCCCTGATTTTTCACTTCTCCCTCACCCAGATTATTCACTCGAGCTTTCCTTTCTATAAACTAAAAAAAATCATACTCAACAAAATATCGACCATCCACAGACAACAATAATAATTAATTTTTCCTTTGTTGTGATCAACAAATTCAAAGGTACTTGGAATTACACTCAAATTCATTGCAAACCCAGGATGAAATATCTAATATCTCAGCTACATTATAATCAGGCATTCAGAATAGGGTATATTGGATTATGGATAGGGATTGTCTTAATAATATAAAACCGATTTAATTATCAACTTTAATTCTTTATTATCGCACGCAGAAGGTATATCTTTCTGGTATGATGTCTCCAGACAGATCAACTGACTTTTAGTCACCAAAGATGTGACACTCTAGACCCATTTGACAAAAGGCCCCTGTTCATTAATTCCTTTCTGTTTCTTCTCTAGTTCTATTTATTAAAACCATTCTAAACATTTCGGTACTATTTAGAGAAAAACTATAAAAACTATAACATCCTGAGATGGACTAAAAACATCTATAGACAGATGATTCATTTTTGTCCACACATATCAAGCACTCTCAATAATTCTCTATATTGGATTATGGACAGGAATCATCTAAATAATATCAAAAACGATTTGACTATAAACTTTAATTCTTTATTATCGCACGCAGAAGGTATATCTTTCTCGTATGATGTCTCCAGATCAACTGGCTCTTAGTCACCAAAGATGTGACACTCTAGACCCATTTGACAAAAGGCCCTTGTTCATTCATTCCTTTCTGTTTCTTCTCTAGTTCTATTTATTAAAATCATTCTAACCATTTCGGTTCTATTTGCAGAAAAACTATAAAAACTATAACATACTGAGATGCACTGATAACAGCTGTAGACAGATGATTCATTTTTGTCCACACATATCAAGCATTCTCAACAGCTCGAATCATATTGTAAATGAATCAGGTACATTTGAGCACTTTAACCAATAAAAAAAATGTTTGGATCTAGTGTAATTGCTCGGATCTAATGATCACATCTCTGCGGATGTGGAGCCTAATTGTGACTCGATTCTTGTACATTTGCATCGTGTACAATGCACTTTAATTCAAGATAAAATATTATCTGACTATTTTTCTGATACCCGGGGTCATCAGAGTCATACAATCTGCATAAAAAAAAACTCACGATTCTTTCTTTCATCAAGTCGCTCTATATGTGCCCCATATTTATCAGGGAAACCAATAACAATGCCCGGGAATATTAATATTAATGATTAATCCGGTATATAGTGCGCGAATTCATGATTGCATATATGTACATACGTTACACTGGTAACGGAACAACTATTTAACGCATCCATACACTGACTTACGATTGGAAAATACCGTTTTATATTTGATGAAATATGTGTGCCATCGAATGCCAGTGAACTTTTAATGCTAGTCATTGATCATCAATCATTCAGGGGAGTGATTAATTTTGTCATACGACAATTGAGATCTAGGGACAGTTACGACAAGAGTTGAGGAATTCATCTACAAGTGTTCGAAATAGAGTGAAAGAGGAGATAACGTCTGAGTTTTTGGTGGGATGTGAATGGTGGAATATTCATTAGTTGGGTGATGTATTGTTGAAGCTACTGTAGATTGTGTCGATGATGATTTAAATTCATGACAGCAGTCAGTGACTTTCTGCTCGGGTATGAATTTTTAAAGCATTTTTTAAGGGGAATGTTATGGGAGTGAATAAGATCATTTTTCAGAGTTGAAATGAACAACAAGTGTAAAATTATTCTTGTATTGTTGATGATATATTTTTCTTTTGTTTGGAAATTAGCAAAGTGCTTTTGAATGCTGAATTTTGATTTTTTTTAGGTTATGTTGTCTTGTATTGTAATTTGCGTACAAGGAGAGAAATTTTTTTTATGATTTTTTAATGATTTTTTGCGAATGTTCCGTTGTCTGTCAGTCGAAACAATATTCAGTAAACATTGCGGGGAGAGAAATATTCAAGAAAAATTACGACTGTTCCGTAATTATGGAGCGAAATGCGATTGTCGGAAATTTTATGGAACTGCCACGGAATTTTTGCGGAGAGTTCCGTAATTTTTGGGTGAATCGAGTGCGAAAAATTACGGTACTGTCGCGGAAAATTGTTCCAGTCTATTCCGTAGTCAATGAACGAACTCTGAGTTCCGTAATTTTTACGAAATATTTTTCCCTGTGTATGGAACAGTTATGCATTTTTTCATTAAGAGTTTCATACGTTTTTTTAACATCATGAACTTTTTACTAAAAATTCACTTAAAAATATTCTGTGAACAGTATTTCCCTTTTTTACTTTCCCTAATTTCAAAAATAATTATATTCCTTCGGAATATAACAAGTTATACATTTTTTTTCACTGAACATTTCGTACTTTTTCTTGAACCTCCTGGACTATTTTCGTAAAAATTCACTTAAAAATATTTTGTGAACAGTATTTCGCTTCTTTAATTTTCCAAATTTCAAAAATAGTGATATTTTTTCGGAATATAACAAGTTATATATTTTTTCAGTGAACATGTCGTACTTTGTCTTGAACCTCCTGGACTTTTTCGCAAAACTTCACTGAAAAAGTGCATAACTGTTCCCTAAAGTCTGCAGAACATTTTTTTGACTGGCAGATTACGGAACAGACACATAATTTTTCAAAAATCTTTTTCTCCACGTACCCGCAAAGTAATTTCTGCTGCGAAACGGAGGCTAATGTGTACTTCGCACTCGCCCCAGTGAAAAATCCTTCTCTAATAAAAGATTTCAACTCTTTGAGGATTCAGATGCAATGGAATTGTCAACATTTCATTTATAAATAATAGAATACGTTCGAAACACCACATTTGGAAGAACCATCTAAAAGTTAACTCATGAGAAATTATCAAATGATCGATTATGACACCAAAATAATCGATTACCCCCATGTATCCACTCTCTTCGATAAGTGACTTGTGTCACTTTTTGTATAGACCTTTTTCACTGACCGATTATCACAAAGAAATAATCGATTATCCCCGTGAATCTACCATGTTCAATAAGTGACCTACATATATCGCTTTTATATAGGAGTTTTCCACTGATCGATTGTCACAACCAAATAATCCATTATCCCAATGAATCTGCTATGTTCGATTAGTGACCTGTATCGCTTTTTATATGGGAATGGTGTTACATCTGAATAAAAACAACGTCTGAACAATCAACGAAATTAAATTTTCATTTCATAAGAGAAAAATTATTTTCGTCGTTTTTGGACTTTACGCGGAGAGGAATTTTAGGTAAAAAAATTAGACCTCCGGGGGGGGGGCGAAACAAGGGGTGAAGATTAGTTGTATCACAAGGGATGTGATTAGTTGTATCACAAAAATTATAATTATTATAATTTGATAATAATTATAATTTAATAATTATATTATTATTATTATTTTTGTGATACAACTAATCAAATTATCCATAATATTTTGATTAAATCAAATTATTGATTTAATCGAATTTGATAATAATCATAATTATTAAATTATAATTATTATCAAATTATACTCAGCCCCGGACCTCTCTATAAACGAGACGAAGGGGAGGGTTTGAGTCACCTACTGAGCGCGTCTCCAGGTGGCGGATAGGAGGGGGCCGGAGTATGAGTGGCACCTTGGGACCGGAGACAGGAGGCTGGAAAGAGCACCTGAATCTGGATTTCCGGGGTACACTTCGGATACCGGTCTGCGATGACTATAACGTCGACCTACGGAAGTAAAAACCCGTTAGGAAGACCCAAAGCATCGCCGCGGACCAGACTTCCCAAGCTAAGGTGGAAGTTATCGTGCCGAGGGCTGAATGACACTGGGGAACAGTGTCTCAAACGATACCCTTGGGGAACCAGGCAGCACCCCATTGTATGCATGCCTTACCTCCGCATCCAGGCTCTGCGGGGGTGGACCTTCTTTTCCTGGTTACTCGTGGGATTAACATGGACCCATTAAATAATAATAAAAATTTTAACGCCGATGACGGTGCCCTCTCTGAGGGAACGGCAGAGGCTTACAGGTCGGAGGAGAGTACGATCTGCGCTAGGGCTCCGGAAGGGGAACAAGCGCAGATACAAATGGAAGTGGAAGGGGAGCCAGCCTCAGAGGGGCCTACCAGTGGTGGGCCCGCTGTCGCTGACCCTACCCTGGCGAAGAGGAGGAAGGGTAGGACGGGCGCGGAGAAGCGCCGGGCCCGCCAGGCTAGGCTGAAAGCCGAGGCCTCGCGGGATCAGCAATCTCCGCAGAAAGGGACCGCGACGGAGGAGAAGGAGGAACAGGGGACAGGGCCCAAGAGGCCCAGGTCCTCAGGATCCACTCCCCCCGAAGTGGCCATGCCCAAGAAGAAGGCACGGGCAATGGAAGGGCTGGGGGCAACCTCTTTCAGAGAGGCGGCGAAGGGTGGAGGCAGGGTGGCCGTAGTGCCAACTGGCCATCCGGAGCTGTCCCTGACAAGGGAACAGGCCAACCTAGTCCAGGAGGCGCTAGTGGCGGCGTTGTTCGGGACTGACCAAGATGGTCAGCTCCCGAGCTTCGATGGCCACTGGTATGACGATGGCGTGCTGTGGGTGGCATGCGCGGACAGTCGATCAAGAGAGTGGTTGACTACCGTGGTGCCCACCCTGGCACCCTGGGAAGGGGCCTCCCTTATCCTGGTGGATAAGGAAGCGCTCCAGAAGCTGATCAGGGTTACGGCCTTTCTCCCGGGAAAACCCGTGGGAGCGGCTATGGCTCTTGAGAGGCTGAGGATGCAGAACCGGGCCCTCACCACAGGCAAGTGGAGGGTGTGGGACTGCCGGAGCGGGGAGGAGGGGCTCAACATGGTGTTGGGAGTAGACCCCAAGTCCCTAGAGGCCCTGAAGGGTTTGGGGATGGCCCCATTCTACTGCCTCGGCCGGGCTCGTTTCTACGAGACCCAGCGGAGAGCGGCGGGGGGAAAGGCGCCCCAGACGCAGCCAGGCCCAGGGAAAGTGGTCGCTGACCAAGGGGGGTCAGTGACCGCAGGGGAGGGGAGAGGGCAGGAGGGTGCGCCAAAGGGTCCGGGTGGACAGGAGAGTGCCCCAGTAGCTGCCAGGGAAGGCGCCCGCGAGGGAGGAGGAAAGGAGTGCGAGGAAGGCTCTCTCTTACAGAGGGACCCCCTTGCCCCTGCAAGGCCTCCGCTGAGCGGACGGACCAAGGGCCGAAGAGGTAGGCCGCCTCTGGTGAGAGGGGGCGCGGCGGGAACTGGGAGAGGGTCTCAAGGGACCCTCAACTGGGCCCTGCCGGGCTCATCCCACTCAGGGCAGGTTAGGGCGCCACCAGGCGACCCTGCCTAACGGCCAAACAATGGCCAGGGGGATAAGGGGGGAAGGAGCAGAGGGCAATAGGCAGGGAGACGGCATAGGCTCTCTGCTAGTCCACTGCTCCCAGATTAACTTGCAGCACTGCAAGGCTGCGACTGCCCTGCTGAGTCGCAGCCTGGCAGTAGAGCATACAGACATATGCCTTATACAAGAGCCCTGGCAACACGGAGGCTCGGTAAAAGGCCTATCTGGAGGCGAGGTGGAGCTATTCTATGCTCAGGGCGACCTGGGCCCCAGGGCCTGCATTGCTGTCAAAAGAGCGTGCGGAGCCAGGGGAATGGCCAACTTCTGCCACAGAGACTTGGTGGCGGTTGTCGTGAGACTTCGGGGGGAGGCCGGTGCGGAGGACATAGTTTTCTGCTCGGCTTACTTCCCACATGACTCGCCGACACCACCACCTACCAATGAGCTGCGTGATCTGGTGAATCACTGCAGAGCTAGAAAGTTGCCACTCATCATAGGTTGTGACGCAAACGCGCAGAACGTGGTGTGGGGCAGCGAAGGATGTAATGACAGGGGCACTGCTCTCCTGGAATTTATGGCAGACGTTGACCTAGAGATCCTAAACAGGGGCTCGAGGCCCACGTTCGTCACTTCTCGCTGTCAATGTATCATTGACGTAACCATGTGCACCCGCCGGCTGGCGAGGCGATGCAGGGACTGGAGGGTGGACCGGGAGGACACACTCTCTGACCATCGACGCATCAGATTTAGCATAGAGGGCTGTGCCCAACCGCAGCAGGACCGCCTGCGCAGAAACCCAAGGGCCACCGACTGGGACTCCTTCGAGAGGAACCTGGAGGAAAGGCTCGGGGTTGGACGCGTTAGGCCCTGCAGGGAGGACCGGTTAGAGGACGAGGTGGAGAGAATCCACGTTGCCCTAACTGAGTCTTTTGAGACGGCATGCCCGGCTAGACGTTGCAGGAAGGGTAATAAAGTGCCTTGGTGGAGCCGTGAGTTGGACAGGCTGAGAAGCCAGTCCAGGAGGCTCGGAAACCGAGCGCACAAATCGAAGAGGGCCGAAGACTGGACTCTGTACAGAAATGTACAGAGAGAGTACAAGAGGCTCATAAAACGATCAAAGGAGCTCACCTGGAGGACATACTGTGAGGAACTGGAGGCGCTTTCAGGCATCTCCAGGCTTCGCAGGGTCTTCTCGGGGGGCCCTTCACAACGGCTGGGTGGAATCACGCTGGAAAGCGGAGAGACCATCACAGAACCGCGAGAGGTCCTTGAGCATCTGGTTCGCGCGCATTTCCCGGACTCTATTATAGAGCTTCCAGGAGAGTGCCTGGAAGTGGACTGGAAGCGAACAGGAAGCGGCGATCCCGACTGGGAGCTAGCCGCACGAATAGTAACGCTGGACAGGCTGCAATGGGCGGTGGACTCCTTCGAAATGTACAAGAGTCCAGGTCCGGATGGGATACATCCGGCCCTCTTGCGAAGAGGGGGGCCATTGCTCCTGCGCAGACTGATACCGGCATTCAGGGCCTGCCTAGCATTGGGCTATGTGCCAGGCAGGTGGCGGGAAGTCAGGGTTGTCTTTATCCCCAAACCGGGTAAATGCAGCTACGACAACGCGAAAGCCTACAGACCGATCAGCCTGAGCTCCTTCTTACTGAAGACGCTGGAAAGGCTGGTCGATAGGCACATTAAGGAGGGGGCACTGAGGATTAATCAGATATGCCCCTCACAACATGCTTACCAAGCTGGCAGATCGACTGAGACTGCGCTACACCACTTGGTAGGCACAATAGAAAATGCGAAGGAAAGGGGGGAGGACACCCTTGGCGTCTTTATCGACATCGAAGGGGCCTTCGACAATACCGCCTTTGATACAATGGAGAAAGCTGCGGCAGCGTTTGGGATCGAGAATTCGATCATCAAATGGATAGCCGCCATGCTCCGAACAAGAGTTGTCCACTCCACCCTTGGGGACAGTGAGGTAAGGGCTGCGGTAGGGAGGGGCTGCCCGCAGGGGGGGGTTATCTCTCCTCTGCTATGGCTCCTCGTAGTTGACGGCCTCCTCACTGGACTCGAGGAACTGGGGGTAAGGACAGTCGCATATGCGGATGATGTGGCACTGCTGGTAACTAGCAGGAACACGAGCATGCTGCACAGCAAGATGCAAAAGGCGCTGGACTATGTTCAGCAGTGGTGCACATCGAAGGGCCTAAGGGTAAACCCAGGCAAAACGGAGATGGTGCACTTCACACGTAGAAGGAGGGGTGCTGTTAAGGCTCCCTCCATTTACAACACAATGCTGAAATTCTCGAGTGAGGTCAAATACTTAGGTATTTGGCTCGACGAGAAGCTCAGCTGGAAAAAGCACATCGCCATGCAGACTAGCAAGGTCACCATGACTTACTGGGCATGTAGGCGAATGTTTGGAAGCACATGGGGTCTAAGGCCGAAGATGGTCAAATGGATCTACACGGCCATTATGACCCCACAGCTAACATACGCAGCCGCAGTGTGGTGGACAGCCTTGAACAAGGCCTGCCACAGGAAAGCGGTGGACAAAATAGGCAGGCTTGCGATGCTGGGCATAACAGGGGCCCTCAGAACGACCCCCAGCTCAGCGTTGGAGGCTCTGCTCTTTATGCAACCTCCACACCTAATTATAAGGGAAGAGGCAACAAGAGCGGCCGCAAGACTGCGGCTACAGGGAACATGGAAGGGAGCTAGGAATGGGCATGCTAGTGTCCTCCGCGCGGACAGAGAGCTGGAAGGGCTACTGTCGCGCGGTGCTGACGCCTGCAGACCCCGATGGCACTTTCGCAGAAAGTTCTCGGTCAATCTTGGATGGGGGGAAACCCCGTCAGGAAAGGATGCGGACTGGGTGCCGCCCCGTGGACTAGTCTGGTATACGGACGGATCACGGGTGAGCGGACGGGCAGGTGCGGGGGTCTGGTCAGAGGGGCCCGCAATAGCGAGGACCATTGGGCTGGACTCACACGCAACCGTGCTCCAGACCGAGCTAGCTGCCCTAAGGGCCTGCGCCAGGATGATCCTGGAGAGGGGGGACAAGGGCAAAAAGATCTTCATCTACTCAGATAGCAAGCGCGCGCTGAGAGCAATACTCAGGTATGAGTGTTGTTCTAAGCTGGTGAGTGAATGCGTCGAGCTGATGGAGGAAATTGCCGTAAATAATCGGCTCGAGGTGGCCTGGATTCCGGGACACGCTGGCATCAAAGGCAACGAAAAAGCCGATGAGCTAGCAAAGAACGGTAGTTGCAGGGGCTTTCAGGGAGAGGTGGAGCACGTAGGCGTGCACACCGATTTTGTGAAGGACCTGGTCAAGGAACGTGCGGATAGGAGGATCGTGGAGAGATGGGACTCGGAGACGGGTGCCAAGCACACGAAATCCCTCCTAGGAGAACCCACTAGGAAGCTGGCAGAGACCCTGTTGGGCCTAAACAGGGTTAAGCTCCGTACTATGGTGGGGCTTATCACTGGACACTGGCCCCTGGCTCTGTACTTATCAAGGATAGGCAAGGGGACTGACCCCCTATGCAAAAGATGCGGGCTGACAGAGGAGGATCCTCTTCACCTATGCACAAGATGCAGCGGACTCGATGAAGCCAGATGGAATGTCTTCGGGTCTACTTGCATAGATATACATGTCGACAGGGACGGGATCAAGGGGCTCTATGAGTTAGCTCGTAGGGCACAAATACTCGATACCAGCGACTAGACGGCTGCCTGAGGGCAGGGTGTAAAATGGCCGAGAGGCTGATTGCACCTCCGGACAGGACCGTCTAAATATGATAAGTGATGATAAGTGATATCAAATTATAAAAATTATAATTTTTATCACAAAAATTATAATTTTTGTGATATACTAATCTTCATCCCTTGTTTATTATAATATAATTATAATTATAATTATATTATACTAATTATTTTATTATAATTATAATTTTTGTGATACAACTAATCTTCATCTTTAGCTTCCTCAGTCTAATTTTTTCAATAAAACTTGACCTAAAAATTGGTGAATTGCCATTTCGTCCCACCTTTCGTCCTCTAGAAGTTTAATTTTTATTGAAAATTTCTTCTCGTGTAGTGAGTCGATATAAACTACAAAATTAAAACTTGAAATTACTACGATTACAAGGTTTCCATCCGGAAACAAAAATGTGTTTTATGCATGGAGAAAAAGCAAACAGCGCAGAACCCCATTCGGCAGAAGCTGTGTTACCGTTACTTTATGCGTTATTACTAATTTCTTTTTATTTCCACCAATTTCATAGGTAATAAGCTTCCGAATAAAAGCAATTCCCCTTTCCAAAATAATAAATCGGTTTATATTACCGATACATCCACTAATCCCCATCCCCAGCCAATACATTCTGTGAAATATTTCCTAATAGAAAATTGAAAAAATTAAAAATTTATATCCTATTACTGCGACTGATTTATATTATATGACTTTACCTAATTAACTTTTCCCTTAGACTTATTTATAACTGTCCGCTCATAATACAAATTAGTACATAAAATCTCAGATCTATAGTCCGAGTCTTACGGATATTGCGGAGACGATAGTAATTTTGAAATGGAAAAATTTTTGAAACCGTGATATCTCGAAAACTTTCTACGGCAAAAAATGTGTTTTTTGATTCATCTTGATAGAAGATG
The DNA here is from genome assembly GCF_034640455.1 of Diachasmimorpha longicaudata. Taxonomy (NCBI): domain Eukaryota; kingdom Metazoa; phylum Arthropoda; class Insecta; order Hymenoptera; family Braconidae; genus Diachasmimorpha; species Diachasmimorpha longicaudata. The sequence goes on along the minus strand of NC_087235.1, from coordinate 2,567,616 downwards.
TCATAGGAAATATTTTGATGAAAAAAAAATGTATATCCGCTTAGTCTTTTAATTTTTAGGGACTTTATCGTGTCCCCGACATTTTTCAAGAAAAAGAAAAGTCTTTATTATCATCAAACTGACTCTACACATATAAATGACAATATTGTTAATTGTTTTGAACGATATTAACGATAGAAAAATTTTCTCGCTAAACAAATTCAATTTGGTCACGAAAAAATAATCGCTCACTTCTTTCTTTATTAAAGAAAAAATAAAATGAGTAAACAATAGCCCGAAAAATGGTAATAATTATAATGCTAATTGTAGTAATTCAACAAAGCTATGTTTATATAAAAATTATTCTTCTTGGAATAAATTTTACTACTATTCGCATTAGAATTGATAAGTGCGCATAAAAAAATGATATTTTTATGTTACGTAAAAAGTACCATCCGAGTCATTATAATTTTTATAATTCCTCAGGATGTTGGCTTGAACACGCAGTGAGTCATCCGTAAAGGAATTTTCACCCACCTTTTGATGTAAATAGCCCACCGCATTTTAAGACACCGGTTTTTAAGACCTTTTTTATTACCACATAGCCAGGATGAATTTTACTATGATTTTACAGCAACAAAAATCATCGCAAAATCATGAAATATCTCGGAAATGACGAGGAAAGCAGTTTCTCCGAGCGATTCATATTTTATTATAATTTTTGTTCATATTTTTTTGACGTGTGAAAGACTCACAACAACAGTAATAATTTTTTAAGATTCATTTTTAGTTTCTCTGAATGTTTACCACTAACAACAATTAATCCAAAATTACATCATTACATCATGACATCATTGAATCCCTGAAATTTAAGGACTAGAATCCTAAATAATTGGGATCTCCCTCAAAAAATAATTAAATAATGAAATCGATTCTTTGTTGAATTCCAAATTTCTCGTTTCCTGAAAATTTTTTTTTCTATTCATATAAAAATCTGCACCAGTAGAAGATGTTTTCAAAATAACATCCTCATGTATTTATCCCTAATCCCGAAAAAATCCTGTCGAAAATCACAATTTAAAAAAAACAAACATTCACTTACCAATAAGAAAACAATGGTGCAGCTTAAAACAATGCAGCGATTCATATTTCAATGAATAATAAATAAAAATAATTGTCACAATTCCAGCATTAAAAAAACTTCACGGAATAATCGTGTAATGATTAAATTGAATGATAAATCAATTGCGCGCGACAAGATTGAACTGCACAAATAGTAGATTGGTGGGAGCATACAGTATGCCAGTGTGATGATGACTGAGGCACAGTAAGGCTTTCAACGTTGTTAAACGAGAAATGAAGGAAGAAAGAAAATCTACACGGAGCCCTGCCTATGTTTCCTTCCACCTCCCCGTCCTGGCGTGTGTACCGCATCCCACCGTTCCTGGGCTTCCCCCCTTCACCCGCTCCCCCCTGAGTACCGCGTGTCTACTCAGGAATCTCTGGAGAGAATATACTGGAAGCTTCCAGGAAAAGAATAGAAGTAAGTGGTAAGCTCTGTTTGTCCAATACTTTTTTTTTTCTAAGCAAAGGAATTCCATCAAGAATAACACGAAGCTGGAGAAAATTGAGAAAACCGGAAATTTTCAGGTTCCGGTTTTCTTCGGGCCCGGTGATTAGAAGGACGTGTGTGAACTAGGGGCCCGTCTCTAAAAAACTGACTGAAGAAACTTATGAAAGAAAGTTCGTGATAAAAAATTCTGGTTAGAATAATTTCACAAAAAGTTAATTACAACAAAAACAAAGTTGTAGAGAAAAAATGAGAAGATGGATTGGAGTTTACATTTCGAATGTTTGTCAAACATTAATTTTTGAATGGAATGAATGGATCTTTGTATGATAATTATTTCTTTTATTCTGATGTTTCCACTTGAGAGTGGAAACACCAGAATAAAAACACCAGAGTCAGGAGAAAACATTTTTATGAGAAATAATTCTAGGAAGTTTGGAGGTGATGTGAGTGCTTTGTTTTCTGAATGTATACAGAGGTGGGTGCTTGAGTGGGATCATTGTTGATGAGACATCAGGTCCAGGGTGTCGTATCCCTTTAGACTATTAGTTAGTTCGTTTAAGGGAACGAAGCAGAGCGGTCGTGATTTCCAGCGTATAAAATAAAAGAGATAAAACGCGATTCACACACACACGATTTGATTACTAAACCATTATCCCATTTCCAATAAGATATGTTGGATTATGGTATTAAATAAGCAAACACGTTTATTAACTTTTAGAAATGATTTTGATTTCAGTATCTCCAAGACTTGCACAGACAGAAGGCACTTGACACAATGAATATCTACAAGAGACTGACGAGGCAGAACAAGTTAGACTCAGTTGCCCTGAAGAGGGTAATATAATGTCCACCCCGTGGAATATTTCCTTTTTATGACCCCTTCTGATCAACAGATGTATTTGGAAATATCCAAATGTTATAAAAACTAAGGAAGAACTGTGGACATTTCTCTTGATTTTATAACCAACGGAAATCCCGGATAATGTGGCTATAAACCATCATCACTTAAATGAAAAAAAATAAATAAAACTTGACAAAAGAGTGAATTTTGTACCCGGGGAAATCCCCGAAAACCAACAATGAAAAATTGGATTTAAAAAAATGGAGGATTTATTCACTGATGAATTTCTGGACCTGTAGAAAAATTGTGAATCACCACGAAAATTCAATGACATTAGATTTATCCTGCTATCTATATTAATTCCGGAGATATTCATGAAAAATGGGGTGAACCCGAATTCGGGCCCTGTCTGCAGGAACCTCAGGAGCCGAGAAAAATGGGAAAAGCGTTGGAACCGACTTGAGGAACTTCCCGGAGCCTTAGAAAAATCGTGAATCCCCTCACGAATTGAATGCCGTTGGATTTATTGTGATATCTATATTATGTTCTCAGAGAATCGGCGAAAAACAGGGTGATCCCAAATCCGGGCCCTATGCGCTCTAAGAGGAGGCCCAGGAGCCGAGAAAAACGCGAAAAATGTAAAAATGTATTTTAAAATATTCCGGACGCCATAGAAAAATCGTAAGTCGCCTTACGGATTGAATCTTATCCACTAGATATCCACTAGATGTTAGGAAGAACCTACACGAAGAGAAAAATTCTCGAAAAATTACGTGTCTATTCCCTAATTTATCAGCAAAAACAATATTCAGTCAAAATTATGGAACAATTCCATATTTTTTCACTGAACGTCCTATAATTTTTCTTAAACATTCTGGACTTTTTCTTGAAAATTCCCTGAACAAGTCCGTAACTTTTTCGTAATTTTTACTGAACATTTTTTTAACTGGCAGATTATGAAACAAATCCGTAATTTTTAAAGAAGTTTTCTCAGTGTACCATGTGCCACACGGACGTAATGTATTTTCTGACTCATATGAGTTTATTACCCAAACCGAAGGCGAGGATTAAAACAACATCAGACGGAAAACACTTTACCACCTAGAGCCACAATCTACTATTTCCACTCCTAATGCACAATATATTGTTATATCCAGCGAAGAATAAAGACGACACAGGTTGGTAAATGTTTGGGGCGGTTTATTAATTACAAGAAGTATTACGATGTGTCATGTAAGAGCTCCGAAGACAGACACCCAGACTAATGTTATCCAAAAGACAGTCGTTCTTCTTACCAAGTTCAGATCATAGACAAATGAATGATATTCGAAGGGGGACACGTAACAATATTATTTAACCCCAAATAAATAAACTAAGAGATCCTCAGCCGCAAGTGGGAGAGAAATGTCATTTGCGTCCTCCAGTCCAAATATGCTCCTTGATCCTCATCCTTCCAATTTCACATGACGAAGGTGGACTTCCAGCCTGTGGAGAGCCTCCACGCATCGGTTTTTTCCTCAACCGGGAACTCACATGAAGAATTTGAGATGCAGGTCCACGTGATAACATTAAAGCAGCTCCGAATGAATCGGAGAACTTAAGTCTCTATCGGCGATCACTCCCACCCACCATTTATCTTCTCACGTAATAATGACTTGAGATTTGATCAATTCTAATGATAGTACATCTTCCATTAGTTTGACTATTCCAAACTCAGATGAACTGGAAAAAGGTCTGATTACCATGATTCCAGCGTAGATTAAGACGAAAGAGTGATAGCTACGAGTTTCCATTAAACTTTGGACTCCTGTAAATCGACGGAAAGATTGTTTGTTAGTGTAAATCTAAATGTTATTTACGAAAATCGTGTAAATATTAGGGAGACGTATTGGAACTGATTTATGGAGATCCTCGATCGTGTAAAGTCATCAAAAAGCATGAGCAGTAATAACAAACGATCAAATTAATGATTTTTTTCAATAAATTAACCAGAAATTGATATTGTCAAGCGTTTTTAAATAATGTGCAATCGATTAAATTTATTTGAATGAACATTTAATAAAGTAATCGATTTAGATCGCGTTCTAAAAATAATAAATCGTAAACATAAACCATAACATTTACTTACCAACAAAATAAACGATTGCAATTATGATATCGCATAATTATAGTAACAATTTTTGAAATATTCTAAGGGGAATGAAGTAGACCTTCAGAAAGATATAAATATTATTAAATTTAATATTTAATTCAACATCTTTGTAAAGTTAGAATGGCCGAAGAATTCCCTCCAATGATAGGGAATAGTGGTGAAGATGTGTGAGTATATACAATGAGAGAAAAATATCGTAGATTCTACGAAATATATTTTGTTGGACGCGCATATATTCATATGAAAATAGAATTCCATTGTTTCAACATTGTAAATCTTCATTTTACCAATGGATTCCCTAGGGATCGTAGATAATTACATTAGTCTCAAAATGAGTCATTATTTCATTGAAAATGTCTTATTGCACGTGATATCGCCTGCAATAAAGTACCAGATCGACAGAATGTGGTACATTCGAATAAAAATGTGAATCTGATAAAATAAAGAGGACATTTTTGGGCTCCTCGTCAGCGTGCTGGGCCTATGACTGAACCCCCGAACAGCGCAGGTTCGAATCCCGGTGATGAGGGATTGTGTCATCGCCGGAAAATGAACCAAGTGCATGAGGAGTTAGATATAAGTTAGCTTAGAGGTACGTGTGGGTAAGGAATTGTCTAGGGTACCACGTAAAAGACCACAATAGTCATACTATCTGGTACCAACTAATTAGTATGTCATAAAATATTCAGGGAATCTAAAGGAATATCTGATAGACTTGAACCCCCATGCGATCGATTCATGAAATTTCTGTTTGAAGTCGTCAGAATCAACGATTGAATCATACACTTTAATCACGAAATCCATTAAAAGGTCCCAGATATTTCGTGTTCTCGGGGACTTACACCGTCGACACCGGCGTAAGTCCCCGAGGAGTCCCCGAATGATTCGTTCGTTTTACAAAATTTTTCTCTCAATGTAGAACATCGTCGGAGGCAATTCTCACGCCAAAGTGTATGTACAAATTTCATTACATCAAATATATTCACATTAGTACGCCGTTTTTTTTTTTGTTTAATTGGATGGTCCATTTTTTGCTCGTCAAGTGGCCTTGTAGTGTAGCACACTCGGCGGTGGTGGTACAGGTAAGTCGGTCGCAAATTGACCCGCCTCCAATTGTGAGACCTAAAGAGCGGAAGCCAGAGGAAAAAATGTTAATTTTATTTGTATATTAATATTCCCTGATAAAGTATGAGAGAGGCCCCACTTACCTGTGCAGCAAGACCCAGAGAATTGTTTGTTGTGTAGTTAGATCGCTGAGGATAGCTCGTCGACGGATGATTGGAGGATTGAGACAAGCCTGGCTGAATCGTGTTAGGAGGTTTGTACCCTGTGACCTGATAAACATAATTCAGTCAGACTTTATCAGTTGAGCGTGCGATTCATTGAGAGAGCTCATGTAAGTGACATGGAAACATAACTCTCTCAAATTAATATTGCAGTTGATTAAATTATTGTTGTCATATTTAACAGAACCAGCGATTGGTATACGGACAAATAAATTAATCAAGGATTACCCAACGGTTGGGTAATCATGTTGGATTTTTGACACTCAAGAAAAATTACCATAGCGGTCAGTAAAATTTATCGAGTGCTTCATAAAGTTTATCTAATTGTTCGAGAAAAATTGTTCACAGTCAGATAATTTTTTTGAAATGCATCGATAATTTTTCCTAAGCACTTCACAAATTTTATTTATATATATTATATATTATAGAGTTGATATTCTCTTCTCGCTTGGATTCTGTCAGGAATTGTTCCATAGTCTAGACTACGAAAAGGTACTTTTCAAGCGCATACAGTGAGCCAAAGGGCGCCTAAAAATCTATTTTTCTGCACAGCGTGATAAAAAAAAATGAATGAAGAGGGAGAATTCTTCACACCGGCTGACTCATCATCTTCGATTAAAAGATCAAAATCAACGGCATTAGGATGAGAGAGAGGAGGAAAATACTCTATCAAAATATTCTATCGAAAGGTCCATGAGACAATGAACTGCGATGAATCTGCTTTCTTTATCACTGAACAACTGTCGGATGAAATTGTCATTTACTTTCAACAAAAAGAGACTTGAATGAGCTTTGATTCATGACTTATTGGTTTAATTCCTCAATCATCAGCCCATTCATCCAATAAAAATAACGAAAATGTAAAAAATAATTCATAACATGAGTTTTGGCTTAATTATATAATACAATTTAGAATTAGAAAATTAAATATATAAATTAGACAATAAACAAAATGATCGATTGGAGAGCGCTCATTTGGATGGAAAAAACATCGGTAAAACAAGTAAAAGTCGTATTACCCCTTTGCCAACAACTCACCTTATCATTAATCTCCGGAAATATAGTGCTTAAGTTAAAATTGGTGAGACTTGTTCCGGACGGATGATGTGTCATAGCTACTGAGTTTGCACTTCCACTTGTTCCCCGGTTTCTATTAGCATTCGAGATCGAGTTATTCTGGTAGAGTGGATTAGCATGCGGTGGTGGAGGTAGAAAGGTCGAAGGATGGGTGTGATGATGAGAGTGATAATCCTCCATGGGTGCAGCACCAATGGGAAACTCCAAATTTTGCATCGTTGTTTCAGGCTTTCTCTTGCTCTTCTTCGAGACATTTGTGTAATTTCGTTTGTCACATTGTTGCTGTTTTCCGGTGTTATTGTAATGTTGATTCTTGGCATTGGTGGGAGCAGTAGCAGACACTGATGTTCTGCTTGTTGATGCCGATAAACTGCTGGTGGAAGTGTTGATGACAGACTTTGGAGTTGTGATGTTAGTGACATTGGGCACTAGAAATGAATTAGCCTCGAGGTAGTCAGTGGGATTGTCGTGGAGTGGCATCATGTAGCTACTCGTGGTGTTTGAAATACCAGGAATGAAATTTGTGGAGGGGTATATGTTTGTATTTGGCGAGTAGGTGTAGGAGGAGTGATTGAAATTTTGGTTCATCACTTGTCCATAGCTGTTGCCATCGTCTGGTGTCGTCAGATAATTGATTGGTGGCATCACCATCTCAGTTGTTCCAAGACTACCAGGAAACTTATTCTGTGAATAATCTGTGGAGAATTTGATTGCTGGAGCATGAAGCTGTTTATCAGGTGCATTTCCATCGTGAAGATTCGTATTGTTTACACCAATTAGAGCTTCAGCTGTGTAGTTACTCTTGCAATTGCGATTTCTCCATAAAGCGTCGTTTTGTTGATATTTTTGGGACTGTTGAGGCTGCTGGTGCGACTGCTGTTGATATTGATCGGAAAACCCATGGGCTGATGGTAGCTTTTGATCGTCATGCTGCTGCATCTGGTGGTCGTTGTTCTGCTTTCGCATATCCATTTGTCGTTTTGTGGTCGTTCGGGGGGTTGGATGGTTTTTTCGTGGCTTCCGGGACTGGGGTGGGGCCTATAGATGAAAAATATTACGAGCTTTTTCTTCAGTTATATCTCAAGCCTAATTATCCAAACGTTAGACGTTCGTAATATCGTCAAAGTAAAAATAAAAATATTCACGTACTTCGGCTATTTTGTTCAGTTAAATAATATTTTTTCAATATTGTAGTGGAACTTTAAATTATTTTACGATTCAATTACCGTTATTTAAACTTCGGTGACCTCAATTGAATAATTAGATGATATTTTGCGAATTTGTCAAAAAACTAAAAAGTTGAAGTCCACTCTTTTTGGGCTTTAAATAAGAAATTACTTCGCGATTACTCAAGTAAAGAATTTCCTTTTCCTTTAAAACGTATGAACTTCAGTGGAGTTCAATCCTGACTGTGAGGCCAAACCAACAATAAAGATTTTCATGCATAGATCGAGATATAATGATCAAACTACTATCAATAAAATCACCTGTGAATGATGATGATGACTATGATGATTCTGTTGATGATGACCTTTCTCTGCCTTCTCATGTTCCACCAGCTGACTAACTGATAAGAACGAGGTTCCCTGATTGGTATGCTGTCCAGTCTGAGGATTCAACATAACCTGAAAATTGCTATCCTTCTCCTTAACCGAAGTCTTTGGTAGTTCATTGCTCCTCGGTGGCACCTGACCGAATAAGAAGTTCTGCTTTTCCGGAATGTTGGTTCCCAAAGCCAAATCCCCCACTAGCGTTGGCAGAGTCGAAGACACGACCTGTTGATCCAGCCCCTTCATATTCTGATGATCAGCTCCACTCTGAGGATTTTTCGTTGGACTCCAAGAGAATGGTTGCTCCTCAGGATAGAATCGGTCACTTTGGAGTCCTCCAACATTCGTGAAAGTGTGAGCAGCACTCACAGACACATCGTAATTATTGTAAAACTGATTCGATGTGCCCTGATTGTAAGAAGGAGTTTGACTGAAGATATTGTTCTGACAAAAGTCGAGCTCCTTTCCAATAGGTGGTAAAATCAAATCGGCAATGTTTGAGTTGTGCTTTACCTCTGGAGTCATCATCCAATTGACTGGTGGTCTTACTGGTTGCATCTGTTGCTGGACAGGAGCAATTTTCGATTTATTCATATTCTGTTGCTGCTGATTTCCCTTGGACGAATTGTAGCTCACATTATCATTCAGAACTCCTGGGGGCTGTCCCTGAAGGATGGGTTGGTACTTGATGTGGGAGTGCTGATCCTTATCGTCGCCATACTTGTAATTACTCTCGGTGTAAATATCAGGACATTTGGTTTGGGACTGACCCACAGGATCAGCCAAATCGAATGTTATTTGAGAATCGTAAGGAATAGAATAAACAGTTTTCTCAGGTTTAGATTCCGGGATTTGGTGGGTTTTAAGAGTCTGTTGTGTCTGCTGATGCCTCTGATCCAATCCTCCAAACTCTGTCTGAGTGTATGCCGAGTCCATCGAGTACTTGGGTTTATTCTTATGTTCTCCACTATATTTGTAATCACCTCCCATACTTTGGTTCTGATTGTGAGTATGAGTTCTGCTCGTTTGCTTCTGCTGAATATTCTGTACATTCTTATTTTTCGTAGTGTCCCCATACTCCTGTTTATTGTCATTCGACATTTTTTGTTTAGATTTATCAATAATTGCTTCAGGTGCTGGATACTGGTCGGTCTGCAAAATATTTCCAAATCCAACAGTTTCCTTGTGCAGTTGGCTGTAATTGAAATTCTCGCAAATTGCTTTCCCATCATTGTCATCAACGTGATCTGTCCCACCCTCAAAATGCCCAAGATTATTATTATTACCTCCAAGGCCCATAGGGGACAGTGTTGTCCAGGAGAGAATGCTGTAGTTGGAGGAGTTGTGGGCGACTGTTGTAGTGGATTTGCCAAGATTTTCCGTCATACTCTGGCCATAATTACCAGTTGTCACGTTCGTCTGCTGCTGTTGGCGCTGCTGCTGGTGAACTTGATGGGGATATCGAAGCAAGGAAGGCTGCGTATGAGACTTTACTTGGCTATTCGAACGGTTGTCAAATATTTTTTTCTGATCTTTGGTGTAAAGTCCGTAGCTCTGAGCCTCTGAACGTTTCACCTGGTATCGAGGATCAGAAAGCAACACTCCATTTCCTTTCGGATAATTCGTGTTGAAATGATCTTGAGGGATTTTGTCTACTGCTGATGATATTGAAGTCTCAATTCTCTGGGTCTCGGTACTCTGATTGTTCTGTGGGAGTTTAGGGAGTTTCGAGCCAGTAGAAGTCGAAGGCACGAAAGAATCTTTACGAGTCGAGTCAAAGTCCCTCTGGAGATTGTCAAAAGTTTCCAAAGTTGGTTGTTTTGATTGATCAGGGTAATTCTGAGGGAGATTAGCTGGCACGTCACGTGGTGGCTCCTTCGTTTGAACGATTGGTGGATAATTTTGGTAGTTCTGGGGAGGATCTTTGATTGATGATGACGGTGGGGCGTATGATCGCGAGAGTTGGGAGGCGTCTAGAGTCCCTAACGTCTTATTGACGTTCGAGTAATCCTGGTACATCTGAGAGTCCTTGTGCATTGAGTAGGTGCCCTGGCAGATTGTCGAGTCCTTCGTCTGTCCCTGCTCCACGTAGGCTCGCTGCTGCTCTTGATGCTGGTGAGGATAAGAGTCCTTTGGTCGAGCTGTGTAATTGTACTGGAGACTGTGCGACGATACTGGCATCGTAGGGTTCACATTTCGAGTCTGATAATCATTGGGATCATTGGGCTCTGTTATCGGTCGACTCTGGGACATGGTATAGGTCACGGTCTGATTGTCCATAGAGCTGATATTCTTGGAACGATTCACAAAAGTCTGACGTGGAAGTTGATAGGAGTAGACTGACTGGGGCACTTGTGAGGATGAATGAGTGGAGTAAGAGATCCTCGTAGTTGATGGCATTTGATTGTCGACACTCGTGAAGTTTGAATAATTAGGGACGAACTCTGGGTGACTGGGGTACTTCACGTTACTGTCGTATTTCGGCATTTGATCCATTACTCTTGAAAGTATTGCTGGACTTGTGTGGACTATCGAGCAAGAAGTGCTCGCCTCTACTTTCTGGATCTTTCTCGTCTGGTCCTCGAGTTTCGGGGTTTCTAATAAAGTATTTGAATTGTTTGGATTATCCAGAGAATTTTTTTTGGGTTGAGGCTCTCGTTGGACCATTGAGTTTGGTGGATTTGTGGAAATTGTGAGGGTTGAAGGGAAAGGCGCCATTGACGGCTCGGAATAAGGCACAACTTTATACAATCGTTCCTTTATGGGCTCATTGTTGATGATTTTCGGTAGCGGCTTAGAGGTGATGTCAAGGGATTTATCTGGGCTTTGAGGGACTCTTCCTTTCTCATGTATTGTCTCCTGACATTTATTTTCATTTGATTTAGGTTTAAAGATTGTCGGCTCAATGGTGCCTATCTGAAGGAGCATTGGGGGTGTCTGGCTGTGGTACTTCAGATCCTCCTTCATGTCCTCTTCAAGGACCTCGGTTTTTCCGTTCAATGATGATACCAGTGGAAAAGCCATTAGGAAAGCTGCAGTTGGAGAAATTGATTCTGGATTGTGGGAACTGGAGGGCACTTGCAGTGAAGCAAAGAGATCGTTTGATAAATCTGAATGGAGGGATTCGTTTCTGGTATTTATTGGAACAAATGTGCTGCTGGATGAGTACGACAGAGATTTGATTTCCTTCGACTTATCATCCTTTGAGAGCCCTTCAGATATAGTTGATGTAGATACTGGGGGAATTGTATTTCCTGGAATATTCGTGTCCTGTTTCATTGTGGTAGTCGTGTTGGTATCCAAATTTAGAATGATTTTTCCACTGTCCAATATTGCTCTGGTGTCTTCAGGAACTTGGGGCTGAGTGCTCGCTGCATTTAGGAGATTATTCAGTCGTCCAAGGTCACAATCGCCTTTAGTCTCCCCTATTTTGTCTTCTGTCTCAGCGATGACTTTATCAACTTCGGAGAGGGAAGAGGTCGATGAAGATTTTGATGGATCCAGTTGAGGGAATGAAGGGGCTTTCGGTGAGGCTGACTGAATCGAAGGATTTAACACTGAGGAGTCGCAAGACTTGGAGATCGCTGGCTCCGCCGTCGGTAACGAATCGTGGGACGTTCCAACGTTTGATTTATTGAACAATTCCTCAGATGTTGATGGCTGCGTTGATTCTTGTGATTTCTCGAAAGAGGAAATTTCCTCTTTTGAGTCTCCACATGTTGATGATAAAGTTTCAATCGATTTTTGAGCCGATTCAGGTTTATCAGAGTTCAATTTCTGAGATTTATCGGAGCATTCGTCTTCTCCAATCTTTTCAATCACGTGTCGAAGATTCTCAATAGATACACAAGTTTCTGGAAGAGATGATTTGATCGCCTTTGGTGGGAAACACTTGGGATCATTGGCATTCTTCCTCTTCCTACTTTTCTCCTCATTTTTCGGACAATCGATATCTAACTTTTTTTCATCTTTCGTCGAATTACTTCCAGAATTTTTCTCTCTCTCCTTAATTTTTTTACCCTTTACTGGCTTTTTAATTCTACTTTTTGGCTCATTTTTTTCACTAACATTATTGTCTGAATTTTTTGAAACATTTCCATCTCTGTGAATAGCAGGAATTGGTACCTTGTATGTCATTGTTGTTTTAGTTATCTCTTTACCTTTCGGCAAAATTCCTTTTCTCCCACCAATTTTAGTTGCTTCAACAATTGTTCTAACATTTGATACCCAGTCTTGTGAACTAATTCCAACATTGGTACCAATACTTGGTACAGTATTGAGAGTTACTTTCTGCACAGCCTTAACGATATTTTGATTTCTAACAGGTACAACTGAATGTTGAATTCTGGTGCCAATTGATTGCATCACTATCATTGAATTCGCTTGGTTATTGCCCAGGATTATTTGATTTGATGATTGGGCTTGAGCATTAACAAGAATATTTGAGGGAATTGGAGTTATTGGAGTCATCAGAGGCATTATTTTTCCACCAGAGAGAATCAGTGTTCCTGGTATAATATTTCCAAGCTGTTGGTTTCCCTGGTGAGCAACATCTGTTGATTGTTTTTCCTTCTCCTCTGCTGCCGATTTTTTTCTCTTTGTTTTCTTTCGTGACTCTAGTTTACGAATTGCAACACCTGATTTCGGTCCAACACTTTCGGATGATAGTGTCTCGATGATGGAGGTGCTCTGGGGAACGCTGTTTCGCGTCTCAGGGGACTTTGAGGGCGTCTCAGGAGTCGGCAAGACCGTGGCATCAGTTATACTTGCGTTCACGTGGTTCTCTTGATCCTCTGAAAGTGTATCTACATTTTCTGATGTATCTACATTATCGGTTGGAGACTTCTTTGGGGATGTCGTTGGGAGCTTTTTCTTCAAGGGCACTCGTACACCTATTGGCTTACTCCTACGTGTAACAGGCTTTTTACCTGAAATTGTAGTTATCGTAGTACGAAAAGTGAAATAAATTATTTCTTAGCAAATATCAATTTACTTGAGAGAACTATTTATTTCTTGAATTTCGAATTTATCGTTAAGACTTCGAGTTAAAATTGGAAATTCATCAAAAAGTCATATTGCAATTATCAATGTTTTTGAGGGCGATTTTTATTGGAGATAATTTGGAAAAACTGTCTCCCTTTTTTGAAAATAATGTCTGCAAGACATGCGGGCACTTCCATAAGCGGGAGTGAGTGTTTGGGGGCGACACTAAGGTGTCATAGTACCTTCATGCATGACATTATAATATTGAAAATCAATTCGCAGAAGTTGATATTGTACTTACATTCATTATATCTATCTAAATACTTGTCAACATCGTCGACATTTAATTTATTTGACCACTTCAGGGGAGAAATTTTCTCCAGGGCTGGCTCTGCTGGTACCGTGATTCCAGCTTCTTTTAAGAGGGTCGATAGCAGCTGGTTGCGTGAATAGAGCTGTGCCACCAGCTTCTTCAGACGATTTAGTTCTTCTTCTGTTGATTGCAACCGAAAACAAATACCCAATGTCAATCGTCCCAAAATCCTTACATCATATAATCACAATCTTTCTTGTTGAATGGTATTTAATTTCGTTGTCCAGGAGAACGTTCATTTCAAAATTTTCAATTTCAATTTTTTTCTGATTAAAAATTCTACAGGATAAATACGTTCTTCCACTTGTAAGAGAAAAAAGAGGGGACAATGTCTGAATGAAGTCAAAATTTTTTTGCATTTCATATTGATAAATGTTTAAACGTTTTTGTTTGTGCTCGAAATGGGGAAAAATATTGATTTTATCCAGAAGCTTTTGCAATGTCGAAAAAAGATTTGCAGTGAGTACCTGAAATCAAATTAACTTACTGTGTGCAGCTACTGCGTGTGTAAAAAAAAGTTCCTCGGTACGATTGGTGAGATCCTTTATGTATTTCGCTGCGTAAATGAGAATATCTACTTTGTTTCGCTTTCGACCCTCTTGATGTGGTGGCAACAAATCCGATAGGGTTTTGAAATATGTGTTCATACGATTTCTTCTGTCTCGTTCCCATGTTTTGGCATTTCTGTAAAATGGGAAATCAGTCAGTCAATGCAGACACTAGGAAATAAACAATAACACATATTCATCCATAATCACGTAATTATGTAACGAATCTAGAAAATTGTAGATTACAATCAAATAAACTTGAAAGCAATAAATATGAAAAACGATTGCGAGTAGCATTACAAATAACAGTTATTGTTAATCATAACAATTAACTGTCAATAGTGAGGTTAAGTTGACATTGCAAATGGACTCACGTTCTTTCCTTACGGGGCATAATTTAGACGCATATTATAGTTAACGTGATAAAAAATCCTGCACAAGTTATGAATGATCATTGCTATTGTCTGAAGTCATTTTGCCCTGTCAACCAAAGCTGTCATTTTTGCTCTCCTCTAGCCTCCCGTACATCCTTCGATTCTCTGTGTATCCTAGATTCCAGTAATTTGGATATTCGATGAGTGGAGTCACACTTTCAATTGTTCGATATTTGTTGTCTGTTGTCACTCTTTTATATTCTTGGAATCACACTTGAGAAGAAAATGGTCCTTTAATTCAGGTGTGAAAATATTTGCTGGGTTCTGACCTTACCGACTTCTCACTTTATAGGGCGACGACATACCACCCTAATGACAATGACTGTAGGACGGCAAATCGAAAAAATAATTATGTTTCATAATTATGCTCATTCGTTTGGTAATCATTTGTGAATATTTGGAAAAGTGACTTCAAAATTTGAAAAAAATTGAATAATCTTTTCCAAAATTATTTCAAATATTTCGTGACGTTGGCAACACCGGTTGGCATGAAGGTTTCACTTGTGGCACACAGAGGTCACCACATAGCTTCAAGTGTGGCGTACCCGACGTTACCAACAGTGGGCCCATTAACGGGCTTATCGACGGTGCATCAACAGCATTGCTTGTGGCGACCTCCCTCTTCTGGGGTGGGGTACTACGATGCAGCTGGCGTCCCTCAAACCCCCAGAACTGAGCCTCTACTTCAGTCAATCCTCTTTGGTCGTTCATGCGCATCCGCTGCAAAATTTTGCGGCTGAAATCGGTCTATTAAGCGTCAGCCATCTCCCTTACAATCTCTGTACACAAGCCCTGAAAGATATCCATTTGTGTGTGTCATCAAGAGTAATTTCCACGAAAACCATATTAAATAGTGACAACTAACAATTATTGATCTTCTCTAGAAAATTGTTTACGAATCCCTTTAATGACGAAACAATAAAAAATTGTAGAAATTTTTCGGCAGAGGCCTAAGTAAACCGATTCAAAGTTCCAGATTATTCTCTCCCCTCCCTTCGTGCTGTATCATTCAGTCCAAAGAAGATGGACTAAAGTCAGGGTTTGGATCCCAGAGATGAGGCGACTTCACGTTAGTAATGACCCCGGTGGTGAAGCAACCACCGTCGGTTCTGCCGGCAGAGCTGAGGTGTCCGAAGATTCACCTGCTCATTAAAAAATAGTCTCTCCGTTTCCAATGAGTATTAAGCAATGAAACTAACGTCGTCTGGAGGACAATTGAATTCTCTTCGATCGAGCTAAGGTTCATTCCTTAATATTTATTGGAAAAGGATGAACATTTATGTAAAGAACAGGTGAATTTTCTGGCACCTCCTCCAGTCGCCATTAATCGACAGTGGCGCCTCCCACCAGTGGGGTTATTACTACTAATGAAGAGGGGTAGTCGGACGCTCTAAATCTGAACCTCTACTCCAGTCTATTGTTCTTGGTTTATCCTGCGTCCCTCTAGATCTCCCCCAGAGGTATATGATAGCGTCTGTTGCTCATCAATTCATAATAAAATCTCCCTGATCTACCCGAAGCATTTTATAAAAATATGTGTTAGCAAAGTCATCGATCGTAATGATGAGTTTCTCCAGCGACGAAGTCAATTTTTTGGTGTACCGGTATTTGCAAGAATCCGGTGAGTAATTAACACTGTCGACATAACCTCAAATTACCTCAACCGCTTGGAGTATCAATATGATGTCAATAAAGTGTGTGATAACATTGATTATTTTGGAAGTTTTGGAGCAAAAATTAATTCCAAAGGGTTCTCTGCTGCGCTGGTAATTTTTCAGGAAAAGCATGCAGTGATAATTTGATATTTAATACTGTTTGTGACAGGCTCACAACTGAATAGTCAAGCGGCAATTTATCGATTTATTTATTTTTCGTTCGTTCAAGAAAATGAGACTTTCCACTATCTTTCAAATAATAATGATTATAACTGAAAAGTCGATAGAAGTCGAAAGTATCATTACTTGTCATGAAAAGATGGCTTAAAAGGTAATGGTAATAACAGTATTAACAATAATAATATAAACAATAGGAATACAAAAATACAAATACATTTCAAATAACACAAACGGAAAACAAGTGCTTTGTTGTTAACAAATTAGGAATATACTTCTGAATGTTTTTTTTATTTTTATTTTTCCTTTCGTCTATTTTTCATTTGATTTTTTAAATTTGGAAGTAACATTTCATAGACATTTATATTTAATTTTTCGTTTATTTTTTGTATTTTTCTTAGTTAAGGAGACGTAGTTATTGGAATGACTGCAAAAATGAAAAGTTGTAATCTCTATTGGATTTGTAATTCATCTCCATTCGGGCAATTCAATCATCTGTCAATTGTTCAGTGGTCTGTTCTGTTCAAGTTGATAGGATTTCTGCTTACAAATCGGAGCTTTGTAATCGACCAAATTGCAATCAACTCATTATGATTTCAAAAATTGTTTTCCGAGGAGTTATTTTGGTTGGCTGATTTAACTGGAACATCCTGTATATATATATATATTAAGTGAAACAGAGGACATCAACACAAATATTTTGATGCAATGAACGTTGAAATCGGTTGGATAATTTGTTAGATATTTACGAAAGACGGCCGGAAACTACCGCCGATTTCCCAAAAATTACTGGCTCTATCGGGCGGAACTGAACAACAAAGTTGGCTGTCATTAATACGTATGATCTAAGAAAATTTCAGAAATTTTAAATGCTCTCGCCGCTTATTTCTTCGATTTTCTGAAAGTTGGCATTTTTACGTTTCAGACTGTTTTGCATCGTTTCCAAGCAAAATTGAAGAATAGAAAAATAAAATGATTACAATGCTACCATTTGATAGCAAAAACGTATAACTCCAGCAATGATATCATAATGAAGACTGTCATAACGAAAATTATTGTCTCCGAAACAATCATATCCATTAAATAAAAAGGGCATTTTAACAATTAGTCCATCCAAAACGTCTTTTCTCGTATTAATTTTGCTTCAGATATAAATATCGTAAATATCTCCTTAAATATCGTTGGCAGTAGAACAATTAATTTATACAAAATTATTCCCTATAAAATTTCACACAAAAAACAGCACTACATTTTTTTTCATTCTAATGATTGTTTTGAAAATACAATCGCGCGATGGCACGTACTCAATTTTGTGGTTTTCTACCAACGATCCTCTTGTGCACCTTTTTGGATGGCTGAGGAAGGGAGGAGACGGCTCTTTACCTGCATTACTAATAAAAATCACAATAATAATGACCGATTCGATTGTTATAATTTAAAAAATTTTCAGACCATTTTCGTGAGTTATTTTATGAGTTTACTTTTGTATTCATGTTTTTATTCCTCTTCTGTCAATATCTATCGAGATATTGCATAACAATTATAAAATCATGAATTCCAATTGTTTAAACAATACTTCCGGGGTGAATTTAGCGGAAAATCGTTCGTCTTTCTCTTTTTTAACATTCACAGGAGCAATAGAAACAGCAAAATCATTTATAGGAATTTTGCGACTCAAAAAACCTCTGACTCCTGGACTAATCCAATATATTAACAATTGTAAAAACACTTGTTTTTTTACAACTGATGTTGATCAATACTTATGGAGTACATCCATTTTGTCCTTTTACTCCTCTGGAGCTTGTTTTGTTGATTTAATACAATTTTGATGAATTTTTTTTGTTTAGGATTTCAACATTCGGCCTACACATTTGGGATAGAGTCACACATATCTCAGAGCAACATAAATGGCGCTCTTGTACCACCCGCAGCTCTACTTTCGGTTATACAGAAAGGCCTGCAGTATACAGAGGCGGAGATATCAATTGGTGAAGATGGAAGTGAGCAGAGAATGATTGAATCTCTATCCCTCATCGATGCTGTTATGCCTGATGTCGTGGCATCCCGGCAGAACCAACAAAATCAAGCTAAACAACAGGTGAAGACTGGTGAAGTTCAGGACACAAATGGCGAAGAAGGTAAATACTTCATTTTTCATAATTGTCTAATAATTTATCTTTAAAAGTCCTGGGACACCCTGGTTAATGAAGCATAACCTTCATCGAACCTCCTTCAGCAACCAGGAAGATTAATTCTACTGCTTTTGTACACGAATGCCTCATATGTAAGAATTTTTCTTTGTAAAAATTTATCTTCAAATTTCGAAAATGTATTTCAGGAATTTGTTTGTGAAATATATTTTATACGTGTTGGAGAGAAATTTTTACTAGATTAAATATTTTGCAATGTATGTGTGAGGTGTATGATTACACAAAGCTGACAAAAAAAATACAAATTAGATCCATCAACTTCGATAATATCATTTCGTCACTTTAATGTAATACAAAATTTGTAAAATTTCCGTACAGTCTGAGGCTAAAGGTGACACTAAATTTATAAATTAGTAGCAGAAAAGACAAATACGATTGCAAAAAAATTACAACTATCTTTCGTCTAATCCAGTTGAGGGGGGGGGGGGGGGGAATAGCATCGGCGAGATGGGAAAAATAATAACTCCTATTCGATATTTGTTTTAAGAAAAAAAAATTGTTTTAAGATCAAACAAGAGCTGCACATAATGTGGTTCTTATTAGTCAGGTTCATAGAGAATATTAACCCTTTCAGTTGTTGCTTCAAATGACAATGTAGCTGGGACAGAGCGAGGTGGTGATCGTGTAGAGATGGAAGTTGATGAGCAGCGTGAGGGCGTGGGAAGTGGCAGTACTCCGGCAGCAGTGGAAATTCCTGCAAGCAAAGCTACAAAATTACGTGGACACGAATCAGAAGTTTTTATCTGCGCCTGGAATCCTACCACTGATCTTTTAGCCTCTGGTTCAGGTGACAGCACAGCGCGTATCTGGGATATGTCAGATACTTCCCAGGCCCCAAATCAATTGATTCTTCGCCACTGTATTCAGAGAGGTGGTACAGAAGTACCTAGCAATAAGGATGTCACTTCACTCGACTGGAATGTAAGTTCCATTTCAACTTAACTAATGAAAATTGGAATCATATTCAAGCATATAAAATTGACTTTTTTAATATCAACTTTTTCGTTTCTTAAGCATCAGTTTGACAGAAAAAATTCTGATTTTTAAAAACAAAAATTTAGGGGTCGAGAAATGGAGACCAGACTTCAATGAACGTTTCCATTATTTTTAAAGTGTGATCTAAATGAATTATTTTGGTCAATTTTTATCTAAAAGTTTTACTTCGTTTATCTGTCACTTAGAAACCTTTAACAATGATAAAGTTAGTTGAAAAGTAAAGCCCAAAAAATACTGGCGTCTGTTTTATCATCTTGATAGCCATTTTTTCTGCTGTTTTGACAAAATTCAAATCGGTATTATTCAGATCTAAAGGAATAGTCCATAAATTAGATTGCAAACTTTTCTGAAAGAATTTCTAAAACTGAAGAAGATCATCACAAATGATATGTCAATATTTAATTCATTATATCGGTTCTATTATTGCGTTACAATTTCATTGATGAGGGCGGTTTTGTTTTCAGTGTGACGGAACGTTATTGGCCACAGGTAGTTATGACGGTTATGCAAGAATCTGGATGACAGACGGGAGATTATCCTCTACATTAGGTCAACACAAGGGTCCCATATTTGCCCTAAAATGGAACAAACGGGGTAATTACATTCTCAGTGCGGGTGTGGACACGACGACAATTATTTGGGACGCAGCTAGTGGACAATGCACCCAACAGTTTAGTTTTCACTGTGCTCCTGCATTGGACGTTGATTGGCAAACAAATACCTCATTTGCCAGTTGTTCAACGGATCAGTGTATTCATGTGTGTAAACTTCATGTGGACAAACCTATCAAGAGTTTCCAGGGACATACAGTGAGTTATGAACAGTTATATTTAATTTATTTATAACTTCAGTCTTATTATTCGGGTAATCTTAGATATCTCTATGATGTTACTTATATCAGTATAAATTCCATACGGTAATATCATAATATAATATGAAAAAATTGTCTGCATGTTGGATTTTTTGCACAAAAAAACTATTCTCAAAAATTGTATTCAAATGATTTTAAAGAGCTCAAATCGTCCAGATTTCATATTTCCGAGGTGAAGTTCATGCGACCTTTTTCCACGTCGCCCAATGTGTTACCACAGGGTCAGAGGATTGTCTCATGAAGAATAGAATGCCAAAATCATACCAAAATTGGGACTTTCTAATTAGACTAGGTCAAAGCCTTTTGGTATGAATCAATGAATTTTTTTTCCAAATGTTCCTTAAAAATATGAAACTGATCAACGACTGTTAAGAACTCAGCTTTAATATTTTGTAAACCATTCACGTGTATGTAAACTAGCTTTTCAACTACATTTGTGCAGACACGATTGAATGAACTAAAAAAAACTATCCCACGTACCATATGAACTCGAATGTTACTGACTCATTGCAATGTGATTCGCAGAATGAAGTAAATGCAATAAAATGGGATCCGCAAGGAAATCTACTTGCTAGTTGCTCAGATGACATGAGTCTAAAGATCTGGTCGATGAAGCAGGACACTTGGGTTCATGATCTTCAAGCGCATAGCAAGGAAATTTACACAATAAAGTGGTCACCAACTGGACCAGGAACACAAAATCCTAACATGAATTTGACATTGGCTAGTGCCTCGTTTGACTCAACTGTCAGGTTGTGGGATGTAGAACGAGGCGCCTGCATTCATACTTTGACAAAACACACCGAGCCAGTTTACAGTGTGGCTTTTAGTCCAGATGGTAAATTCCTGGCGAGTGGAAGTTTTGACAAGTGCGTCCACATCTGGTCCACGCAGGTAAAATCATAAACTTAATATTCGGTTTTGGTGTAATTGTGGTGAAGATACTGACGTTTTGAATTCATATCGTTTACAGAATGGACAATTGGTGCACAGTTACAAGGGAACAGGTGGAATATTCGAGGTGTGTTGGAACAGCAGGGGTGATAAAGTTGGTGCATCAGCATCTGACGGCAGTGTAGTTGTTCTTGATCTTCGTAAACTGTGATCATCCAGTGGCATTGAATTTTGAAAAACAACTAATTTTTATTGGCACTTTGATTTTTATTTAAAGATAATTCTGTTTATAATCCGATTGTTTATCTAATTTTTGAATCCTTGTGAGCCACTTATAAATAGATTGTAATTGATTATTGAAACAAGATAGAGGTTAAAAAGTTTAATGAATATTTATGAATATGTCAGACGCTGGAATCCCGAGGTATTTTTGATAATTGATGTAATCGTTGGCAGAGTCTTCTAAAGAATTTTTCTCCATCTTTCGAACTGATTCATAAAATGCGATATAAATACAATATTTGTCATTGTTGTAATTACTTCATTATTCAACTAGCAATAAAACAATTGCATTTGACGAATATACCATGAACTATAGGTGAAGGGCAGTTGGTAAAACTACTAAAATAAATTAGAAGTTATGGCTCAAGACTAAATATCAGAAGACCCTTCCATATTTCAGAAATCATTTTAGTACCAAAATGGTAAATCGAACTAAGTCACTTTGATCATAGATTCGGTTTTTATCGATATCTCAGTATCTAGGGAAGATAGTAAAATTTTGATTATAAACTTTTTGTGGAGCAAATTGCGTACTACAATAAACGTAATCACAGAAATTTCTCTCTCCCTTAGATTCCGAGATATTATTTCCAAAATCGATTGATAGATAATTCCATTTATTTTTGTTTACCACTTCACTGAAGATTTTACCTATAATAATCCAAGACTTTCAACATTATTGGCAATTCCTAGAATAGTTTATTGCCCAGCAACGACAAGGCTTTTATTTGAAAACTCATTCTGATCGTTGTTATGCAAAAAACTTTGTGGAAATAATTTAATGAACTTTATTTTATTATAATTTCTTCATTTCTCTTTTCTTTTATGGCAGTCTCGAGAATACCTGACACATTATTCAAAAATAGTTCACCCGTCACAGGGTCATAAATCTAATTATTTTTGAAGCGAGATTAGAGTGGCGATTTGACCGTCGTAATTGCATGATGAGAATTTGATTATTTAAATTTATTTAAATTATTATTATTTAAATTTCTGTAAATGTCAAAGCGGTTTTCGATAACTTTTTGTCTAGCCCGACCAAAACTTGTTTCCTCCTATGAATTTACTGCAGATATCGAGTGTCTCTAGTTTCCATTATCAGTTTATTGATTTTCTAATGAACACAAAGAAAAACGATTTTTTTTCGTTGGGAATTTTTCTCATCCTAATTTCAATCACTATAATTGCACTATTCAACTTATATATTTTATATAATTATTAATATGGAATTCAGCCAATAATTTTCGCGAATTCAGTCAGTTGTGTTTTTCATTCTAATTTCAGTCAATAGAATTGTTCCTTACGACGTTATTTTGCTTAGTAAGCACAAAATTGAACTGATTATCGTTTTTCCTTGGAATTCAGTCAATCAGAACGCACTATTTGGGACTGCAGTCCCAAATTTCATTGGAAAATTTGCAAATATATGACATTTTGCTAATGAATTTTCGTGGAAAACGAAGACAAATTTTCGTAAAAATAAGTTCGTCAAATTTTCCAATTTGGCGCAGGAGCCATGAATTTCGTTTTTTTCTACTCTCCGCGGTTATGCCCCCCACTCAAATACAGGGGCAAGCACCCTACTCCTCCGCCAACCATGAACTTCCGGATGCTATTATGCCAACACGTTTCTTCGAGTGAGTATGCGTGTATAAGCTGTATCAGTGAAACAGAGAGAGGGGGGATACATTTGTGTTGTTGGCCGTCAGGGAAACTTCATTCGCATCGTGGACACTTCAGACACTTTTTGGGTAGCTCGCTCTACACTCAAAATTCATTCCTTTATTTTATTTTTATTATTTATCAGTTTGTGCAAAATAACAAGAGGAATGACGTCGGAAATTAATAAAGAGGAGTTGAAAAAGCGGTTGACTCCACTGCAGTGGCACGTGACGCAGGAAAAAGGGACTGAGAGGTACGATATTTTGGTTGTGAATAATCAAAAAATATTTCGAGACATAAAAATCATGAGATTATAAATTTATCTTAACGTTGTTTTGGAGTTATTGTTGGCTTTATTGCTGCAAAATGATGAATGATAAGACAGGCAGTTCATCTAATCATATTTGCAGAATGATTTGTGCTGCTTCATATTATTTAATATGTGACTTATGGAAATGTTATTTCTAAGGATGAGTGGAGTTTTACCTGTAGCTGAAAACGTGTCACTGTCATGTTTAGTATTGTGGATGACAGATGATAAAAATAACTTTTTCAAGAGCATGTGGCTATGGTTTTTGGCCCCACGGCCAAAGAGGTTTAAAAATAAATGAACGAATATTACTGGTGTTATACTTCCTCAATGAGTAGATTCCCGGTGAATCAGTAGGTTAAAAAAGTTGATGTCAAGTATTTTCATCTTTTGTGCATTAGACGAAAATTATGAAAATACATTTGAAGAATTTTTATCAAGGAATTTGTCCTTTTTAGGCTCCAACAAAATTCCGGTTTTTCCATGACTTGTTTGTCCAAATTAACCTCAATATGTCAGCGATGTTTCAGAGAGAAAAATTCTTTAAAATGAGGTTTTATATATAGAATTATGTTCAGTTTGGCGGAGTTTATACGAGATTATTTTTGGTAATCGGATCTGGCCTCCCCTAGGCCAATCAGAATCGAGTGGTCAATAACGAAAAGTATTTCCCAAATAAAATTACACTGGTTGTTTTCCTCAAATTTTGGCTAATTTCTCTGCAATTATTTTCCGCAATTAATGCTCTGCAATTATTTTTTTCACCCAATAACTGTCAAATATCCTGTGAAATAACATTAGTCCACACTTTCCCTGACCAGATCCGATTACCAAAAACTACGTCGTAGCTCACTGGGTCTGGAAAATCAATCGAACATTCACCTCACGGTTTTCTGCGTATCAACGATCGTAATATGTTTATATTTCCATCATAACTTGTGTCTGTCGTTGCTACGCAACAAATACAATCGGCAAATATTCGTCAATTATTTTTAACAATTTTCTCACTGGAATTTTCACAAAAAATGGGCCGTACAATTACAAAAATATTGTGGCCAGTTAAAGCTTTCTTTTTTCTCTTATTCGACAGCTATTAATTTACCCAGTGAGACAGGTATTGAAGCTCACTCTGAATCGCTATTATTCGTGCAATTGTCCTGCAAATAAGTGAATGTACAATTGAATGAATAGGAGAGGTTAGACTCGTGATCCGAAGCCGTAAGAGCTGCTTGCGCCACGTGCATGCGCAGCTATATCATATCACTTTATCTGCAGCTTTGTATTCAGCCATTTTTAAGATTATTTTTGGTTTCGAATGAAAGCCTTGTGACTATATTTTTTCTCCATTTCGTATGTTACATATTTACATTTCTAAATGTTAATAATTAGTATCAGATCTCAAGTAAAATTCTGCAATCCTTTAGGTCCTTCTCCAATAGAAAATCTGGACTTTAATCCGATAATTCTCTAGGTCGTTCCCCAATAAAACAGATGGATTTCACTCCGATAATCGTCTGGGCCCTTCTCCAATAAAACAGATGGATTTCACTCCGATAATCGTTTGGGCCCTTCCCCAATAAAACCCTGGGGCCATTAACCAAAGGCCCTTCACTCCCCTGAGGCTACGCATCCCTTCGATGACTGAGTTCCTATTTCTTACTAGAAATCATCCCTTCCAACGAACCAACGACAAACACTTGAATTAACGACCTCCGCATTTTTTTATAATTTTCATTACTTTCTGGAATTTGATGACTTGCATTAACAAACATTCCACTGGATTCAATTCTGTTAAATCCAAGAAACAGATCTATACACCATACCATAAACTTCTCACAATTTTCAGCAATAAGAATGTTTTTCGAACTGAAATGGAAAGACGAGAAAGAAAACAACATAATATCTCACAAATACTTATTCACGTCAACAGGAAGTTAATTTTTGCAAATTATTTTACAATGTAAATTGCAACAATAATCAACCAATCAAACTAGGGACTAGTAGGCGATTAAGTACTCAGGTCGACCCTTATATTGACTAATCCATTAGCCTGTCCTTAACGTTTCTGGAGCCCTGACATTTTTCTATAAAATATGACATCATAATCTGAAATTAATTATCGTGGTTCTCATTTTCAGGCCATTTACTGGGGTTTATAACAAGTGCTATGACAAGGGGACGTACACTTGTGTGGTGTGTGACCAGGAATTGTTCTCTTCTGATACCAAATACGATAGTGGATGTGGTTGGCCCGCATTCAATGAAGTTTTGGATCAGGGTCGGATCAAATTAACCAAAGATGTCTCACATGGTGCGTAAAATTTTGACCTATTTATGAAAAACTGTTCAACGGTTTTTTTTATACGTCTTCTTTTAATTTGTTATATTGCATCTCGAAGGTAAGCCGATAGAGTTCACTACCCAAGATACAAAACACTATGTATGTGATCTTTAAAAATTTACAATTTAACTGAACAAAATTCTTGATATTTTAGTGTATCGGTATCTGCTTATTTTCGAGACGCTGTAGTTTCTAAATAATATTATCGTTGCTACCCTGTAACCTCCCCTGTAGTTCTGATGTACTGCTTTCTGGAATTGAGACACAGGTTTTAACGTCAATCCGAGGTTCCAATATGCTAACAATGATTACACATCATGTAATCTTGGAAAATTGATCCTAAAAAAATTTCATCGTCCGAAAACGAACTCACATACTGTGGAGTTTGATATATAGAGGGAAATATGATCACGGAATTGGGCTGGGGTACCGCAGAGGTACTTGGCTACCACCCAATATCTTTATGTTACCCCATCCCATTTGATCCTGAAAGAAATCCCACATAAATGCCACTTTGCCAGGAAAACTTAAGCACTAAATTTTACATCATAAATTAGGAAGAAAGAGCTAATAACCGGTGACAAGAGCGGTGATTTTCATATGATCTCCCACAATATGTAAATTTCTTATCAAACAAATTATTTTAACAAAATCTACGTAAAAATAACTCTACTGAGAGGATGAAATTTGACGTATAGTGAGACATTATTTATGCTCACCAAGACAATGTTTTACTAACGAAATATAGGATTTGAATTTTTTATATAAAACATTATGGAAAATACACGTTTATCAAACGGATGGATAATGTTTTTTGTAAATCTTAGTATGGATTATATAGAAAATTGAATTGAGTTCATAGTAAAATATTCGATGGGATTAAAATGATTATTACGATGATAATCCGTAATTGTCATTTTTCAATGTGAAAAGGGAAACAGTACATAGAATGCCAATTACCAAATTTCCTGCATGACTATGCTTAGAGTGTGATTGTAGTAGACTTACATCATTTTAAAAAATAGCAACTAAAGCTGCTGTAAATACGTACAAATTTTGAAATTCAAACAATATTTCAACTATATTCATTGCAATTCATAGGGCTGTTGCATTATTTCCTCGCCCTACTACCAAACTAATTACAGTTAACAAATTTGTTTCATTAAAAGGAGTGATCTGTATTTTTTTTCAAACATCAAAATCAATTGAATCTGTGCTACAGCTTATTTTTTTCTGGGCTTGGACAAGAGCCACAAACAAGAACAATCTCTTGGGAATTGATTCGCGAATTTGTTTGAAACGACGTTTACGTCATTCAGATTAAAAACAATAATAAAATCAATAGAGAAACGGTGTGGGTCTCAGTTTAATCACACTCTATTGTTCTGTCTGTCCTTCTGCCTCCCTCACCTATCCATCATCGAATTGAAAAAAAAAAATGCGTCAATAAATGACGCGAAACAGTTGGTGGAAATCTACTATTGCTGATCGCAAACCCAGATATGGTGCGGACGGAGGTGACCTGTTCGAGCTGTGGAGCACATTTGGGGCATGTTTTCAATGATGGACCGAAGCCAACGAGGAAGAGATTTTGTATCAATTCAGCATCGATATTATTTCACGAGGCTGGAGAACCGAAGAAGTCAAATACATGAGCTGTGAATTTTTTTATACTGACAATTATTAAATACAAAATATATTATTGCACTCGCATAATTTCGCACACTCATAATATTCAACTGGAACTATTAAGCTGCATACAAATATTTAAAATTAGAATGGAGCAATTCAGGGGTCTGTCGAATGTTTGCCATAATATCAGTGAATATAAATTTATTCATACGATATAATAATGTGATTCTAGTGTAGCAATGCATATTCAGGAAAGTGAACTTTTTTATATCATGCTCAGTTGTGTTGGAACTGAAAGCACCACATTTTAGTATAAAGTGACATCACTTTGTTCCAGTTATGGAGTAAATAATGGAACAAAATATATAATTTTGTGTTGTTGCTAACTGGATGGAGAGAAGAGATCAGTGGTAATCACCTGAACGTTTAGTAATTGTGAAATGACTCAGTAAAATTTATTTATTCGCTCGTAAAAAAGCGATCTATTCTTTCCGCACGTCATATTTGTGTTTCCTGTTTTTAATATCAATAAGAACGATTGTATCGATCAATGAATGATTTATTTTACGCAGGAAGTCAACTCATTTTTAACTGACTCAACTCAACTCAATTTTAACTGACAAAATGCCATACGATTATCAATCGATTTGAAAGTTCTTACTGAAATATTTCTGTCCTTATAGATGTAAGTCTTCCACCAGGTGTTGAGTGCAGTGTTGCCTCGACATTTTCGACTAAATCTCCCTCTGTCTCTATCACAGACTAATCCTCGGCTTCAGCTATATTCCCATTTTTACAGAAATTTATTATTAAATTTTCCACAGTCCTGACTGAGGATTGCGATACCTCTGATCACCGTCACTATGTCAGCCTTGATGGCCATAAATTCCTAGCCATTCTGATTGTCTAATCCACGATTCAACTACCCTTATTTGCGATCAGGGTTAGACAAATAAAATAGAGTTGCTATTTTATCAGGTTTTCTATAGTACATTTGTCTCAGTTTTCCAATTTCTTACTTCTCCCAGTCTTCCTTCTGTGGTTTGTTCTCCCAACAACTTCTCCCAGTCTTTCCGCGTTGTTTACCCTCATTCATGACGTCATTCACCAAAAAATATATGATGTCATTATCCACGACTAGAAAAAACATCGCCCTTTTGTGGAAAGAGCAAGGGCCAGGTCTATATTTACAGACATGGACTGATTACCGCACTGGCAGTCGTGTTAAGGGGAGTTCTCCTCATTATCCCTCTTTTATCCCTTGTTTACTTTCACTGGAAAATTACTTATAATTTATTGTATACGATAGAATACTGATTTTTAATCAACAATCCATATTTATCGATACTTCAGTATTCTACATCGATATATTTTCGATCATTTTGACATGTTTTCATCGATGGTGAATTAATTTATCACCACAAAGCTAATTAGACAATATTCTACGGTTTTTCTAATTTTTTCCTGGTGGCTTCTGTTGATAGTTATAAATTTTTTTGTGAAAATTCTTGATAATGGTGGGGGAATGTCTTATTGTCAATCGCAAATATTTCATGTGTGGATTATGCTGATTTGATCTATTATACGACAGAGGACAGAATGGGAATATATTTTTGTTGCAGAGGGATAAAGTAACTGATATTTCTATTTAAATATTATACTTCTAAAATCATTTATAAAAATGTTCACTTTTCTTAATATGCAGGTACCATCGAGAGATGAGTTTTGGGACAGGCAAGAGTTAATGGATGAGTTAATAGATTGCACTTTCAGTATTAATTAATTGAATCAAAGTCAACTTGGAAGGTATAATTGGATTCGTAGGCTAATAAATGATTAGTTTCAGGTGCCATCATTGACTATACAAAGTTGTCCATTAACTTACCCTTGTCTCAAACAACATTTCTTGATGGTATAGCTGGAATTTTACCGCATAAAAGTGGAGGAATTGTTGAATTTAAAAGTTGTGGAATATTTCTGTAATGAATTAGCTGAGGATATTGGTGAAACTTGAATGAAGATTTATTTTATTTTTACATTTGCCATGTAACACTATGATGTTATGTAAATAATAGAAATGGAATAAATGATGATCGATGATGATGACCGTCGATCCCGGATTATGACAATTTGGTTGAATCAATGCCCTACGTGTTATCTTGCTGTTGATAATGGAAATTGATAATAACGTTCATGATCAGATTGTTGAACTGTCAGGCCATAGATAATCGCCATAACTTGAAAGTCTGCAGGCCCGTTTCAGGGACCGCTATGTAAACATCGTCTGATGACATACTATGCAGAATCCTCACCTGAACCAACCGCACTTCTGGCTGAAAGTTTGAAGGGACACCCTAACGAGTAGTCGAATTATACAGGATCTTTTTGGAATAAATTTATTGAGAGTCCTTGATATGTGTGGACACAAACGAATCCTCTGCCTATAGTTGTTTTCAGTCCATCTCAGTATGTTATAGTTTCGATAGTTTTTCTCCAAACAGTACCGAGATGTTTAGAATGGTTTTAATAAATAAAACCAGAAAAGAAATGGAAAGGAATGAATGAACAAATTTGGTCACTGAGAGTCAGTCGATCTGGAGACATACGAGAAAGATCTACCTTCTGCGTGCGATAATAAAGAATTAAAGTTAATAATTAAATCGTTTTTACATTATTGAGACAATCCCTATCCATAATCCAATAAAATTAATGTCTTTCGTTCATGCTCGAAAAAAGGGAATAATTGGGGAGAAATTATTGTCAATATAATCCCAACTCTATAATTCTATTGTCACTACTTACCCTAGAATGGTATTCTTGTTGTCAGCTCATGATGTATCAATAATAAAAGTATTTTCTTTGTTATAAAATGTTTTCTTATATTGTAACGTTAAAGAAACTCAAATCTTACAATACAATATGTACGCAAACCTCTAGGCAAATTTCTTTATACTTGACATAATAATTCATAATAAACCGCTGCCTTATATGTTAGTTTTTCACCTCCCAATCACAATTATTTTCCATGTTTAAATCGCTTACAAAATCATTACAGTTCTTGCAAAGCCATGTTTCCATATCATTTATCATTCATCATTTACCACTGTTTTACTTACTATTTCTCGTATTTTGCGTGATGAATTCGAATTTTCGAAATAATAGCAAAGAAGAAACTTTCATTGTATCATGGAGATTGACTTTATAATTATAATATTTCCCTTCTGTTTAACTAGGCCTGACATTGTGCATTAAAGTAACAATGCATTTTCAGACACATCGTGAAGAGCTTCCGCAACAACCAATAACTCTTCACAATTTATTATCAACTTGATTTCCTTAGGAGCAAATTATGAATTAAGAAAATCAGTAATAGATGAAAAAATAACGTCGTCTCTACGTGAAAAATTAAATGCATTTGGAACGTGTTAGTCAAGAAGTCGATGGGTTATATTAAAAATATATCGATTGATTTCAAAACACATCCTTTCTTGGCAGAAGAGTTAGTCTGTATCAGATCCTCCACTTCGAAACTGAAGGCCATAAATAATCATAAAAACATTCAACATATTATCAGCCTCATGCCCTTAATACGGCAAATTTTGTTTTACAAATACACCAAATATTCATGAAAATCGAGTTTTCCCTTCGAAAATCATTTAATTACGGTAAAATGATCTAATAATTTTTTTTCGCATATGCTGTTCATTGTACTCTTACTAATACAAAAACGTGCTCAATAAATAATTATTCATTACAATCTCTCAACCTCAATTTTATAAGTTTATGAAACAATGAAATTTGTTCACGGATGAGTCGCTAAGAAAAATTTATTGATCCAAATCTTCTCAAGGTTGCCATTAATTTCATTGAATTATCATTCCTCGTCTTGATTCAAAAATGTACAATTCATGTGTAGATTCCCTGATTCGTTAAATACCATTACGTTCTTCTCTTCAATACCAAGTAAAATGTGATAATAATTATATATTTCATTGCAATGTAGGTATATTATCGTCCTTATTCGCATAACTGTCAAATTCTGACATTCCTCATTTAGTTTTTTTATATAATATATATTGTATTTTATTTATATATATATATTCGATTATATCTATACATACACACACACATGTATGTATATATGTATATAACAAAATATAAAGAATTTTTCTCCATTCTCTAGACAAAAACGAAATCATAGAAAGCAGTAGAAATTACATGAGGGGTTTGTTAGTAAAAAATTCGAATTGAAACAATATATGTATACATATATGACAATGGCCCTGTTATTTGTTTTTTCCGGCTGAGCACTACTCCAAGAATCTCACCAAAAATCAAGACACTCTCTAAAAACGGGGTTTACTTCTACTCTTTTTCTCGCACCATCAACTGAGCCAAGAAGCGCTCTGGATTTATTAGCAAAGAAGCACCAATTTAGTGTTTTTTGTTTCGGTTCCTGGTGAATGCAAAGATCTTACCGACTCAGTAAATAGTCAAAAAAAGTTATTACTCCCGCACTAGGCAGATCAAAGAAACGCTGAATATTTGACGGCCTCAAATTATAGTATATTTTGACACTGAGCCGAAGTAAATATTTTCGGTGGATGTATATAGCCTCAGATGGACAAATATGTTAATCACCAGAAGACGTAAAATATAGGAGACTCGGTGGGGGACTGAGAAATAGCCGAAGACTCAATTTTACGAATGAAAAAAATTCCTGAGGCGCGTGCGAAGAACAATATTCTTCATCATTGTGTGCGAAAAACAGTTTTAACATGTATGTTTTTAATATATTATGATGAAAGAAAATATTGGATTCGCCTCGCACCTTTAGTTCGTAATCTCCCCAGGAATTTCATTTATCTTTGTTTGTATACACTGAGAGAAAATTGTCGTACAACGAACGCATGACATTTTATTTAAACATTGTTTTCCAATA
Source organism: Diachasmimorpha longicaudata (assembly GCF_034640455.1). NCBI lineage: Eukaryota > Metazoa > Arthropoda > Insecta > Hymenoptera > Braconidae > Diachasmimorpha > Diachasmimorpha longicaudata. The sequence continues at coordinate 2,534,848 of NC_087235.1, read as the reverse complement.
GTACTAACGGAATGAGTCGTTGATGATACGAAATATCTGGTCACTTTCAATGAATTGCGTGATTAAACTGAATGATTAATTGATTTATCCTGAGGGTTCTAAACAAAAACCTCATGATTGGGATCAAATCTATCGTATATTCCTTTGGATTCCCTCAATATTTTATCACATTTTAATTGTTGTTTGAATGTATACATTCAAACGATCTGAAAATTTATTGAAGGCGTCGTCACCGGGATCGCATGCAATACGGTCGATATTTTCAATTGAATAACGAGCAATTTTCAAACGAATATGTCATTATTATCGACGGTCTATAGGGAATCCACTGGTAAAATGAAGATTTAAAATGTTGAAACAATGGAATTCTATTTTCATATGGAAGAACATACGTTCAACAAAATATATTTCGCAGAATCCACGATATTTTTGTCTCAGTGTATTTATCAGGCCCATTGACTGGGAAATGGAAGGTCAATTGGCACGACCACATGTCTATTCTATTTTACATCCTTTTGGTGCAGAAGCTTATTATTTCGGCTCAGTGACGAACGATATTTTTCATTAGTATGCCATCCATGAAGTCCTTCTTCGCCGAAAGAGTAATAAAAACGTCTTTATAAACTGTTCACGCGAGATATTTCGCACTGAAGGATTACACCACTACTTTCTTCATCGTTATTACATTTTGGTGTTTTTTTCGTTACTACCACACACGTGTCTCTAAACATGACAAGACGTACAGGCACTTTAAAGTGTCAACATAATTGTTCCTACGTCCTCAGCCTTGTCTTAAAATTTCTTAGATCATTTTTTTTTCTGGTTTTTCTTTTTCTCAATTAGCACGGCGACACAAATAAATGTAAAACTGTACTTCAATCAAGATTACGATTTACTTGCACTTATTATTTCCGATGTTTACAATGCACGATACGAAATTTTCAATAAATTCAGTCAAAGTTCGAGGCCATTACCTTTGTGTGATCTATATCAATTAATTTGATCAATTTCTATATGCAACTTTAACTCAGTTACTCGCTAATAATAAATTTCCCTTAAAAGAAGAATTTGAAAAAAAATTGGATAATTGAAAAATTTGAAATAACATTTTTTCAAAATATGAAGGAATGTTCTTATTAGAGGAGAGATGAATTATGTCTAATTAGTGTGCCAAAGGACAGCCTGTGGGGCAACACTTTGGCACACCGCAATTAGACTACTGACGGGAAAAAGGTTCTTCGAAATAAAAAAATATATTTTTATGGTGCAGTACAGTTGGGGAAAAAGTCAGGTTTCATGGCACCGCAGGGGAAGGAGATGCAAGAAGGTAGAAAAAAAGGTATTGACAGAGAGGGAGGCAGGAGTTGAGGTAAAGCAAAGAAGACATTTGTAACATCAAAGGAAATAGCGAATAAAAAATTATATATATATATACATATTTTTATGATTTTTTCGGTTTCACTGTTACGACCACTAAGTGAGTATTTTTCCAATATATTGAATTGAAAAATTTATTGCCGATTAGCTGTCACTTTCCACTGGCAATCGTTGCCGACAATCCCACGCCGTCTGTTATGCAGTAACCAACGACATTGGGGCCCCAGGAAAGGGGCAGCTGATCGGTCGTAAATTTTGCAGTTGAGTATATTGGAAGAAGTGCTGAGTTACTGGTCATAAAAGTATAAGCAAAAAAATTCATAAAAATGTTTCAAACTTGTTCAAAGAAGTTTTTGATCGATAAGCGGTTAGTTATGCTGTTTCAAAGGATTTTCTGTGTTGTTGTCTCTGTCGATGATAACGACTCATGGACCACGATACGCTGTGGTAATTATAAATAATTATAAATTGTTCACGACTTATTATAAAAGTATTCCTCCATATTTGAAAAAAAATGCACTTTTAAAATGTTGAATATTTTTTCAGCTTCTTTTTCTAATCAAATTTATAATGGTTGAGTATCTGAGTGACGGATTATCAAGTTAAAATTTTTGAATAAAAATTGAACAAAATAATTGGTTTAGATGACGTTCCTACGATAAAGGATCCGAGCCTTGAGCAATTTAATTGATAAAAGTCAGTCAAATAATTTTCTTCTAATTTCACTGGTTTATGCGATGACTGAATTAATGACCAATACATGCTTGTCACTGTCAAGCTCTTATCATCTGCTTGGTGATTATAGTTATTGGTCACCGAACTTATTCATTTTTAGAAACTCATGCAAACAGTTCTTGAGAGATTTCTTTGCTTTTTTGGTATTGAGGAACATAAAAAGCGATAGCGAACTGAAATTTTTCAATAATCGTTGATAAACAACCAAAAAATTCATCAAAAAATATGCGGTACATTAAACCAGGTGAACCAATCAATTCGACACACAAGCAGCTAAAATGTGCTAATTTCACTTATTCTTCGGAATAAAAAAACGAATTGAATAACTAGAGAAGAATTGAAAATAACGCAACAACACTTCAATATTTTCCAATAATATTCTAAATTTATTATTAACGAATCTTGCAGAATTTCAGTTCATTGGGACTTTTCTTCCTCCATCAAAAACCAATTCAGAAAATCCATTAAGGGGAGACTATTAAGTTCTAAAAGTTGTCCAATCAAAAAATGAGTAAACATACTTGAAAGAATGTTAAATGAAAGTCGCAATAGCATTAAATAAATCCTGGGTGACAATGTCAAAGACTGATTTGGTCCTCGGCCCAACAAACCTCGTACTTCAATCGGTTGTTATCAGGACTGAAAATCCTATCCAATTTTCAGCTTGATCCATCAAATGTTACACAGAGTTTTTCCAAAATTGGAAGACGACTCTTCCCTTCGAACGACAGATGCTCACGATATTTAAACATCATTAAACAATGTCTCATTAAACATTATCCTCCAAACATATACATTAGTCAAGATTCTATACAATTTATTCTTCAACTGTACAACTTCTAAAACAGTCTCTCCCTATTTGCAAATTGATTAATGATTATCGATTAATTCATGCAAAAATTTTCCCAATCCCACGATGATTTACATTATTTAGTATTTTTTATTCAAGATCAGTGAAATTTTAAAACCCCCGTTGAAATACCCCTGAAGGCTGCTTGCAAATCTACAATGACCGATAAAAAATAATTAAACATTCTCACATTCTCTATCTTTATCAGTGTTTCCTTTCAATTCAATTTTTATGTTTCAAAAAATATAAGTCTGACATGAAGACCAATCTTGTTCTCGTTTAATCATTATTTTTTTTTCTCCTTCACTATATTCTTTGATGAAATAATATTATTAGAATAGATATTTCTTAATCAATCATCCATATCTGCTTAAGTCAATAGCAATATCTAACAGCGTTCTTGCAGTAGTTTATGTTGCTGTTTTATTATTCGTCAATAGTTCGCTAACTCTTTGTCAACTTGAGTGTGTAATACTAATTTATCGTTTGTAGAAAATAACTGGCGTTGGATTGAATAATGTCACCAGAAGCTTTCATTCATTTACAATGTGAAACGAATCACTGGTGAATGTTCTATCCCACAATATGCCAGATCATTATTCATTTCATAGGTTTCAACATTGAATTTTTAGTTATAGAGAATCGATTGTATCGTGAATCGCGAAATAATAATTCGATACTTACTCGGTATCGAATAAATTTAAACTAATACTAAACTATACATATGCTATTTATACTCATTAACCATTATATATTATTAAATTATTGTGCCGTTACCATTTCGGGAGGGTCGATATCCACATACACTTTCAATACTTTGTTATCTTCTTTTTTTTCCGTCGTTCTTCAGTGCTAAAAGTTCATGTGAAGTCTTTAGTGTCCCTTAGCCGCCTCTTTAGCTGCCATTATCAGCGGTGTAAGAGAAGCTAATGGCTTTGAAAATTTCAGAAACGGATGCTGTAATGCAGAAAGTACATAATGTAGTTAAAGCATTGATGGAAATTTTTGTAAATTATTTCTTTGGTTGTAATTTAGGTTTCACAGACAAATGTCTTTTGTTGGATATTAATAGATAAGGATATTAGGCTCCGGATATAAATTAATGAGGACCTTATTTAATAATGAAATCATTCCATTAGGCCCAAAATAAACATTCGAGGATATTTTGCCGGATCATTGTGACGGTTTAACGTAACTTCAATCAATAAAATGACAAATTCGACTGAATACGGAGAGAGTGGAGGACTATTATTTCACATATTCTTCAGATAGGTCTTTGGTGACTGTTAAGCGACAAATCCATTTTATAAAGAATCGAGAGGATCTGATGAAACTTTACAAATGTCCAACGTTATTTGCGAAGGGCCACAATGAATAATTTGGTTAATCGTTACAGGGCACTTTGACCACTGTCCTAAATATTATATCAACTTTAGCTACCAGATTGTTCTAAAATAAAGATCAAAGCGTTTACAATAATACATGAACGTCGTTGACAATAGTAGTCACTTTCATTGCACAAATATGTGCGTGAGTTATTAATTAAAATTTTACGGCTATCAATTTTGAGAATTAATCGAGTTGTTCCCCACATTAGGGCAATGAATCTCACAATATAGTCTTCAAGCCTCGAGATTAATTAGATATTTCTCTCAATCTTTCTTAAACAAACAATCAATTCTTGAAATTTTTAAATGGCAAAACTTGACATTTTCTTCTTCTTTCCATTAAACTATCGAGAATGTCTGATAACTTTGAGGCCCTTGGCATATTACGCTTAAAAATTTTGATGACTAATTTCTTGGGACAATCAAGTTAACGAAACAAAGGATGAGTACCTTCAATAATTCAGATGCTCCTGAACGTTTTTCGACTTCCACCTCCAGACACTGGTCCAAAAAATCCTGAAAAATCGGAGAAAGCTTCTCTTTCTCTTTGATTTCTGGTTTTCCATTCGTTGCGATTAGATATAATGCTCGAAGAGGATTCTCGTTGAGATATGGAGGTTCGCCTTCAATCATTTCTATTGCCATGATACCCAGTGACCAAATATCCACCTGGTTTAATAAATAATTTTAGTCATGAAAATCCTTTACAAATTCAATGTGAAGAGGGTGACAATTGAAAATTAGAAATTCCTGTTCGCTCGTGGAATAAAAAGATTATTCCGGTTGCACAGAGAAATATAAAATAACCTATGCCCGACCTAACCCACCCCTGAAAAAAAGAAATTAACACCTTTGGAGGGTAAGATAATATTTTAGACGGATTAGCTAATGCCACGCACCCTCAGCAGATCCCAATAAATTCCGATTGATCTAAAATAATGATTCGTCGCGCGATATTTTGATGCCGTACGATAATTTTATACTCTGTAGCTAGTAATATTGATTTTCCGGAGAAAGAGCAGACTAACAAAGATTCTCAGATAAACAAAATGATCGGTATAAACATTTGAGAAAGATTTTCAGATAATGCTGATTGTTTCATTGACTGATGGTATTCTATTCGATATCCCATATCCTTCATATCGATTTCAGTTTTCTAATCGCTATATTGACTCATCATCTCGAATAAATGGAACATAAATCGACTTTTTCCACAAATTTTTTTCATCCCATGATAATATGATGTAATGATTATCTAAATATTGAATTTGCATTCATTGACTTCGTTGATTTCGATCTGTCTTGTGTTAGAATGACTTGTTTAAATGGTTTTATAAGAATTAGTCATGAAACCCTAACTATTTATCAGACTAATGACGTTTGTAGGTCGAGTGCAATCAATGAAGTATTGAAGTAATACTTTTAATATTATATTGGAGATGTAAAAGATGAGAAAAATAGTAACAAAATAATAGGCAAATTAAACAGGTTCGTACTTCCCCAAAGAACCTCAGTCTCCTCTCTCTCTCTCGTGTTTGATTTATACAGACTCAATTTATGAAGAATGTTAAATATTATATAACGATTTATGTACTCGATCGGAAGGATCGAGATTTACCCAACAATGTTGTTATTAGTTCTTACTTCTAATCTAATTGAAGAATGTAAAAACCGAGTAGGCTATACATGGCAATCTATAAAATAAAATAAAAATAGTAATAAAGTAATATTTACTTTCGGTCCATATTGCTTTCTCGTAACAACTTCCGGTGCCATCCAATAGGGTGTACCAACCATTGTTGTTCTTTTACTCTGTTCTGGTGATATTTGTGCGCAAAATCCAAAATCCGTTAATTTGACACCACCATCCAATCCCAGTAATATATTATCAGACTTAATATCCCTATGTATAACTTGATTACAGTGCAAAAATTCAAGTGCCTGTAACACTTCACGGCATACAGCTGCTATTTGTTCTTCATCCATACACGTTTCAGTCACAACGTCTGTTAAACTACCACCAGGAAGATATTCCATGACTACCCAGAGTTCCTCACCAACGAGGTAACTGTCGAGATAATTAACGACGTTTGGATGTTTATTCTCCCGCATCACTAAAATCTCGTTTATAATCAGTTCCTTCTTTGGCTGTTGCGAAAGATTCATTTGTTTTATTGCCACTTCCATTCCTGTTGAGGTTTCGATTGCTGTGTAGACCGTACCGGAAGCTCTGAAATTAATTTTAAATCAGTTGAAAAATTAAACATAAGTTGAGTATTCTTATCAGATGTTAAGTATAACAGTGAGAGGACAGTTATTTTTTCCAGGTCTTTGGTTGAAAAATTAATAATGAGATTATAAATAATTTCATAATGACGATTCTGTGGATTTTTTTTTCAGGGGAAATGAGCAAACCTGTGACCCCTTCCAAGTTTTTTTCATTGAATTGAACCCTTTTGGCTCGAGTGGTAGACTATCAATATGATATTTCAAGCGTCTTTGTTTATCAATGAATTACTGAAATGATTGAGGAATATTTACCCCTGACCAATCTTCTCCATCTTATTGTACTTTCTGTTTGGATCACCAACACTAACTATTGTCCTCAGTTTTTCCAATATCTCCTCATCGGACATTTTTTTCTTACGAGCCCTATCACTCTGCGCTGGCCTCGACTGATCAGTCGCAGTTGGTGTTGGACTCGCTTGATTTTTATTTCTATCAAGTGATTGATGTTGCGGTTGAGGAGTCCCATTTCGTTGAGGTGAACCCAGAGAGGTGGGGAGTGGCGGTGACAACGGTTCTTCCTCGATTGGTTTTGTGTACTTTTGCATGGGCGAGACAATGGATACAATTATTCATTTTTCCATTTTATTCATTGGAAACTAATATAAAAATTGAAAAGTAATGCATACGATTGATTTCGTGCGCTCAGGTCTTGCTGATATTGGTGGAGGTGGTGGATCATCTTCCTGCTCGGAACTTGTTGCACATGCGTCTGTTGGGGTACTACTTGGACTACTACTGCTAACTCTGCAATGCATAATTTAGAATCATCAGTACTGGCAATGAGACACAGATGATTTTCTCAAATTAAATATCATTACGTGGACAGAAAAAATTAACTTTGTCAAGACGAAGACAAACATTCAATAAAAATTATGTATTTTTGCAGAATTCCACAGTGAAATGTGGCTGAAAGTAATTTTACTGAACTGTTCTGTAATTTTTACTGAATTTTTCTTTCGGTGAAGAGAATTTAATTTGAATCAATCATCATTTCGTAGGAAAATAACAAATTTTAATCATCATATTCACAAGGAGAGCTGAAATATGAACGGACTAGTTAACAGGAACTTGAATTATCAGAAAATAACTAGTGATCAGTTCAGCGTGTAGCGAACCCTGACAAAAGTAATAAAAAATGTATAATGCTAACTCACCGACTTAATGATTGTTGCGAATGCGAGCTGCCGGAGGCCTGTGACATCGCCTGGCCCCGAAGATTTCCCATTCCAAAGTTTACGCTCGTTCCCATACTGCGTGGACTGCTTGCCCTGTCTACAGGAGCTAGTACAAATAGAATAGATCAAGCTACCTCATTATAGAAGTATTTTTAATAATCATATTATATATATAAATAATAGAAGAATGTTGCACACAGATTCGAACCAACTGGTGTGTGCCATACATTTTATGATGCATGTAATTTCGTGTGTAAGTTTATTGAATAAAAATTCTATTCGTTCATCTAAAATCAATTGTACACTCTTCTTTCCTCCGCTACATACCATAACATACGTGTGCGATTATACTTAGATTCAAGAAAAAGTAATATACTCGAGTTCTATAGATAAAAAGGAAAATTTAATTTCGATTTTCTCTTTATGCATTTCTTGTTGAATGAAATTCTAGATTTTTTAAAAACAATCTATTATTGTTTTCCATAAAGTTCTAGAATTTTGTTTCCCACAAACATCTGGAAAATTTTATAAAATGAAATTATTAGTGAGAGATGAGTTTCAAATGACAAGAAATACGTGTTGATGTAAAAACCAGGAAATCAATATAATGACCTGAGATTATCATAGATTTTGTTTAATTATCACGCATGTGGTTCATCAATCGACTCTTTCATAACTTCTTGCGAATGTCAAAATAGATTATCGAGTAAACTCATCAGATATTGACACGGATTTAATTCCAACATGTCGCGATAATTTTTTTCTATTGATTTTGTGACACGAAGATGTGAAAATTAATAACGTACCACCAACTCCAACCATTTTTGTGGTGGTCATATACTTGGATCCCTTCACTTCCTTGCTGCTGCTGTCGTACCAATTCAAAACATCGAGTACTGCTTGGGGATTCTTCTTCTGCTCCTGCTTGCTGATATTGCTCGACATAAGTAGTCGCGCCCATGCTTCTGGCATTCCCTGAGATTAAATTCAAACGTCTCAATGCAAAATGGAATGATTGACGAAGGTGTGTACAATAAGGGATTGTCATAAAATCGGAAGCATGCATTATAAAAAAAATCTCACGTCTGCATGAAAAACCAAATGCAAATTCATCAACTAAAGAGTCATGCCGCCCAGAAAATGTCATGCTATGTTTAAAAAATATTTTTTTCCGTCAATTAAACCAAATTCGGTACCGAATTCGGTAGAAAGAAACAAGAAGGTTTCACGTCTAAATATTGCTGCGAGTGACATTAACTATCAACAATTAATGGGCCGATGTTACTTTACTTATTGATTTTATTGTATTTAACTCCGTGAACAATAACAATTGTGCATTTTTACCTATTAATAATACCCACTAATTAATAATAAATAATTGAAAATTCACAAGTTGACATTCATAGCAATTTATTTTAAGAACCGAAAATGTTTTCACTTTTAATGAATAATGTTATGAGTAAGTAGAGACGAGCATGACAATCTACACAACGTTTTTAATTTCTGCGTGTAATTACTCTTCGATCATTAATTTATTTAGTACTGTCAAACAAAAACATGAAATCAATAAATTCAAGAGCGTTTATCAAGAGATCGTTTCCATCCAGGAGATGATCTTGTCAGTAAACGTCTCTTGATAAATTCTTCGGAGCTTCAACACGACTTTTCAATTTATCTCTTCTTACTTCTTTCTTGTTGAACTAATTGACGCACTTCAATATATTTTCAGTCCATTTTAACTAAGCATCTCATATTCTAATTGATTCACTCCCTTGTAAGCGACGTTGATCAAAGCTCAAATTGTTAAAGAATAAACTACATAAGCGACTGCGATATGTGAGGCTTTTCAAGCTCGTTAAAATATAAATAAAAGGATGTATTAAGGCACGACCGGCAACATAATCGAACAGGATTTGTAACAATAACTAAATCAAACCTAGACATGAAATGAATGGAAAATTCAACTTCGTATTAAATTATCAGCGATCGGACAACTTTACTTACTTTCAGTGGCAGCTTGAAAGAAATACGTGTTCGGGTTAGTTTTACACGTGAAAAACCGAAACAAATAAATAGGTATAAAAAGCATCGAATAAATTACTGATATCATTGTATCACAATGTTCCATACATTTTCATACATGTGGTTCCGTGTTTATAATCATTGGAAAAATCATAATCAACTTTCATGTCATACAGGGGACACGGAAAATCCAGTTCCTTACGGTTTTATTTTTTTCAAAATTTCCTCTCGTATCAAATTATCATTCCTCATACCGTTTTGCAAATCTACTCAATAATTTCTAACGTCCGTCATCATCACTCTAATTTTCTATTATTTGGATATTCCGCTCCTTTCTTATTATACCACCAGCAAAGCAGCAAGCGTGTGCATTATTAACAAAATCAAACAATCTCAAGTGATGTAAATATAAATAAATTTAGCATACCGTGAACTCTCCAGTGACAGCATCGAAACCCACGTGTACAGTGTGTTCAAAATTTGTTGGATAACTGATATTAGGCTTATCTTTATTCTCTCTGACTTTCATCTTTCCTTTTAGTATTTTCTTCTTTCTCTCATCCGAGTCTGGTTCTTTTGGTAGCGGACGCATATCTACCGGTAAATTTGGGGCTGAGTCGCCTCTGTAAAAAAAACAGTAAATTTCATTAATTACTTTGAGTCATCATTTTCGTGTACAATAACAGTAGTTTCATTCAGTGAAATTCAACCCCTTTCTTTGCACTGAGTTATCCATAGCATCAACTCAACGATTAAAAAAGTAGTTGATCAGGGGACAATTGATCACAAATTTTATGAAACGGACAATTGATCACAAAACATTGAATCACATGGACTATTTGTCCTAATATTTTTTATCTTAATTTTAATCACAGTTCCATAATAATTAATCATGGCATTTAGGGTGACGAATATTACTTCGGATTACCTATTGTTCCATTCCAGTTTTCCTTCGTTTCTCACTATAATTTCTTTCTATCCTATTTTATAGTCCTGATTCACACCATTAATTATATAAAATTCAAAGTGGTAGATAAAAAGTGAGATAGGAGAGACCTGACGATAATTCGTAGGAAAAATCTTACTGTACGTTCTGAAATTGTTGTGCATATTTTTCCATGAATGCAATCACTAACTTTGGACTCGAGGACTCCGAATTCACCTCAAGGATGACTCCTCAAACTGAGCGATTGAAACTCGTCCTAATCGCTCAGCAGGAGAGCTCTTTCTGACCACAGCGTGGGTCCTATTCTAGTCCGAAATGATGATACCGAATTAGCCGAGGGGACCCAAGAATGACAGCCTTTTGCTTCTGACCGGTCAATACTGAGGCATTTCGGCTGCTGGCCAGGATGACCTCAAACGCAAATACAAAAGACTGTCTCATGTCGTCGAGAGAACCAATAATCAGGACAACTAGTTTGACCCTGAACTCCTGGTTCAGCTGATGTAGCTCAAACAGGAGAAGCTTTCCCTCTACTGTGTGAGGTAGAGTTGCTTCTGATTAGTTTATTTATATGTCTTCATCAATATATTCCTCTCGGCTGGAGCAAAGAACTCAATGAAACAGATGATTTTTACGTCAAAGCTGAAGAGGACAAGATCAGGATTCTTTGGAACAACGCACTGAGAGAAAAATTGAGTGAAATGAAATGATTATATTGTGATTCAACCACTCGATCTTGTTCAAGAATGTCAACAAAATAATTTATTGATGTAACGAAATATGTCAGTACTTCTAGGAGACTGTCATTAAATGGTTGATCCTGAGGGCTCCCAAAAAATCACATCATGCTTCAATCACATGTGGGTTGGAATCTACCATATGTTGGTTCATATTCTTTCAATATTTCATCGAATTTTAATAGTTATTTGAATATATCGTATTTCCTGGATCTAAAAACTTATCGTAAACAATATCAATGGAATCGCATGGAATAAGATATTTTTAGTGGAATAATGATCTATTTTCAACAGAGTATTTCATTATTTACACTTTTTTGGGAACCCCCCAAATTAAAAAGGAGAATTAAAACGTTGATACAGTAGAATTCTATTTTGATACGAAGGAATATGCATCCAAAAACATATATTTCATCAAATCTACGATATTTTTTCCTCACTGAGGGGGTGATAATTGCGAACGATAGTAAATCTTAGATCTTTCAGTGAAGAGAACAGACTCAATATCTCAAGTCCCAGTTCAATAGTCCTGAAGGCAATACCAGCATCGTGGTCTTCACATAAAAATGTCATCAGCATCCTTAAAGCTCCATATCATTATTGTTGTTTTTATGTCAGATTACCTGTTCATAGATTCTAGTTTTTGTTTAGTTGCGGTCAGGTATGAAGGCGAGTCTCGTTGTTGACATCTGATGTTTGAGGGGTCAGAGCAGGAAAATTGCTATTAATAATTGAGGGCGAGGGTGGCATTATTTCGACTAACTTATCACTTGTTTTCGGCTGTCATTCAATTGTGGTCTGCTAGGAATGCCATAGTTCGGCCGGCCTTTATCTTCCATGTTGGGTCAGATGGGCTATAAATACAGTAGCCAAGTGGTAAATTGAAATAACTAACATTTGACTATTGATCGGATTTTTAGGAACATTCTCAGACTCTAGGGAAGATGACAAAGTTTTTAGAATGACCTTTTTGCTCCCATAAATGGTCAATAAATGTAATTACAAAAATTACACTGTCTCCCTTACATTCAGAGATATTAATCAAATAATCGACTGAGATGTGTCAACTTATGTCAGTTTACCACTTCGTTGCTGAATTGTTGGGTTGGGTTAACAAACATCGTGTGAGATGATCTGGAAGGGATTTAATGCTGGTTGCAATGAGACATCGGAGATATCGTGATTATGATACTCGTTGACACGAGGTAGTGATGTCGAGGGATGATGAGAATCATATTCTGGAACCTCTGCTGGTGAATTAATAATAATAATATTAATAATATTAATATTAATAATATTATATGAAAAATTTCATTAATTATATGATTGTCCTGTGATTATCTTTCTGTGATCAATTGTCCTGTGGCCATTGAGCTAGTGTTCTTTTGTCATTATCAGTTATCCTGTGATCAGTCGACATGTAATGGAACAATATAATAAATAATCTTTTTTCTCGTAAAATACCTATAGCCTCTCCCACTACGACTGAATATTATCATGTCTGGACTGGGAAATATTATTTTTAGAATCAACTAAATTAGTGGCTGTTCATCTATTTTTGGTGTACAGACGTACACTTTCTGTCGACATCATAAAGAAAGAAGATAAGGGGAATTTCAAATAAAAGTGCTTCATAATTGTTGAGAGAGTAGGGTTATATGGAATATTGATTTTTCATCTGCAAACATCTTAACAATCATTAGAAACACAAAATAAGCACGAATTCACCGGGATCTGTCGTGCTTCGGTGATTTTTGTCTTTGTGAAGAAAAGAATAACTAGACATATTAATTACCTATTAGAAGTGAGTCGAACTGGAGGCGCAGGTGGTTTGTCTTCTTCATCTGACATTATGCTACTTCTGGTGTAGTCCCTGTGTGGCCGCCGTCGCTTCGACTTATAGGCACGTTATTGAAATTTCCTTTTTTTCACAATTTTATCAACGAAGAACAATGATTATCCAAAAATCAATGATTACACTACAATGTTCCTTAAAAATCCTGTCTTTGAATTTCGTTTTTCTCAGTATTCCAAAATTATTATGAAGTTACTAATTATTCCACTACGTTGAGATCAAGATTTTCCTATGAATCAGTTGATGGTGGAACCCTTCACTAGTCCCTCTATTATTGTAAAAACTCGAAGCTTCTCCCACTCTCCTCTTCTAGGTAGTCTAAAAAGTGTTTTCAATACTATTTTAGTTGAAAAATCACAATTGTTCAGGATCACAGTAACGCTGCTCTTAGGGACAAATGCACATGTAACCCGTTAACGTCCAAAAATGATATTCAGATTGAACTAAAATGAGGGAAGTGGAGCAACTACTCTATTTAAACATATATCGTAATAAATCGACGTTAGGGCTGGATGTTCTTCTGGAAGAATGAGCGTTCCTTCTGTTATTTTTGGCTGAACAATATCCTCTCTGGTTCCATACAATCGCGAGTAACAAAAGATGAAGCTTCTCTGGTCACTTGTTATCAGAGTGAATAAGCCCTTCGTAGTCAGAATACCTGGAGAAACTGATTCGATGGTTTCGGTTGATATTCCCTTCTGTCCAAACGGAAAGGCCCGGTACACTCAGAAGAGCGTGAATCACCACACGCACTACACACACAAATATACACACTAACGGGTGGATCTACACCCCGATACATTCACCATTTGTTGGAAATGGAGTGAAGACAATCACCAAGTACTAGCCCTGTGGGATGTCGTTGCTCTCTTTTTTTGGTTCCTTGTTGTATCCACTACTTCTGCTTGTATTACCCAACAGTAAAACGAACTCTGGTATTATTGAGTTCGTTGGGCTGCTCCACCAGTGAAAAAAACACGATGTGAAGTCACAATTTCAAGCACACACACACAGAGGGACAGGGAGAAAGGTAGGTAGAGAGAGAAAACAGCACAGTGATGTAAAAAGTTAAAGAAATGAACAAAAAAATGAGAAGGGAGCGCGGCTTCAATGTCGGTGATGCTTCAAACAGAATTGAAACTCAGAAAAATATCTTCAGTGGTGTGTTTTTTTGTGGTAATAAACGAATCGAAAAGTGTAAAATTGATAACGACTGAATCACCACCCGCCGTTGCCACGGTCCTCCTCCACTTCGAGTGTTGTGTAGACAACTAGGGACAATTAGGGTCCCTAGATGGGTGGCCATGTCCTCTAGGTTTTGGAGAATAGAAAAAAGTCAACCTGAGGTTAACCAGAGATTAGAGAGGAGATTGCTGACGCTTAGGAAGGGGGGGGGGCTCCGTTCGTACTTGTTCAACTGTACAAATGGTCACCTGTACACAGAATTTTCAGACGGTGAGAGCACCACTGTGCAGGGATTCAACTGTCGAGACAAAAAGCTAGGCTGTACATGTGGACCCAGCGCCATATGTACAGCTTAGCTTTTTGTCTCGACAGTTGAATCCCTGCACAGTGGTGCTCTTGACCATTTGTACAGTTGAACAAGTACGAACGGAGCCCCCCCCGTGCATGTTGGTCTGTACTGCTGTACTCGCTGTCGGCAAGATAATCAAGATATACTGATCGACTGTTTTGGGAAAGATTATATGGGAGACTGCTAACGCTTATGCAGCGGCTACAACTGCAAAATTTAGTAGCGGTGGCGCATACACTACGAAGATGAACGTGCCTGTCGGTAAGATACTACAATGGAGAACGTGGCTAACTGGAGAGGCTTTGGCTGTGGAGGTCTAGGAGCCGAAAAAAACGGAAAAAACGAAAAAATCGATTTTAGAATATTCCTGGAGCCCTAGAAAAATCGGAAATCGTCTCACGAATCCAATGGCGTCGACCAAATTGCCCTAGCTATATTATTTCCAAAGATATGGCCGAAAAATCCTGTGATCCCAAATCTGTATACTCATCCAAGATCTTAAAGCACCAGTCACACACCTTATTATCTGCATTCACAATTAAGAGAAACAAAAAGTTAAAAATTAATCAATGGAATAAGAAGAGGAGATTCCACATATAAATCATTTTGAGTCAAATGTCTTTATTGTCTTCAATTTCTTACAAACTTACTCAATCACAGTACTTTATGCAATTTATTGGGATATTGGACGATTCGATTGATCTCATTTGCACCTATATTTCGATTGTCTCATATCCGACCAATATCACTCGAATAATTACAATATATTTCGACACGTATTCATCTCACATAAACACTTTTTCCAAATTAGAATTCAATAGCAAAATAAATCTTAAATTACAATAATTATATTATCGTGCAGCATTATTGCATATTCACGAGCGAAGATTCTCAGGAGAGATAAAAAAAATCATCGGGCTTCTGTATATATTTCAAATCAGCCCTATCTATCAATGTGCTCCTCAAGGTCATTTTTCATCAACCTTCATCCACCAACGTATTTTCCATGTATTGGAATTCTTGAAAGTTTCCTTGAGTCAACCTCTCATTTGTATTATATCTATGTAATCTCTTACTTCAAATCTATTTATCAATCAAACGTACGAACGTACATTTTATTTAAACAATTTTTTAGCGTAATGCCAAATTTTGAAGAAATATTCGTCTTTTCTCAATAGACGTGCACGAGCATAGGAGCTAATATCCGCATCCATATTATGGTCTCTTAGCCATGAACTAGTGTTTTCAGTACTATAGCTTACGGAAGCAGTTTCCCCTTTGTCTGTGATCTCTGCCAGGGGTTCAATCACTCCTAATTCTAGGAAACAGAAATATATAATTATGCGATTTATGAAACAATGATGAATGACACACACAAACTGTGATGAATATTCACTTGATTTATATGACGTACCTGATGCTGTGACGATTTTAAATGGTTCATCCAATTCCAATGGTTCACTAAGTCCAACTTCATTACCAGCATATATTTTAATCCAATATTCGTGACCTTCCTGGAGATCTCTAATATGAAGTTTTTGCGTATCAGCAGGGACACAGCCGACTTCAATCCACATTGTCTTCTTAGAGTCTTTTATTGCGATCTTGTACTTCTCCAACGGCGCCCCACCATCAAATTCTGGTCTTCCCCATTCAATTATCACTGTATTAGCAGCAATCTGTCTAATTTCGAGCGGCGCTGTTGGAGGTGTTGGGACAGTAGCATGACTTTTCAATGTTACTGCCTCAGAAACTGTTGGCAAACTCAATCCCACAGAATTTTCAGCGAATACTCTGAACAGATATTCACTCTCTTTCAGATTTTCCACATAATATTGACATGTCGTTGCATCCAATGTGGCAACTTTAACCCAATTTGGAGTTTTATCGATGAGAGATGTTAACTCGATGACATATCCTGTTGATTGAATAATATCGTTAAAATGTATTTAATTTATTCAGGATCATAATCTTTCTATTGTGTGCTAAAATTATTAATTCATTCACCAGTTAATGGACTGCCTCCGTCGCTCGATGGTGGTGACCAAGTAAGAGTAGCACTCCTACTAGTGATATTCGTAATCCTCAGGTCAATCGGACAGCCCGGAGGAGCTGGAATAAATAATAATAATTTCATTGTCATGAAATAAATGATCGATCTATAAAAAAATCAGTTTTGTATATTGCACGATGCGTTCAAGATTTTTTTATAACATTTTGGGAGACTTTTATTAAATATTTAAGACAATAAGGTAGTAAGACAGTATGTTAATAATAAAAAAATAAGATACGTACTGATACGATCGCCTAAACTGATTGGTTCCTCTGGTAAATATGGAGGTCCTTTTCCAATTTTATTCCTGGCTGTTATCTTGAATTTATAACTTGTATCTGGTTTCAACTCTGTTACGTGAATATACGAATTGGAGCCCTCAGTTGTTCCAATTTTTCGCCATTTTTTATCTGCCAATGGCTTATTTTCTACTATATATTCAATAATTGGAGAACCGCCATCTGATTCCGGAGGTTGCCAGTTAAGTGTAAACGATTTACCAGTCAATCCTGTCATCTCTAGTGGTCCCCTTGGTACTCCAGGTTCCTTGAAGCACGGCTTCCCTGTGACAGGTTTAGATTCCAGTGGTTTCGAAACGCCAAATTCATTTTTAGCCATCACTCGGAAAATGTAGTCAACACCATCATGGACATCATTGAAAATATAATTGAAGATGTTGCTATCCACTGTTGTTATTGGTGTCCATACTCCTTGGACAGGTTCGAGTAATTCAATTATATAATCCGTAATTTCAGATCCACCATCATATTCTGGTTTCTTCCACTCCATCATCAGTGATCCCTTATCGACAGCAGTGACGACTAATGGCCCTTGAGGTATATCAGGTTCTTGGCCGACAATCAGAGATATCGTTGCTGTTGCTTCACCAAGTGGATTGGAAAGTTTTAGGGTGTAAGTGTCCATATCCTCTTTAGTTACTCTTTGAATAGTCAAACGAGCCATCACATCGTCTAATGTCGTGGAGATTCTATCAGTTTCCGGAATGGGTCTGTCATTTACAAGCCACTTGTGAACTGGCGTTGGTGATGCAAAATAAGGTACTTCCAGGTAGGCATCATTACCTTGTCGTATTTTATAGACCTTCGAGATGTCCGTAGGAATTTTTGGAGCTAATTCAGTAATTTCGACTTTAAATTTAGTAGTTGTTTTCATATTTCGTACACAGGCACTATATTCTACGATATCATTGATCGAACAACTCTTGATAATTAGTTTCTTAATGGCTCCTTCATCAATGATCGTGTACTTCTTTGAATCCTGGATTAGTGTATCGTTTCTGAACCATTGAACTGGAATATTCGATTTAGATAATTCAATAGTGAGTGTAGCATCCTTATCTAAGGTAATTAAGGTAGTCTCAGGTAGCTTTTTAACAAAGTCAACTCCAGGTTCTTGCACAGTGAGAGTTGCTGTTGATGTTTGACTACCAACTTCGCAAGAGTAGATAGCTGCATCGTCCGTGGTGGCATTATAAATTTTCAATTTTTGACGTTTTCCGTCTATGTACAATGTTACACGTTCCGAGAACTGCAGGTCTTGACCGTCCTTTAACCAGCGAACCAATGCATCTCCCTTTGTCAATTCAATCTCAAAGGTAGCTTTATCACCTGTCATAATTCGAACATCTTTCATCTTTTTGATAATCTCTGGAGGTAATTCGACAACGGTGACGTCTGCTGTACATCGTTCATCTCTCAAAATACAGGTGTATTCTCCTTCGTCGTGAACCGAAGCGTTACGGATTACAAGTTTACGAATCGTCTTCTCTTTAACGAATTCAACCTCTTGATCTTTTGGCTTTATTGGTTGGCCGTCCTTTTCCCATTGGACATCGGCTGAATGAGATGTTATTTCTACCTCCAAAATAGCAACATTTCTTTCCGTGACTTCCAAGTCTTGTAATTTTTTGACAAACTCGGGTTTTGTTGCTGAAATACAAAAATATATAATCAAATATGTTGTAATATTTTAATGACATTTAATGAATAGTAATTTCATTTAAAAGCAGAGAAGTTAAAGAATTTAATTTAAGGAGAGAATTGAAAAGTATTGACAAACTTACGTTTAACAGTTACATTACAAGTTGTTGATTGATTCTTCACAGTACAGGTGTAAACACCTTCATCATTTGTTCCTATCTTTTTGATGCGAAGCTTGTGAGTTCGACCTTCCTGGATGACTTCACGGTGATCCATACCACTTATTTCGATTTTATTGTGCCACCAGGTGGTTGAAACCGTATGCGATGTTTCGCAGTTGAGTTCCAGAATTTTATATTCGTCAACTGTTTTATGTTCTTCAAGCTTTTTCGTGAATGTTACTTGTGGTACGTCCACGGTTACCTTGGCACCGTGCGATGCTCTTCCAATTGAATTACTTGCAATGCATTTGTAGTCACCGGAATCCACTTCAGAATCTGCATTCCTTATTTCAAGAAGAATATTTTCACCATCGTATATCTCCTTGATGTTCGGGGACTTTTTCAATGGCTCGTTGTTTTTCAACCAAAATACTTCAGGAATAGGATTGCCTGTGACTTTGGCAACCAGTTGGAATGTCTCTTTCTCCGGAACAACAATCTCTTGGAAACGCTGGACGAATAATGGCGGTTCTGGAGCTCCAGTTGGAACTTCTGAAATTATCATGGTTATGTTACCAAAAACGTCTATATAAAATTTACAAAAATTTCAATATATTTCGGTCCAATTAATTATAATGATAACTGAATATGAAGAACAATTGATTAGTTCTTTCAAGAATTTATGAATTAAAATAAAATCATTATCATTAATGAAATAACTTCCAAAATATTGGACAAAGGTTTGTATAATACAAAACTTGTTTAAAAAAAATTAAAGATGAAGCTAGAGAAAAGATGAAAATCACAGAATGGAAGTTATTCCAATTTTTAACGAAATCAACCCTCTTAAATGACAAAATAAACATACAGTGAATTGTGAACTATTAAAAAAAACTAATATTCAATACAAACCTTCCACAGTTAGTGTCGCCGTTGTTTCAACTACTCCACACTCATTTGTAGCGATACAAGAATATTCTCCTGTATCTGTAGTTTTTGGTTGGATCAACGTAACTTTGTTAATATCCCCTTCTTTGGTTGGAGTAACATTCTTAAGAGGTTTGCCATCTTTCAACCAAGTAATAGTAGGTTCCGGGGTTCCAACGATTTGGGTCAACAAAACAACAGTTTCTCCCTCTCGAACCACCAAAGGTGTGAGAGGTTCTAAAATTTCTGGTGGTTCTTTCTTACCAGTTTTCACTTTAAGTGGTATTTCGATTATTGCTTCGCCCTCTCTGTTGATAGCCACGATTTTATATCGTCCCTCTTGCTTCTTCTGAACCTTGCTGATCTTCATTATACTGCAGTACATGTGCATATCACTCTCTGTAACGATGACAATATTGTTGGAACTAGTTATCTTGGTATTGTCGTAGTACCAGGTGATTTCTGGTTCTGGTACAGCAACCAAACGACATTCAAGGATAACATCGGTATTTTCATTTACACATTTGGCTTTCGGTTTTCTTGAGAATGTTGGAGGTATTCCTTCTAGTATATCTGCTAGTGAAGATTCTTTTGATAAACTTTTTCTTGAGTGTCCTGTCATGTCAGAGCCGTGATCGGAAAATGGCCCTTCTACTGTGAGTTCTGTAGTACTTGATGCAAATCCAGCTGCATTTTTAGCTACACAGGTATATGTTCCAGCATCTTCTGGGAAAATTTCTCGAATGATCAGCGTTGCTGTGTTATCCTCGTCATAGTAGATCTGAAAATCTTGTGAAGGTTTGATTATCGCAGTCTGCCTGAACCAGGTGATTTGAGGCCTGGGGAGCCCTTCAACTTGACATTCGAATTGGACTGTGTAACCATCTGAGGTATGAATAGGCTGCAATTTTTCGATGAAACGAGGAGCATAAGTTTCTGTGCCCATTAGTGGCTTCTCAAACACAGGGAGTTTATCAATTCTCTCATTCAATTTCCTCTGGAAATATATCGAATAATGTTTCTCGTCGAGGAGATATTGTGCTGGAACCCAGCCCTTTTCCTGTGTCAAATGTTTTTTAACAAACCACCAATCACTGTTTGTATTTTCTGAAATCAGACAGAAGGAAAGCACAATTGCAATTAATAACCATTGCACAAGGATTGCACAATGTGCAATTAATATGAATTTTCGTGAAGATTCATCTGTATTTTAATGAATATGCAAAGTTGATAGTGAATAGAACTTTTTCTTTAAGATAGATAAAATATTTATTTAGTGGAGTCGTTGAACAAAAAATATGAAATTATCATGACTCCGATCTACAAAAATATATCAAGTTTGTTTGATAATATAATTGAATATTCCAAAAGTTATCTAACAATAATCTAGGTACCTTTTTTTATCAAATGATATTAAACTTTACTACAAATGATATAACATTGTATTAAAAAAAATGCCTTTGATGTTAACGTTAATAAAAATTGTATCAGTTTAAATCAAATTTTCGTCTGTTTAAAATTCGTAGGAATGGAATCTCAGTTTATCATATTTAATTAATATACATACCGATAACTGATACTTGTTCTCCTTCTACCAGATTTATGGCTTCGTCGTTTTCAGCAATGTACGAGCAAACGGAGAACATACGGTCACCTGCATTAACTACATAGTCTTCTTCGTCTTCTTCATAAATATCACTTGTTCTTGAAATATCAAGCATTGCACCTTCTGTAAATATCATCACGAACGGATTACTCAAATGACAGTACAAATAACTTGTTAATTAATCGAACAAATTAGGGAGTTTCTCTGCAGTGGTACACTTGATTGAGTTCCTTATTTGTTATTAGATATATTTTATTTCAATAAGAAACGACTCACCTTCTTCGTAAGTAGAGGGTCGCCGCTTCGATTTCAATTTAAGAGCCAGTGATTCATCAGCTTCCTCGACTGAATATTTTCGGGTTTGTTTCAACTTCATTTTAACATCATCTTCTTCAATTTCTTCTACCGAATAAGGAATTTTCTTCGGTTTTCTCTTTCTTCGCAGAGGAAGATTGAATTCATCAAGCTCAAGCTCTTCCATACTGTATTCTTCTCTAGTTTCATCGTCTGATTCATAAATGATCTCTTCGGTAATTGGTTCATCGTCGTCTACTGGCCCTTTAATAATTTTTATTGTCTCTTCACCGGCCTCTTCAGAGTATGTTGGAGCTCGTTTCTTTGGCTTTAGTCGAACTTTTCCTGACATTGAAATATCTTCTTCTTCATACACGTTCAATGATATCTTGAATTCTTGTTCAACATCTTCTTTTGTTCTAGTTGTTCTGGGTCTAAATGTTACGTTTTCGGTTTCGGTGATTTCTGTAATATTTGGATGAGATTTCTTCTTGGGTCGAAGCTTGCGTAACGTCACATCTTCATAAATCTCTTCCATTGGTTTTGGAGCTTTTTTCGGTGGTTTTCGCTTGAATGTATATTCATCAACTGTTTCATATTCATGTACTTCAGGAACTTCGACTTCATCATCTTCCTTTTCAACGTGCTCTTCAATTTTCTTTATGACTAAGCTGTCTTCATACCCTGTGACCGGCGGTGATGTTTCCTTTTTCAGTTGAATGTCAGCAGACATTTCAACTGCTTCTGATTCTGGACTGACTTTTTTAGATTTTTTAATCATTACAACTTGCGTTTCCTCCGATTCTTCCACAGTCTTTGGTTTCTTCCCTCGCTTCTTTCGAATAGTGATATTTTCAATCGTTTGCTCTTCAGGTTCAGGTGATGCTTCTCTCAATTCTGTCGTCTCTACTGATTCTTCAACTTCTTCATCAGCTTGATCGATTACACGTTTCTTGATTGTAAGTGCATCTTGTTCTTCTACATCTTCCTTGATCTTTTTCGGTTTCTTAGTCAGTGTTACCTTTTCAGACACCTCCTCGGGGTGTCGTGGAAGCTTATCACTCTTTGGTTTTTTCATAGTGACTTGATCCTCGGTTTCTTCTTTCACTGGTTTTTGCTTCACCTTTTTCTTCAAAACGACACTCTCAACGCGGTCTTCATCAGGTTCTTTTGGAGATTCTTCTTCTTCCCTGGGGCCTGGAATAATGACTGGCTTCTTTATTGAAACCTCGTCTGATTCCTCGTCTACCACTGGAGTTTTGGGGAGTTTTTTCTGCAACACTAACTCTTCCGTAGGCTCTTCTGTGACTTTCTCTTTTATTTTTAATGTAATTTCCTCGACTTCCTCTTCACTCACAGCTTTTGGTTTGGATTTTCTTTTCAATCGTGGCTTGATCGGCTCCTCTTCTGTCAATTCCGGAACTTCCGGAGACTGTTCTTCAGGAATTATTTCATCAACTGTTGGAATAGTTTCTTCATCTGGTTTTGTAATAGCCACCGGTTTTTGTATCGTAACTTCATCCGCTGCCTCATCAGTAGTTGGTTTCTTCTTCGGAATTTTCTTCCGGGTTATCTTCTCAGTTACTTCCTGCGGACTGTCCTCTGGTGTTTTGAGAGGCAGCTTTTTTATGGTAACCTCATCAGCTACGTCCTCCTCAGGCTTTTCCTTACGAGGTTTTTCCAAGGTGATATGCTCCACAACTTCCACCGGTTGATCATCAGGTACTACATCCTGTTGTTTTTGTAATGTAATTTCAGCCATCTGCTCCTCAACTGACGTTTTACGTTTTTCTTTTCGTTTCTTCTTCAATGTCACTTCACTAACAGCTTCTGGAGACTTCTCCTTAGGAGCCTTCATTACAATCACTTCTTCGACAACTTCCTCCTGTTGATCTTTGATCACTGGGGTAATTTTTGTTGATAAAGTAACTTCAGTAACATCTTCTTCACTCTTCGGCTTCTTCTTTGATTTTTTCTTCAATGTTAGTGCTGCCTCCTCGGGCTTGGGTTCTTTTTCAGGGACGACAACTAATGTAACCTCCTCCACTTTTTCTTCTTGGTCTTCGGGAATTATACTCTTTTGCTGAGGTAGTTTGACGGTGATATCTGTTCCTTCATCCTTTGCTTTTTTCTTTGGCTTCTTCTTCAATGTTACATCCTCAGCAACATCCTGGGGTTGCTCTTCTGGAAGTCGACCTATGGATACCTCTTCAATAACTTCTTGCTCTTGGACCTCAGGTGCTACACTTA
The DNA here is from genome assembly GCF_034640455.1 of Diachasmimorpha longicaudata. Taxonomy (NCBI): domain Eukaryota; kingdom Metazoa; phylum Arthropoda; class Insecta; order Hymenoptera; family Braconidae; genus Diachasmimorpha; species Diachasmimorpha longicaudata. The sequence continues at coordinate 2,510,709 of NC_087235.1, read as the reverse complement.
ATTGTCTTACTAATGTTACTTCCGTACCTTCCTCCATTGGTTTTAATTTCTCTGGCTTTTTCGGAAGCACAAACTCTTCGCCAACATCTTGAGGTTTTTCTTTAGAAATCTTTGTCAATGTGACTTCTTCAGTAACGTCTTCTCGTTCCTCTTCAGGCACCGTGGTCTTTCGCTTGGTGATTGTGACTTCAGTAATACTTTCTTCCTTCACAGGTTGTTTCTTAGGCTTCTTCATTGTAATTTCTTCATCAATCGGTTCTTCCTTCACAGGTTGTTTCTTAGGCTTCTTCATTGTAATTTCTTCTTCAATAGGTTCTTCCGGAACTGGTATCACGGTTATCTCTTCAGTCACATCTTTTGGTTGTTCCTCGGGTATTGGTTGTTCCGGTTGTTTGACATCGGCATCTTTTCCCTTAGGTTTCGACACCTTCTTTGGTTTCTTCTTCTTCTCTATTAATGTCTCCGTAACATCTTCAAGTTGTTCTATAGAACCCGATGGAGATACTACTTTTTCAATCACGACTGCCTCTTCATGGTCAGATACGGGACTCTGTTCTTTTCGAAGAGTAACATCAGCAACAGTCTCTTCAATTATTGTTTCCTTCTTAACTTCTTTCTTTAATACAAATTCTTCAACAACGTCTTCAGGTTGCTCTTTAGGAGACGGTTTCAAAGTTACCTCTGAAATAACGTCTTCCTCTTGTTCCACAGGTTTAGGTTTTGGCGCTTTTGTTAATGTGACTTCAACCTCTTGGACCTTATCTTTAAGCTTTTTCTTTGGTTTTTTCTTTAATACCAACTCTTCAGCAACATCCTCAGGCGTTTCAACTGGTTTAGCAGGAGCTGGTGTTACTGTTACTTCCTCCATTGTATCCTCTTGTTGATCAGACACGGGGCTTTGTGGTTTGGGGAGAGTAACATCAGCAACAGTCTCTTCCACTATTGTTTCCTTTTTAACTTCTTTCTTTAATACAAATTCTTCAACAATGTCTTCGGGTTGCTCTTTAGGAGACGGTTTCAAAATTACCTCTGAAATAACGTCTTCCTCTTGTTCTACAGGTTTAGGTTTTGGCTCTTTTGTTAACGTGACTTCAACCTCTTGGACCTTATCTTTAAGCTTTTTCTTTGGTTTTTTCTTCAATACCAACTCTTCAGCAACATCCTCAGGTGTTTCAACTGGTTTAGTAGGAACTGGTGTTACTGTTACTTCCTCCATTGTATCCTCTTCTTGTTTGTCGGGTACGATACTCATTCGCTTTGAGATTGTCACTTCTTCAACAACTTCATCCACGTGATCCTGTGGTGCTGGGGTCAGTTGAAGTGTAGTCTGAACTTCCTCTTTCTCAATATCTGGTTTTTTCTTTGGTTTTTTCTTCAATATCAGTTCTTTAGAAACATCTTCAGATTCTTCTGGTGGAACTTTTGGTAATATTACTTCCTCAATGACCTTCTCTGGTTTGTCCTTAGGCACACGTTTCTTTTGTTTCGGAAGAGTAACTTCAGCTGGGGCTTCCTCAGTCGTGGCGTCCTCCTTCGGCTTTTCCTCCATCGTTTCTTGTTTATCAACAACTTTAGTTTCCTCGGTGGGAATCCTCTCCGGCTCAGGCGTAATCTTTTCTGGCTCCTCTTGAGGTGCTGGATGATGGGGTTCCAATGTTTTCTTCTTTTTTGCACCAGGCTGCCAATCAATTTTTTCAGGCATTGGCTCCAGAACAGGACGTTCATATTCCGGTTCAACCCATTCTTCCCAAGCTTCTTTTTTACTCACAGGCTTTTTCTTGGTTTTCTTTTTTGGAACAGGTTTCTCTTTGACCTCTTCAATTTCATCCGAAGGCATAGCCTCTTCCTCTTCGGGTTTTTTATCAATCGGCGTTGGTCGGAAAGTGATGTCTGCTGAATCTACCGTATCATCTTTTTCTGGCGCTGGTTTTGTAAAAGGCTTCAAAGTCAAAGGTGTTTCATCATCCTCAGGCTTTGGTCGCTGGGGTATTTTGAAATTAACAGTTGGCTCCTCTTCTTTTTCCGGGATTTTCGGAACACCAGGTACAATAGGGACTTCTTCTCGTTCTTGATCCACTTTCTTCTTTGGACGTTTTACATATTTTGGCTTTTTATCCTCTGGGAGGTCTTCCTGCGGCGGCATCTCCTCTTCTGGTTCATATTTTTCAAGTTCAGGTCTTGAAAAATCGAGGGGTTTAAGATCTACTTTTTCCAAATCCACTTTTTCTGTCTTTTCTTCTTTCTCTTTTAATGGTTGCTCTTTTTCCTTTTTCTTAGGGCTCGCTGGTACTTCTTCAGTATCCACCGGCTTTTGCTCTGGGATTTTCTTCAATCGAACCTGCTCAGCAGTGTCTTCAGGTTGCTCGGGAATTTTTCCTTTTTTAATGACTAGAGGTTTTCCTGGTGCCTGCTCTTCCTTTGGTTTCTTCGGCTGTCGCTGATAAAGAGATTTATCTGGAAGCTCTTCAAGTGGTATTTCCTTCAATTTTTCAAAGTCCTGATCTAATTTTTCCAATTCCACTAACTCTTTCTCAGGTATCTTGAACTTTTTCATCTTCTTTTTCAAGATTTTCAATGCCTCTTCGGCATTTCGCGATAAAATACCAGTTTGAGGTGAGTTTGGTTCAATAGAAGTTACCGTGAAAAATTGGATTTCTGGTGGATAGTCCCCGTGGAAAGTAATTCTGCTGCGCAGCATAATTTTTGGGAATTTTACGTTTGATATTTCTTTCTTTTTAATAACTGAAGTTTTCTTCAATTTCACAGTAGCAAATTGAATTTCTTCATTTGGTTCCATGTAAGTCAATTTTGTTGGTTTATTCGTTCCTCTTACTATCTTATTAGGGACCAGTTTTGGATGTTCTTCAGACGTTGGTTTTCTTTCCTTTTTCTTTTTTGAAGGCTCCCACGATATTTTTTCGGGCATTGGCTCCAGTACTGGTCGTTCATACTCAGGTTCCACCCATTCTTCCCATTCTTCTTTCTTCGCTGGTTTCTTCTTCTTCTTCTTCTTCAGTTTTGTTTCTTTCGTCTCCACTACTGACTCCTGGTCTTTAGGTACTTCAGGAGTCGCTGATGGCACAACATCCTCAGGAGCAATGGGATGTTCAACGATTTCAGGGGAATGACTTTGTTTCTGATCCGTTGGAACTTCTTTATGGTCTGGTTTGTCGTCTTTGACCTCTACTCGCGGTGAAGTTGGGGCATCTTCAACGACAGTCTCCTCAAGCGGTTCTTCTTTGTCTGGTTTTTCAATTACATCCGCAGGAATAATTTTAGAATCTACTACACTTTCGTCAAAGGTCACAGTCTTTTCACCTTTCTTTGGAATTTTCTTCTTTTTCAGTTTCTTCTCATCGACGGGTGTTTTAGCTTCTTTTACACTTTCCTCTGGTGTGGTCTCTTCTGGCAGCTTCTCCGTGGGAAGATCAGGTTTAATAACTTCATCTTGCTTTATCTTTTCATCAGCTTTTGCAACGATTACTTCAGTCAAATCAATTTTTTCTAAGGGCACCATAGTTTCTACTGCAGTTACTAAGCTCGGTTTCCGAATAACAATTTCTTCTATTGATTCCTCCATCGGTTCACCCTCTTTGAGTGAGGGTTTTCTTATTTTTATGACCTTTTCAACTGCAGTATCAATCACTTCAAGAATATGTTGGTTTTTCATTAGTTCACCCTCATCAGGACTTTTTACGATAATTTCTTCCACAATCTCTGATGGCTCGTCTCTTATAATTGATTTTCTTTTCTTCTTCTTCACCAATTGCGTTGGAGTTTCTCTGGTTTCGATAACTACCTCTTCAACGGGCCCTTCTTGAATATCAACGATTGTTATTGTTGGCATACCTAACTCATCAGTTATATATTCAGCTGATATTAGTTTGGGTTTATGTAAAATAATATCTTCGAGTTTTTCTTCTAAGACTCCCTCACTATTAATGATACTTAATTTACGGGTGATTACTGTTTCCGTTGGCGACTCCTTGATTTCAACAATTTGTTGTTTATCCATCAGTTCAGCTTCTGGGATCTCTTTATGGGTAATTTCTTCAATTACCTCGTCAGTCTCTTTTTTGGTAGTGGGCTTCTTCTTTCTCTTCACAATTCTGGTAGTGGGAGTTTCGATTATTTCAACTATAGGCGGTTGTACTATTTTCGCTGTCACCAGCGGTTCTACAACTATTTCAACTTGTTCTTTGATTGGTTTTTGGATGACAATCTCTTCAATCGATTCTGCTAGATTGTCCACAGTTCCTAATTCTTCATGTTTGGGAATGGGCTTCTTTCTCTTGATTACTTTAGTTTTTGATGTTTCCACTATTTCAATAATCTGCTGGGCCTCCAACGGATTATCTTCAGTATGTGGTTTGAGAATGACCTCCTCAATATCTTCCTCAGGTGCATCTTTCTTGATCATTTTTCTCTTCTTCTTTAAAATTATTTGCGATGGCGTTTCGACGGTTTCAACTAATGTTTCCTGGACAACATCACCGTGAACAGTGACCTCTGTAATTTTAACTGTACCTATGTCATCTGACACATGACGAGCATTCTCTTTTCTCAATTTTGGCAGGACAATTTCCTCTATAGTTTCTTCTGGAATTCCATCGGGTGCAGCTACCGTCACCTTTCTCTTAATTACAGTTTCATCAGGTTTTTCTTTAATTTCAACCAACTGTTGTTGCTCCATTAGTTGGGTTTCTTCCACAGATTTAGGAACAATTTCCTCCATCATTTTGTCATCTTCGGTCGTCACTTTCGACCGCTTACGTTTTATTATTCTATTCTTTGGTGTTTCGATGACTTGAACTATTGGGGCGTAGGAAATTTCTGCTTTTTCGAAGTCCTCAATGATGTATTTAGCATTTTCTTGCTTGGGTTTCAGTAATGTTATTTCTTCAACAATTTCCTCTCCAGTCTTATCGTCTATGGTAGCGGGAATTCTTCTTTTAATGATTGTCTTTTCCGGTGTTTCAATTGTCTCGAAAATGTTTTGTTCCACCATTGCGTTGGCTTCCTTCAATGTTTTCACAATAACTTGTTCAGTAATTTTTTGATCCTCATCTGGTACAGATGATGGAATTTTCTTGATTATTCTTTTTTCAGGGGTTTCAATGATCTCTAATATTTTATCAGGCTGTTGGAAGATATTTACTCCGGTTATCTTGACGGTTTCTAACTCGTGAGTGATTGGTTTAGCTTTTTCCTCCTGCGGTTTTAAGAGAATAATTTCGTCTATGGTCTCTGTCACATCACCAGTGTCTTCAATTATAGATTTATTTTTCCTGATTATTTTCTTTGTGGGAGTCTCAATAACTTCCAGGATGTTTTGCTCTTCCATGAATTGTTGTTCATCAGTGGGCTTCAGTGTTACTTCTTCAGTAGTAACTTTGGAAATTTTTTCAGAGGATCTTTTACCTTTTTTGATCACTTTCTTTGAAGGGGTTTCTATTATTTCAATTACCTCCTCCTCATCGGGTTGTTTTAATATTTCGGGCTTGGTGATTATTACTTTGGCGTGTTCTAACTCCTCGGTAAGTGGTACAGCATTAGCAACATCTAATTTAGGTAGTACAATATCTTCAATAATTTCATCAGCAACACCACCATCTTTAATGACCGTAGATTTTCTTGTGATGACGGTAGTTTCAGGTGTTTCAATAATTTGTAAAATCTGTTGTTCATCCATAAATGAATTTCGTTTCTTTGGTTTAATTATAATTTCTTCAACAATTTCTTGAGGCTGCCCTAATTCCACTGATTCTTTTCGTCTTGATATGATAAATTGGTCAGGTGTTTCAATCGTTTTGATGATATTTTCTTCAGTGAATTCCACTTCAGCATCTTTGGGGATTCTCTCTTCCAATTTAGGGATAATGATTTCCTCGATGGTGCTTTCTACCTTCCCATCATCCTTCCTAACCGATTTTTTCTTTTTAATGACTTTATGCGTTTTTGTTTCAGAGGTTTCGACTATTTGTTGTTTTTCAAATAAGGCAACGTGCTCTTCAGGTTTCGTAATTACTTCATGAACTGTTACATTTACTGCGTCCAACTTATCAGTCTTAGGCTTTTTCTTTAAAATAACCTTCTGAGGTGTTTCAATCCTTTCGACTACATCTGTTGGCTGAGATTCTTCAGTGAATATTTCAGTGATATCAGGAGTACGTAATGCATCAACGACTACTTGTGCCTTTTCTGTTTTCAATTTTGGAATAACAATTTCTTCAATTTCTTCCTCAGGAATTGTTCCGTCGCTTGAAGTACTTTTGAACTTCTTGATTACTATTTTATCAGGCGTTTCAACCACCTCCTTGATTCGTTGTTCTTCCATAAAGATCACCTCTTCAATCGGTTTATCAATCGATTCTTCAACAATTGTTATGCTTTCATGAATGTCATCTGGTTTTCGTCTCTTTCTCTTCACTATGCGTTTCGTCGGCGTCTCAATAGTTTCGATAGTTTCCATGAAAACTTCGGTAGATTCGTCAGGTGCTTGTTGAACGGTTACTGAAGTGATGTTATACTCTTCAGACTTTGTGACGATCGGTTCAGCTTGTTCTAACTGAGGCTTCCGGATGGTAATTGTTTCTATTTCCTCGATGGGAACAGAATCACTACTTGCAGATAAAATTTTCCTCTTAATGACTCTTTCAGTTGGAGTTTCACGAATTTCTACGATGTTCTGATCTTCGAGTAGTTTGATTTCTTCGCTCGGGTGTTCGATAATTTCCTCCACCGTTCTCTGCAATTTTGTTTTTTTAACAACTGATTTCTTGCGTTTTATTGTTTTTTCAGGAGTTATCACTGTTTCCGTTGTGCTTTCTTCGATGATCGTGTCTTTCTCATCCTGTGCGGGACTGACGATCTGTTCGTCGGCAGATTCTTCGGGAATTTTCTACAAGTATAACAATTTATGTATTACAGATAGTAATGTTACAATAAATATTACAATGTATAGGAATCTTACCTCTTGAATGACATCCTTGGTTGTACCTATTCAGAAATATATTGATTAATATTCTAGTCATAATAATTTCAACTTAGATATGATAACTTTAAACAGAAATCATGAGATTGGAACAAAGGTTTAAAATTATCATGTTTGAACGAAATTTATCATTAGAAACTTGCAAAGTGGATGAACTTCCGCAGTTCATTTCTAATATTTATTAAATTGAATATCAAAAACCAAGCAGTACAGATGTTTCTATATGAATCCGCAGGAAAGTATTGCTCACCTAGAAGACATGACTCAATCTCTTTTGGAACTACTGTTGTGTAATGTGTTGGTTCTTTGTGTATTGTTTGAATGGAATCAATGCTTTGATCATCGGTGGGCTCAGTGACACCCTCAGGACTCATATCAGGTTGAATAAGTGGAGTTTCTTCTGGAGTTTCTTCTGGAGTTTCTACTGTTTTAGGCTTTTGTTTGGTTTTCCTGGGTTTTTTGACAGTGGCGACCTTTTCAGCAGTGACAATCTCGTCAGGGACTTTCTCAGTCTCATTTTCTTCGATAGGATGAAGATCTGGTTGTTCCTTTATAGTATCATCAGGAACGGTTTCGTCAATAGGTTCTTCCTCACGAATAATTTTCTTCTTTGGAATTTTCTTGGATTTTTTAACAGCAGGAAGCTCTTCGGTAACGGCAAACTCTTCTGGAACTTCGGCTTCGTCAATAGGTTCTTCCTCACGAATAATTTTCTTCTTTGGAATTTTCTTGGACTTTTTAACAGCAGGAAGCTCTTCGGTAACGGCAAACTCTTCTGGAACTTCGGCTTCGTCAATAGGTTCTTCCTCACGAATAATTTTCTTCTTTGGAATTTTCTTGGACTTTTTAACAGCAGGAAGCTCTTCAGTAACAGGAAATTCTTCTGGAACTTCGGCTTTTTCAATTGGCTTATCAGGTTCAATATCTGGGAGAGTTTCATACGTCTCCTCGGGAACTACTTCCTCAGTAGGAACTCCCGTTGATGGAAGTGTATCCACGATTTCTTTTGGTATCTGTTCTACTGTAGAAGTTTTCAAGCTGGTGTCGATGGGTTCTATCAGCTCTTTTGTAACCTCCTCTTGATCACTACTCTTTCGAATCTTCTTCTTTACAATCTTCTTCGTCTTTTCAACAGCAGGAATTTTTGCAGTGACGTCAGTCTTCTCAGGAGCTTTCTCTTCATCTTCCTGAACGACATCAGGAACGACATCGACAGCTTCACGGTCCTCCACCGTGTCATCAGTGGGTTTTTTCGGAATGGATTCTTCCTCGCTGATGACAACCTCTGAAGTGATCTTCAGCTCATCGGTTTTTATCGGTAGAATTTTTTCTGTTATTTCTTCCGGTTTTTTTACCTCCGAAATTTCTTGACTGATGGTGACCTTTTCCCAAAGTTGCTCTTTCTCCGTCGCCTGGACAGTTTCTTCAACTGGAAGATCTTTTAATTCCTCACCAGGAACTATTTCATCAGCAGAGGTTGCACTTTGTAATACCAGCTCTTCAGTAGTTTTTACTTTAATACCCTTCTTCACTATAGTCTTCTTTTGTGTTTTTTTCTTTGGCCGAGTAACTTCCCCAATTTCTTCGGTGATTTCTTCAGGAATATCTTCTTTCTCGGATAATGGCATGTGCTCAACAGATGGTTGTGCTTCTTCAATGCTCTTCGCAGGTATCTTCAGGGTGGTAATGGTAGTTTCTTCGCCTTCTTTTTCCACTGTCAATTCTTTTGTAAGTTCCTGTTGATCGGTTTTCCGCCTGATAATTTTCTTTGGCTTCCTTATCACTTTGTTCTCTTCAGTAACGGTAATCTCTTCCAACACTGTTTCTTCCTCATCTGCCTCAACAGGTTTAACATCTGGTACATCTTTCACCGTTTCATCAGGGGATGTCTCTGGGATAGGTTTGTCAGCACGGGTTCTTTTCTTCTTTTTGATTTTTTCCGGAGTTTCAACCACTGAAATTTGGGTATCTGTGATAACCTCCTCGTAGTCTTCCTGTTTTGGAGTTGCTTGTTCAAATTCAATCGTCGTCAAGGTGTCCACCGTCTCATCAGGGACCATTTCCGTGAGCGTTTCATGTTTTATGATGACTTCTTCAGTGATTTCTATGGTGCCACTTCCCTTTCGTACAGTCTTAGTTTTCTTGATCTTCTTGGGCTTGTCTAAGCTCACAATATCCTCGCTAATGTCTTCAGGGATTTCTTCCTTCTCAGAAGGAACTATTTCCTGGTCTTTTTTAGGGAGTTTCTTTTTGGTGCTTTTTCTTGGGCGGTCCAAGGGCACTATCGCCTCTTCTACGTCTTCAGGACTTTCTGGTTTTTCAGTTTCTTCCACCGGTTTCGGTTCTACAACCGAAAGATCTTCTTCGATGTCATCTGGGATTGATTCTTTAGTCACTATTAACTCGTCTGTTACCTGCTCTTGATCACCTCTTTTTTGCTTGATTTTCTTTGGAGTTTTCTTCGACTTTTTAATTGTGATGGTCTCTTGAGTCGTCGTGATTTCTTCGGGAACCTCTTCGTCCTTTATAACCGTTACAACTTCATCAGCTGGAAGAGCCTCTGGGATGTCTTCTGGACTTGGTTTTTCGATAGTTTCATCGGGAGCGGTGATTACCGATTCTCCACTTTCTTCCTTCTCTATCACAACTTCATCAATCTGTTGCTTGTCATCTCTTGTTCGAATAGTCTTCTTCTTCTTCTTCATTTTTGCTGGTTTTTCAATGGTAGGGATTGTCTCAACGGCGGTAATTTCTTCAGGAATTGCTTCATCCTCAGATGCACTGGCATGCTCACTTCTTGGCAAAGCTGGTCGATCCTCATCATGACTTACAGTTTCAGTCTGTTCTACATCTTCCGCAATTGACTCTTCAGGAACTATTGTTTCATCGCTTGCTTCCTGGAGAGTCTTTTCTTTAGGGATCTTCTTAGTGATCTTCTTCTTAATTTTCACGGTTACTTTTTCGTGGAGTTGTTCTTCTTCAGTTACTTCAACAGGTTCTATAGGCGAAATAGTTTCTAAACTATCCGTTGGAATTGATTGATCTGTAGATTCATCAATAATTAATTGTTCTGCAACCTCGCGCTGATCACCTCCTTTCCGGACAATTTTCTTTTTAATTACTTTCTTCGACTTATCAACTACAGGAGTAACCTGCGTACTCGTAACTTCCTCAGACACTTCTTCGTAGTCAGTTACTACTGATGCCGGTTGAATGCTTGGAAAATCTTCGACGATTTCCTCCGTAAGAGTTTCCTCAACAGGTTCTTTTAAAGTAATGGCTGCTGATTGTTCATCAATTTCTTCTGTTGTTAATTCTTTACGAACCTGTTGTTTATCGATTTCCTTTCGACTTTTCTTCTTCCTGATGATTTTTTCTGTCTTTTCCACTAAGATTTTTTCCTCGATGTCCGTCGGTTTGGGGACATCCTCTTCTTCAACTGTTGGTCCACTCTCTATTATTGAAACAGTAGTAGTTTCTTGAAGTTCCGGTTGCTCAGTAGTTTCCTTTTCATCTACTGTGTCGTATTCTGGACTTTTTTCCGTTTCATCGACCTCTTTAGTAAGTTGCCTTATTTCAGTTTTTATTTCTACAATTTTCTTCTTCTTCTTCTTCTTTTCTTTTTTAATGGTCTCATCAACATCGTCTATGATTGGTGTTTCTTGAACTTCGATAACTTCTTCAGTAGGTCCTTCTTCAATTTCGTCAATCTTCGAAGGAATAATTTCATCATCTCCATAATGCTCTGTTACTTCTTCGATGGGCATGAACTGTTTTTTGGGAATGTTAGGGAGCTTAGATTGAATGTCTTCTAGTTCTTCTTCAATTATTATAACTTTCTCCTTTTCATCTTTCGACGGTGTCTTCTTTCGAATGATTGTTTTCTTCGTTTTTATCGCACAAGTAGCATCGTCTTCACTCCCCCGTCTAAATTTGGTTGTATATTCTGTTGTTGTGCTTACTTCGCTATCAGAGTCTGTCAATTGTGCTTGTGTGATATCAGTGTATTCTTGTATGAATGTATCGTAATGTGTAGGTAAAGTGCGATCAAGTTCTGGGGCTGGTGCTTCTGTTGTTTCTGAAATGTACACAAGACATAGTATTTTCATGAAATTTAACGTGTCAAGTATAAAATTGTGTTGGTTTCGCAATTTGGTTTGACTTCTAATTTATCCCTTCCTATGAGTAGATATCTAATAGTTTGTGTGACATGTTCTGTTGTTTTTTTATGTTTGTGTATTGCTCTACTTTCTACTCACCTTTTGTGAATTACAGAATTAAGGATACGGTAGAGTTGATAAAATCACAGCCTCTCATTAAGTTCAATCTACCGGACTTATACTTCCCAATTAACCAATCATTATCATGTCACGCATAATCATCCTCGCTCTCTCTCTTTCTCTCTCCTCTCCTCCCCTTCCACATAACAATTGATACTCACCATCAATATTGTGCAAATCCTTGAATTCATATGATACTTTCGCCACTTCTGCTAATAAATCGATCATTGCTGATTCGTTTATGTTGGATCCCTCCATTACTGGTAATTCAGTGACATCAATACTTTGCTTCATCTCGAGTACCTCTCGGAGTGTTTGTAATTTTTGTTTCTCTTGATCGAATTCTACTGCGGTCATCTCGGGTTGGATTTCCGATTTTATTGCTCTTCTTTGTTCCATGAAAGTTAATTGAGCAATTAGTCCACTATTTCGACGTTCAGTAAATTCCTCTGGCTGTTCCTCAGTCAAAACTGCCTCAGTTGTCTCGATACCCGTCATACTTTGAATAGTGAGTTCAGCTTGTGAAACCGGTGCTTCTGCTGGAATTTTCAAATCGCTTCCAGTTTCCTGGACTTGTTGAAGAATCTCCTCGCGAGATTTGAATGGAATATAGACTGATGAAGCCTGTTTTTCATCAGCTTCGTATTCTATATTCAAGTTTGTTGTTGTGGTAGAGGTTATAACTTCAGTTTTTTCTGGGACTGGTTGGCTTGATAGAGTTTTACTGCCAACATGCTGAACGGGTGCTTCACTCGAGGGAAGTGTCCCTTGTTCTTCTTCTTCCATCACTTCCGACACTGCTAATGCCACCAATTCTGATATATTTTGGGTCCCCTGTTCTTTCTTAGGATATATTTCTTCAATGAGTTTGCTCGTGTTAGTTACTGGCAATATTTCCGTTTTTTGTGCTACTTCAATGCCATCCAGCTTTGGGACTGCGAATCCCTCTGGTGACACCTTATCAATCGTTAAGTTTACCTCCATTTCATTGGATATAATTTCAAAAGTATCGGCGATACCCAAAGTGTCCAACTTTGGTTCAGTGCTCTTCGTTTGCTCTGGAGCTACTTTTTCTAAGTTGTCAGTCTGCATCAGCACAAATGTCTCATTTTTTTCCGCTACTTCTCTTCCTGAAACATTCACATTCACTGATTTTTCCTCTGGTCTCTTCTCGGGCAGAAGAACATCTTCGAGTTCATTCGTGGAAATATACGAAACTATCAATGGAGACAGCTCATCCACCGTTTGCTTTGTTGTCATCATTGCTGGGACACTTTGCTCACTCAAATTTTCAGTATTCGATAACGTTCCAATCATCAAGACTTCAGCTGCTTCTTGCTGAGAGATACTCAGGTTTGCTACGCTCTTGGCAGGAATCTCAGGGCTGATAATTTCCTCTTCCAATTCATTGACGATATTTTCTGATACTGAGATAGACGGACATACGTCGATATTAGCGTATCCTTTTTGACTATCTATTTTCTTGTCCTCTGGCAGTTCCTGAGTGCTGGTGAGAAGGATTGTTTCAGATGTGGTAGTCGCCTCTCTGCTATAGAATTGCTGTTGGGCGACTTCTTCCTTCACAACTTCTGATGTCATGAATGCGTCTTCAGTATCGTTGGTTCGTTGCTCAGAGACAAGAATATGTGAATGCACATTCATTTCGACATTTCCATGAACTTCTTCAGGAAGTTTAACAACATTCAGACCTGCCACGGTATCTATTTCTTGAATTTCCTCGGTTGTCACCCCATCACGTGTCGAAATTTCTACATGTGCAGTTTCCTCTGTTAATTTCTCCAAATCCTTCAGGTCCGTTTCTGTCTCAGTGGAATGTACTTGGGATGTAATCAAGGGCAATAATTCACGTACGGTACTACGGCCTTGTTTAGTATCAATTTTTTCATCTGCAAAATCTTCAGAAGTGGCCAATACCATAATTTGCGAAGTCTGAACTGTATCGTGAGTTATCAATTCCCTTTCAGCCAATCCATGATTTGGTGTTACATCACTTGGTAGGTCACCTTCCACTTCATGGGAAACAACTTGTGATACTGTTAGTGGTGTGAATTCCCCAATTTCTGATATGAGTTTTCGACCTTCTGGGGTCACCGAGGATTCAAACTCATTACTTGCCTCCAGTGTCATCACTTGATTGAATTCAGGGACGTTATGACCTACGAACTGGAATTCTCCTTGTTGTGTCTCTAGTTTTTTAGTCTCATCAATGACACCTTCAACTTCATCTGATACAATTTCAGATATACTCAGTGATGTCTTCTCGTCGATGATGGGCTTTCCCTTCTTCTCATCCAGTTCGATCTTCTCAAATGGTTGGAATGTGTTCAATGCTGTCGTGTGTAGTGTCTCTGCAATACTATGACCAGTGACATTTGATTCAGCAGTTGTCAGGTCAGGCTTTCGTTGGTCTTGCAAAGTCTCCGTGGCCTCATTGGATTCTGTTTCCGATGTGATTAAGCAGGTCTGCTGTTCGAAATTTGGTTGACAGATTTGTTGTTGAGGTAGTTTATCAATAGACAGATCAGCAGCGTCCGCTAAAATGATCGTTTGAGATGTTTCAGCTACTTCAGCACCAACTACTTGTGCTTCAGCGGTATGTGAACTTGGTTTGTCAGCCAGGATTAAGCTGCTCTCTGCATCATTGATGACAAGTTGTGATGTAATTAGAGAATCAAATTCTTCACAACTCAGAGTACTGTTTTCTCGTTTAGCAATTTCGTCTAACAACTTGTCAGTGGTATTAAGTGTAAGTACCTGCGAGACTTCAGGTATTTTATGAGATGATATGTCAAAATGAGCAATTTTCTCGTCAGGTTTCTCAGCTTCCAAGAGAACTCCTTCATTCTCATTTGGAAATGCTTGGGAAACTTCAACAGATACCATTTCACTGATGTTAGATTCAAGTTGTTTTACGTCAGGAGCGACATCTTTCATAAGTTCACGAACAGTATATAATGATGTAATTTGCGAAGTTTCTGGCACTTCGTATTCTCCAATCTGGGAAGTAGCTGTTTTTGTTTTTGCTTCACTCTCCACGAGTGTCTCACTTACTTCGTCGACTACTACTTGGGAAACTTGAACTGATGACAGGTTTTCAACACCAAATTCGCTCTTCTGCTCGTTCAGAATTAATTCATGCATTTCTCCAAGATTTGTTAATGGCATGCTCTGAGCAGTTTCCGGGAGTTTGTGACCTTCAACTGATATCTGGGCATTCTTGGTACTCTGGGTAGTTTGTTCTTGTAGTGACTCTTCAGTTTCAGCAGATATTGTTTGAGATACAATGAGAGATATCATATCATCGTGAATGTGCTGTGCTGTTTGCATATCTGGAGTGTGTTCATCAGGAATTTCCTCGGAATTTCGTAAAGCTGTGATTTCCATTACCTTGGGTACTGTATAGCCAACGAATTCCGGTTTGGCACTCTTCATTTCTGGTACTTCCACACTTGATCCTTGTACTTCATCTTCATTGGGGAGAATTTGTAAAACTGTTATTGATGACAATTCCTCCAGATGAAGATTTCCTTTTTGATCCGTCGTTTTCATTTCATCGATTTTTTCAGCTGTCGCCAATGTCAACGTTTCTGATTGTTCTGCGATGACGTGAGCTGTGATATTCGCTGCCGCATGTGTTTCGGTAGATTTGTGGTCCTCTTGGAGGAAGCCCTCTGATTCTGCTGAGACTGTCTGCGAGATAGTCATCGGTTGGAATTCTAAGATCACTTGATTTCCTTCTTTCTCATCCGGGTGCAGTGGTTTAATTAATTCTTCAGTGTTGAGTAGTGTTTCTATTTGTGATGTTTCAACTGTCTGGTGACTGGAGACAGTCATTAGTGCATTACTCGTTTGAGATTTATCTTGTGGGACTAAATCCTTTTCAACGTCATTGGATACAACTTGAAGGACTTCTAGTGGCACTAAAGCATCAATTTCAGGTACACCACTGTGTGCGTGAGGTACATCAATTTTTAGAATTTCTTCCGCTAATAATATGGATCCAACTTCGGAGGTTTCAACTACATGTCTTCCATCCAAATTAAGAACTGCTGTTCCTGTTTCAGATATTGATTGAATTCGGAGTGGGTTCTCAGCTTCGTGGGACAAGGTCTCAGTTATTTCCAGGGATGATAAATTATCAATGTTAAATTTACTTTTCACTGGCTCAACGTTTAGTGATTCGGTGAACCCTTCAACTTGTCCAACCGTCTGTACTTCTGTTGTAATAATGACATCACTGCCAGAAATATTCTGGACGGCTTGCTGAACATTCGGTGTTCTTTCCATCTCCAGAACATTTTCTACTTCATTTGGTGATATTTCTAGAATGGAAATTGGGTTGAGGCTATTTACTTGTGGAGTCCCTCGATGCATTTCACGTTCATCTTGAGTGTCAAACATACCTTCTCGCTCTGCAATTGTCGTTTCAGTTTTAATTAATGACTCCATCGTTGGTTGAGTAATGCTAGCTTGTGACACATTTGTATCTTCATGTTCCATTACTTCCAGCTCTTGGACTGCTTCAGTTTGACACTGTTGTATGCCCTCAAGAATATTGAATTCCGTACTGATCTTTGAAGGTTGAGGTAAGACAATTTTACCAAGTTTATCCTCTTTATCACCAGTTGTTATTTGACATATTTGGATTGATTTGCTGTCTTGAATATTAAAATCAGCAGTTTGGTAAGAGCGTTTGGTCTCGTCGGTCAATGACGTTTCAGACTCCTCAATTGTATTTTCCACAACTGTTAAGGACTCAAATGTTTCTTGACTGGGAATAGCTGTCTGAGGTAATTTATCATTGACAAGCTCCTTATTCTCCATATCACTGCGAGAATCAATTACAGTTGTTAATATACTTCCATGCTCTGCAACGATCATTGTTGCCACTTGTTTAGGTTCAATTAATGACTGCTCTTTGAGAGACTTTTCAATCTCGTTTGGAATTGTCTCAGAAATCGATATTTCATGATCCATTTCCACTGATGGAACTATATTGCTGGATATGGGTTCTACGTATTTATCAAGATCCTGCTCTCGTTCCATTAATGGGATTTCTGCAACTATCACTGACTGCAGAGTATCTTGTTTAGTGTTTGCTGTCTTTTGATCGCTATCAAATGATTGCAGTAATCCTGCACTTTGATCGGTTATTATTTGATCTTTCAGTGCTATTCCCTGATTAGGATGGGTTAAATTGATCGTCGCCATCTCTGTAATGTATCCCGGTATCTTCATCGTGTCTTCTTTATCGTGGGAAATGACTTCATCAACTATTATACTCTCACCACTTGTCAAAGATGTAAGAGCATGTCCGATGAGCGCTGTTGAAACCTCTTCAAAAACTGAACCACTTTCTTCAGTTAATGTTTCAGTGATCTGAAGAGATTGGAATGTATTTTGCTTTTTCACAGCTTCAGCTTCAGCTTGTGCTTTTGACATGAAGTCCCCGATAGCCTCTTCAGGAATTATTTGGGTTTGTTGGATGACTTTTTGAGTTTCGGAAATAGATTCGCCAGCATGTTTCGTTGGTTTTTCGCTGATGGACAGTTCCTTTTCAACATCTTGAACTACAGATGTTTCAGTGATGAGGGAATTATACTCATTTATTCCAACTCCAGCAATTTCCAGGGCAGGTTTTCTTTGTGTCGTATCTTTCTCGCATTCACCGAGAATATTTTCAGTCAGTTGAATAGTTTCAAATGGTTTATGGTCTATTATTGCCTGTGCTGATATGGGTTTGTCCACTTGCAAACCACTGGCAGCGATATTAGGAATTATTTCTGATTGAAGGGCGAGCTTGTGCCCGGTTATTGGAACTGAAAATCCTAGTTCTGTTTTTATTTTTGATGGAACGTCAAATGTTGTTTCTTTATCGTCAAGTGTTACTTCAGTTACTGTTGCCCCACAGCGTCCCTGTTCGATGTTAATTTCAACATCTTTCAAATTGTCTTGAGGTTTGCTGCTGAATGATACTTCTTTGTCAATTAACATTTCTTCCGATATGACAAGGCTCTTGAGAGTATCGTGGACCAGAACTCCTTCCTGACTATTCACCTCCACATGATCCACTTTGGCCAATGCATCCTGCACCATCACAGTCTTTGTTTCAGCTACTTCAAGTTTAGAATCGAGCTCCACCGATGCCATTTGCGTAGTGATTACATCACCTGATTTGTACTTATTTTCCTTATCGTTAATTATCATTTCAGCGACTGTGATTGGATTTTTCTCAAATTCAACATCCACACTCGCACTATGAACCTTTGGTTTCGCGTCAAGTACTAAACTGTCTTCTACTTCTCCAATAATGAGCTGAGAATTTGTTAAATGAGTGAACGATTCGTGATCTAAATTCGCAACCGAAATGTCTGGACGTTGATCAACAAGATTTCCGGTGGTACTATCAGTAATGTAGAGGTTAGTCTCTGGAACAATTAGAGTTCCTGAAAAACCTTCCTGCGCATTTTTCGTTACGGGCAGTTCTGTTACCTGATAATCATTTTCTTTATCTTCTGCAATTACCATAGTAATGTTGATACTTTGGTCTTCGCGGAGTGATAAATCAGCGACAGTTTTATTGGGTTGAGTTGCTGGTACATACACACTCTCTTTCTCTGCTGGTTGTGTCATGGAACTGATCACAGCTTCAATGGGAATCTGGGATGGACTGACAACAGCCAGGGTAGGTGTTGTTTCGTGTAATAAACCTATTGATGAGTCAAGTGTAAATTCTGTTTTTTCTGTAACGCGATAATCTGTTGTCACATCGATGACAGCGTTCTTTTCAGCCGGTTTTGTTGGCATTGACAGCAGGCCCTCTTTATCCACAGTTAATATTTCCACGTTACTGGTAACATTTCCACTGTCATCTACAGTTATTTCTGCTTTTTCAGTTGTCTCAGGTGATTTTGTAAACTCTTGTTCTCGAATTGACACAACAGTTTCTGTCTGAATGATGCCTTCTAATGGTGACTGGTCTTGTTTGGCTATCGCTGAAGTTGGAGCACTGCGTTCCAATTCATCAGTCATTGATGAAGTAATGACCTCAACATGTTGAGCGGTTCTGTGGGCATCGATGTTGGTGGTGGCTTGTACTGTAGGTAAACTTTCTTCTGGATTATAATCCTTTTCCTTTTCAGAAATTATGGCTTGAGTAACACGAATGCCCATTTGTGCATCCTCGTAGACAACATCCACGACTTTATCATCCGGCATCTGGAAATGATCCATCGAGCTTTCAGAGTCTTTTGCATTGGTTTCTGTAACGATGACACCCTTGAACGGAATTTGATTTTTGACTGCCTTAGAAAGTGGATTATCTTCGATTTTCATTTGAGGAACATCATCGTGTGGCGTAATTTCTGTGGCCTCTGCTACTGGATGGGAGGAAATGTCTAGGTTTGCAGATGTTGATGGACGTTTTTCATCATCTTCCAGTGGACTCTCCTTCTCTCCAGTTTCAATTGACGATACCGTCAACATCTCTCCAAGGTCTACAGTCAATTCTGCTTTTCGATCGAATGTTTCCATTTTCTTTAATAGACTTTCAGAGTCTGCTGTGTGGACTTCTTCAGCTACAGCAGTTGGTAATGATGATAAACTCATTTCTGGTTGTACGTTTTGGATTTCTTCGGAAATGTATGTACCCAGATTTATATCCCCTAGAATTTCGTATTTCGATGCAATATTTTGTGTGTCAATCTGCACTGAAGCTTCGGTTCCTTTTGGAATCAGCTCCTTTTCAAACTCTCCTTCTCTGTCGTGGGAGTTCGTCAGGGTTACTTGTAACCCAGTCTCCTCCATAAAAGTAATGTCAACATTGCTATGACTTGGTTTTATTTTTTCGTCGAGTGCGGATTCTTTTTCAGTTACCAGGAATTCTGTTTGTTGTACAGTAATTAATTCGCTGCATTGAGGTGTTGCTTTTTCCATGTCCAATTTAACACGAGAAAATTCATCAACATTATTTGCAACTACAGTTTCCGAAACTTCAGAAACTTCATGACTCGGTGTGAGATCTACACTTATATTTTTCTCTGCATATTGGTCTTCAGTCATTAATTTCTCAACTTTATCAACAGTAGTAATTTCGGTAATTACAATATTTGTTGATGTGGATAAGTTGATATCTGCCTTATGCTCACTGGGTTTCAAATCTTCCAATCGAGGTTTCTCACTTTCACCCAAATGAGTTTCAACAACAATCAACTCATCGAGAATATCTTGTTTAGTAAAAGCTTTACGAGTTTTGGAACTTTCCTCGAGCAAATGTCCTGCACTCTGTTCAACGAAAGGTATCGACTGTGCAGCGATTTTATGACCTTCGATGAAGTTGACAGCTCCATAATTGCCTAATTCACTTTCAGTAATATAAGTTTTCTCCAATTCCTGGGGAATAACTTCGGAAATGACAGCGTTTGGCTTCACATCTGTCATTTCAACGACTGCGACTTTTTCATTGGGCCTTTCGTCTTCCTGGTAAATATTCTCTTTTTCAGCAAAATTTTGTAACGTGGTTGTCACACTTTCAAGAGGAATCACGGCTGGTTGAGCTGTTGCAGATGTAGCAGAAATCTTGGTGAAAATTCCTGTAGGAGACTCAGTTCTCACTGTACATTGCTCAATAGCAGCTTGTGTTTCGAAAGCAGCTGTGGCTGTGATGGAATCGGTTTTCACTTCCTCACGTTCTGCCTCAGATTCATTTACAATAATTTCTGTTGTTCTCACACTGTCAACTTCACTAATGGAAAAGTCTGCAATTTTACTTTCAGGCATAACATCATCGATCACTGCTTTAGTGTCTTCGGCTGACACAATCACACCGATATCTAGTCCTCGCAGATGATCTTGTTCAATATTGGCTTTCATTTCCGCTGGTAATTTCTCTTTTAGAATTTCCAAATCAAATTCAGGCTGTATTTCTTGAACTTGAAATGATACATTATGGTGGCTGGAGACAATTTCACTTCTGTGAGTTTCAGGAATATCGTAGATCTTGAGTGGTCCTTCAGTATCTGCTGCTGTCGTCTGACAAATTTCGACACTTCTCAGAGGCCCACAGATAGTTTCAACAATTCTCTCTGTGGATTTTTCCAAATGAGACAACTGATCTTCCTTCTCATGAGTTAAAATTTCTTGAATTATTGCTGCATCTGCAGATGTCACCGAGGGAGTTCCAGTTTCAGTAATATACCTGAGTGTATCAGTAAAATCTGCAGGTACATCACCTGAATGAATTTCAGAAATGTTTAAATGCGTTTCAGTATCAACAGAGGATTCAGCAACTGCATGAGTTGGTTTCGCCTGCTCACTATAAGTACCTTCACTTTCTTGAATGACAGTATCTGATATACTTCCAATTTCTAGCAATGACATCATACTATTTGCTGTTTTCTCAAGAGGTATTACGCCGATTTCATATTCAGTTGTTTCATCTGATAGGATTGTCTCAGTTGTTACAATTGAATTAGACGGTCTGACGTTCACGTCAGCAACCATTCGTTTGCTTTGCTGTATCTCCAGTTCTTCCTCTTGACTATGACTCTCCACAGTAGAAATTACTAAGCTTTCCAGGGCATCAATGGATTGAGCTACTTGGAAGGAAGGTACTTCTTGATGTGGTATAATTGAATCAACTGTTTCTCGCACGAATTCCTTATTTATTGTTGACACTTCACCACCTTCAGAAACGTTCACTTGAGCTTTCTGATGAACTGGTGCTGCAAGTGGAACGTAATCCTTTTCTTTTTCACTTGTGAACACTTCACCGGTGGTTAATTCTTTTTGAGGGATGAAACTCGAAATTACCTTTTCCGTTGGAACAATCAGCTCTGGGTAATATTTCTCTGATGTGTCTTCAGGCTGCACTTGGTCAATTTGCAGATATCCAACAGTATCGATGAGGACTTTTGATTGTACAGCTGGAACATGAGATGAGTCTAATTTGTCCTCTAGTAGACCTTCATTAACTTCGTAAACTGATAAACCAATATGAGGTAGTATTGAATCCTCAACATTTGCTGCAGTAGGTTGGAAAAAGCTTTGCGTTGTAACTTCAGTTTCGTTGGCTGTCATCTCAGTAACTGTTGTTGCCTCCTTCAGGGAGAGATTCAAGTTTGCTGTTTGCATTGATAATTCCGGTTTTACTTCCATCTTAGTGAGATTATCATCACTGGACAGGGTTTCTGTTACTTGAATTCCCTTTTTAGATATAATATTAGCAGTAATATTGCAGGATGCAGCTGGAATTTCTTTCATCAATTCCTCGGTGGTGCATTGAATTGTCGTTTCTGTAGTTGAATATGGCTCCACTGCAGGTATCGAATAAACTGCAAATTTTTTGTCGACTTGGACTTTATCGATGGTTTCTATACTGTCTTCGAGTGGTACAGATTGGGTGGTGATGGCTTGGATTGTATCTACTTTGATAGTGGCTCTATCTAACTGGGGCTTCTCAGCAGCTTGATGAACTGCACTCGCCAGTGGCAGCACTGATCGATATTCGTGGGGAATATTCTCTGGAATTGAATGAACCATCTTTTCTTCAGTCACTTCGAAAGTGCTGACTTCTTCAAAATAGTCGTCGCCTCTTCTTTGTTGGGAGCTGCGCGGTTGAAGAGTCAGTTGTTCAACAGCGACGTTCTCTATTTCTCGTGGTTTCAACAAGTTTCGATCAATTATTTCTTCTTCCTCTTCTTCTTCATCTTCACGTTTCTTTTTCTTCTTTTCTTCTTCCTTCACTTTACGTCTTCTGGTGACTTTTCGAGTGGTAATTATCTCTTCATCAATGAGATCAGTATCTCGATCGACTTTACTGATATCTCGTTCTTCACTAACTCCTTTCTTGACGGAAAGTTTAGCGTCAGTTTGCTGAAGTTGAACCTGCTCTTCGATTATTTCTTCATTTACTTTATCTCTACCCTCAACTAGATTTCGCAAAATATCAGGCTTGATTTCTTCTGATTTTGTATCTTTGTGCTGTGTTTCGTGTACTTGCTGAATGTCCTCGTATTCTGTGAAAATTATGTGATGGTAATGTGCGTGTAATTTACAAAATTGTTGCACAAAAATTATGTCACTCGGCTCTTTTAGTTAATACATAAATAGACCGATACATATGATTATTACACCGTACAATTAACGATACTTCAGCTACATGTGCGGCCGTGCAGCTCATGCGACAAATATTTCTACTTAGTGCAGACGATCGAATGAATTTCATTACTGTGTAAAATACCTAACATGTGTTGTAGTATGTGCATAGGTGCAGTATACATAGACAAGTAACAGAAGTCAAACCAATGAAGAAAAAGGAATGTTTATGATATCAGTAATTGTTTTAAATTATTTATATTTCTCGTGAAATTTGAGGTAATGGATTTATAATTTGTATGCATAGCATACTCTTATCATTCTCATCATTCATCATCTTTTTCTTTAGAATATTAAATATACATTCATTTTCCAGTACTTACAGCTTTTGGTTAATTGTTCGCAAGGCTCTCGATCTAATCAAAGCAGCAATTTTATCATAAATGAGGTGAGAAGGTAATTTCTAATGTATTTCTTTTAATAATAGAATTATGTTATTGGGCACAGAAAGCATAGCAGCACAAGCGATATGTTTTTACACTGATTTAGAATATCTGCATTCATGAAGCCTTCAAGCATCTGCAAAAAAATTGAGCAACATTTACAGTGAAATTTAACAAACCAAAATTCATAAAATGTAAAGTAGGATAATTTTCTCGTCAACTGACTCAATAGATTTAATTTTGAACTTTTTTCAAGATATTTGCATCAGGTATTTTAAGATTGACAATTGACAGAAATGATTTTTTTCGTTTTAAACTTAAAAATCTCTTACATGCATTATAAAAAACATTTTCGAACCTTTAATTTCTTGAAGAACATGTTCTACTGCAGTTTTTTCCTGTTCGTGTGTTTCTATATTATGGAACAGAAAATAATACATAAACGTCTGGTTAAAATCAATATTTTAGATGATAACCAGGGGTATAAATGTTCGTTTCCACGCACCTACGATGTGAATTTCACTTTTTTGTACGGTAGAAGATATTTCTTGCATCGTCTCTTGGACTTCGCCCTTTTAAATTTGTAACAAATGTCGATTAATTTTATTTCAATGACGGCATAAAAAAATACATAAATGAGTTTGGTCAAGTAGGAAATAATTATGAATACCTCATTAAATTCTGTAACTTCCCAAGATCTCGTTCGGAAATCTTCCGGTGCAAAATGAGTGATAATTTCTTCGACTGTGGCATGTTGTAATTCAACCATTCTCATGAAAGCACGAAAACCAACAGTTGCAGCAACAATACTCTCATCAGTTGTAGTTTCCTCCGTGAGAACTTGAGATATTAATGGCCCATGTCCTTCTCTCTCCACTAATTGCACTAATGCATTCTGAGCATCGGGAGTACGTAGTGCAGGGAAATAATGAGATTGATAGAGGCTTTCATTGATTTCATTTACGGACACTCCATTGTCAATGAGAAAGCCAATAGTTGCAAGCTCCCTGAGGGGTGACTCACCAGGACCAAATTCTTTAGCATTCACCAGCTCCATTGTCTCTTCTACGGCCTGAGAGAGATTTTCCCTTTGATCATTAATGACTTTTTCAACTGTAACTGTGTCAATGCGTTCACGTCTTTTATCTCTTCTCTTCTTTCTCGGTTTATCTTCAGATAACTCTGCAATGCCTGAATCACTTGTCTCGAGTGTCTGTTCCGTTATGACTCTCGTTTTTCGGGCATATTTTACTTTTGGACCGGATTCATCGATCTCTTCGATATGAGTTTCTGTAACGACCTGGGATACGGACACGACTTCAAATGTATCTGTAGTCATTCTCGCTTGCTCAGATGTAGACTCTAGGTTCAATTCCAGGATATCGTCCTCTGATACTAAGGGAGAAACAGTGAGCAAGGCTTCATGGGTTTCAGCGATTCGTTTGGCTCGTTCATCAGTAGTTGATAATATGACCTCCGACTTTTTATCTACTTTTTTCAGGGAGGCCGTTGCTTCGGTTATTACGGGCTCATGAATTGCAACTAAAGGTTTAGCTTTGGATTCCTCGCGAGGTATTTCTTCTATCAGATCCGTAGATTCTTCCTCTGGGAGTTGCTTCTCAATTGGCCTTTTCCTATGCACAATCGAAATTAGAAACTGTTTTGATAAGAAATATTTCCTAATTAATGAAACCATCAACTTACTCTTCTACTTTCACCAATTCTTTTTTCTTCTTTTGTACTTTTTCCTTTATAACATTCATCTTTTCTCTGGTGTCTTTAACTTTCTTCGTCTCAGATATTTTCTTTTTCTTGTCGTGATGAAGTTGAAGGTCTGGTGACTCCGTTTTCTTCCTGTGCTCAGGCCCTTCAAAAAAAAATGTACACATGTCAATCGATGGACTCTAATGATTTTCGTTGTCATTAAATGTGATAACGATAATGGATTATTATGTGATTGAGAAATGTACCAGCTACTTGTAATTTGGCTTTAGTAACAGCTAAACCTATGTCACTAGTCGCCTTGCAAACGTAGGTTGCGGTGTCTTCTGATGTTGCATTGAAAATTGTCAATGTGGTTTTCTTCTCATCGTCAAATAGTTTCACTTTCACATTGTCCGTATTCATCAGGAGTTTATCATTTTTATACCAGACAACATCTGGTGCGGGATTGCCGGAATAAGACGTTTCGAAAATCACCTCTTCACCGTCTGCTGCGTAAATGTCTACAAGTTCTTGGACGATTCGGGGAATTTGCTGTGTTGCTGGAAACAGTTGAAAAAGTATATTTACAAGTTGGGAATATATAATGTCACTATTTATTTCACAGACAGCCACAGACAATCGGAAATGAGTAATATATTTTTTTAAAAGCTGATAATACTGTTGTCTCTTCATGTTCTTTACCTCGCAGAGCTTCTTGCATCTCTTCCATTTGTGTCACCCACTCTGGCTTTCTATATTCCTTAGTGCCCAGAATACCTAGAGATAATTAATTTGATAAATGAAAAATATTTAAGAACGTCAATTGGCTGAGAAATGAATGTTTTCAGTGTATATGTTGGTCATGTTATAGGACTGGGGAGTTTGGAGATTGGACTTGAATTTTAAAATGCAGCACCTGAAATCATCTCAATAATAAGATAAGAATCAAAGAAATTAACAGATAAAAGCAAATTCACTCATTTTTGTATAATTTCATCGCTATTATGTTACCTCCGACTGATAAATACGTTGTTGTGGTGCACACGCCCATCGCATTGTGTGCCTCATACACAATCTCACCAGTATCATCCGGATATGTTTCACTAATTGTGAGAATTGAACTGCCATCCTCAAATTCTTCAATTTCGAATTCATCGGAAGGCAATATCTGAACACCTTCTTTGTACCACTTGCCCGTAGGTTTGGGTTTGCCAGTTACCTTGACTTCCAATCTGTGAAGTACATAATCAATTAATACATTTGCTTGGTGTAAATTATGATTAATAATCTTGATAATTACCTAATCAGTTCACCATCTTTGGAAGTTATTAGTTTGGGAAGCTCTCGAACAATTTGTGGTGGTGATTCATCGACGTGAACTTCCACCGAAGTTTCCTGAAAAAAATGGCAAACAATCAGTTGCAAATATGAACGTACTAAAATAATGGATAATAGAGGATTTAATTTCTAAATGAACAAAGTCAATGGATAAAAGTACTAGGAACAAGGACTTTGCTGTGAGAAAAATATAATTTTGCTAATTAAATTTTCTTCTCACAAGAATTTAAAACGGATTTTCCAATGGAAATTTCGGACATTTGTTTGTTCAAAGCAAATATTATTCGCAAAATTATATGTTTCTCTCAGTGTAATGAAATAATGTCTCAGGTGGATTGCTAGTCTCATCTTTCTATACCTTTGGCAACAGAAGATCTTCTTCGGAGCCACTTTGCCCCGCTATGAGAGATGTGGCGTTCGCCGATGATGCAATCTCGGAGTCTGGAACGTACTCATATGCTGAAAGCCCATAAGCAATTGTTAATTATCGAATGAGGTAAGAGAATAATTGAGCTATCAATTCCATAGTTATAAGAGACCATAAATTTCAATGTGACTTATAAGCGTATATTGAACAGAAGGAATCCTGCGAACATTCTTACCGTCAACAATAAGTGTTGTAATTGACAACGCCTCGCCGAGGGGATTGACAGCTTGACAAGTATATTCACCAGCATCTTCCGGAAAGACTTCGGCAATCGTAAGGCTACAGACGCCTTCAGTATCTTGAGTGATAGTGATGCTTTTGGCCTCTTCAATGGGCTTTTCATTGTGGAACCACTGAATCTTGGGCGTTGGTTTTCCCTTCAAAACGCATGAGAAATCAACCCCCTCACCGTCCATCACTCGAATGGGTGATAATCGTTTGACAAACGTTGGTGAAGTCATTTCTAGAGACTCGTCCCATGTGGTTTCTAGTAAATTGACATTGGCAGTGCACGTTACAGAACCAGCTACATTTTCAGCTCTGCAAGTATATGCACCAGCATATTGGGGGGTCATCTTCTTGATCAGAAGTATCGAACGATTGTCTTTTGTCGTTATCCTCAGTTGTGGAGAGCTTTCCAGGGGATTATTTCCATGGAACCATTGGAATGATGCCAAAGGATAGGAATCAACGACAGCCTCGGTGATCACTACTTGATCAATTGTTGCATTCTGGGGTTGAATCGGTGTTGTAAAATATGGCGCTTGAGGTTTATCTTCAGAAGCAACTGGAACTTCTTCTAATTCTTTTACTGTTACAGATCCACTACTTTTGGCTTCTCCAAGTGGATTTTCAATTCTGACTTCGTATTTGCCGGAGTCTTTCTTGGTGATATCAGATATCAAAAGTTCGGTTCTGTCCTCGTGTATTTTCATAGTTTGTTTTTTGGATGGTTTTATCTCGAGTCCGTTTTTGTACCACTTGATTTCTGGTTTTGGTTTACCTTCAAATTCGGCGACTAATAATAGAGATTGACCTTCCTCGGCAACAGAAGCTGGAAGTGGTCTCGTTATCTTTGGTGCAAACAGTACTTCAGGCTGAGATGTAACAGCTGTTTTTCTGAGGACCAAATTTGCTCGACACTCGGCTTTTCCAAATTTGTTGATTGCCCGAACTCGAAAAATCTTTGTTTCTTCTGTTACTGGTTTCAAGACAGTCAGTTTTGCGTGACCGGTTTCAGGATTGAATGTCATTTCAGTCGTCTGTGTTGGTTTTATTTCGTCTTCACCACGATACCATCTAACTTCGGGGACTGGTTTTCCAATGACAGTGCATTCAAATGTCGCGACATCGTCTTCTTCGATGACTTGTGGTTTTATTGGGACAATGAATTGTGGAGACACTCCTTCCTCTTCTTTTTCTGGAATTGTTATTGTAAAAAATGGTACAATATAATAAATTATGAAATCCACATGGAACATTAATATTTACTTGTGATAGCACGAGAGATTGAAAGCTCTCGAGTAGCTCTCGATGCGTTTATTGCAAACAAATTAAAGATTTAAATTATTCAAGTTAAATAATCACAAGTGCTAACCAGTGACTTTTTTTGGAAAATTTGATGATTTGATTTGGTTTCATTCAGTTGTAGGGACCCTTGGAACAATTTCCTGATTCATTTTGAAGTTCCAGGGGTATATTGTCAACATAAGTTTTGCATTGACAATCTACCCCCACTACATCAATTTTATATACAAACTCCTGTTCCCCACTCGTTTTCTCAAAAACAAATTTATGTTCGCTCAGAAGATTGTATTTTCATCCAAATTTCGGTCGACAGAATTGCATCATAACTTATGTATATAACATAACTCATATATTATCAGATTCGACTTCGACTTGACTTGATTTTTCATTTCAACTTGACTTGATTTTATTTGTATAGTGTCGACTGTATAAAACAACAACAAGTAGTGCAATACTGCATAAAATAATTGTCTAAAATAACAACAAGTAGAGCAATTTTATTAGTTCAATTTTGAATGGATAAAAATAAGTCACAGTAGAAATTGACACTTACCCAAAATGACAAGGTTCACTGTGGATGTTGCAACACCAGCAGGATTTGACGCTCTGCATGTGTACATCCCAACATCTTCTTCAGTGGGTTTAGTTATCACGAGTATAGCAGTTGTTTCTACTATTGTCATTTCGTATCTTTCAGACGCGTGAAGCTCCTGTTCATTTTTATACCAAGTAATTTCCGGAGTAGGTTGACCAATAACGGTGCACAGGAACTTGGCTGGTTTTTCTGATTCTACAATAACTGGCTGCAACTTCTGAATGAATCTAGGGGCCACTTTCTTATCTTTGTCAATGGTTGGCATTTGCTTCCTTTTAAGTTTCACCGTTTGAACCTCGTCGTGAACAATTTCACGTGAATCTACATCTTGAATAATAGACACCTGCAAATCATCTTTACTTTCTTTTGGTAGATCACGAAGAGTAGCTTCATCCTCGGTAACTTCTGAAATTTTGTATTCGGATACTTCGGAGTCATGTGGAAGTATTTCCGCACTTTCTTCCATCGTAATCTTATCAATTCGTTTGATAGATTTTTTTATTGCAGCTGGTTTTCTCATTTTCAGTTTCTCATCAGATATCTCGACTTGATCGATCTCTTCATCTTGATCGATAGGAACTATTTCGACTTCTCCTCGGAAATTCACTGCCTTTTTGGGTTTCTTTGGCTTCACTTTTAATTCGAATGAATCAGTTTTGAGTTCCTCTTCAACAATTTCTACACTTTCGGATGATGGAATCTCAATCGATAGAGTTTCGGTTTTCTGTGAAACTCTAGTCTCCTGTTTAGACACTGTTACCGATGGAGAGATCTCCTTGATAGTGTCTTCCAGAGGCCTTTCAAAGGGTTCAACTGATTTAGGAGACGTGATTTCCAGAGGCTGATCGTCGATCAACTCAGTGGCTTTTTTGGGTGTCTCAGGAAGCGATTTTTTCGAAACTATTTTCACTTCTGTGATTTCTCTTTGACGTACCGTCTCTTCAGTCTCTGAAGGAGTTTCAATTGGAAGCTTTTTCTGAACTTTCTTAGTTCCAGGTTTCCGACGCCAGGGAGATGAAGATATTTCACTTTCAGGTCTTTCGATATCTTCAATTGGTTCCATAATTGGTGCAACTGAGTCCTGAGTTTTCACTACCTCAGTCGTATCTTCCTCGACAGTCTCAACCAATTTCTCAGGAATGACTTCTTCAAAGCTGATTGGCACTTGGTCGTCAGTTAACTGCTTGACAGAAGGTTGAAGATCTTGAACAGTCTCGCTGATTGTTACGGTTGACTCCTCAACTTCAATGATTTCCGGTCCCTTCTCCTTCGTGTCCTCTGAAAGTGTCTCGGGAACGACCTTCATTGAAGTAGTGTGGGTTTCAACCTTACGACGCCAGGATACTTTAGTGACCTCTGTTTCGTCTTCCTTTTCTTCACTTTCTGGGAACGTGTCGACAGGAATTTTCTTATCAACTTTTTTGGGGCCAGGCTTTCGGCGCCACGAAGATGAAGATAATTTACTGTCTTCTTGGGGTGCAGGTTGTTCTGATGGTTCAACTAACTGCGGCGTCGATGGTTGCAGGTCTTCAGTTGTTTGAGGAATTATCAAGTCTGATGTTTTAATGATTGTAGCATCACTCTTCTCAGTGTCCTGAGGAGCTTTTTCGGGAACCGGTGTTATTGAGGTAGTCTGTACTTCAGATTTATGATGCAGAGTTATTTCACGAATTTCTGTTTCGCTTTCTTTTTCTTCACTTTCTTGGGAGATGTCAGAAACTTTCTTTGGAATCTTTTTGATGGCAGGCTTTCGACGCCAGGGAGATGACGATATTTCGGTTTCATCTTCCGGTTTAATAGACTCTGGCTGTTCATCCAACTGTTGTGGAATTGGTTGGACATCCTTAGTCGGTTCTACGATTGATGTGTCTGAATCTACGGGTTCAATTGTCTTAACATCTTTCTTTGTGTCCTGAGGAGTTTTCTGGGGAACTATCGTCACTGACGTAGTTTCTGGTTGAGGTTTACGACGCCAAGTTACACTAGATATTTCTTCCTTGATTTCCTCTTTCTCTTCTTCTGGGGAAGTCTCGACAGTAACTTTCTTTTGAACTTTCTTGGGGCCAGGTTTTCGAGCCCAAGGAGTTGAAGATATTTCATTCTTCTCTTCTGGTTTAAGGGGTTTTGGCTGTTCATCTAACTCTTGTGGAGTTGGTTGGACATCCTTAGTTGATTCTACAATTGATGTCTCTGAATCGACAGTCGTAATGATTTCAGTTTCTTGCTTTTGTTCATCCTGAGGAGTTTTCTCAGGAACTATTGTCACTGATGTAGTTTCTGGTTGAGGTTTACGACGCCAAGTTACACTAGATATTTCTTCCTTAATTTCCTCTTTCTCTTCTTCTGGAGAAGTCTCGACAGTAACTTTCTTTTGAACTTTCTTGGGGCCAGGTTTTCGAGCCCAAGGAGTTGAAGATAATTCACTCTTCTCTTCTGGTTTAAGGGGTTTTGGCTGTTCATCTAACTGTTGTGGAGTTGGTTGGACATCCTTAGTCGATTCTACAATTGATGTCTCTGAATCGACAGTCGTAATGACTTGAGTTTCTTTCTTTTGTACATCCTTTGAAGTTATTTCGGGAACTATTGTCACTGATGTAGTTCCAGGTTGAGGTTTACGACGCCAAGCTACGGTAGAGACTTCTTTCTCCGTTTCCTTTTCTTCATCTTCTGGAGAAGTATCAACAGCAATTTTCTTTTGAACCTTCTTGGGACCAGGTGTTCGAGCCCAAGGAGTCGAAGATATTTCACTCTTCTCTTCTGGTTTAAGAGGTTTGGGCTGTTCATCCAACTCTTGTGGAGTTGGTTGGACATCCTTAGTCGCTTCTACAATTGAAGTATCTGAATCAACAATCTCAATGACTTTAGTTTCTTTCTTTTGTACATCCTGAGGAGTTGTCTCAGGAACTATTGTCACTGATGTAGTTTCAGGTTGAGGTTTACGACGCCATGCTACGGTTGAGACTTCTTTCTCCGTTTCCTTTTCTTCATCTTTTGGAGCAGTATCCACAACAACTTTCTTTTGAACTTTCTTGGGGCCAGGTTTTCGAGCCCAAGGAGTTGAAGATATTTCACTCTTCTCTTCTGGTTTAAGAGGTTTTGGCTGTTCATCCAACTCTTGGGGAGTTGGTTGGACATCCTTAGTCGCTTCTACAATTGAAGTATCTGAATCAACAGTCTCAATGACTTTAGTTTCTTTCTTTTGTACATCCTGAGGAGTTTTCTCAGGAACTATTGTCACTGACGTAATTTCGGGTTGAGGTTTACGACGCCAAGCTACGGTTGAGACTTCTTTCTCGCTTTCCTTTGTCTCTTCTTCTGGGGAAGTATCAATAGTAACTTTCTTTTGCACTTTCTTAGGGCCAGGTTTACGACGCCAGGGGGATGACGATATTTTATCATCATCTTTTGATTCACGATCCTCTGGCCCTTCATCTGCGCGCTGTGCAACTACTTTCAATTCAGTAGTAGTTGATTCAACAACTAACGAGTCGGAAATGACACTTTCAGTTACCTCAGCCTTTATTTCCTCTTTTTCCTGAGGTGTTGGTTCCGGAACTATTGTCACTGAAGAAGTTTGGGGTTTAGGTTTACGAGGCACAACTATAGCAGAGATATCTTTTTCTCTTTCTGGGGAAGTATCAAAGGCAACTTTCTTCTGAACTTTCTTGGGACCAGGTTTCCGACGCCAGGAAGACGACGATATATCGCTTTCATCTTGCGGTTTAGGAGACTCTGGTCGTTCCTCTGGCTGTTGTGCAGGTGTATCCGGGATTTTAATCACCTTAGAATCTTTCTTCTTTGTGTCCTCAGTCGTTTTCTTGACTTCTTCCTGGACTATTGTCACTGAAGTAGTTTCAGTCGGTTCAGGTTTACGACGCCAGGCTACACGAGAAATTTCTTCCTTAGTTTCCTTTTCTTCACTTACTAGGGTATCATCAACAGCAATTTTCTTTTGAACTTTCTTGGGGCCGGGTTTTCGACGCCAAGGAGATGACGATAGTTCGGTTTCATCTTCTGGTTTAAGAGTTTCTGGCTGTTTATCTAACGGTTGTGGAGTTGGTTGTAAATCCTTAGTCGGTTCTACGATTGATGTGGCTGAATCTACGGGTTCAATCGTCTTAACATCTTTCTTTGTGTCCTGAGGAGTTTTCTGGGGAACTATCGTCACTGACGTAGTTTCTGGTTGAGGTTTTCGACGCCAAGTTACACTAGATATTTCTTCCTTGATTTCCTCTTTCTCTTCTTCTGGGGAAGTCTCGACAGTAACTTTCTTTTGAACTTTCTTTGGGCCAGGTTTTCGAGCCCAAGGAGTTGAAGATATTTCACTTTTCTCTTCTGGTTTAAGGGGTTTTGGCTGTTCATATAACTCTTGTGGAGTTGGTTGGACATCCTTAGTCGATTCTACAATTGATGTGTCTGAATCGACAGTTTTGATTATTTCAGTGCGTATGTCCTCTACATCCTGAGAAATTTTTTCTGGAACTATTGTCATTGAGGTAGTCTCTGATTCAGATTTGCGATGCACAGTGACTTTAGAGGTCTTCTTGACTTCCTTTTCTTCCTTTTCTGGAGAAGTGTCGACAGGAAGAATTTTCTTTTCAACTTTCTTGGGGCCAGGTTTCCGACGCCAGGAAGGCGACGATATTTCACTTTCATCTTTTGGTTTAAGAAGCTCTGGATGTTCATCTAACGGTTGTGCAGCTGGTTGTAAATCTTTGGGCTGTTCAACAACATCTTTTTTCTTTGTATCCTGAGGAGTTTTCTCGGGAACTATTGTCACCGAAGTGGTCTCCGGTTTAGGTTTACGACGCCAAGCTACGGTAGAGACTTCTTCCTTGCTTTTCTTTTCTTCAACTTCTGGGGAAGTATCAACAGGAAGTTTCTTCATTGCAGGCTTCCGGCGCCATGAAGACGACGATATTTCACTGTCATCTTTTGGTTCAAGATGTGCTGGTTCTTCACGCAACTGTTTTGGAGCTGATTGTATGTCTTCAGTTGATTCAATAGTCAACAATGTTGAATCTACAGTCTGAATTACTTCAGTATGCTTCTTCTTAATATCCTGAGGAGTTTTATCAGGAACCTTTGTCACTGAAGTACTTTGGGTTTGAGGTTTGCGACCGCGAGTGATCTCCGAAGTTTCTTTCTCGCTCCTTTCTTCACGTTCTTGAAGAACATCAACTGAAACTACCTTTTGAACTTTCTTGCTTGGAAGCTTCCGGAGCCAGGGAGTTGTAGACGTTTGACTTTCATCTTTTGGTTCAAGAATCTCTTCAGCTTCGTCGACCTGCTGTGCTGATGGTTTTACATCTTTAGTTGGTTTAGGACTTGGTGACTCTGAATCTACGGTTTTAATCAACTTAACATCTTTTTTCTTTACATCCTGAGGAGTTTTTTCAGGAACTATTGTCACTGAAGTAGTTTCTGGTTGAGGTTTCCGACGCCAAGTTACCTCAGATATTTCTTCCTTTCTTTCCTTTGTCTCTTCTTCTGGGGAAGTCTCCACAGGAACTTTCTTTTCCGCTTTCTTGGGCACAGGCTTTCGACGCCAGGGAAATGAAGCTACTTCACTTTTATCTGTTGATTCAAGATCCTTTGGTGCTTCCTTGGGCTGCAATGCAGGTGCTTCAGGTTTCTCAGCTTCAACGATCTCAGTATCTTTTTTCTTGGACTCCGGGAATGTTTTTTCCGGACGTGTTATCAGTGAAGTGGATTCTGTTTTGGGCTGACGAGGACGAGGTGAATCAGTCGTTTCTTTTTTACTTACGTCCTCGGGCTTTTCCACCTTTTCCACTGTTTCCACAGATATTTTCTGTTGAACTTTCTTCGTAGTTGTTTTTGGACGCCAGGTACTGGAAGATATTTCCTTCGTATCTTCCTGCTCAAGGAGAACTTGCTGCTCCGTCAACTTTTCAGTAGAGACTGGCGAATCCTTAATTGGTTTAATTGTCTTCGAAACGGTTTTTGGAGAAGGAATTTCATCGCGTTTGTCATCTTCTCTTTTCACATGGAGATCAATAACCTCTTTTTCTTGAACCTTTTTGGTAGTAGTTTTCCGAAGCCAGGGAATCGTTGATATATTTTTATTACTTTCATCAAGATCTTCTTCGATATCTTTAGAGATGATTTGCTTGGCTACAGTTTTCCTTTTCTTTTCTACCGTGATTTTAGTCTGATCAATAATCTCCGGTGTTTTATCTTCTAGAATCTTCAAGGGTTCGTCGTCTGTTTTGGATGGAAGTACTTTTACGGCTTTAGGACGTTCGGGTATTTGATCAACACCTTCCACTACGTCATCTGCTTGTTTAATGCTCTGAGGGTGGACTACTTTCAGGTGCTTTTTACCACGTAACCAAGGGACAGCAGACTCTTGTTCGGTAAGAGGTGTTTTTTCACTGACGTCAGTAATTTCACGTCTGTGAAGGATGGACGTGTCCCCTGTTTCTTGATACGGTTGTCTAGCTATTTTATCAGTCTTTTCAACAATTATTTCTCGATCAGTTGATTCTACTCGTTCAGTAGTAGTTTGTTTTGTTGGAAGAACATCCGAAGTCTCCTTCACCTTTGATTTTTTCACACGTTGACGTTGTTTGAGACTGATATTCTCCTCTATCCATGGCTTGGGAGCCTCTGGTTTGTGTGGGGTAATTTGGACACTGGATCTCTCAGAAATGTCAAGTCTCGAAGTATCTTCTTCAGTTGTAAATGTCGAAGCAGTAAGAGGTTCTGATACTTGAGGAGATTTCACTGGAACTTTAACGGGTTGAAGCTCCACCGATGGAAGACCCTCTTTGATTCTTTCTCGTTTGATGGGGATGGACTTTTTCAATCGTATGTTTTCTTCTGTCCACGGTTTACACTGATCTGTGGTTTGAGAAACAGTTTTAGGGGTTAAAGGTAATTTCTTCTTCTTAACAATTGAAATGTCCTCTGAAATATCAGAAATTTCCAACAGAGATGAATCATCTTCCTCGTAAAATTCTGATGTTGAACTGTGCTCCACAACAGATTCCAGAGAAGTCTTTCGTAATTCAATTGTCTTCAAGCTCTTCTGGGCTTCGTCAATTTTTTTGGTGAATGGTTTAAGTTGGACTCTCTCAAGAGACTCCTTAGGTGACTTCTTAATTGTCGAAGGAATTTTTTTCAGCTCCACTTGCTCCTCTGTCCACGGTTTAATTTTTTTAGTAAACTCTTTCTTCCTTGATATCGATGTTTCTGATTGAGAACTCTTGTCAACGAAATCCTCATCTTGGGTGACACTTGGTACTTTGTCCGTCGACTTGGGGATTTTTTTCAATGTTATTTCTTCTTCAACCCAGGACTTCACTCCGATTCTCTCGTCAACGCTGACAGTATCAATTGTTTTCAGAATTTTATCTGTGGGCTGAGATCTACCACTTCGCCAAGGATGTTCAGTACTTGATTTTGGACGATGCTTTACCCTACCGGTTCGCCAGGGCAATGACTCATCCCCTGATGGAAGTGCAGACACACGTGGATGACCCTGAGTATCGAATTTATCGACTTTTTCCTGAGTTATGTCTTGGAGCTTCTGGAGTTCAGTTGTTGATGATTTAGTTCCAGGTAGTTTTGGTGCTGGTACGTGAGGATGACTGTCTGCTGGTGTTGGTGTCTCATATCCAACGCCGGGTCGTTCTGAAAATTTCGGACAATAAAACAATTCTATAAGTTTAATTTCTAGGTCAATTGATTATGTTCGATTAATATGAATGATTAATCATTGTCACTCTTATGTATGAATTGTACGATATAACATATGAGGTAAGGGTGGCATTGGAGCTGTTGCGTGTGGCAAGTCTATCATAAAAATCGAAAAAGCGAAAATAATAGTGTTTTCCAATTTCAGGTAGTATAGAATATCAAAGAGTAGAACTGCACATTCCTCTCGCCTTCTCACTTATCGGAGTTTACATGTGAAGTGGGGGAAAACGATGTACCGAGTCTTTAAAATAATATGGATATGGAGGGGCTATTCTATTTCCCACCGCTACATCAGTTGCAACTGGCAAAAGGCTTGCTAGTCATCAGCTGGTCATCGTCATAGAAAGCAGTACATTATAATGAAATCGGTATTTCACTTGTCAATACTATTTTCTATTGACTACTTTCAGTTATTTAGTAGCAATAAAATTATGTGAGCTATTGTTGTTTATTATTGAAAGTGTGGTAAATCATTCTGATGGAAAAATTGTAAAGTGGATGGTGCACATCGTTATTTGTTATTTAAGTGAAGTTACGACTAATTGACGTTTATATCTTTAAAAGTGTTCTACTTCTGTTTTGACTATTGTTTTATTTATTTTTATCATGGATAGGTGAATGTTGATGTATTAGCAAATAATTATGTGGAATTTTCAATCCAAAGATATTAATCCAACGTCAAAATGATGATATTAAAAGAGTTCGTTAATCATAAGTGATTCATCGATGGGACAGTGTTGTATAAGTGATTAAGAAATGTCATTTAATTCGTTACAATTTAGGGGAAAGTAAATATTTAATGAGCGCTAATGATAAATGATGTTGTTCCATAATTGAAAAAATGAAGAATTTTGAAAAATGACAGCGGCTTTGTGTAGAATATAAGTGATTAAAAAAATTTTGAAGAACGTTCAATCTTTTTTTAGCTATTTTCTAATTTTATTTTATTGTATTGTTCAGTTCAAAACTATTCGGAAATGTTATTCATTCCCTCTATTTGCAATGAATTCTTCTTTTTCCATTCACCACACAAGTAATATAAGGTCCATTGACATGAATATGTGACCGATTATTTATAGACTGCTGCATCATCGGAGAATCACTGTTTTCCCAGGGGAGCCCTTTCCGTAATTGGCGCGTAAGCTACTCAACTGGCTCTGATACACATTTGAAACTGCGGTAATGATTCATAACATTTTGTTTGTTATTTCTTTCGTGAGAAATTTTAATTTCAGGGTTTAATTGATGGAAGAAGAAAGTAGAATTATCAAAGGTCGAAAAGGTTGACTTGTGGTGAGACATTGTTTTCTTGGAAAAAATTGTAAAAAAAATTAATAATATTTTTTCAAACGAAAAATCTATTATGAGAAATTATTTATACACCAGTTAGATGATAGCGAAAGAGAGAGAGAGAGAGAGAGGAGGGAGGGGGCGAGAGAACGTGCTCTTGTCTACGTAGAACGTGTGACCAAATATAGGTAGGTAATGTAATACACAACCAAGATGTTAAAAATAATTCAAGATTTCTAACCATGGCGAGTGCACACGACACACTGACTACGGTTTCTCAGTAAACTCTTCCATTTGTGGTGAACAGCTATGAAGAATGTATATTTTCCCAGAGAATTGATCTTTGAATGTTAAAGAAATAATTCAACTGGACTGTTATATTGTATTGTATTTTGTACATCGCCATTCTTAATTACCCATGAAAAAAAAAAATTTATCCATTTACCCATATTGTTCATTACCCAGGAACGTTCGAGAAATAAAGGTTTTGCATAAATTGAACAGTTCGATTAACATCTTTCATACCTGAACAGAATGATTCATCAGAATTTTTTTCATCATTAAGATATTTTATTTTTGCAACAATTTTATAATTTTATTTAGATCAATTTTTATGATACAATAAACATTTTTCATTCGTAGGATGTTAAGACTTACATTTAAACGTCAACTAGTAATGGTAAAAAGATATCATATAATTCTGTTTCACACATTATGCTGAATATTTTACCATTTTACAAAATCATATGCATCAGATGCACAGCAAGGAAAATTGTTTTATATTTTTCTGAGATATTCTAATTTATTGTGCATCTTTTGACCTGAAAAATAGCTTTGCAAATTTTGGCGAGTATCTTGTTTGTTTTATTGACTTTGTTGTACTTGAAAATGAAAAACTCCCAAGTATGGGGAATACATGGTGTACATGTACCATTTTTTAAATTACACCTTGATGTTAGTAACGAACAATCAAACATATGTTGAAAAGAAATAATGAAATAACAACTTTCCGATGGATTTTCAAAAAATCAATTTATCACTATTATGTAACTATTTTCTTTGCTCTGGACATCTACATCACTGTTTGTAGAATGATACACAGATCGAATCCGCATTCTGATGCTTATTGTCTTCAGCGTATCTCTACAAACAATGATTTCTTTCCACGTTTATTGATAATGAATAAAGAAAGGAGAAAAAAAAACAATGAAAACTGATATCATCACACTGGAGGGGTTAGCAATTAATTTGTATTTCATTATATCTTACTTTTTACAACCAGCCTCGCTGAAGTTTCCACTGTACCAACGGAAGTAGTAGCGCGACACGTGAAGGTACCAGAATCTTCCTCATAAGTTGTAGCTATCAGTAGGACAGCATTATTACCTTCATGAATCATCTGAAAATGAAAAGAAAGATTTTTTAATTGAAACTTGAGAACCCAACTGCTCATAATATCCTCGTAAAGTTTAAATTCAAAATTTACCTGAAAATCTGGCGACTGGGGAATTAATAATCCTTCGCGATACCATTGAATTGTTGGCTTTAATTTTGGATGAATGATCTGGGTTTTGAACTGAGCTGGTTGTCCTTCCGATACAATCTGATCCTTCAGGGGCGTTAATTTCGGAAGGAGATCTGGACTTTCCGGCGCTAAACGATGAGTCGAAAGACAAAAGATAATTTAATTAAATTTCATGAAATAAAGTTGAATTTCCCAAAGATGAGATATTAAATCCTTACGTAAGACACGAAGATTAGCTGATGTACTAGCATCTCCAGCGGAATTCTTCGCAACGCATTTATAGACGCCCTCATCCTCCGGGAAAGCTTCCGAAATTCTCAGAGTGCATTGATCGCCTTCTTTCAGCATTTGGAAATACTTCGAGGGCTTTATAATCTGCATAAAAAAAAAACATAATGTATCATTAACTAATCATTTGACTAATTAAACATGATCACTAAATAATTATTAATCATCGTTAATGCTCACTTTATCTCCCTTTTTCCACTGCACCGTGGGACTCGGTTTTCCATTGATTTTACAGGTGAAAGCAACAGAGGCCCCTTCCTTGATAACTTGATCTTTCAGGGGCTCGACAACACCCGGTGCTTTCTCCACTTGAGGGCTCGTCGCTTTCGAGGGTTTAGTGACAGAAGGTTTTAATCCTCGCACTGTGCATTCAGCCTCACAACGTGCCTCACCAGCACGATTTATTGCTACACACTCGTACTTTCCGTTGTCTTCGGTTGTCGTTTCCAGGATAAGAAGTGTGTAGGTATTGTCTTCCTCCAAGGTTTTATATCGAATGTCGGTGACAACTTTCTTTCCATTCTTCAGCCAATAGACATCCATGGGTTTTGTTCCAGTTATTTTTGCATCGAATCTGGCGAGTTGTCCCATTGTCACAGATGTACTTTGAATAGTCGTGACAAAACTTGGTGGAATAGTCCCACCTCTACCAGGTTGTCTTCTACGTTCTTCAACAACAAGATTAGCACTGCATTTGGCTTTACCACCACGATTTTCCGCGATAGCAGAAAATACACCAGAGTCTTCCATAAAGACTTGACGAATGATGAGCACTGATTTTGTACTGAATGTGTAAATCTGAAGATCTGCGGAATTTTTTATTGGAAAGTCCTCTCGATACCACTGGATTTTAGGCAGTGGATCACCATCGAATTCCACCTCGAAGCGCGCTTGCTCTTGTTCAAATGCACGACAGGGCTGGATTTTCTTGGTGAATACTGGAGGATTTGATGGTAAAACGGGTCCCTCAACAATTCGCTCTTGAGTTGTTGCTTTGTGTTCAACTTCTGTGGTTTCAGTAGCTGTTATTTTACGAGTTATCTCAGTATCACCTTTCACCTCCTTCTGCGTTTGTTTCTGCTTGGCGATGTGCACTTCACGGCCATGAACTGCTGATTCGGTGGGTCCTGGAGGATGTTTGCCAGGCCCCTGAAGCCTTTGATTGTCAATGTCAATCTCCGTTACGTACGGCTTTTTCATGCTGACAGTGGACGCGGTGACGTCCTTACTCTCAGTTTTCCTATAAAAAAATTAAATTACGTCATTGTATTTTGTATTAAATCGTACAGTGATAAATGAATCAAAAATAAATAAACAATTACTCACAAGTTCTCCTGATACTGTTGAGCCATTCCCTTAGCTATTGAACTGTTGATGACTTTCTCTCCAGGAATTGCAAATTGATGAGTGGCTTCTCTCAGTCGAGCTTCTTTCAAAAGCTGTTCTTCTTCGAGATTCATCAATTTATTATAATAATCTTCCTTTCTCATTGTTTTGACATTTTTCTGCCAATCAGTGTCCTCTTGTTTGAAGACTTTCTGATTCAGATGATCCGTATTTATTCCAACATTTTGTGCCATGTTCTGATGACGTTCATCAAAAACTCTCTCCAGTTCCGTATTGGTTCGCTCTGATTGATACTGAGTGTGCTCAATATCGTACCATGCTAATTATGAATAATATTATAATTTCATGTTGATAATACACTAGACTAAATACATAAACAACATGCGCATTAATATTTCCAGTGATTGCCTTATGCCGATGATAATTACTAGATCCGGCAAAATGCACATTCCATACTGCTCATAATTGATTTCCATGGCATCATTGTATCATCGATATTATCGCCTATTCGGGGCAAAAATACGACACAATACCTCATTCGTGATGTAGAATCTTTTAAACGATTATTTGACTCCTTAATTTTTTCAAATGGACTGGATTCATCCTTGGGATTCGGTGGTTACATTAAATTGACAAGTTATAAAACCTGTTTTTCCTCGTGATCAGCAAGCACAATAATTTATTAGCAAAATATAAAATTAGAATATTATGCGTTTTCATTTTAAATTAATGCATGCATTTAATGGACGCTGGTTATTATAATCCATACCTGAGAAGTGCTTTCTTAGGAGTTATACGTCGTATTTAATAAAATAGTGTTGACTTTTTTCATTGTCCAGAATTTTGATGATCAGTACAGAAGCATCGTTGGAGAAAGAAGCAGCAGGTTCAACTACACAGGTGCTCAGTTATGGGGGTATGAGGGAGTGGAGGATATCGAGAAGTGACAGTAGGTGTCATTAAATTTTCTTGTTTCCGAATGTGATCAATGTGTCGTATTGATGTATGTATATATATGAATATATATACTCGAAGTAATTGCTTTTAGTTATTTCGAAAAAATGTTCATTTATCGATTGACTGAATTCAAGGGATTTTTCCCCCGAAGAATATTTAAATAGATCAGAATGAAATTTCTTGTCATTAAACAGTTTTCAGTGATCGTGAATATTAAATAAAAATATGAGAAACTAAATGATAGTGAAGATAAATGCATCAATTTTTGTGTGTTACTGTGTTGAAATTGGATAGTGAGAGTTGTTTTATACTCACGTCTCGGTGAATTTTTGAGAACCCCCCTGTAATCATCACTTCGAGGCTTGACAGTCAAAGTTGTTTCACATCGGGTCTCACCGAGTGAATTTCTCGCCACAACTTCGATTTTTCCATGATCGTACTGACGTGTTTTTGGGATGTCCAGATGATACATTCCATCATAAATGAGTTTATAACGTGATCCCTAGAACATTATGAACAACATTAATACGAATATTAAAGTCTACGATGAAGACTAAAATAATGAAATCATTGCACGTCATATAATTGAGGTTAAATCAACTCACATTGATAACAGTGTGACCATTAATTAACCACATAACTCTCGGTTTAGGATGTCCAGTAACACGACAGCAGAATCTAGAACAATCACTCTCTTCAACTTGAACTGGTTCAGGCTTGCTGACAAATACTGGGGCAGCTTTGGGCTTCTCTTCTTCAATTTCCTGTTCAGGAGCCACCTGCCAGGCGGACTCCATTTCTCGAATTTTTTCGATACTCTTCATTCCCTTTGGCAATTGAGAATCATAAATAATTCCTGGCTTTCCAGATGTCTTAATAATAGCCCTCGTCTCATCCATTCCATATAAATTTGTTGCTCTGCATAAATATTCACCACTGTCTTCTGGATAAACCCACCCAAAGTTCATAGCGACGTAACCGAAATCATAAATCGGTGAAAAACGATTTTTATGTGGTAATGGTTTACCATTAAAGAACCATTCCACTTTCATATTGGGATCACCAACTGGAGCCAACTGACATTCAAACTTTGTACTGTTCATTTCCACGAGTTCAGTTTGATTCTGAATTTGTGTGACAAAGCGTGGTGGTTGTTTTTTCTCGGAATCATAGAGATCATCCTCAGTTAAATGAACTTCTGATGTATATTTTTTGATAGTCGCCTCCATTTGCATGAGAGCTTCTGATTTTTTCATGCCCTTTGGCACCTGATTCTGGAGAATAATATTGGGCAGAGTTTTACATGATACCGACGCTTTGGTGATATCTTCTCCCCAATCGTTGATGGCTTTGCAAACATATTCCCCTGAATCTTCTGGGTAAACGTAGAGAATGTCCATTGACACGAATCCCATGTCGTAAATAGCTCTGTAACGATG
Source organism: Diachasmimorpha longicaudata (assembly GCF_034640455.1). Classification (NCBI taxonomy): domain Eukaryota; kingdom Metazoa; phylum Arthropoda; class Insecta; order Hymenoptera; family Braconidae; genus Diachasmimorpha; species Diachasmimorpha longicaudata. Next base: position 2,467,718 of record NC_087235.1, on the reverse strand, counting down.
GCCAGCAGGTATTTGTTTGCCATTTCTGAACCACTCAATCCGCAAAGTTGGATCTTCCTTGGGCTCCACACGACATTCGAATCGCACGGGCTCTGATTCTTCAACGGTAACTGATTGAATATGAGTGATGAATTTCGGTGGTACCCGGGGTAATTCCTCAACAGGTAAAGGCTCGCTAACTGGTCCTCGTTCTAATTCCTTGAGCTTTTCACTGCTCATTCCAGAGGGCAGTTGCGAATCAAAATCAATGGTCTTTTTGGATTTGCAGGTGATAGAAGCTGTTGTCTTTACTGATCCCCATTTATTTGTTGCACGGCAGACATACTCTCCACTGTCTCTGGCATAGGTGTACGATAAATCCAGAGATATGAATCCAAAATCGTTGATTTGGTGAACACGAGAACCTGTGGCAAATGGCCTGCCATTGTGGAACCAATCAATTCTCATTGTTGGATCACCCACTGGTTCCACTCTACAGTCAAAGTGACTCGGTGCTGACTCTTCAACTTCAATATCTTTCAATTCAACAATAAATCTGGGAGGATTGGGAGTGTCTTCTTCAGTTATCAATTCGTCCTTTTTGTAAAGAGCTTCCTCAAGCTTTTGGATACTTTCAGTGCCAGTCTTGAAATTTGATGGCAGTTGAGGCTCCAGAATGATGCCTTGACGTCCACGTACCTGGAGCTTGCAGGAAACTGTTGATTCACCATGACGATTAGTTGCTTTGCACGTGTACAAGCCAGAATCACGCTGATAACAGTTGGATACTTCCAAAATGACAAAACCAAAATCATGTATTGTCTTGATTCTAGTTCCTGCATTGAGGGGCTTTCCATTGTGGTACCATTCTACTCGCATACTTGAATCATTGATTGGTAGTAATTTACATTCGAAATGCGCCAGGGAATTTTCACTCAAGGTCAAGTCAGAGGGAGTTGTTATAAATTCTGGTGGTCTACCAGTGTCGTCATCGGGTATTGTCTGATCCAACTCACTTCCAAGACCCTCCAGTTCAGCGATTTTATCAATCGTTCCCTCCATTCCTTTTGGTAGCTGTGATTCAAGGATAATTGATCGTTTGCCAGTACATTTCATGGTACAAGTTGTCACTGCCTCACCGTAGTCATTAATAGCACGACAACTGTATTCACCCGAATCCTCAGGATAAATTGGTGATATTTCGAGAATGACAAAACCAAAATCACAGAATGTACGGAAACGCGATCCTGTCCTGAGGGGTTTGCCATTCCAAAACCACTCGACTTTGAGTTTTGGATCATCAGTTGGAGTTAAACGAGCTTCAAAGTGAGAGCTTTCACCCTCACGTAATCCATCAATATTACTCAGGGGGACAACGAATACTGGTGCCTTTCCTCGCTCCTCACTTACTTTTTCGTCCTTTGTTTTCACCAATGAATCTTCAAGATTTTGAATCTTCTCCAGTCCTTTTTCCATACCTCTTGGCAACTGGGAATCGAGAATCAAATTTGTTTTAGATTGACATGTTAGTGTTGCCTTTGTCACATCTTCGCCGTATTTATTGACTGCTCGGCATTCGTAAACACCAGAATTCTCTTCGTAGCAGTAGAGAATATCGAGAATGACAATACCAAAATCGTGGAAAGTTCTGTAACGATGTCCATGTGGTAATTTTTTACCATTATAGTACCAATCAACTCGCAGATCTGGATCGGTGACTGGAGTTAAACGAGCTTCGAAGTGAGCAGATTGTCCCTCAACAAGCTTCGTAATGTCCTTTATGTGAGTGATGAACTTCGGTGGCTCTGTACTTGGTGCGGTGGTAACATGAGCTTGATCACCACTGTATGCTTCAAGCTCCCGAATTTTCGCCAAAGAGTCTGGCTGCAGTGAGTCCAAGTAAACCCCGCTCTTACCGAAGCACTTGATGGTAGCTTTGGTAAAGTCTTCACCAAATTTGTTGCTAGCTTTGCACACATATTCCCCGCTGTCGTGCGACATAACCCCAGCGATATCCATCACGACAAAACCAAAATCAGAGACCATTTTGAAACGGGATGAGTGACGTAAGGGCTTGCCATTGTGGAACCATTCGACCTTCATGTTGGGATCACCAACTGGTATCAACGTACACTCGAAGTGAACAGATTGTCCGTCTTTTAGTCCCTCAAGACTCTGTATGTGGGTTGTGAACTTCGGTTTTTGTCCTTTGAATTTATCAACGCACTCCAATTCAACGGATATTTCAGCGGTTCCCCATTTGTTGGTGGCACGACACGAGTAAATTCCTGAATCATCGATCTTTGTGCCAAGGACTTCTAGGACAACCATGCCAAAGGCATATACTGTTCTGGTTCTGTGGCTGGCTTCCAGTGATTTACCATTGTAGAACCACTCGACTTTCATCGTCTGATCACCTGTTGGTGTCAGGGACGCTTCGAAGTGGGCGATTTCTCCTTCGGATAAGTTCATAAGATTTTCAAACTGCGATGTGAAAACTGGTGGATGACCATCATCAACATCTGCTGGCTTTTTCTCCTGTCTCTTGAGAGATTCTTCAAGATCCTGAATGGCTTCGAGTCCCTCTTTACCTTTGGGATGCTGTGATTTTTCAATAATATTCTCTTTACTAGAGCAAAATACCGTCGTTGATGTAAAGGCCTCGCCGGATTTATTGTACGCTTTGCACGTGTAAATTCCCGTATCACGTTCATAAACATCGCAGACATCTAGAGTGACGAAGCCAAAGTCACTTGTCATTTTATATCGTGTACCATGCGCTAATGCTTTGCCGTTGAAGTACCATTCAATTTTAAGATTTGGATCGTCTTTTGGTTCCACTTGACCCTCCAGATGTAGAGCTTCAGTCTCACTGAGCTTGAATTCTGGTTGCAATGGTACTGTCCAAATGGGCTTACCGAATTCATGATCAGGAGCGTCGTCAGGTCGTCTAGATTTATTTCGCAGGGCTTCATCAGTCTCCTGAATTTTTTCTAAACCTGCTTCCCCTTGAGGATGCTGAGTCTGCAGATAAATATTTTGTTTACTCGTGCACTTCAACGTTCCTGTTGTCAATGCAGAGCCCTTGGAGTTGGTGGCTTTCACCGTGACAACACCTGAATCCTCTTCATAGGTGTGATTGATGTCCAGTGCAACGTACCCAAAATCATATGTTGATTTGAATCTAGCACCAGTTGGTATGGGTTTGCCATTGATGAACCATTCAATTTTCATTGTTGGATCCTTCGAAGGTTCGACGTTGCATTCAAAGTGAACATTATCCCCCTCTGTACATTCAACATTATTCAAGTGAGTGATGAATACCGGCTCTTCATAAACTGGTTCAGATTGTTCAGCAGCTCCCACCACTGGCTCTTCCAATTTACTAATTTTTTCAAGAGCATCTGGATGAAGACTGTCACCCAACAGCCAATGACGATCATCAATTTTCAAACTGCAAGTTGACACCGCTTCTCCAAGCAGATTCGTTGCTCTGCACGTGTAAATTGCTGAATCATCAGCTCTCAATCCATTGATAGAAAGTGTCACCAAACCAAAATCAAATGTGCTACGTAACCTAGTTCCAGTTTGAAGGGAAATTCCATTCTTAAACCATTCAGTTCGTAAATGAGGATCGGCACGTGGTTCAATTTGTGCCTCGAGATATACGTGCTGGCCCTCCTGCAATTTATCATAACTCTTCAGATGAGTTGTGAATACTGGTGCCTGTTGGGGAGTTGTGTCGATAAACATTTCTGGAACTTTGTTCATCTCTGCTTCCTTGAGTTGTATCTTCTGCCAGGCATCGGGCTGAATCGAGTCCTTGTCAATGGCAGATTTGGCTTTCACCTTGAGGGATATCGAAGAGACTGCCTCACCAGAATTGTTAATGGCTTTGCAGGAATATACTCCTGAATCCTCAGATATGACGGATGAAATGTCCAGTGTTACAAAACCAAAGTCATGATTCATATGGAAACGCGAGCCCATCTTGAGTTCCACACCGTTGATGTACCATTCAAATCGAAGATTGGGATCACCAACGGGGACAACACGACATTCATAATGTGCCATTTGTCCTTCCCACAGTTCATTGGGACCAGTTAATAATTGTGTGAAAATAGGCTTGTCGAATGTCCTGTCAGGTTCATCAGGTCGCGTTGGCTTGCCAGCTTCGAGTTGAGCTATTTTTCTTTGTGCTTCGGGATGCTGTGTATCTAACAATATATTAGCTTTGCTTTGAATTTTCAGGGAAGCTGTTGTAACTGCTTCACCGAGTGGATTAGACGCACGACACATGTAAATTCCTTCATCTTCGTCTCGCACGTGTCCAATATCCAGCGAAACGAATCCAAAATCATGGACTCTTGTAATTCGCGAGCTATCCTGGAGCGGTTTTTCATCTTTAAACCATTCTACTTTGAGTGATGCATCACCCACTGGTATCAACCGACACTCGAAATGAGCTGTCTGACTCTCCATTATTTTATCAATATTTTGCAGCGGCTGTGTAAACACAGGTCGTTGTCTGGTAATAGCATCCGCTACTTCAGGTCTCTTCCAGGGCTCATGTGATTCTAATTCGCGAATCTTCTCCAGACCCTCTGGCCTTTGGGAATCTTGAATGATACCATCTCGTGGAATGACAACCAGCGAGATTGATGACTCACACTGACCCAAAGCATTGATCGCACGAACCGAGTATTGACCAGCATCTTCTGGTACAGCATGAGTGATGTCCAGTGCGGCATAACCAAAGTCAAAGGTCACGTGCAGACGAGATGCTGAAGGAAGGGGCTTTCCATTGTGATAAAATTCAATGCGTAAATTAGCATCATGCAGTGGTTCAATTTGACATTCAAAATGAGCTGTCTGACCCTCATATATCTGGGTCGTTCCACGTAATTCTGTTACGAATCGCGGTGGTGATAGTGCTGGCTCATCTACCTCCAATCGAGCTGGATGTCCTTGTGCCTCGAGTTCACGAATTTTTTCCAATCCATCCGGATGTTGAGTATCCAAAAGAATATTTCGACGAGAGCCAACTTTAATTGTACACGTGTTAACAGCCTCACCAGCAAGATTTGTTGCTTTGCACATGTAAGTACCAGAGTCCTCAGCATATGCGTACAAAATATCCAGAGCGACGTAGCCAAAATCATGAGTTTTACGAAAACGATGTCCAGTTTTCACCGCAATACCATTAAGGAACCACTCTATCCGCAAATTAGCATCGTTCAATGGCTCAACTCGACATTCCAAATGAGCATGCTCACCCTCTTTAAGGTGATCTAAATTATTCAAAGCTGTCAAGAAAACTGGTTTCTGATGGATTATTTCCTTTTCAGCAACTTCCTTCACCTCGACTGTCTCCAGCTGTCGAATCTTCTCCAGTCTCTGAGAGTCCAGAGTGTCTAAATACAGAGATTGCTTGGAATCAACGCCAATGACACAGGTTGTAACAGCTTCTCCCACAGCATTCGTCGCTTTACACATGTAAGTACCAGAATCTTCTGGGTACGCGTACAAAATATCCAATGCAACATATCCAAAATCGTAAGTAGTTTTGAATTTATGGCCCTGTGGTATTGGTTGTCCATTTCGATACCATTCGACCACCATAGTGGGATCATTAACTGGAGTCAGAGTCGCCTCCAAATGAGCACTCTTGCCCTCAGGCAGGTGTTCAATATTCTTCAGAGGTCGTCCAAATTTGGGCTTTTCAGCAATTACAGTTTCCTCTTGATCCACACGCTTGTATCGTGAATCCCCTTCCAAATACTGAATTTTCTTCAGAGCATTTTCATGCTGAGATTCATGACTGATTGATGCCCGTGATTTAACTGACAGTTGAATTGAACTCTGCTCAGTTCCGTTTCTATTCGTAGCTTGACACGTATATGTCCCAGAATCTTCAGGATAAACAGTCAAGACATCCAACGATGCAAAACCAAAATCACATGTTGTCCTGTATCGATGACCAGTTGACAGGGGTTTACCATTGTGGAACCACTCCACTTTCATGGTATTATCGGGATACGGTTCAATACGACATTCATAGTGAGCACTTTGTCCTTCCACCAGATTCGTTGGTCCATTGAGTTTAACTGTAAACCGAGGTTTTTCGGTCGTTGTTACTTCCTCTTCCTCACGCCTTTGGTATTTGCTGGTATCCTCGAGATGCTGAATCTTGGATAATGCTGTTTCATGCTGTGACTCAAGCTGAAGAGCTGCTTTGGACTGGACAAACAACGTAGCAGATGTTACAGCTTCTCCCAGATCATTAACAGCTCTGCAGGTGTAAGTACCAGAGTCTTCTGGATTCACGTATTTCATGTTCAATGCAACATATCCAAAGTCATGCATTGTGGTAACACGATTGGAAGCTTCGATTGGTACTCCGTTACGCAGCCACTCAACCTTGAGTCTGGAATCACCAACGGGTATGACACGTGCCTCGAAGTGGGCAGCTTGATTCTCAGCTACTCGAAGATCTTTTATTGGCATCGTAAACACTGGTGCCTGAGTCACCGTCTCCTCTTGCACTTGTTTCCTCTGATATCTGGAACTGTCTTCCAAGTGTTGAAGACGTTGAAGCACTTGTTCACGCTGGGACTCCATGTAGATTGACTTCTTCGAATGGACAACAGCTGTTGCTGATGTCATGGCCTCCCCGATGGCATTCTTCGCCCGACATGTGTAAGTACCCGAGTCCTCTGGATAAGCGTACATGATGTCCAGTGCGACAAATCCAAAACTATTCGTCTCGACGAATCGTGAACCAGCTTTGACAGGTACATTATTGTGATACCATTGGACTGTCATTGTTGCATCAGAAACGGGAATAAGTCGACACTCAAAATGCGCACGTTGGCCCTCTTTGATCTCCACGTTCTTCAGAGATGTCGTGAAAATTGGGGCTTGTGTTGTTGTCTCCTCTATGTCCTCGTGACGACGATATTTTGAACGATCCTCGAGATAATGAATTCTCTCTAGTCCTATTTCATTTTGAGTGTTGGTGAGAATTTGAGCTGTAGAACGACAAGTCAGGACACAGGTGACTTCATCACTACCAACAAGATTTACCGCCCGACATGTGTATGTACCAGAATCCTCGGCAATCAAGTCAATCACATCAAGTGCTACGTAACCAAAGTCGTGAATGGGGCGGAATCGGTGTCCTGAAGAAGATATTAATAAAATATTCATTAGTGATGGCTAATAAATAGGCGAATGTGTTTAGGTCTTTAAGGAAAATTGAATTACCTATTGTGACTGGACGTCCATTTTTGAACCACTCTACCTTCAAATTGGAATCAGTTACTGGTTCGAGTTTGCATTCAAAGTGTGCGTGCTGACCTTCTCGAAGATTCTCCTGATTCTTCGGTGCAGTAATGAATTTAGGTTTCACATTGACGCACTCATCGATGATATCGCGTTTCTTGTACCTAGATGCGTCCTCCAAGTACTGAATTCTCTCCAATCCTTCTGGATGTTGACTGTCCAATAGCAATTTTTGTTTAGCATGAACGCGAACAGAGCAGGAGGTGACAGCTTCGCCGAGTTGATTACGTGCCTGACAGGTGTAGACTCCAGAATCTTCAGGATAAACTCCAAGAATATCAAGAGCAACGTAATCGAATTCGTAGGCTGGTCGGAAGCGATGGCCAGTGGTAACAGCTTGACCATTGACGAACCAATCGACTCTCATCGAGGGATCGCCAACTGGTTGAAGACGACACTCCAGATGTACATTCGTCAGTTCTATTGTTTCAATATTATGAAGTGGTCTGGTGAATTGAGGAGCTTGAACAACTGTCACATCCTCTTGAATATGCCTACGATATTTCGAACTGTCTTCCAACATGTGGATTTGCTCCAGGGATTGTTCATTCTGCGTATCAGTTACAATGTCCGATTTAGCGATGACTCTGACACAGGCAGATGTGTGAGCACTGCCAAGATGATTCGTAGCTCTGACAGTGTATTCACCAGAGTCCAATCCAATTGCATGAACAATATCGAGTGCTACAAAGCCAAAATCGTAATAAGTTCGGAATCTGGAACCAACAGTGACTTGACGTCCATTATGGAACCACTCGACACGCATTGTAGGATCACCCATGGGCTCCAGACGACACTCAAGATGAATATTTTTCCCTTCGCTGACGGGTTTTGGATCGCTCAGTGGTTGAATAAATATGGGCTTTGATTTGGAAATCTCTTCAATGTTGTACTGTGGCTCGACAAATTTCGACTCCTCCAGTCGCTGGGTCTTTTCGTAAATTCCACGATGTAAACTACTGGTGTCAATGTCACGACGTGTTTCAACGTTCATTGTTCCTTGAAGACTAGCTTCACCAGATGGATTTCTGGCCACTACAGTGTACATTCCAGCATCTTCGGAACGTACCTGATGTATGTCAATAGCAACATAGCCGAAATCGTGATAAGTTTGTATTCTATTGGCAGCACTAATGGGTTTTCCATTGTGATACCATTCAATTTTCATATTTAAATCGCTCTGTGGCTCAACACGTGCTTCAAAATGAGCACGCTGTCCCTCGACAATTCTATTTGTGCCTTTCAGAGGTCCCAAAAATCGAGGCTTCTCAATTACCTGAGTATCTTCTCGAACTTGGCGTGAGTAACGGCTAGAATCCTCGAGATTTTGAATTTTTTGCAAACCCTGCGGATGCTGGCTATCGTAAATGACGTCATTCTTATTTATTACACTCAATTGGGCGCTGGTACGGGCTTCCCCTACTTTGTTGTAAGCACGACACGTGTACGCACCAACATCATGGATTGTAACGTGTTTCAAAGTGAGTGCAACGTAGCCAAAGTTGAAGAACGTTGTTATTCTTGAACCTTAAATGGAAAACGATAGTGTTTAATCAATTGACATATATTGATCCTTATGAGCATATACTATTTGTTATTTAATGATGCAACTCACTGGCTTCAACTGGACAACCATCTTTAAGCCATTCAACTCTAAGATCGGGATCATTGACTGGCTCTAGACGAGCCTCAAAATGACAAAATCCCCCTTCGCGAATATTAATTTGATCTTTAATGGGTGATTTGAATTCCGGTGGATTCGTTACTTCTGGCTGCTCCATTACATATTTTTTATGCAAATTTTGTTGATAAGCTTCCAGCTCCTCCGTAGCTACAATATATTTCTGCTGTTCAGGTATTCCAAGATCACTCGTTACGCTGGTACGAGCTAAAACCCACATAAAAATTTATAGTATTTTCATTAATAATCTTGTCTACTCTCTATCATAAAATATCTAAAATATTACCAAAGACACGAAGAGATCCATGACTTATTGCATCTCCCGAACGATTTACAGCTCGTACTGAATAAGAACCAGCATCTTCAACCCGTAGGTGCATGATGTTCAGTGAGACATAGCCGAAGTTGAAGATTGTCGTGATTCTTGAACCTGAACAAGTCAATTATTTAGGTAATTCACGAATGAAAATATTCGTTTCATGACAATTATGTAGAATTGCCCACTCACTCGCTGTAATTGGTTTTCCGTCTTTGTACCACTCGACTTTCATCGTAGGATCACTCACAGGATTCAATTGAGCTTCAAAATGAGCATTTTTCCCTTCCTGTAATTCTCCTAGATTTTGGAGTGGACGGATGAAGACCGGTCGTTGGGATGATACTTCTTCTACACTCTCCTGTCTTTGGTATTTTGAGGAATCCTCCAGCTGTTGAATGTAATGCAGACTATCTGGATGTTGACTCGTTTGTTCGATTGTCTCACGTGCTACAAGACACATTTATGATTTTTATTATCGTTAGTTATTGTTGTTTATAATAGAATTAAATTTTTTACTTACCAGTGATGCTGACATTGGCGCGGGATTCGATGTAGCCAGATGCACTAACAACGCGACAAACGTATTCACCACTGTCTTGGAGGAGAACACTAATCAACTCCAGTGAGATAAATCCGAATCTGAAAAGTGCTGTAGCTCGGGAGCCTCGTGGTAAAAAGAGAAAATGTTAATGCATCAAATTGAGTGATAAATTAAGTAAATCGTTTGTCTAATTTGTTGCATAATTAAATATGTAGAATGTTGAATTTCTGATTGCAATAATACGAAAGAAATATTCAATTTTATATTTTTCGTTTTATGTTTATACTAAATATTAAGAGACATTTTTATTGCTGAGAATTCTTGGAGAAGTGGGGAAGTTTTCTTTTTAAATCTAAACAGATTTGAATGAATAAGACTTATTATGACGTCGTTATTTGAGGTCCAGGGTGTTGTACCTCTTTGTTAATTAAGTGAGTTCCTCTCAGGAATTGGTGACCAACCGTTGGGTCTTCCGATCAAGGAATAAAGTATTTGAGGAAAATTATTCCACAGTTTTGTGGTTTAATGTATGCCATTTCCAATCTATAATTAATTAGAATATACTCACTAGCTTCCAGAGATTTTCCATTGACGTACCACTCGACCCTCATTGTTGGGTCGCCCACCGGTTCGATTCTGGCCTCGAAGTTGATTCGCCCACCTTCAATCTGATGTATATCCTTCAATGGAACAATAAAACGTGGAGGTGGATAAATTTTGTCCTGTTCAGCAGGAGGTAGATGAGGTTTAGCACGTTCTACGTGTCTCAGGTAAATCACTTCGGGGCCAGGTGCAGGTTCTGGTTCGATAACTTTAGTCGGTCGAGGTAAATTCAGGCGTCTTGGTTCCGGGGTTGGAATTTCTTTTGATGTTTCAACAAATAATCGTGCACGAGTTGCTGTTGAACCAGCAATATTCTGAGCTGTACACTGATACCAAGCGGCATCTGATAATTTAGCGTATGGTATATCGAGAGTTGATGCACCATTGCCATCAATTTTAATGGAAATATCGCTTGATCCAGGTGCTATTGGTACACCATCTTTTTGCCATATAATACGAGGTATTGGTGTACCAACAGCTCTTGCACTGAAAATTACTGGTTCTCCTTCTTTGACATTTGTGGTTGTAAATCGTTCCACAAATTTAGGTGCAACCACTTGTTCCTTCTCGATGACGTGGAGATTACACTTGAATGATGTTTCACCGGCTTTATTTTTGGCAACACATGTTATGACTCCAGCATCTGATCGTGTGACATTTGTTATCATCAATGAATTACTGCCGGTCTCATTTACCAGAATTTTATGAGTTGCATCATTTACAGCGGGATATCCATTGATGTACCATGTTACTTCTGGATAAGGTTTGCCAGTGACACGACAGTCAAATCTTGTCATTTTACCCTCAGTTACATCACGATCTGCACAAGTTCTGATGAAATTTGGTGCCAATGCTTTGTCACTATCAGGACCACCACTTGTACCAATACTTCCAACAGCTTCAATTGTCTTTAACGTCTCCCTCTGAACATGGTCAGTCTGATCTGTTGGTTCTATCGCAAGATATGCCGAGCTTGCTGTACATCCTTGGGGATTTTCAGCGAGTAGGGTGTAGTGTCCACTGTCTGCTTGGTTGACATTCTTAATTCGCAATGTTGCTTGTTGATTAGAATAAACAGTTTCAATATGCTGGGAGCTTCTAACTCGCTGACCATCTTTGAACCATGTTGTTCTAACTCGAGGATTTCCCGATAATTTTGTTGTGAACACAGCATCAGAGCCCTCAGACAATTTTGAACTTCGCAATTTTTGGCCAAACTCAGGTGGTGCTATGGGACCCAAATTTCTATCGACATTGTTCGATATGAGGGCATCAGACTCTCCAACGTAACGACGAGTATTCGATTCGCGGAAGTCTTTTTCTCGAAGTAAACGATATTCAAATGTGTCGACTTTGAAATCCTCAATTGTCGTTGTTGTAGTTGATGTTGTAGTGGAGCCATTGGTGAATCTTTTATCAATAGTCTGAGAATAACGTTGCTGATAGTCTTTCTGAGATTGTCTCGGCATTTGTCCAAATCCTTCGGGTTGAATGCAAACTGCACAAATAGCTTCCCCTGAATCAACACATTATTAATTAGTAATTAATTTATATGCCTAATATTTGAGTGGATTAACGATATTATTTCAGGTTCTACTTCGATATTATTCAAATACCTAGAGGATTTCGAGCATTGCAAGTGTATTCGCCCTCATCGCCGGGTCCAATTTGATTGATCTGGAGGATAACATCACCATTTGTCTCGTTATAGGACATTCGAACCTTCGGAGATTGATGAAGTGGCTTATTCTCGTGAGTCCAAGTGACAGTTGGTCTAGGATTACCACGAACTCGTCCCTCAAAAATGGCATTACCTCCTTGAGCAAATCGCGCATCTCTGAATATTTTTTCAAATACCGGTGCTGATTCTCTGGACCCACCAGTAATACTGCATCAAATCATTAATTATATGTTAATGATAGAAAGGGATGGAAGAGTTGTTGATAAATTTGAAAGAAAATGTATTTACCGAGGGGCTGATGTTGTCATAATTACTTCTCCTTGTACTGTAAAAGGAAATTTACTGTTAAGTTTGGAAATTCGTAAATCAGGATTTATATTTTAATAACAACTGTTAACTATTTAAGACTATTTACAGTAAATGCAGTTACGTATCTATAATTTTGTAAAAAAATTCTCGAATTTATTGGCTTATTTGGATCCATGTACATGGGGAATGCATTACTAATAAATAATAATAATAAAAAATAATGTATAGATATACAAAATGACATAGCATCGCAACTGGATGTTAGAGGGGTACAGTGATTGGTCGGCTGGTGAACTATTTTTATGCGACGAGATCACGTTACCGGGAACCATTTTAGGAGCAACTATCTTTACGCGAACGGTTCGTTTGTGATACATATATAATGAGACATGTATTCTGGTTGAAACTTATTGTTTTATTAATCATTATTAATAATAGTCTCACTGGCTGTAGCCAGTCTACTAAATTATTCTCCAACAGCATTGATAAGTTGAATAGAAAATTAATTTTACTCGTCGATGAAGATCAGTCCAATTTGTTTCAGAATTTTTATTTTACTGTAAATTTTTAAGTTAAAAAAAATTGATGGCTATGTGCATATGTATTCATTGAAAAAAATATATAACAGTATATGCTACAGAATAAATTGCAAATTGCTATCGGCCATTGAACTAAAAAAAATTTTTATGTAAAATGGAAAAATGTGCTGTGGCTTATGATGGAAAAATCTCCAAAGTGCTCCACTGAGGATCTATTTTTAGGAGAAGACTGCGAAGAGCGCATTTCATGCTCTTGCATAAAAATAGAGTTATTCGGTGACAATAAAAATAAATATAAAAAATGATTCATCGAAGAATGAAAAGTTGTCAATCTGAATTGATCATCGGTTAATTTCGTACAACATCTTGATGAAAAAATGAACCGACCTCTCTGCTGACTGACGATTTCCTGTCTCGTTATTTGTCTTTCGGTGTGATGATGAGTATACTGCTCCTGAACCATTCTCTGTTCTTGCTGTTGATTTTGCGACGTTTGTCGCTTCATTTTGACAATTGTTATTATCAATTAGGAATTATAAATCCGTCTATAAGACGCTGAGGCACTGGGTCGTAAAGGCAAATCCCTTTTTCCTAATTAACGCGCACTATCAACACTGATAATAACACTGAGAAAGCACTGACTCCTGTTTCATTCGTTTGATGAGAAGATATGTCTCCTGAACTCTTTTTAAGACTATCGTTTTTTTAGTACTATCGTAAATAAATATTTAAACACGAAAACGAGTTAGCTCTGTCTATTGTTACTTTGTCAATAGCATTTTAATTAATCTGTATTTGATATTTTTAAGAGTCAGGTCATAATTAAACAGTAATGGATAATTTTCCCGAGTTACCCTTTTAAACCAAGACGTCGATCGAATGCGAATCGCGATGATGCCGGTAACTCGATGAGCTATCCTGGCCTTGTCGACGGCTATGCGCTCGCGCGCTAGATTATGACTCGGTTGAAGAGAGGGAGTGAAGAAAGTCAACACAAGAGGGGATATATACTTCATTTCCAGCACTACTGTGGCTAATAATCGAGAGAAAACCTTCTATTAAGCTCATGATGTGTGATTTTTTTTATTTCCATTGTTGTATTCATCGCAACATTAGTATAACTGATGAATTTTATTATAATGTAATGGACATTATATTTGATTATTTTAATGTATTTCATTGTGGTCGTTCAATTTTTATTTATTGCCCTATTTTTCCTATAATGTCATGGCAATTATATCAGATTGTTTAGTATATTTTATTGTGACCTTCCAAATTTTATTTACTGGCGAATTTGATTGTAATGTAACGGTGATTGTGTTAGATTATTTTAATGTATTTCATTGTAATCGTTTAGTTTTTATTTATGGCCGTATTTTGTTTATGTCAGATTGTTTCAATATATTTTAATGTGGTCTTCCAATTTTTATTGACGTCTTTAAATTGAATTCAATTTATTGGATTCTATTTTCAGTGTCACATAAAGAATGTGGCGACGTATTCATGTCACTTTTAAACGAAAAGAGATTTATGACAAATCATTGATTCTTTTTTTTAGTAATGGATCTGTATTTTTCACTTGTTAAATGTTTTATCAACTATTTTTAAAAATTTTCTACAAATCAACATCAGCTTGTTGATTGGATTCCTATCAATTCGAGAATGAAAAGTTCAAATAACGATAATTAGCAAAAAAATGAAGATGTCAATCGAAATCAAAATCGAAATATTTTTTCAAATAACAAAAAAGACTTTTCCCCTACTCGTCTAGATATTTATCGATCTCTATCCTCAAACAGTTATATTATTTAATTTCATGGATCCACTTAACGAATTGTGTGAAAAAAACCACATAACTTTTCCATTTTTCTTGTGCACATGATGTATAATGTTTCATGTTTCAGAATTCTCGTATTACATTCTCACATATTCAATTATGTTTCAACGAGCAGGTGCACACGAAAGGAGAGCATATAATGGATGCGTAGTCCCCACGCATGACGAAACTGAAATCTACTCTGACTACTTTTTAATGAGATACATATAAATAAACATTGATGACATGACAAGAAAATTTAACCATAAACATAAGTGTAAAAAATAAATATATTTCTTATGGGGATTCGATAACGAAGATATGCGCCAAGAGAACTCACTAGTTGTCCAAGAGCTGTTATGTTTCATTTTATTTTTGGCACATGGACTCATATTATCCTATACACATTCCAAGATTACTTTACAGTCTATTTTTAATACTTACCGCAAGTATTACAGAAATGAATCAGTATTCAACTTTCATGCATTTCCAGAAAAATTTTGCCAACTACTTGTAGAGAATTAAAATATTCATTGGGTATTGTTTCACAGGTGAGAGGTTTCATATTCCAGCTGATTGATGAGTTGTAAAGCAATTGAATCGTCGTAAACAATGTTGAAATATTCGGACTAAAAACCCAAGCGAGTTGTATTGAAAAGAAGCCATTGACTCGTCTAACGGAAGTGTTATTGTTCATTAACAATTAAGTTATTGCCGCTGGACTACATTAAAATAAATGTTATGTCATCAACTTGTTCATGGAAATCCAGGAGCCAAGAACGTGTCATCGTATTGTTTTCTGTCTCAAAATTGTTAATATTTTTCACACCTTTGGGGAGAAAAGAAAATTTGGGATCATAAGGTCGTTTGAATTTCATTGCGACGCAGGGGACAGTCGAAAATAGATGGATTTGTTTACATACCAATGAAATTTTATGAGCTATGATTTATACATAGACGTGTCTCCTATATTTTCCGGACAAAGGCTTTTTCGTCAACGAAATATTTACAGAAGGACGCAAGTGATAACGCTTCAACCTTTTATTTATTAAAATAATGATAAAGGATATGTTCGTTTTCTCAATTTATTTTATTACATTTATGTGATACAATAGCAGCCGCAAATAATGAAGAATGCGATAAATATTAAAGTGAAAGACATAATGAATATTGCATTGATGATAGTGAGAAGTAGATTGGAGAGGATAAAGCAATTACAGGGTGATCAGAAACAAATTTTACCAGAAAAGTAATAGCAAATTTTTATTAGGTCAATCATTCGGCAAATTTTGCAATATTTATTTTTATTATACCTTCATGTCATAAGTTAATATTCAGAATAATATTGGACTAGATAAATATCCTTATGATATTCATGTAAAACTATAGAATGCAAAAAATTTGTCAATAATATAAAGTAGATACTCGAAATTCTCTGCCTTATCAATTGATCTTTGTTATCCACAGCTTTATTATGATATTTTTTTTAACTGTACAACTTTTATGTTTTTTTTTCGCCAACAACATTTGCAAAGAGAGAACAATAATTTCCAGCGAACAGTTTATCATGCGTTGTTGTTAATTTATTCGATTAATTAATCGCACATTTATACCAGAGGAAACTGTGATGCTAGGAACAGTATTCCACGACACTGATTTCCCGCCACCGCTTAGATCATCGCCACCAACGAAGTTTACTCAAATTTTAATCCTCATTACTTGTTAATTAAGTGGTCGTATGGATTTTCTGTTACCTTTCACGTGCAAAGTGGCTGAGGTAGTGTTGGAGCCGAGATTATTCACAGCCGTACATACATATGTGCCAATATTGTCTGCAACAAATTATTAAGTTAGAGAACATTTTTTTTAATCATTTTTTTAATTAGAAATTTTTTTTTCTTTATTTTCAAACTATCAAAATGAAAATTAAATGATGTCGAGTTATTACATACCAGGATATGCAACGGGTAAGACCAATCGACACACACCATTTCTGTAATAGACTTCGGAATTCCCCGAATTTTGGATAACTTGACCATTTTTAGACCAATAAACTTCGGGCTGTGGTTCCGCTTCAATGATACATTCAAATCTGGCGGTCTGACCCGCTAACACAGCGATATCTTTGAGTGGCTGGAATGAAAATACAAGAAAATATGGTAATTAACATTTAGAAAATATGTAAAACAAAATATGGTGAACAGGTCCAAGTTATAGGGATTCAAGACTCGGTTGGACAGACTGAACTACTTGAAATAGTTCAGTAGATAGTTTTGGGTTTATATTTTGTCTGAAATTTTGAGGGAGTCCTGCGTCAAGCAGAGATGCCTAAACAAATGAAAATATTTTGAAAAACGAAATTTAAAAAAAATACAAAGGAAAATTGCAATAAATGAAATGAATGAATGAGAGGGGAGGGCCATAAAAGTAGATAACTACCTGAGGGTTTCATGGAAAATTATCATAACAAATCGTTCCCTCAAAATTTTTAATTGATTTTTGAAATTTTTCAATTATAATTTTACATTTTTAGATTTTTCAACAACTTTTTTCAGCATATTTTTATTTTTTTGCGCTTGCTCTGCACAAATGTTTCAGATAAAATATAAACACAAAAACTATTATATCTATTCCAGATAGTTCAGTCTATCAAACTGGGCCTTAAATAAATTTTCTAGAGAAGTAATCTGTGAAAATAATATAAATATTCCATATATTCAATGAAAAAATGATTATAATTACCGTGGTAAAGAAAGGGGCTTTCTTCGGTAATATATCTAGGTAAGGCTGAATAATGTCTTTATCTTTGGGTAAGGTGCCTGACCAACGTTGATCTGAGAACAGAAATAATTATATTGTTTAAAATCACGACTTTAAAAACAACACAAAAAATACAAGAACAGCTTTAACGAAAAAAAAAACCCCTAGTTAGCTGTTGATTTATAAAAAAAAGCCCCACGTAATGAATTCCAGTTCAATTCTGTGTAATAATTTCAATATCACTGAGATAAAAAAATTCTACACACAAAACAACTCTTGATTTTCCCCGAATGAATATTAATATCAAGAAAGGTTCCTTCGCATCCTGCGGTATAAGCCGTGTAGGACTGTCTTCCAGTGTAATTGTTAACAAATAATGAAACAAATAGGAAGAAAAAGTAGAGCAGAAAGGCATAATATCTTCGAAATATTTCTTACTATTATCAGCCTCAGCGATATTGCACTCGAGAAGATGTTCGTTTAGACTCTTTTCATCTCGATTTGCGGTGAATGTTTTCGTGATCGGTAGACTTAGTGAATTGTAGCTTGTTCGATTGGTTTGATTGATTCGTTTATTCATTTCGCCTAGAGTTTCCGCAGAATTATCATAATTTATCATTCTATGTCTTTCATCAAATTTTGTTACTACTTTGTTATCAAACTCTTTATTCGAGTGAAAATCCACTCGTTTGTATCGTGGACAGTCGGTACTGATTCCCCCCGGGCTCCACCTGGGTGAAATTCTGACAGAATCGTCATCACTTCCTTTAAACTGACCCCATGAAAATTGACTTGCTGGTGAAATGTTACCGAACATTGGATTTTTTTCAAAATCCACTGTACGATTTGTTTGCTCCGTCGTAATAATTTTTTCACTTGATCGTGAGTGATCCTGTGCTTGAGCCATTTTTCTTACATCTGGTTTAGCAGTATTTAATTGTATTTGATCGAATTTTTCCAATGATATTCGTCTCTGAGGTGCGTAAGCAATTTCAGGCGGTGAACCAGGCAATAAAACAGATTTTCGTGTCGCTATTGGTTGATGTATTACATTTTCACACAGCGAAAATGTTTTCTCGATGTTTTCATACGTTTGTTTTTCCATAATCTTGGAAACAGATGATGAGTAAATGGATTCAGTGATTGATTCCTCAGTTCCTGAATATCAAAGTTTGTACATTGGTGGAAAAAAGCGAATTAGTTGTGCATTAAAAAAATTGAAATTTTCATAAAATCACATGAAATTTATTCAAACTCATTTAAAAATATTCGTTTGACAAGAATTATCCACTATTACAAAGTTTTTATGGCATTTATACAAAGATAGCTATTAGCGACAGTGTCTATGTTACCTAATAAAGCTAAGAAGCAAAGCTGTCCAACATAAAGCATATGTATCGTTGAAACGAAACTTAGTGGAGCAGTAAAAACATTCAATACATTTCTGAAAATTTAATATTATGCAAGTGAGAATAATAATCAGGTAAATATCATGCATTGTTTATTATCGTATTTGAATTCTGGCATCAGCTAGTATTGCATACGGTTAATAGTCACTAATCGGAAGCTCAGTTTTTACCTGATACAGGTGGTCTTGAAGGTTTTCCTGAATAATTGCTTCTTGTTTCGTTATGCGATTCTTCCAATGATGATATTCTATTCACGTAATTATTTCCTGAGTCATTCCTCCAAGATTCGCTCCCGGCGAATTTGAATAGACCTTTCTGTTGCTGTTGAAAATGGGAATTATATTCTTAGATATTATTGATTATTAATAATAATAAATAATATCAACAAGTCAAATATCTCAAGTGGGCTACAACGAAGAAGAAGAAGAACAAATTTTATGTTAAATTTAAATTGATGAATGAATTTTTAGCAATGTTACCGTGTTAACAAACTTTTTTTTTAGAGAAAGCAGAAAAATTGAAATATCTCGAAAGCTTAATGAGAACAGGGCTGAATATTTTGATTGATTGAGATAGAGTACATCGAGACGAATATTTTGAGATGTAAAAAATTTGAATCGGTTCTGTAGTTTTCGAAATATTTGTGAAATAAAAGTTATAGAAAGAATTAAAGAAATTAAATATCATAAAACGTCTCAGAGAATCTCGCATGCAATGTAATCAGTCATAAGACACAAATAAACAATTTTAATTAGACATTTCCTTAGCTTCTTTCAATTCGTTATCGATGGAGACTGAAAGGAAATAATTTGGCGAATTTACCTCGCATAATTAGAAAGAGAAAATAAAAAACTTTGAGAAATGGCCAGGAAAATGAGACGGATTACGATGCAAGAAAATTATTATTACCACACGCAAATTCGTAAATTTAAAAAAAGTCATTTTCATAATTAATGATATATCGAACCTTATCGGGTGCTAGGCATTCATCGTAAACATTTGCTGACGAGCTTTTGTACCTCTTGTCCAAATTCATTTTAGAATCATATGTACTGGAGGACATGAACACGCTCTCACGTTTTTCGTAATTCTTAGAGATCGATGAGCTCTTAGTGGAGCTATTAATGGGCTCATCTGTATCGGCGACGTACCCACTGACTTTCTCAAAATTATTAACTCGGCTTTGCAATTTTGGCAGATCGTGTTGCATATTCGAATGGACATAGATCGGTGGAGATCCTGGTGTCAGATAATCGAGGTCATCGCTCTTTCGTTCACTGGAAAATGAAGTTTTCTCTGGTATCAGCACTGATGCAGGTCTAGAGGGGCCAGTAAACTCAGGAGGAGGAATTTCGAAACTCGAAGGCGGTGGAGGACCTGGTTCAGTAGATTTTTGTCGCTGTTGTTTTGGAACAGGTGCCTTAACTCTCCTATATTTCAGCTCTTCAGTGTCACTCTCGCAAGATCTACATTTAGATCTGTACGATCCGAAATCTGATTCATGATCACTTTCCGCAGTATAGTTGCTCCATTGAAATTGCGATGGAATTTCGGTGGAATTTCTGGCAATCTTTCTCTCGGTGATAATATTTTTGGTTTCATGAAATGATGACGCTGGTATGTAACCGATTTCAGGGGGTGTACCTGGTTCAAGAATAAACTCTCCATCAGTAGAAACATTTGTGTTATTTGGTTTATACAGTGGAGTATTTGGGGTATGTTTCGGTGCTGTTGCTAGCGTTCCTCTGAATATCGATGACGATGTTTGAAAATCTCTAATCTTTTCGTGTCCTGAGTTACCATTTTTACCCGGACAATGGTAAAGCTTGATGGGAGCCAATTTGGGGGCTGCTGTTGCTTCTTTTACCAAATTTGGTGCCTCCAGAGTCTCCAATGTAGACAATGTTCTGTGAGTTTTTTGATAATTTTCTTCTACTCGAGATTGACATGAATATTTATTATCAGTTTTTTTATCTTCATTGGTGTTCAAGGTGTGATCAACTTTAATTGTCTCGGCTTTGTACATCTTCGGTGGCATTTGAAAACTTGGAGGTGGAATAGATGTCAACTTCTCGATATTTTCCTCAATTCGATTCTCCTTGCTGTTCCAAGAGCGAGTTTCCAAACTACTTGAAGATTCAATTTTAGTTTTCGTTATTCCACAACCAGGAATTTCAGATATCTCTTCTCTCTTCTCGGAAGACGTCACTTTACTCGTTACCGGTTCAGTACTTTCCATTCGCTCGTTGAAACTTGATGCTGTGGGGTAATTACTTGACGGTGGCCACGATTTTCTACTAAAATCCGGCTTTTTGGACCAGGCTTTCTCCATTGCTAGACCATCAGCTGATGGCTTTGGAGATACAGAACGATCGAATTGATTGAGAGACGCAGCTGATTGGCATCGATAATCCGATAAATCTGTAGAGATGTGAGAACGAGTTTCTAAATCAGATGTTGAAGACCACCATTTTTCACTTATATTTTCTGTTTCCTCGTGTTTTCTCGTTACGTCTCTAGCAGAAGTAGAAGTGTCAACTGAATCGTTGAAGGAAACTAATTGATTTTTAAATGTTTTAGTCTGTTCACTTGTCGGATTTTTCTTCAATTGACTTCCACCTCCAGTTGGAAATATTTGGACACCACCAACTGGAGGAGTAGCTGTTGTCGCTTGTAATTTTTCAAGCTGTTTCGTTCTCGATAAAACATCTGTTGTTTTTTCCACGTTATCCGCAGTTCTCTTCGGCATGTAATCAATTTCGGGGGGAGGGCCAGGTGTCAAGTTAAAACCTGACAGCATTTTTTCTGCACTTTCAGATTGAGCTGCCAGTTTGGAAATAGTTAATGTACCGTGGATTGGTGATCCAGATGCCGTGGTATCTTCAAAAATAGTCCGTTGCGTATTGAGAAGTGGTAATTTGTAATTATCATACGGAAAATCAATCATTATATTCTCAATACCTTTGTCTTTGATCCCTGAACTTTGCAATTTACTGGAGATGTTCTGAACTAATTTTTGTGATTTGACGTCGCTCTCATTATTCGTTCGAACTTCCTCAAACTTCGTCGATCTCTCGTAATTCTTCGTTAATTTGTCAACTTTGACATCGTAATTTCCGTCTTTGGCTTCTTCATTCAAATCTACAATAGCTTTATTAATTTTCGGTGCGGTATCGCCGTCTTTGCCAATTGATTCGAAGAAATTCAGCGCATCCTTTTTCGCTATTACTGATGTCTCAACATTATCATTAGTCTCTTGAGATGAATCAGTTTTCGTCTCACTGACTCGCTGCTGTTGTCTATCAATTTTCTTCATTACATCATCAACTAATCGCGTCGAAGGCAATCCATTGTCATTCGCACCATTGAGTATCAATTCTGGTGCTTCGTGTTGAAGTTTCATATGAAACGTTTGCTCGGATTTCGTCTCGCTCTGATGAGATTCAATGGTTGACGAGATCATCTCAGATCGAGTGGCTTTTTCGACGACCTCCTCCGTTTTTCTCGTCACTCCAGATGCTGTCGGTCCAATGAGTTCAATTTTACGTATTGATGGTGTCATGGACGTGGGTAATGAAGTCGATGGTGGTACAATTGTCTTCAGAATGGGACTTGGTTGAATCATTGTCGTTGCTATATGCTCAGCAGTCAGTGCAGCTGATGGCAACTGATTTTTCTTTTCGTCCAACTGTTAATTATCATGACATTATTAGTATTACTTATTTATTTATTTTTTAGACAATGAGAAATGAGAGTTTGAGGCTCTGGACAAATGCTGTTCACTCTTACCTTTAGATCCTTGTCTGCCATATTTTCATAGACAATAGTTTTGTGGACCTCCACCATTGTATCTGGTGTTGGTTCAAAGACAGCAAAATCTGCTATACTCTGAGCTTCTCCTCCAGGATTCGATGCATTTACCATGTATTTACCGGCATGTCTTTTTTCAGCACTGTTGATGATCAGGAGATAACAATTACCGAGTTGTCTTAATTCACCGTCCGTATCCATCAGCGGTTCATCGTCTTTGTACCAGGTGACATTTGGCTCCGGTGTCCCAGTTATCTCCACTTCCATCATTACACGTTCACCTGCCTTCGCTATTTGCGCTTGTAATCTTTTACCAAATACTGGTGGGAAGATGGTCTCTGAAAATTACTCATCGTTAGTCGCAGAATCAATATTTGTTTCTTTCAGTCAATATTTTTTTTATGGATTAAAGGTAAGTTAAGGAAAGTTAAGTACTTTTTACGACAAGATCAGCTGTGCTACTGGCGTTTCCAATCTCGTTGACAGCTGTGCAGGTGTATCTTCCAGCATCCTTCACATTCACGTTTCTCAATTCCAATCGGACGTGATTGTGTTGGAAAGTCGTTTTTACATTGTCCTCTACATCCTGGCCGTTCTTACTCCACGTTATTTTCGGTTGGGGAAAGCCTTCGGTAAATAGAAATCATTTTAACATTCATTAAGAGAAAATTATAGTTAGGAATTATTATAGAAATTGGTTATTCTGTTCATGAGGCTGGGGAGAATGGAGAAGACCCTCAGGAAGGCAGAAGAAAATGAGGGGAAGGCAAAGGTAGAAAGTGCAAATAAATAATAATAAAGGGAAAGAGGTCTAAACAAATGTATGAATAGAATAAACACGTGATAATAAATATACCAAATGTAAGTGGATGAACTATAAAGATGAAGAGGAGAAACAGACGAATGGGCAGGAGTCGATGAAAACAAATAAAATATTTGTAACATCAACGAAATAAAATTAATTGAATTGAATAATTATTCTGTTCAGAAGGATTGAAACATGTTAAAAATTTTGTTGACTCATTTACCATCAATGACACCTTCTAGGATGACGTTACTGCCCTGATCAACAATCATTCCAGTAATTGGTGATATAAATCTTGGGACTGTACTCTTGCGCGTCTGTTTTTGGATTTTTGGAGTGATGTCGCTCGTTATTCTGATCTTCTCCTGTTGGATTTTGTTGGGCGCATCTCGCACCACTCGTTCGAATTCTTCAACTTTATGGCTCTAATAATTAAGGAATTCATTAGCACCATAGTTCAAACTTTGGATTATTTATTTAAACAATAACTGATTACCTGAACAGTTGACATCGGACCTCCATTTGATTCGTTGCTGCACATTTGACTTTCAATGTGATTCTTGGTGATTCCATTCTTCAAATTTGGTGGACACAATTCCAATGAACTGGACTTTGCCGATAATTTGTACTCTTTAGTGCAACAAGATTTACTCATCGAGGATTGACAACTTGATGACATATTGACAGTCTTCTCCTGACCGATCTGCCGAGTTCCCGCACTATCCATTTCTTCCTGAAGGTACCTCTCACAACTGCTCGATTGCTGCATGTCGATTTTGTCGTCTGTCACGATATCGTCCGTCCCTTCGATCCCCTCGTCTGTCAACAATGATTAATTGAGTTATCAATAGATTTGTAGTAATAGCGGTCTGCAAATAAATTTATGCTCTCATTTAACTCTCCTTGACCTACTCTACCGTCTGGGCTGATTGAATAATGTGAATTGAAAAGCATTTCATCTAATTGTGAAATTATTAATAGTCAAATATTTTATTAATCCTATTAACGGGTGTCAAATGTAGTGAAATCTTGATGAATATAGGTAAGACTCGAACTAGTTTATTCAATTTTAAAATTGATAAAATATATTTTCACTAGAGCAAATGCGATTACTAAAATTGATTGAAAAAATCATTAAATTCACAGTTCATTCATCAACTTTCGTCTCGTTATGTTTATTGCTGTTTTATTTGATTATCGTTCATTAAGATAAAAACATACCAATGGCCGCCACCTGATTACAGAAACTCATACTTATTTTTGTTATAACCAGAAATAGATTCTATACTCAGAATACCATCGATGGGAAAGGGGCTCACAGCATTGAGTCGGTGGAATTTTCTGATGATCCAAACTAACTTGCGCCTCCGATTTGTGAGAAAACTTGAGCCTCTTATATTTTTAGCTTTCCAACAGAGGGATTTGTTATTTTACCGATGACACTCCTATCCTCATTTTTTCATTGATTTTATTGGCAATGCTATTTTTATTATCTCCATTACTGTTACTCATACTATTGTGAACGTGGTTGTTGTTATTATGGAATTATTAGGGGAAGTGTATGCGTTCACATGAGTAATCATGAGATTATTTTTTTTAAGTGAAAAAATTAAAGACAACGTACTGTATACAACGTTAAGATTGTCGAACCAGCCGGTTAACTGTGAATACGGCCGGGACGAAATTTCAATGCGCTCTTTCTGGCTTACTTCGGTTCCATTCGGTAACGATAAAAATAAATCTGAAATTCTGTACGTCTATTAGCGGCATACTACTGAGTCTAGGGCACCACATCACCACACAGATGAGTTAAAGTATCCTATCCACGATAATGCGGACTACATATTTTTGTTTTTCTCATCATTTCTTCCCTCAATTTTTCGCTTTTTTTTTAGACTTATGATTCAGTTTATTTATTTTGACAGAAACTTCATCAGGAGTGGTGTCAATTGTCATTATGAGTGAATATGATTTTTTTCCAGTTGAATTTTTTTTTACTGAATTACGATAACCGAGATCTATTGATGGATTTTTATTGATGCATTAATTATTGTTTAAATTACGCTATTCAAAACTCACGGGTGAATCCTCATTCAATTTAGCAATTAATGATTCGTTTCACGGAATTGAAACTAATTAATGTAACTAGGAATTGGTATTGTTTGTTTATTTTATTTGAATAAATTAATTATTATAGACATGATTATGATTATTTTTGTTTATTATTTTTTTTATTCACTTCACTAACCGCAGGAATTATTATTATCTCAGGTATCGATGAAAAAGCATAAACAAATGACTTATCTCCCTGAGAGAAAAATATAATTTTGCCAACTAAATATTCCTCGGACAAGAATTTAAAGCAAATTTTTTAAGGGAATTTCTGACATGTCATCGTCCGGAACAAATGTCATTGGCAAAATTATACTTTTTTCCCTGTCCTGTCACAAAAAGAAAATATGTCCCCATTCACTTTTGATGGACGTTGGTATTCTATTCATGAATCTTGCCTGGCAAGATGTGCGCTCAGAAAAAAATATAATTTTTGCCAAGCTCATTTATTTTGGTCACCCAAATGCCTCAAAATCTCATTTAAATCTCTCACCTTAAATTCTTGTCAGAGGAATACTTAATTGTCACAATTAAAATTAATCGTTTATTAATGAACGATTTGCTGACCTAATTGTGTCAGTAACATAAATATTATTGTTGTCATAGCGGGCAAGAAATAATGTTTACATGCTGCGATGCAAATGAAATAAAAATTTAAGCAAACTCACTGTAACAGCCAAATCACATACTTATGATAATGATAAAAATGTGTTATGAAGAGCTTACGAATTTTAAGTTGTGCTGTACATTCAGCCTTTCCAGCGATATTCTCAGCTATGCAACAGACAGAACCCGCGTGTTTGTCAGTTATTTCTGGTATCTTGAGAATGTGACGATCGCCCTCAGCGACTACCGAAAAATTCTTGTCCTTCCCCCCAATCGGTTTACCATTGAAGAGCCAGTGTATCTGCAATAGCAAAGAAATTATACAAATAAATATATATTACAAAACTGCGAGTTATCTTGATGTTTGTGTTCAATAACTCCTCACGAAGATAACAGTTAGGAGGAGCACAAATATCCACATGTCAACTCCAAACGACGAACAATCAAATACAATAGTGTGACTAAAGGAGGATGAGACCGAATTGATCTGGTTAGGAATATGGGATAAGGGAACATTGAGATTTATTTCTTGGCATGCGATGAATCCGGTATGAGGAACTGAGCCAAACTCGCATCACTTAAAGTATGCGATGTATCGGTAATTCATTCATGAAATTAATTTTATCATAATTTTTAATAAACGAGGATTGAATACGCCTTCGGGGGCGTATTGACAGTCGTTGAGTGTTCGTTTATTTTGAGATATAAATAATTTCTTAGAAATTTAAATTTTTGAAATCTTTGGCCAAACGATCAATGTTATATATGTTATATATGTTATATATCCATATGTTAATGTAAAGGCCGTCGTTCCAATTCCCTCTAGAGACATTATTTTTCAAATGAAATAACATATATTATATAGTTTTAATTTTTTTATAATTATGTGTTATATATTATATAGATGAGTGTTATATATTTATTTAATATATATTGTCATATATATTGTAATATATATTGTATATTGTATATTATATCAACACTCATAATGATCTTGCATTCCTCAACTAAAATTACATTGAAAAATTATAACTAATGAATTAGTAATTACTACTGAATTAATTACCCTGGGTATTGGTGTCCCTGCAACCGAGCATTCAAAGGTTTCACATTTTCCAATGTGCAAAATATGAGGATTTGTGAGCCTCTTGGTGAAAAAAGGCGCCACAAACTTGTCTTCTGCTCCCGATAATTTGCTAGTGTCGTCGAATTGGGAATCAATTTTACAAACATCAGATATGCAACTGAGAAATTGTGGCAGAGTCCCACTGGCGATATATGCATTCTCCTCATCAGCAGCTGACACTACTGACAATATACATTGGCTCGATATTTTCCCTCCAGAATTAACAGCAACAACTTTGTATACGCCAGCATCGTTCATTACCACTTCGTGAATTATCAAAGAGCATTTGTCCCCGTGGAAGAGTAATTGAATATCGGGAGACTCTTTAACAAGTTGATTGTCATGATACCAGATCACCTAAATTACAAAACAATAAAATTCATTCGTCCTCTTCACTATGCAGTATTTAAAAAATTAACTAGAATCGAATGTCAACGGCTGATTGAATACTTTTTTGTATTAATGTTATATTTAAATAAAAAATTAACTGATTATTTTTGCTTGAGACTGATGTACTTATTCTTATTTTTAGATCAATTATCAGTCGCTTAATATTAGCTGGTTTGTCAATTATTAGTTTATTAATGTCTTACTTCAGGTTCGGGTTCTCCAATAATAATGCAGTCCAGTGTTACACTTTGCCCTTCGGATACTCGAAGGTCCTGCAGATTGGCTTTGACTCTTGGAGGAATAAATTCGGGTAGTTCCACTTCAGGTTCTCCAACCCTAATCATTTTTTCATCTTCTAATTTTCTTGACCCGATTTCTGGTGCCTTCATCTCGGAATTCTCGATGATCTTTTGGGAATTCGACGATTTTTTAAAATATCATGAAAAAAATAATTAGGAATATGTTATTACTCTGTTATAACTACCATTTTTTAAACAAAATTCATCGATATAACGAAATTTCTACTTTAAGATAAATAGGACTCATCTACCAGGTCCATTATTTTCATTTTATTGAACATATAATAATTTTTTTTATGTAATAAGTCATTAATAAACTTCATTAGATATTTTTTTACCTTCACATTGAACAGATCTTCCTGCCCCATCACATGATGTTTCCTTTCTGATGTTTCCTGTGCCAGGATTCTATTATCTGCAATGAAATATGATTTGTTTAAAAGATAGAAAATATTAAAATATGGAAAAAATCAAAATACTCACCTTGAACTTCAACTTGTCCTGAAGTCGTGGCCTCTCCGTGTTTATTCCGCGCTTTGCAAACATAAATTCCCCGATGTTCATCAGTGATTTCTAGGAAATGCAATTTCGCTTGGCCATTATTATATGTGATAATGTAATCTGGTGAATCATCGATATTCGTCTCGCCCAGAAACCATTGAACTACTGGTAAAGGATTTCCCTCAACTGTACAATTAATTGTTGGTGTAGAGCCGGCCTTAGCAACAATGGGCTGCAATTTTTCGATAAAAATCGGTGCACTCGAAGGCTGAACATTGATCATATCTTTGTCATCTATAGCTTTATTTTTATTGACCGCTGATGATGTCGAATCAATAGAAATATCGTCAGTAAATGTGGCTTTTTTTAGGATATGAATTATTGTATCCGTTTTTGTAGTCAATGTTTCTTCAACTTTGACGCTATTTTTTTGTTCCTGAACAATTATTGGATTTTGAGTTTGGGGATTATTAATTAATCCCCGGAGTTCAGATACTCTGACAGCACATAAATCCAATATTTCTTGATTAGTCAGAATGACTTTATCGCACTGCAATAAATTTTCAGTCCCAAAAATATGAATCGATAATTCCCGAATTTGTTCGATTCTCTTTTTCTGTTCGCTCTCTCCATTTTTTAAATATTGTTCAATCGCTTCCAAAATACTTTCAGGTTTAGTAATTTCTCCACCAGTAGATTCTCCTCCGCTATTTATGAGTAATTTTTCCAACTCGATGTACCAATTTTCAATTTTTTGGAGCAAGTGACAGTATTCAAGAATCGAATCAATTTGTTTTTGGATATCGCTAGCTGATCCTTCCAGTTGACTCCATTTTTTCTTCAAACTAGATAATTCACGGTTGATTTTTGCAGCTGTATCGACGTCGTATACGGAGTCCACATTTTTGACAGTTGCACTGATCAATTTATTGACTTTTCCTTGGACATTGTGAACGATTTCGTCGATCTTTTTGAATGCGATGGCTGTGGACTTGACAGATGAAATGTCATTGTCATAACGGTACTGATTCGACTCCCGAAACTGTTCGAGTTGAATATTTAACAAACAAATTTCTTCGTCTACAGAATTTAAATCTTCAATAAACTGATAATAAAGTAACCACTTTTGAATTTGTCTTCGCACCTCAGAAGAAATTTTCCTCGAAGACTCCAAAATTTCCTGGTCGATATTTTTTAGTTTCCCCAGAGCTTTTTCGATTCTTTCGTCTGTTTCCACTCTACTAATATTTTCTCGGATAATTGTATCAATTAGTGTAACAGTTTCATTAATTGTTTCGATTTTTTCTCGCACATCGGATTTTAATTGCGACAGAATTACTGAAGGAGAAGGATTTTTCGTTAAATCAGCCCGAGCTTGCCAGAGATTGTCACTTTCATTTTCAAGTTTTATTGTGCACTCGATCGTCTCCATCAAAACTCCCAAAAGACGTTCGTATTTGACAGCTATTGTTCTTAAATCATTGAACAGTTCATACAGTTGTTTCCCATTTTCTTTCATTATTGCATATAAATTTTCATACCGATTGTCGTTATGGACTTTCGAATGCAAACTAGACAGTGATGCATCGAATTTTGGAAGAACATCCAGTAGCATGATTTCTAAAGTCTGTCCCATTATGGAAGGTCTTCCACCATCAGAATTTAACAATGAAAACAAACGGTTTTTCATGTTTGAAATCAACTCGATAGTCTCAATGATCGCGTTTATTATCGCCTGATGTTCAATCCCCAATTTTTTCATCGCTGTCATCGACATTTTCCAATTCTCCCAGAGGTCAATTATCCTCACTCTTTCAACCCTGACTTTCTCCAACATATCCTTGACGACATTCTCAGATTCCGATTTATTCAAATAAGAATCAGTATTTTCCCTGATTTCGCTGACAAATTTTTCAGTTTCATTTCTGAATTGTAAATAGAGACTCTCAAATTCATTAGATCTCTCTCCAAAATTTTTCTGCACTCTCTCTTCCTCTGAATCTCCCCAATTCTCACTGATGTCATCAGTAATTGCATTTAGAACCCCAGAAAGTCCTGCGAACTTTTCAAAAATTACGATATAAAATGAACTTAAACGAATTCGTGAATCAATAATATTCTTGAACCTCATGAATGTGTCCATCAGCACGTGGGTATATTTTTCAATTTCTTCTTTAGGACAAATAGGCTCTTCATCGTCCTTCAAAGGCACATTGATATCATTCAACTTGGACGAGTACTCACGAAATTCACTCTCGCGAATCCTCAATTCTTCCAACAATTTCATGTGCTCTTTATGAAACGTCTGAGCCATTGAAATATCTGTTCCCATGTCAGCATTGACCCGGATGAAGGCATCAACGTTGAACTCAAACCACGTTTTTGTTGCCTCGTATTTTTCAAAAAACAATGTCAATTCATGACAAGTTATGAAGTTCTCTTCCATGCAAGATGTATAACGTTCGTGCAATTGTATCTGACGATTTTTTAATTCTTCAACCGCTCGTTTCACTCCCTCAGCTCCTGAGACATCTTCAACTGCATCAAGAATAGCACATCCTTCAGTTATGGGGCCCAACGTAATTTCTGACAGTGACATCGTGGCTTGTGAATAAAAATTCATACATTCAGAGGAAAATGTGGAGAACGATTTGTTTGACAGCTGGAGCTCTAAATAATTCAGTTTATCGAAAGCTCTTTGTACGGAATGAAAAAATTTAATTACTCGGTTCAAAAGACTCTCGGAGTAATCAAGATGATTAACGTACTCTGCAGCTTTTTCCAGAATTCCATAAGCTTTTGCTGTGGCTTCTTCACTGGCAAAATGTCCGTCTGACACAAGTTTTTCGGTGGATTTCGTTATCTTCAAGAGACGCTCTTGAAATACTTTGGCTTCTTCATGATATTCGATCATTTTGAGGAGTAATACCTCGGTGTTTGTTGATGAATCCCCCAGCTGATGGCTGATACTGTTGTATTCGCAGATTTTATCATTCAGAAAAATTTCAAGATTTCGTAAATCAGTTGCCAGGATGGCCAGTGCTAGACACTGCTCCAGTTGAAGTTTACGAGTATTGAAATGAATTTCTGTTTTTTTTCTCTGCTCGTGTATCTCCTCCAGGTACTTTTCCACCTGAATTATGGCATTCTCCATATCAATTTTCATTGAATCAGGGAGAGAATCCATTGATCGAGCGTTCGCTGCTTCACGCAATTGTTCTATTAAACTTTTTCCCTCTTGGAGGACATTCAATGTGGCATTTAACATCTCTCTTCTCACATCGTGAATTTTATTTATCATCAGCCTGACCGATTCGATGTCTATTGGCAACTGCTTGCCAGTGCAGATGATTTCCAAGGCTGTAGCACATATTTTGAACTCCTCAGCACGACTGTAAAAAGAATTTTCGTAAATTGTTGGGAGAAAAATCCATTGGCATCAGCAGCTGGACTGATTTATTACCACTGAAATGAAACATTGTGATCCAAAATTTGTTTTCGAAGTTCTAGGAAAGAATTCACCTCTTTCCACGCCTGTCCGAGGGTATCAGCCATTGCAGCATAGACTTCAGCTCGAGGTTTTTGGGTTGAAATGAGGTGATCAGCTTGTCGTAGCAGTTCTTCAACTGGACTTTGTTTATTTTTTAAATGGATCAGAACCTCGTCATGACTAGTGGCGAAATTTGTTGCACTTTCTACGGTGCTACCCAGCTTTGAAAGCTCAGGGTACAGCTCGATAACTTGTAATCTCAAATAATTTCCACTCTGGAAGACGTAAAGGGAGGAAGTACATTAGTATGAGTGAGAATATTTTGAGAAAAAAAATTCTAAAAATAGTCAATTAAAATTAATAATAAATGATTTGAGAAGTTGTTGTTTGTTTGCTTCCAATTTTCGAAAAAGGGCAGCAATTATGATGGAAAAAAGTGGAGGTATAAATAACTTTGGAAATCAATTTGAAATAGATTTTCTCTGCTGGAAAAATTAAAGTTCTGGTATTTCAAGTAGTCATTAAACCTATATTGGTAGCTTTCAACGAAGCTTGCGTTGCGTGATGTTTAAATATTTTGCTGCCTCGCGAACTCAGCAGACATTTATGTTCTGCGTAACCCCGTAGAAGATAAATTTAAACTTGGTATATGGGCCCGGAAAGTCGCTCCCAACTGAGGTCTCTATCCAGTTTTAGGAACTTACTCTTGAAATTACAAGTGAAAATTTTTGATATTTTTAACAGCAAATTATTTAAGTTGAATTTCCAGTTCTCTTGTTCTTGAAAAATCGTGAAATTTCAGTAATTTTTCGTTCAGCAGTAATAATGAGACAAAGTGACGTGTAATAATTTATAAACGCAGCAAATAAAATAACATAATTAATAATAATTTATGAATGCAGAAAATAAAGCAACAGAATTACGTTTCTTTTCATGTTCTTCTCTATTTTATAATTAACGTCATTCGTTTCTTTTTATCATGAGAATTGTTCGATTAATTTGTTTAAATAAAAAAAATTGAATCAATAATTTTGGTCAGTGTCTCACCTGAAGGAGTGCAATAACGAGACGTGTATTTCCACTTTGCAATGCTATCGTACTAATTGTCGTTGTAGCAGGTAATTCCGGGTCGTTACTTTCATCGCCAGAAAGTGCATTTCTGGAATTTTCTCCATGACAATTGCCTTCACCGAGTTCTTTACTGATTACAATTTCTGCGTAATCGTTAACCATTTCTGCTGCTCGTTCTACAGTACACGAAAGACGTCTTAAAAATTTGCATTAACAACGTAATTCCCTCAAGTTGTCATCAGTTATTGAAGTAAAGTCAAGTAATCAGTAAAGTTACCATCAATTATTATATATAAATATATATAAGTGAGCAGTAAACAAATACTTGAATAACAAATGGAATGGTCATAAAATTCATCTGTCAATAAAACAATACAAAAAAGTATTTGAGTCAATAGACAACAAACAATTTTTTATCACTAAATGTCCTCCCGGAGATCCATTTTCTTCAACATCACTGGCATCAATTTTTCATCATTTTGAACAATCTATTTTTGAATTCGATGAATCTACTCGTATAGATATATTTTTGTTATGTGCACACATGACTGCAAGTAGATCGTACATCGACGATTAGTCTGTGCATGTGTCAGAATAAAAACGCGTAGGTCTTGAAACCGGCCCGACGACTCGGCGAAGGTAGAACAGGACATTTTATTTTTCTTTGGATTAAATAAAATCAATGGAAATACCCCTTCGACTCGAGCACGATACTCCACACAAAATAGAATACAATCAGAATAATTAACAAGATTTAATTAAAGCGTCGAAACCCACGTGAACATTTAAAAGTCATTTTCAATGATGAGCTTATAATTTTGTGGATAAACTAAAATTACCCTGTGGTTCCAGCATTTATTGACTCTTTTTTGTTTACTTTAGTGACTCTTTACAATTCTCTTCGTTCGGTTTATAACACTCGGAAATAAAACATTTATTATCACTGATTTTTTTTAATGTGAATATATTGTTTATGAAAGAAGGCGACACACTCTCCACCAGCATTTGGGCTGGTCCGACTTACACTGAACGTCTATACATAGGTGCGTCTGGATCTTCTGGCCTCTGTTACTCTTGCGGACATGGTGAAAAACGATGGCGAATGAGATGAGACAGCAGCCGCAACTTTCACATCTGGCTTCAATTTTAAAATACAAGTCATTTGGATTCACTCAAAAATTCGGCAGCCGATATTTCAATGGCTGCGTCTATCAGACCGATTGATTTACTCTTTAATAGTTAATGAGTACTAACTTCGCTTTGAACTTAGTCGATTTTAGATCCATTCAAGTGCAATAGATGATGCCCTGGAGAACATTAATCTCAGAATCGAAAAGCTTAGAACACTGTTAACAACTTTAACAATTTTAACAATTTTTTTTATGACATTGTTCCCTTCCTTAGAACTGTAATTTTTTTTTTGTATTTTGTTATTAAATTTGTTCTTACATGCGTGTGATTTTTACGAAACGGACCCTAAGGTTCGAAGGGTTTGAAATAAAAAATAATAATAAAATAAATAGTTGAGGAATGGGTCACTTGGATGGCGAATGTCAAGTTGGATTAGATTTATCAGATATAAGTTCGTATTAAATTATTAATTAATGAACGTTTGTCGGACTTGAATGGACTCAATTCTACAATCACAATTAATTCGGTCCTAATAAATAATTGTTCTGTCAGTGGTAATTTAATAACTTCGATGATGTCAAAATGATTGTTTTTGTTATCTAGAGAAGTTAAATTTTATTATTATTCACTGGAAGGTGTGTGTAGGCAGCATTAAAAAAGTTCTTCCATCAATGAATTTTTGTTATGCTTTAATAAACTATTGTAAACAAAAAATACGGAGAGAATTAGCGAATTAACGGAAATCACCAGAAATTTCATCAGAAATCTTGAGAGATTTTACCGTAATGACCTGAGGATTTTTTAAAATCCAATAACTCGTAATTGTTCGTCTTCAGTCGTCGAATTTTTATAAAAAAGTTTTCTAAACGAGTAGCAATAAATTAATAATTTTGCAAACTCAATATAAAAGCTAGCATGAAAATTAATTTGTAAATTGACACCAGAACCGAAAAAATTTAGTAAATCTTTACTGTACACTGAAAAAAAAATAGTTTTTCCTAAATATTCATTTATCTCAGAGAAGTATTTATTTTTTTAATATTATAAATACTCAGTAAAGACATTTCAATAGCAATACTCATCAGGTTTGAATTATGTTAATTAGATTGTTCTAGAACAAGATCCAGAAATCAGAAATTTAGAAAAATAGAAAATGAGCAACTGTCAATAATATTGTCATCATTACATCTAATTCAACTCTTCTGGGAATGCCTCACTCCAGAAAATATAATTTTTGCAAAATAAATACTGCTCTCAAGCAAATAAATATTCGACACAAATTTTTTTTTCCTCCCTGTCATATTCATATTTTTTATGATTTAAAAATTATTATGAAATTACAATTATCATTAACCTCTCCCATTGTTTCTTCATATGCAAATACATAAATAAATAAACAAAATTTTGCAAAGGACTTGACTGCATGTCATGAATAACTTATTGAACTTTAAAATTCAAACTCCCGCAATCACAACATGCGGTAAAAAGCTTCGCTGTGCCAGATCGATTGCGCAGGGCGGAAGAGAAATTCAGTAGCTACTTGTGCCTTCTCTCAAAACTCAACACACTAAACCAGTGCTGCCTCGTAGTTAACCGTGCCAGTAGTGCTACCAGTGCTTTATTTCCGTCGAATAGAGCTTTTTTTATTTATTTATACAATTGACACTGCAGTGGCAGCACAAACGAAATATCTCCGAGGTGATACTCGATGTTACATCTCGTATTCTCTCATGTTTTTGGCAGCGCAGTATCAGTGAACCTGGGAAAATTAAAAAAAAATCAAAAGCAAAAATAGGAAGCTGTAGGATGGGAAATACATCGACGATAATCTCACGTAGAAATTCATCACCAACAGGAAATAGTGTTAAACGAGTTCACTGGGGTGGCTCAGGTATGGCATTAACACCGGCAAATGTTACTATTGCATGCCAATTTCATTGACCACGCAATTATCGCTTGTAAAGAGCCATCAAAAGTCGTTTCGCATTAGTGCTGAAAGTCAATTTATGCATAACATTGAGTAAAAGCATTATTTCTGCCAGGCATTGACACTTTTGACAGAAGAAGATTTTTTCTATGATATTTCTTCAACGGAGGCACCTTCAGTTCATCTTAGTTCAGCTCCAAACATTACAGTTGTACTGAACGATATAATTTATTATATTACATGTGACCTTGACAAACAATTCATCATTATTTTTCAAATCTTTCGTGTTTATGATTTTTTTAGGTAAAAAAATTCAGAATAATTCTGAATTTTGATAATCGTCATTGGACCTGGATGGAAGACACTTTGTTAAATAATAATCTGTTAGTTCAACATAATTTTCATGCCTGGAATTGCATTTGGTTCACATGGAAATGACTGGCCTGAAGATATAAGTTCCAGAAGGAAAATTTTTTTCTGTTATTCATGAAAAAATAATTTCGTTCTCGGTGTAACATTACAAATTTGTTATTTAAATGACTTCACTTTGAAAATAAGTAGTCACATTATTTTGTTGATATAAATCACTTTCTACATATCAGTCGTTAATTTTTCCTGGGAACGTTATTTATTTTTATTTTTCAGACCATCATTGATTGTGATAAATCTTAATAATGATTCTGTTACTGTAGACGTCTCCTCACATCCTTATGTTGGATACAGACTTATGTATTGAATGGTATCTGCATGTATATAGATATATTCATCGGTCTAAATAGCCATAGCCACTGGTTCAGATGCTGCCAAATGTTTTATTTTCAGCCCCACGTGCACGTCGGTGGTGGAATAAAACTATGATCATCCCTGTGCCATTCGCTGAGAAACAAAATATTGGATTTTCATTTTTTCATTTCTCTTAATTAGATATTTGGAATAACGTGCTGCAGTCCTCAGCCCTATCCAATAATATCGAGCGGAGTCCCATTAGCGCAATCACTAAGTCACTCTCAATTAAAATCACCTGAATCATTTGATTTTAATGGCTTCAAGTAATTTCATATTCCATCACTTGCAATTACGTCAAATCATTTGTATTGTCATGGGAAATCACCTGATGGGGAATCAGTGAATTCATATGATTTCAAGGACTTCAAGTAATTTCGTATGACATCACTTGCAATGATTTCAAATCATGTGTATCCACTCACACGAACTCGTCTTCAACGAATATTCAAGTAAAAAAAGACCAAAATTTTCAGATAAAAAAACACGAATAAGGTCCAGTCAATTTTGAGATATTTCTGAATAAATAAATATTTAAGCAGAATAAAACGTTTTTTTTTCGCAGTGTACTAATAACTATCACTAATAACTATTCACTTATCAGTGAATTCCAAATTATTCCACAGGATTGCCTGGACCCCCTGGTAAACCGATTCTGATACCATCATTCACTGAAGACTCACAACCGATTATCGTTGGAATTCGATGGGAAAGATCTGCTTACAATGGAGGCTCTGCTATCATAGGTTATTTGGTGGAGCATCGACGGTTGGGTTCACCCCACTGGGTGAGATCATCCCCAGGTCTCTGTTCATTTCCA
Organism: Diachasmimorpha longicaudata; assembly: GCF_034640455.1. Lineage (NCBI taxonomy): Eukaryota > Metazoa > Arthropoda > Insecta > Hymenoptera > Braconidae > Diachasmimorpha > Diachasmimorpha longicaudata. The sequence continues at coordinate 2,429,866 of NC_087235.1, read as the reverse complement.
GAGCTCACGTTGACCGGTCTCGAACCAGGATGGAGATATCAATTTCGCGTGAGGGCACAGAATACTGTTGGCCTATCTCCCACCAGTGAAGTGTCTGATCCATTAACAGTGACACTTCAACGTACAGAAGCAGCAGCGCCAGATTTCATAACAGAATTGAAGAATACGATCGTCTTGGAGAATGACCAGGTAATACAAAATGTTCTGATGTCCCTTATTCAGAGGGATATTTTTTTTAATGTCAGTTTGTGAAATTTATATTAATTTTTTTTGTCTGCAGGTGGAATTCATCGTACACTTTTCGGGAACACCAATACCTAAAATATCGTGGTTCAAGGATGGCTTCGAGATATTCAGTAGTCGACGTACGAAGATCATTACTGAGAACGGTAGGAGTAGTCTAGTTATTCATCAAACAGCTTTAAATGATGAGGGAGAAATAAAATGTACAGCTGTGAATAAGGCAGGTCATGTCAGCACGCGGGGAAAGCTCATTTTACAAGGTAAATATTTTAATGGAATTTTGCACTAAAAAATTTGTAAAGGATAAGAAACATATTTGTTCAAGACCATGAATGTTTGTTGTTAAATCAAATTTAAAAGGATTAAAAATATTTTTGAAGTAATTATCTAATTGATTTAATCTTGCCATAGACTCGGGTCAATGTACTGTTTTTGTTTATTAACAAATATGTAGTAACACTACACATACTCTTAATGATAAAGTTATGTAAAGTGGACAGAGGAAAATGAATTATTTACTTCTGTTGGATTAATTTTCTGACTGTTGAGAAATTGACAAATATTTTTCTAATCTTAATAAACTAGAATATAATGAGTTTAATTTACCAATTGGTTCTAAATTAATTGCTTTATCAGTCATATTTTAACGAATACTAATTACAAATTTTAATCCTTCTCCACAAGTATAGTTACAATTAAATTACAAAATTGATCTATTTAAAATTTATTTATTTATTTATTTATCTATTTATCTATAAATAGTTTTTGAAGAAACCAAATAATTTTTTTTATACACTAAACATTTTATGGTTTCCTAATGAGGCGTCTATTTATCATTATTCATTTGAATTAGAAACATTTATAATTGACACTATTTTTTCGATAAAAATTTATCTCTCGATATAAAACTGCTCAGTAGTGATTTTAAACAAATTCATTCAATGAAATATTCAATAGTTTCAATCAAATATGAACTTGCAATTATTTATTAAATTAATTTTTTAGTTCAAAAACACATTTTTTTGTTATAAAAATTTCCTCTATTTACGATTCACTAACGAGACTGCACTCAATTCACTAATAACGTTATCCGAACTTTTTAGCGCATCCTAAAATACGTCTTCCACGACAGTACGAAGATGGTCTCTTATTTGAGAAAGGTGAGACCATTAAATTGAAAATATCAATCGCTGGACGACCGTTTCCATCCGTCACGTGGTATCATGACGGTGACATAATTGAAGCTGACGACAGGCATATTATGGAATCAATAGACACTGGAGAATTTTCTTTGACAATTTTGTCAGCAGAAAGAAATGATCGAGGGGAATATACGATGAAAGCTTCAAATAAAATTGGTGATGACAGTTCATCGTTCCTCGTTACTGTGACAGGTATTAAAATAATTAATTTCAGCTGCATGAGACTTGTTAAATAAATAATGCCTACTGTAACAATAAAAAGAGGCCATTCAACTATTACATTTACATAAAAAATTATATCATAACAATTATGGCAAAGAGTGCCATAACTATTATGATATAATTTTATGGCAAAGAGTGTCATAAATGTTATGATATAATTTTTTATGTCAATGTAATTGTTGAATGGGCTCTTTTTATTATCGTTTATAATCGTCGTTTATAATTTGTTGTGGTACTCTTTGCCATAAATGTTATGTTACTGTAACAAATCGAATTATAAATACTATTTTAATCAGTTAACTATATTGTTATTGAAAATATAATTCTTCTGACAATTCCTATTAAGTTAATAGGAATAGGAATAGGAATAGGAATAGGTATTCCTATTGAGTTAAAATGACCAGTTGGTTTTTCTTTCGATGTAGATTGGCCATTCTTGTAAAAAATATTTCAATTTCAAGATCGTCCTGCTGCTCCTGGAGCCATAAAAATCATCATGACTCTGGGTCGATCTGTGACTCTCTCGTGGTCCGAACCTGACGACGACGGCGGTTGTAAGATAGGAACATATATTGTCGAATATTATAGGGTGAGTTAATCACTTACGAAATTTGTAATAAAATTAGGGGAATAATTTTCTATTTGTGTATTTATTACGCAGATTGGTTGGAACGTGTGGTTGAAGGCAAACACAAGTCGCAGACCAGAAACCACTCTTGTTGATTTAATCGGTGATTCAGAATACAAATTTCGAGTTAAGGCAGAAAACCCATACGGTGTGAGCGATCCCAGTGACGAAACTGATATTGTATTCATTCCTCAGACGAAGGAGAGGTAAAATTAAATACTTCAAATTATTATTTAATTGTTGAAAGATAAATTAATAGACGGAGAAATTAGAAATGGCTAATTATCAATGTCAGGAATGTCGCAGTGACGAAAAATTCGTTTCAAACATCAGGACATTGCAGATGAAAAATCGAATGAAAAACAATCTAATCATTTTCGTTAGTTATTTTATTTTTTTACGAGAAAAAATAACAAAAAAAAACACTGGTCAGAACGTCTTAAAAAATTATACCAAATAGTTGAATAGAAATGTTCGAGACTATCTCGAATCTATCTATCTTTCTATTGATCTATCTTCTTCAGATTGCAGGACTTACAAAGATGATAAGGATTAAATAAAATAAAATTAAAAAAAATCTTCGTTCATCGCTGCAGCAATAGCAAATAGTTATAAATAATGTTCAAACATCAAATATTCATAATGTAGACTACCTTACATTATAAATTAATATTCTCTGAATTGTTTGGAATCGAAAAAAATAAAAATAAATAATAATGCTTTCATCTATCAGTTCCAGCAAGAGCGTACCATCACTCATTGGAGGTGTGAAAATCCACGAAAATCAGCAGAACAGCCGAGGCAGAAGATTAGAAAAACAAAATGAGAATGACATTAAAAAAACCCAGATAAGAACGCGAAGTTTAACAAGAGACGAGGCGGCAGCGAGCCACCAACATTCTGAAGAATTTCATCACCAACAGTTGCAGACAATGACTTCAAGATCAGTTTCTGTGCAACGTTTGGGATCTGATACCGTATTGACAAAAACTTCACGATCAGACAGTCGAGTGACATTTTCAGATACCGTATTTCTTCATGAAGAGAAGCCATTAGAAGCTCCATTGGCCCCACGTCCGGCCCCACGAGCATCAAAACTGGACAGACATTTGAAAGCTACTGCTGAAAAAATGGATCTGTCCGCTTCAAAGGGGACATCACCTCCTAATCCTGATAATTCATCTCCTCCTAGCTATCTCCATTCGAATGAAGAAACCGTCTTGCCCTCTCTTCCAAGGACGTCAAGCGCTTCATCAGTTAAAAAACCGGACGACGACGGAAAAAACGATGAAGAATTCATGTTGATATTGTACCCGAATACCGACGTCGATTATACGAAAAAGGACACGAATAGAGAATACACACCTGAGCTAGATTGTAATTTTGAAAATGATGATGATTTACTACCTCCACCGATGTCACGCTCACTACCAGAATTATTCAGTGCAGATCATCATCTCATCGAAATAATGAGAGAAGCTTTTAGTTCAACCGAATTACTTCATGAACGTGCCATCGAGAGGTTCCAAAGGGCTGTAGCAATGGAGGAAGCTAGCACAAAAAAATATCCTTTCAACACTGAAAATTTGCCTACAAATCAATTCAGAAATTTACGTCCACAGAGGATATCCACAGCAGAGGAACTACCCACACCTTCACCTCATTTTGATACCCCACTAGTGTTGAATAAAAGAAGATTTAGCGAGGGACAAGTACCTCCTGCAAATACTGATGACAATCTAGCAATTACTTCACCACTGACTGTTTCCTCAGATCCTAATTTAGTAGATTTCAATTCAAACCAACAGTCGCAATATGAAATTCACGAACCACTTCTGAAACCTGCGACGAGTCTTCGACGATGGGACGATGAAAACTTGCATTCAATGACTGGAAATGATACGTCAGAAGAGGAGTTTTCATCGGATGACGAAAAATTACTGTCAAATAACGTCTTAATTACGGAATATGCGCAAAAGGATCCAGGAATAAATCCAGGAAGTGGAGTAGTTTTACAGCCAAAGTCAATTCTTAAAAAAAGGGTTGATGACGTGCCAGGACCATTCACCATCTCCTCACCTACACCAAAAACCCAATCAGCTGATGGGAAACATTTTGGTGATGTCACACGTCTGAATAATCCCTCTGACACTGTGGAACTACCTGTCGTGTCTGATACAGAAAACGATAACGCTAGTCTGATGATCGCAGCTGAAGTAGCTCAGAATCGTCGAAAATTAAGTGCAAAGTCTTCACTCGCTAAAAGGGAGACAGCTGAATCTAAGGAAGATGTTGAAGCTAAACGCGCTGTCATTGATCTTTACGCTGAAATCGTTAACGCATATTCATCTCCTCCTGTTTCTCGTTCAGCAAATTACACGACTGGAGAGATTTCACGTACGATAAATCCCAGTCGCATTCCAAGCAATGAAAATTTCGAGACTCCCAATGATGTCCATCCAATGATGTCCAATCAGTTGACGAAAAACTTGGAGATGCAGAGGAAGCCAAACGAGCGAAAGAATTCAACGGGAGCTGGAAATAATTCTATTGGGGGAAAGGATATTCCTTCCAGGCCTTCCAGGATCGACTTTGAAGCCACTAGCAGAGAGTCATCCGCATCAAGATCATCATCAACGACTCGAAAGCGACGCAGACGGCGAGGGTCAACTACGAAAGGAATAACTCATGTCAAGACGTTCGATGACACATTGCAGATAAATGCGAATGAACCGGGGAAAGAACAACAGACAAATTGCAGGAACAAGGATGGATTGCTCACTAGAATGACTGGACGTAGTCTAAGATCGTCTGCTATCAATGATGAAGCTGCCAACATAATTGTGGAACCATTGAGAGTCCAAACTCGTGTGAAGGTTCAATCTATCATGAGTTACACCACTGATCTGATACTTTTTCTTGGTGCCCTTTACATTTATCTGTTTAAAAAGGAAATACTAGCTGTTCCCCTCATCGGACTCGTACTCTACCGTAGAATACAATCAGATTTAACAAATTGGATTCCACATTAATATAAGACAATACAGAGCAATACATTCAAACACAGAGCGAAATATTAATTAAAAATTACGTATCTTTACGGTACTTCCGAAGTAGTTATAGGAAATTTTACGAAACTGTCACGTAATTTTTTCTGAAAGTTCTGTAATTTTTATCTGAGTCATCTGTGGAAAATTACGATACCATCGGACAAAATTTCCCAGTCGATTCCGCATATAATCGATGAGAGAACTGTGAGGTTCGTAATTTTTACTAAATATTTGTTTTCGAGCACATGAGGTGCCTCAATTCATTCTCCCAACATCATTGTAATTTATATTTACGTCGTAATTGTTATTGTTTTTGACTTCACTAGTTACCAGTCATTTTTGGTTTCACGTCTTATTTTTCCCGAAACATTTGCAGGGGAAAATTGGGAAAATGTGGTCGAGGAAGATAAGATGGGCCGTCATTTTTTTATTACTTGAATCCTTTCATCTCATTGACGTTTAATGTGTCATTAGTCACACATGCGCACACATGGGTGTGATTTCATTGAAGAAAAGACGATTTTTTGTTTGTTTTATTAGTTTTTCTTTTTTAATGGAAACTATTCAATAATGAAAATGACATTTTCATGATAATGTCGTGGAATCGCGCGTGCGTAATGCCAACAACCAAGAAATATCTTAGAATCTTATGCGCGCGCCATTAACCGAGATGACGATTTTAGACTAAAAAAGATAGCTTTCAGGAGAGAAGAGCTGAGTTCCAACATCATTCGGATCTTATTTTCATCGGGCTAGTTAAACTTCATTCTGTAATATTAAATTCGAATGGCAATAGTCATCCACACAATGACAGTTGTCATCTAAAATAAACGTCAGAATAATCAGAAGTGAGTGACGATGATCAACTTCGATAATAATACTGGAAAACGACACTATTTTTGAAGGTAAAAACTGTTGTTTACATGTTTCATTGTACCCAAATGACTTGAATGAAATATTTGTTTAATACATAATTTATCAGTCTATACTTGTAATAAAGTTCCTGTCGTGGATTGTGCATTTAAAATGTTTTATATTTATCCATAACATCAGTGAAAAGGGAGCATGCGAGGGGTGAGAACTACAAATGTTACATTATTATTGCAGAGGAGGAGTTCATCGATATTAATTTTATTGCATCAACGGAAAACCAAATTCTACATAAGAATTTGCTTTCAGGCGTTAATGCACGTTAACGCGAACAACTTTGGATCATTTACATTCTATTTTTAGAGCAACTGCCGGCAAATCGAACTTGACGGCATTCACCGCGCCAGCAGTGTTTGTCGTGGGCTCTTTACAATTAGATTATGATGATGTTCCACATCACGAAGGGAACGAGAAAATCAGTTTTGTTCCCCATATTTTGCTCTTTTCGGCGAATCCTCAAGTTAAAAAACCCTTGATTTTCCAGTTGAATAAAAAAAAACTGGGAAAATGATTCGTTAGCTGCAAAATTTCCCACGATTTCAGTGAAATCAAAGCGCAAATTAAAACGAAAATTGTTAACTTTCTTCTGTGGCCTCTCGTCTTGATGGAATCAAATGATCAATTAATTATTGAATGTATGAGTGAGATGATAAATACACGCATATATTTATTTATATGTGTGAGGAGAGGGGGAAGCGTTGGAGGGAAAACTAGTGATTACGAAATTTTTCGGTTCAACTCCATGTGACGTCTCGCAAACGCAGTTGTGTCTAAATTCGATGCTCAGTCCAATCCTTGAAGATTGTTCGTGTGAATCAAGCAAGCCGTAAACTCGCCTACTGTTCTACTGATCAAGCTGAAGTACAGTAACAAAATTCGCCCAGAAATAAGATTCCACAATTACTTTGAAGAAAGAAACGCGACAGCAGTGCTCCCTCGAACCAAATAATTGCCAATTTTTGTTGTATTTATTTGCTGACGCTGGCACTATTGTCTTTTCGACATGAAAAAAAATCTAGTCAATTATCATTGACATTTGAAAAGCAATTTCGATGATGACGACTGGTATTTTCGTTCATATTCTAGTTCAGTGGGCGTATGCAGCGCTCCCGAGCTTTGGATTAAAATAAAATTCTTTGGTCAATGTTATCACATTTATTTAATTATAAAAAAATCTCCAATTGCTTTTACTAAAAAATATGTGCGTCTAGTTTATCCGGTGATTAATGATGAAGGTGTGAAAAATGGGGAGTCAGTGTTGCAAGTGTTCGGATGACAAAAAAAATCAGCAAGTGACACAAAGTAGATCAACAAGTATAAATATTCGGTACGATTAAAGCATGCAATAAATAACTCTTATGTGAACATTAATTCATTTTCTAAGTTTCAGTTTCATTAACATTGATGGGATGATAAAAATTTCGTGTCACTGGGATGAATGAATTTTCAGGAATATATGAGGGTCTGACTAATATAGAATGGCCTTGCTTTTGAATAATTCTTCGTCTCCGGTAAATGTCAATCGTTATGAGAGTTAAGTTTGGCACGGAATATCATTGAGTTGATTATATGGAAGAATTTTATTTCACCCTGTGGTGCAATCACCTGTCTCGTGCAGCGTCTGGAATTAATTCAAATTTGGACGGCCGATGGTTCTCGATTGATCGAAGATATCGTCTTTTCACGCTCAATTTACACTAATTGTTCTGATGATTTTGTTCATTTAATTAGTTATTCTTAATCCTCATTGTTAATTATTATTGTAGCCTGACGTTCAGTCCTGGATAATGCTCAATTTATTTATTTTAATTCCTCAGCAATCAGTTGAATCAACATCAATCAGAAACTCAAAAAAACATTTTACAGATTTTTTTTACTGTATAATAAGCAAAATTATCGTCCAGCCCTGTTGTCTATATTTTCCGTTAATATCCTCTTTAATGAATAATGTTTTTCAATCTTGTGTTTTATCAGATTGCATGGAATCCCGGAGGTATCAACATTTCGGTATAAATTTCGACCGTATGAAAATATCGACCTGTACAAATCGAAGACATCGAGAAGGCATTGTACCGACTATCCTTATCCTCGCATAACTGACGTTCTAAAAAATAATAATTCTCCAGCTGATGATGTCAATCGAGTTTCACAAAAAAGGAAACCAATGAATAACAACGGCATTTTGTGGGAGCCCAATCAAAGTGATCCACCAACCTTCATTAGAAAACTCAGTGATTTGGCTGTAAAAATTGGCACAAGAGCACGACTCCTCATTGAAGTTCAGAGCGCCTCGTGCCCGAAGGTTTTTCATTTTCTATTTGAATTAAAATATTTTTTCCCGTCACAGTTTTTACCGCAGGAGATTGGAGAATTGAAAAAAAAAAACAACATCTCGATACTGTGCCCCCAAAAATGTGAATTTTTTGATCGATCTAGATAGAACCGATTGAGACGATTATTTTGAACAAAAAAAAATTAAAATCCTTGGAGTAGTTTCGGAGATATAAATTGAAAATACAGATTGTTAACTACGATTTTTTCCCTATTTTTTTTACAATTTTCTCAAAATTAATTTTCATAACTGCGAATTTTTCAGTACATGCACACAGACATGATCTAAAAAACGTAATTTTTGTACGATTGACAACATTCTAGATAATTTATAATCGAAATTAGGGAATTGAAAACTCGAACAAACAAAGAATTCCATTCGAACAAAAAAAAAAAACAACAAATAAATGGGTTTGGCATTCAAGGTACCAATTAAAATGAATAAAAGTCCGATCAAGAAAAGAATCCACTTCTTTAAAAAAAAGATATTCTCCTGTAATTAATGAAAAATTGATAGCAAACCTAAGTATAGAAACTGAACGGGGAAATCAGTCCCCCAGAAACGCATTATTTCAGCAACTATTTCGGAGGCACATTTTCTCTGAAGACAAAAAAAATATTCCCAGTGGCTAGAAAGCCAAAGATAAAACGGTGCAGTTGCTCAGTTACATAGACTCGCACATTTATCTCCCTTTCCATGCTACCACGTTTCCGCATTGCGTCTATAAAAGATGAAAGCAATGATTCACAAATCCCATTCTGTACCCGGTGAAATTCCCCCGACGACATAAATTAAATAACATAAATTCAAATTCACAGGTAACATGGCGCAGAAACGACGAACCAATAGACTCTGGTTCGCACATTACATTTGTTCACGAAGGGAATTTTTACTGCATCGATTTATCACCAGTTACTATCGAAGATAAAGGCTATTGGACATGTACCGCTGAAAACACAACGGGTCGATCGTCCTGCGGTTGTTTCCTGAACGTCCTCATCCCCAAGGCCTATAAGAAGCCCTACTTTACCGAAGAATTGCGAGCCCTTCTGACCGAGGGTGGAAGTGTCTCTCTGGAATGTAAAGTCCTTGGAGTTCCAACCCCAGTATTAAAATGGTTCAAAGATGGGGAAGAAATGAAAGCTGGTGATATTTTTGCATTAACTGCATCCCCTGAAGACTCTACATCCCTCGGTATTTACAGGTGTGAAGCTATCAATTGCATGGGAACCGCCTCCTCTTCCTCCAAAGTCCACGTTGTCGGTTCAGAAGACGATGAAAAATCAAGTTTATCAGTTAAATCTTCTGGAGCATTACCAATATTCAAGAAATACCTGGAGAACAAGTCGTGTAAAATCGGTGAAAATGTTTTGCTGTCTTGCGAAATTCAGGTGCCACCCTGGCCGAAAGACGTTACATGGTACAACGAAAATGGTCGTGTAGAACCTCTCGATAAATACCACATCATCGAAGATGGATTGGGAGTTTATTCAGTCGAAATTCGAGGAATTGAAGCACTGGACAAAGGCGAATGGAAATGCGTTGCCACGAGCTTTGAAAATGTCAAACAATTGTCTGCATGTTACATCTCCATGATGATTCCAAAAAATTATCGAATTCCCCGATTTATGGAGGATCTTCGAGCGATTCTCACCGATGAAGGTTTGGTATCATTCGAATGCAAAGTTGTTGGATTTCCAACGCCTGTACTGACGTGGTTCAAAGACGGTGAAGAGCTGAAACCAGGTGATGTTTATCAATTAACAGGAACAAATTCCCTGGGTTCTTACTGCTGCATTGCAAAAAATTGTATGGGCGAAGCGAAGAGCACAGCTGAACTTACCATCGAAGATATTGACAAGCAACTGAACGACGAAGAGCGTTTGCAACTGGTCAAGGAATTCACTGATGTCCCCAAATTCAAGACAGGACTGAAATGTTGTGAAGCAAGAATTGACGAAAATTTCACATTCGCTGTTCGACTTGACGTGACATTATCACCAGAACCCACGATATTCTGGTACCGAAATAACGAACTGATAACGGAGGATGTGAAGTACAAATTGATCCACAATTCATTGGGAAATTTTCATCTGGAAATAAATAATTTGGAATTTATCGATCAAGCCCAGTGGAAGTGTCTGGCAGAGAATGATTTTGGTCACAGTGTGTCATCGTGTTTCCTGAAACTCATCATCCCAAGACACTTCAGAAAACCAAAGTACCTGGAAAATCTCAAAGCTGTACTGTGTGACGATGGAACTGTTAATCTGGAGTGTAAAGTCATTGGAGTTCCTCAGCCTGTCCTCACCTGGTACAAAGACGGTGTTGAACTCAAACCTGGAGACATTCACAGAATAATATCTGGTGGAGATGGTACATGTTGCTTAGGTACCTACACCTGTCGCGCCACAAATTGCATGGGATCTGTGAGTAGTTCAGCATCACTCGTTGGCATCTCCAACGGTGATAAAGACCTGCAAAAAGAAGAAAATCAACTCGAAACGTCAGCGAAGAACGTGTCACTGTCGACTATCCACGAGGAGAGAACTTCTCAATTATATGACACTCCAAGATCTGATAATTCAGTGACCTTGGATGATCATGGAGATATCTCCTTCAGTTTAGATGGAAAAGAAATTTCCGTCAGCCTCTACGAGACTCCAGACCTAACCGAGGAAGACGCCAGACAAATTGTAGAGATGTACGCTGATCAGTTGTCTGAGCACATAACCGAAGGCGATGTCATAGAGCTTCCACCGATGCGTTTCACCAGAGAAACATCAACAACCAGAAATCTCCTGATGGAAGCAGTTGTCATCGACGTTTCACCTGACTATTTTGTTCCAAACGAAAGGTTTGAGGATCTTCGTACTGAAGCTGATGTTGAAAATGTTTCAATAATGGAGGATCCGTCCCAGAGCAACAGATCATCTTACTCGTCAGCAATGGGTGGAGGACAAGCCCCTTCAAAACCGCTGAGGAAGAGGCACAAATCAGTGGACAGTAATTCATCAAAGAGTGACCCCAGTGAAAAAAGTCATCGCAAATCGATGAAAACTGATTTATCGGATGATTATCACAGCGCAAAAGAGCCCTTATCTCTGGAAGAGCAGTTCCTACTCGCCAATGAAAGAATCAGCCTCGACAGCGAAACAACTGGGGACTTCAATGAAGCATTGGAAGCATCGAACTTGGAGTCGCTGATAGCAGATATTACTGACAACGTTATCGTTCCAGAGCCTTCCAGCGATGTGTCTGAAATTCTCTACATTACACCGGATTTGGAAAGAATAAATCTCGCACTGTCGACCCTGGAACAAGCAATTCAACAACTCTTTCTCATTAAAGAAAATCATGATTCAAAGTTATTTCTCATTGCTGATAAACTTGAAATTATTTACCAGCATCTTCACCCATTAATTTCCAGTGAAATTATGAAAACCGATGTTAACGAATTTGTCGTTGCAACTCTAGCTGATTCATTGGAAAATCTCGCCGAGAGATCAGTAAGTTTCTGCTCGTCCTTGCTGACCAATAATTTATTGAACGATTTTCAAAAACTTCCGGACGACTTTGAAACAGAAATATCGAAATTAGTCGTTCCGTTGCAGATATATGAAAATATATCACCGGAAAAAGTTGTTATAGAATATCATAGACAGTTGATACAACACCTGAGTTTCATCATGAACGATATCTCTAAGACGTTGGAAAAACTGTCAAGTGATAATCCCCAGGAGGAAATTTCGCATTCAGTTCCTGACAATGAAAATGACATTGAAGTATTCGTTGAAAATGATCAAGAATTTTCGCGAACGATTGAGCAGGTGCCTCTCGTCTTAACCAGAATACATTTCGAATTGTCTTCCATCGTGGAAAGAGCATCAATTAATCGTTTCTCAGAGATTAATGAAGTCGAGACTTTCCCAAATTTCGTGGATAGTATCGAACATTTACGACAATCCATTGGTGACATTACAATCGCTTTAACTGCGCCGATACTTCATGCTACTAATGTATCAGAAAATAGCTATAATTACGTGGCAAATGAATTCGAAAAGTTGATGGTTCCATTGAGTGATTTACAAAAAAACCTGTCAAATCGAGAATATGAATTGGAAGAAATATCTGTCCTGGTGGATATGACAACTCCCTTGAGGAATTTGAAAGCTGTAATTCAAAGTCTCAATAAGACACAGAGGTCTGAGCTCAGAATCATCGAGTCATTAGAGGCCCTAGAGAGATGTATAACTCAAGCTACTGCTGCTTCTGCTAATGAAACTGTGATTGACGAATCTGACAAAACTGAACGGATTTCGATGAAATTTGACAAACCGCGACCAGAAGCTGAAGAACTGACCGAATCTGTTCAGAATGTAAATCATAAAGCGAAGATACATTCAAAGACAGTCTTAAACTTGGCTACAGCTGAAACATTACAGTTGTGGGGATTAACAACTCTGGAATCATTAGATGATCTAGCCACTATATCATCATCGCTTCACACATTAGCTGACGACCAAGGACATCTCGTTCTCTGTCAGCGGTTAGATGCACTTCTCCAACGAATCGATCTAGTAAAATCACAGCTGAATCATCCACCTGAACAATCAGTTGAGAAAAACGTTGACAGGATCTGTGAAGGATTTATATCGACAGCTGAGGACCTGCAGGAATTAACAGAAATGATCAGGGAAATTTGTGAGAGAGAATCACCAAAAAAATTGGTGATGCAAAATTGCAAACAATTTCTTCATTCAGCGTCTGAGTTATGTGAACAATATAAATACCTTCAACCAGCAGTAGCTGTAGACATAGTAGAAACCTCTCCTGGAGATCAAAATTTGAGTATGTCCCTTGTTGACAGGATAACGGGGGTGATAGAGTCCCTCCAAAACGCTAATGATTCTGTTAAAATGATTCTCAATTCTCCGACACTGGAAGCAATCAAGAAAGATGAGAAACAGATTGAAAATGATGATAATGAGGAGTTGAATAGTCATTCATTGCGTCAAAAGCCTTCGCAAGTTGAGGAAAATGTGTTTGTGTTAGAAGACTCACCGCAAGTGGTGGATGGATATCCTCTATGTTCATCGATCCTCCAAGTCATCGATCCCACTAGTCCTATAGAGCGTGAAATTTCAGCAGATTTAACGCCTTCGATTGAGGACAAAGTTATACTTGAAGTGACTCACAATGAAAGATCAGAAAAATCCTGTGAATTATTGCTACCTGAATCGGCCGGCAAAATCGAGGAAACATCGGAGAATATGAATATTTCAGTGGGAGATGTGGCGACCAAATTATTGCCGATTGAAGCATCTGGAGATTCTCAAATGTTGAATAATACAATGGCAAATTATTCATCAAATTTCGGGGTTGAAGAAGCGAAAATTTCATCAGATGTTGGTGGCGACAAATCCGAGGTATCATTAAAAAACAGGATTTCACATATTGTAGAGGATGAGTTGGATCGTCAAGGTAAAGTGGACTGGGCATCCGCCGATTTTATTGAAGTTATTCAGAATGAAGTTTATGCCGCAATATCAGTGAACTCCAACGCAGATCAGGAACCAGTATTGGAAGAGTTGATTCGTGACATCACTGTAAAAGAACTTCAGAATATTAGATCAGATGAGAATGAGAGCGCCAGTGATAATGTTCATATTCCAGTCTCATCCATATCTGAACAAGGATTAGATAATGCTTCATTAAAACCTGTGCAGGATGTGCAAGATCTTGAGTATGTTCGTGAAGAAGGGGAAAGGAAAGAACAGACAAAGGGTAAAGACCTACACCAGTCCTTGTTGTCTGACTCGATTGCTGAAGTTATTGATGAATCAGAGACACTCAAGAATTTAGATGTACTGAATAATGATGGAGAACAATTAATGGCCGTAGCTTCGATCAGTCAGGAAGCATCAGAAAATCTCCAAACTGTAACTGACCCGACCATCAATGATTCAGCAAATTCCTCCCAAGACCTGGCAGATAATAAAGTTGTGGATCATTTAAAATCATGGATAGGCGATAATATTGTACGCATTATAGATGATGAATTGAATCGTCAAGGTCACGTGGACCGGGCATCCGCCGATTTTATTGAAGTTATTCAGAATGAAGTTTATGCCGCAATATCAGTAAACTCCAACGTAGATCGCGAACCAGTATTGGAAGAGTTGATTCGTGACATCACTGTAAAAGAACTTCAAAATGTCAGATCAGATGAGAGTAAGAGCGTCAGTGACAATGTTCGTATGCCAGTCTCCTCCGCATCTGAACAAGGATTAGAAAATGCTTCACTACAACCTGTGCAGGACGTGCAAGATATTGAGTGTGTCTGTGAAGAAGGGGTAAGGGAAGAACTGATAAAAGCTGAAGAAACACACCAGTCCCTGTTGTCTGACTCTATTGCTGAAATTATTGATGAATCAGAGACAATTAAGAATTTAGATGTAATGAATGATGATAGAAAAAAATTAACGGCCACAGCTTCGATCAGTCCGGAAGCATTAGAAAATCCCCAAATCGTAACTGAACCCATTATCAATGATTCAGTAATTCGTACGCAAGAACTGGCACATAATAAAGTTGTAGATCATTTAAAATCATGGCTGGATGATAATATTGAACGCATAATAGATGATGAATTGAATCGTCAAGGTTACGTGGATCAGGTATCCGCCAATTTTATTGAAGTTATTCAGAATGAAGTTTATGCCGCAATATCAGTGGACTCCAACGTAGATCGCGAACCAGTATTGGAAGAGATGATTCGTGATATCACAGTAAGAGCACTCCAAGCTATTAGATCAGATGAGAATAAGAGCGTCAGTGACAATATTCATATTCCAGTGTCATCCACATCTGAACAAGGATTAGATAATCCTTTACTAAAACCTGCGCAAGACGTGCAAGATATTGAGTGTGTCAGTGAAGAAGGGGTAAGGGAAGAACAGACAAAAGCTGAAGAAATACACCAGTCCCTGTTGTCTGACGCCATTGCTGAAGTGATTCATGAATCAGAGACAATCGAGAATTTGGATATGATGAATGATGATAGAAAAAAATCAACGGCCACAGCTTCGATCAGTCCGAAAGCATTAGAAAATGCTCAAATCGTAACTGAACCCATTATCAATGATTCAGTAATTCAGTCGCAAGAACTGGCAGATAATAACGTTGTTGATCATTTAAAATCATGGATAGGCGATAATATTGCACACATTATAAATGATCAATTGAATCGTCAAGGTCAAGTGGACCGGGCATCCGTCAATTTTATTGAAGCTATTCAGAATGAAGTTTATGCCACACTATCAGTGAACTCCAACGTAGATCGTGAACCACTATTAGAAGAGTTGATTCGTGATGTCACAGTAAGAGCACTCCAAGCTATTAATTCAGAGAAGAATGAGAGTATCAGTGACAATATTCATATTCCAGTCTCATCTGCATCTGAACAAGGATTAGAAAATGCTTCACTAAAAGCTGTGCTGGACCTACAAGATTTTGAGTATGTTGGTGAAGAAGGGGAAAGGAAAGAACAGACAAAGGGTAAAGACCTACACCAGTCCTTGTTGTCTGACTCGATTGCTGAAGTTATTGATGCATCAGAGACAATCGAGAATTTAGATGTGATTAATGATGATAGAGAACAATTAATGGCCGTAGCTTCGATCAGTCAGGAAGCATCAGAAAATCTCCAAACTGTAACTGACCCGATCATCAATGATTCAGCAAATTCCACCCAAGACTTGGCAGATAATAAAGTTGTGGGTCATTTAAAATCATGGATAGGCGATAATATTGCACGCATAATAGATGATGAATTGAATCGTCAAGGTCACGTGGACCGGGCATCCGTCAATTTTATTGAAGTTATTCAGAATGAAGTTTATGCCACACTATCAGTGAACTCCAACGTAGATCGCGAACCACTATTAGAAGAGTTGATTCGTGATATCACAGTAAGAGCACTCCAAGCTATTAATTCAGAGAAGAATGAGGGCATCAGTGACAATATTCATATTCCAGTCTCATCCGCATCTCAACAAGGATCAGATAATGCTTTACTAAAACCTGTGCAGGACGTACAAGATATGGAGTATGTTGGTGAAGAAGGAAAGAGGAACGAACAGACAAAGGGTAAAGACCTCCACCAGTCCTTGTTGTCTGACTCGATTGCTGAAGTTATTGATGCATCAGAGACAATCGAGAATTTAGATTTGATGAATGATGACATGAAAAAATCAACGGCCATATCTTCGATCAGCCCTGAAGCATTAGAAAATCTCCAAATCGTAACTGAACCGATTCTCAATAATTCAGTAAATCCCACACAAGAATTGGCAGATAATAAAGTTATCGAACATTTTAAATCATGGTTGGACGATAATATTGCACGCATTATGGATGATGAATTGGATCGTCAAGGGGCACGAGAGTTTCAATCAGTTGATGCTATCCAACACATTCACGAAAAAGTCAATATCATTATTTCGCAAAGCTCTAACATGAATGAATCAATATTGGAAGAGCTGATTCGTGATGTCACCGTGGAATATCTCCAAACTATTAAATTAGGAAGAAAGGAAATGCCCATTAATGATGAGGCTCGCATGCCGTCCATACCTGTACCTAAAGAAAAATATTCAGATGATGTGTTGATGGAACCGTTACAAACAGAATCAGTTCAATCACTCGATAAAGAAGGGCCTGCAGAACACTTTTATGATGAAACTGAGAAAACAAAAGATCAATCGATCCACGAAACATTTATCATTGATCAGCCAACCCAAGATTTTGAAATTATAAACAAATTGGCAGAGAATAGTTCATCAAATGCTGAACTCGACCAGGTAATTTCACCTCCAGTTGTACTGGAAGGTGATGCAGGACAAGACAAATGTCCGGATGATTCTCAACTATTGTTAGACAGTCCCATTACTCCAATTACAGGAATTTCAGAAAAAAAGGAAAATACAGATGACAATTTCAATATTTCATCTTCGCCCTCAAGTGATAAAGGAGAAAAAGATGATAATGTTCCCCAGCCGTTGGAAACTGCACAGAATATAATTTATCCTGATAAGGAAGAGCTCCAGAAAACGAAAATCGATAAATCACTCGCAACGGGAGAAGAGAAAAAGGCGAACGAATTATATGAATCATTATCGGTTAATGAATCTGAAGCTATTGATAACGGTGTCACCATCGATCACGTGACAGAATCAACAAAGGAAGAGGTTGCTGCAGAAAAATTAGCTGATGTAGCACCTTTGGATGAACTAAATGCAAAAAAGAAGTTGAATGACGATGTGGAAAGTTGCGAAACAGGATTAATAACTGGTGTTGAAGACATTATAAAAGACGAATTGGATCGTCAGGGAGCACTGGAATATTTATCGGTTGATTTCATCAGACTCGTTGAGGACAAAGTTCAGTCGACCACATCGAGAAATCGCAGCAAAGACAATCAGCCCCTAATGGAAGAGCTAGTGCGTGATATAACAGTAGAAGAACTCCAATCCATCAAATTACTTGAACCTAAAACTGAAAATAAGACAGTCAATAATGAATCCCTATCATTACCTGAAGATGCAACAGTTAATGATATCACCCCCTCCTTCAAATCCAAAGAATTGGAGGCAGAACGTCCATTGGATGTGTCAGGCAGTGAATCCAAGGGTGACAAGATTATAGACGGTTCTGAGTTTAACATTAAGACACTTGAAGATCATGAAAAGGATCCGGATAGTGAAAAAATCAGCTCCATCCCTAAAAACAATAATTTAAACGAAGAAATCAGAAAATTAATATCAATGGAATTACGAAATGCCGTTGTGAGTTGGACTGAGGAGAAAAGATTAATTAATGACATCAAAGATAACATTGAAAACAGTAATCTTTTAATATCGAATGACCAAATTTCCCTCGAAGATATTGAATCGTCGATTCAAAGTGAATTTGAGAACCAGCTAATGAGTATTTTTGGAGAGGACAACTGTCTTCAGCAAAAAAGGGATTACAAGTCTGAAACAACAAGTGATATAATAGTCGAGAAGAGAATCAAAGCGTTAGTTGCTGCTGCATTCGAAAGAATCCTGGGCGAGTCAGTGAACCAAGAAGTCTTAATTGAGACTATAAAATGTAAGACAAAAGAACTCATGAAAAACGATGCAAAGTTTTCCGAACAGGCAATATCTGATAGGAATATGGAACAACTCATCGCAGCTGAATTGGAACTGCGGAGGGGTGAGATTCCTGAGCACAATCGTAATGTAGAACTGCAACAAGTCTCGCTAATGGAACTTTCCGTCGATGCCTGCAATGAAAATTTAGCAATTGATTTGGTTGAATGCAATGTAGAACTTGAAGTCTGTAAAATACTTCAAGATGATCAGCATGAGGGACCGGTTGGTGTCATAAACCAAGTGAAGATATTGAAGAAGCCATCAATCTCCGACTGGGAATTTCCAGACCACAGCCTCAACGAACTAGATCCAATGGAATCAGGCATTCAAGTAGGTGATGCGGCTGGACCGCATGATCACGAGGAGCACCAAAGCATGAGATCCATCGCAGGAACGACGGAGAGCGGGGAAGCCATTGAGCCACTAATAACATCTGAGCAGGAAAGAGCATCTGCTGAAACGATTGAAGTAGAGTCACACATAGATCCTCTGAAGCCATCTGCTGTCCAACCAACGTTTCTACAAACTTCAGAATCTTCGAGGCAACATTTAGCTGAAGAAAGCACTCAAGAAGTCGAAGTTGCTGAAATAGAAAAAAATAAAGCAGAAATTAGAACGAGTGAGACTTCGCTGAATTCAGGACCAGGATTGACAGGAGATATTTCTAATATGAAGACCATAGTCCTAGGACAGCCTACTACAGGAGACCTTGAGCATATGTGGGAAATCCCAAGAGACACAGTGAGTCCTGAACCATTGGATCATCAGACTGCAGTTGTTAATGACAACGAGGATCTGGAGGCTTTATCCCAACATCAAAACATGAGACCGACGGTGGTAACAACGGACAGTACTATTGGAGAGGTCATTGAGCCACTCATAATATCAGAACAAGAAAGAGTATCTGCTGAGACGATTGAAGTAGAGCCCCACATAGATCCTCTCAAGCCAAGCACAGTCCAGCCAATGATTCTCCAAAACCCAACATCTTTGAGTCAACATTTGGCTGAAGAAAACACTGAAGAACTCGAAATTTCTGAATTACAAAAACATAAAGCTGAACTTATAACGAGTGCGACTTCGCTGAATGCAGAACCCGGATTGACAGGAGGCATTTCCAATACGAAGGTCATAGTTCTAGGACAGCCTACAACAGGAGACATTGAGCATACGTGGGAAATCCCAAAAGACACAGTGAGTACTGAAGCATTGGATCATCACACTGCAGTGGTTAATGACAACGATGACCTGGAGACTTTATCCCAACATCAAAACATGAGACCGACCACAGTAACGACCGACAGCGCTTTTGGAGAAGGCATTGAGCCACTGATAATATCTGATCAAAAGAGAGCATCTGCTGAAGCGATTGAAGTGGAGCCACACCTAGACTCTCTCAAGTCAGGCACCACCCAACCAATGATTCTCCAAAACTCAGTACCTTTGAGCCAGCATTTGTCTGAAGAAAACATTCAGGAATTCGAAATTTCTGAATTACAAAAACATAAAGCAGAAATTATAACAAGTGAAAGTCCGTTGGATTCAGAAAAAAAATTCACAGAAGACATTTCCAATTTGAAGGCCGTAGTCCTAGGACAGCCTATTACAGGAGACCTTGAGCACGTGTGGGAAATCCCAAAAGACACAGTAAGTCCTGAAACATTGGATCATCAGACTGCAGTTGTTACTGACAACGTTGACCTGCAGACTTCATCACATCAAAACATGAGACCGACGGTGGTAACAACGGACAGTGCTGTTGGAGAGGCCATTGAGCCCCTCATAATATCAGAACAAAAAAGAGCATCTGCTGAGGCGATTGAAGTAGAGCCCCACATAGATCCTCTCAAGCCAAGCACAGTCCAGCCAATGATTCTACAAAACCCAACATCTTTGAGTCAACATTTGGCTGAAGAAAACACTCAAGAACTCGAAATTTCTGAATTACAAAAACATAAAGCCGAACTTATAACGAGTCTGACTTCGCTCAATGCAGAACCAGGATTGACAGAAAGTATTTCCAATATAAAGACCACAATCCTAGCACAACCCAGTGCCAGCAACATCGAATATCTCTGGGAAATCCCAAATGATAGAGTGACCTCTGAAGCACTGGATCATCATACTGCAGTGGTTAATGACGACGATGTCTTGCAGGCTCCATCACACCATCAACACCAAATTTTTCATTGTCCGCAAGTGTGTGACGAGATCCTTTCCAATGAATCTACTCAGAACATCACTGAAAGCGATCCCATAACTTCAAACGTAGCAGTGAAAGATATCGATTCTTTAATTACGGCATCACAACATCAGGTCAACGTGCAGATCTGTCCTCCTGAGCTGATGAAAGATGAAGTCCCTAAACCTACTGATTCAAATCTATCTGAAATAAATGATCCGAATCATAAGGGAAAAGTTGCTGACGAAGAAGATGGAAAATTGCAAATTGCAGACTCTGGTGCCTGCGCTGGAATATCTGAAAAATGGGTTCGAGATGTTATTTTAGGGGAGTTTAATGAAGGAAAAATAGGACCTATTATTACTATGGCACATATCAATGCCTTTGTAGAGGATATCTATACAAACCTTCATGGACAATCAGAAGAATTTCCTCCACAAAACGTGCTAGAAGATGCTCAGAAGTTGGTGTTGCAGAGACTAGATGAATTGGTAACGAGAGAAATTAGTTCAGTAACAACAAGTAAGTCCCAAGAAACGTTAGAATGTGTGCGAGATGACTCAGTCAATCCACATGTCGATGATGAAAAAATAAAAAAACCGACTGATGAGGAGACAAGAAGCAAAACGATACCGAGTGAAGAAGTGGTTGAAAATTCACAAAATCATCAAACAAAGAAAGTAGATAAAATTGAAGAAAAACGTCAGAAAAAACAAAAAGAATGTAAACAACAATCAAATTCTGAGCAAGAAAAGTCTCCAAATAACACATCAATGGAATCAATGACTAATGAATCGTCGAAAAAACCAGTAGAAGACTCAAGCAAGTGCTCAAAACTCAACGAACAATTGACAATCAGAGATACCACACTTGATACAGAGACAAAAACTGCAGATTCAAAAAACAAAATGGAAGATGTGATGGAAAAGCATGATAAGGCTTCAAAAGATAGTTCTAAAAGTAGTAATCAACATCTGATGAAGAATAAAAAACGAGATTCTACGAGAGAAAAAAATCGAATCCAGACAGATGTAAATGACAATCAACCGGCCAGAGACGAACAGATTTCCACTACTTCATACGATAACGAGTCAGATGTAAAGGGACGACATCGAGAGACAGTGCAGAAGGACTATCCGTCATCATCTGCTGAACAACAAATTTTAGATAGAAATAAAAACATGAAAATAATTGGTCAGAATGAATCCAAAGAAACAAAGGAAATACCTGATAAAAATGCTGGAGTGATAGGGAAACCCATAAGGAATCAAATCCATGATTCAAGAGCACCAGATTCTCTGGAACACAGTCACAAGATTAGACCTGGAGCTACACCGCCAGACGCATTTGATATAAAATCCTATCACGAGAGCCCAGGCTGGCAATCAGATTTTACAGAGAACAGCTTGACTATAAACTCTGAAGCATCAGAATCTTCAGCAAAGACTACACAACTGGACGAATTGAAGGAGTCAGACACTTCGAGCTTGCTACCATCAATATCAATCGACAGCGACTTCACGACGACTGGTCGATCTCATCATTTTAACCTCTCGGAAAAAACATTAGATCGATACCAGCGTTCTGATGCGTCGAGAGAATATTTCCCCGGTCCACGACACAAAGGAAAAAAACCTACATTTTGTATGAAATTGATAGATCGCACTGCAGCTGCAGAATCACGAATAAAATTGACTTGTACAGTCCTTGGCGATCCTGATCCTTTCATATTGTGGATGCAGAATAGCCGAGAACTATTTCAACCGAGTAATCGATATTGCATAACGAACGACAATGGCGTAGTATCCTTAGAAATTTATTCCGTTAAACTTCAAGATTCTGGAGAATATACCTGTATTGCTAAAAATGTTCACGGTGAAGCCCACACTGAAGCTAAATTGAAAGTTTATGCTGGATATGAATCTACGCAGTTGATGCCCATTTTCACAAGGTCGATGAAAGGTACGAATTAAATAAATTTTCCCTTCTGTGACAAAGAAAACTTCCTTTACACTTTGCATGCATCACCAATCAGCCCCACCCCCAATGGATTTGTTTTTTTTAAACATGTTTATTTAGCCATTACATATATACAGAGCGAGGGTACAATGTTAAACTTATTGACTACGAGAAAAACATGAGAAAAACGTAGATTCATTATATATGAAAGAAACCAATTTATAATTGGTGAGTACATACTCACGAGCACGCTTCGTATCACTGGAGTGTAATGTTATATTTGTGTGCTGGTTCATTGGCTTTGAGGATGTGAGAGTCAGTGACATATTTGTTAGAATTTTTGTTTTTCGTTTTAGAGACCAGAAAAATGACGAGGAAAACTAGTCAGAGATGTTCGGAAAAATAATAATAATAATAAAATGCTATAACTAAGACTTGAAGTAAGCTTATTTACAGTATTTACATAAAAAGGAAAAGGGGGTGGGGATTAATATGTGGAGGAAGAGTTATAAATCAGTTATCTTGGGTCAGCTCAGGTAGCCACCAGTAACGTTTGAGATTTTCTCTATATTTATATTCTTCATCTCTTGGAGAAATGCTGATGTCACCTGTAATTAGGTCTTTATCAGTTAGACAGTCAATGTTCTGTCTGTACATCATTCTTGATGGGTGTCTACCCCTTTTGGCGTGATATATGACAGGAATATTATTTATGTCCTGGATGTAGTTATTTCTGTCTAGATAGAGAAAGGCTTCAGGAGGTATGAATCCTGTGTTGAGGGTTTTAGGTAGATAGAGAAAGGGGCTCCTATTAAGTTTAGAAGATAGCAGTCCACCCTGTGGACAGTGGCCTCCTTCCAAACTTTGTGATTACTAAAAAATTTTTTAAAGTTTGACTGAGGTGATCTAAATTTTTTAAGGCAAGTTCGGAGACATTTCCTTTCAAAGACACGTAATAGGTCCATTTAACAATTATTTATTGTAAACCAGGTGGGGCATCCATATGTGAGAATGAGTCTAACGAGTGCTTGGTAGCCGATAATTCTTATAATCGAATCACCATAGATTACTTCTTGACTGACTGCTCAACTCGACCCCCATCGAATGATCCATTAGGGAACGATGATATTAGAGAACTGGACCTTAGAGAGAAGAAAAATTATAATTAAAGACGATTCATGTTATATTTATGTTATTATAATTATTATATCATAATGATTCGGTTAAATTAGATATATTCACACCGGGCGACGACAGACTCGTTCTGGAATGCAGGGTGAGAGCTCAACCTCCACCAGTGATAACGTGGCTGAAAGATGGAAAAGTTATTGACATGGGCAACAGGTACAGACAAAGTGATCTACCAGAGGGAATTTGTCGGTTAGAAATATCCAATCCGGATGATTATGATAATGGCATGTACACCTGCAGGGCAGAGAATAAATCAGGATTCACTGAATGTAATTATCCTTTCACATGTCACGAAAATGCAGGTAAGAAAATTGATCCTCACAGAAGAATGAATTTATTTTTTCGTAGTCTTAAGGAGTGGCTTCATAGGAAAATCTAATTAAAATTCTGACCTATTTTGGGTTTATGTTCACAGTGACGTTGAATTCCTGCGGAACGAGTATTGAAACCCGTAGAAAAAGACATAACCTAACTACTGATATGCATTCCACTATGGATTATGATATGTATTCATCCATACCCTTTGATTCATTTGATTTTGAGCGTTCACTGCATACTCACCGAGGAGATAAGACGTTTGGTAATGTTGAATGTGGAAATGTCAAATTTGACGGAGGATACGTATACTTGAAAGAAAATGGAAAGCCAGCAATATTTATATCTCGTCCTGTTGACAAATTAATTAATGCTTGCGTTGGGGAAGATGTCAGTTTATCATTCAGAGTGGGTGGAGTCCCCAAGCCAAAAGGTATAGCTATGTCATAAAATAAATAGAAGCTTATTACCATAATGCGTCTAATTTTCGTAATATTTTTAGTGATTTTGATGAAGGGGTTGGTAGACATCACCAACGGCTCGAGATCATATAAAGAAAGCCACGATGATTATGTTAGGATTACATTCAAGAGGATTGAGGATCTGGACGAAGGAACATACTGTATTCTCGTTAAAAATCGTTACGGCTACGATCGTAGCTTTTTCACAATTAGGGTAATGCTGTCAGTGCTCTCAATTTTTTAATATATTAATTGAGATTTCTGCCTTTAGGTCAGACAACGTGCAAGATCATTGACACCAGCAAGATCAACAGAATGGAGCTTCGAGAATACGAACAAGTACCTGAATTATAGTCACGAGCCAAAGCTATCGGATATGAAATGTAAATATATTATTTATCGTGAGTGCTAATTGTCTACTGCCCATTACAAAGTATCTAAATTTCATTTTTTTGGCTTTTTGTTTTAACTCTTCTTTAATTGTGGCTCGTAGAGGGATCTGTTTGTAATGACTTACTAAAATTCTGACACGATCAGAAGTTGCATCTTATATATTTTATTGCAGAACTTACAGTAGTGAGTGAGTGTACAAATCAAAATATAATTTTGTATTTTAGTCTTGGGGAGTTAAAATCAAGCGTCTTAGCAGCGTAATTTCAGTGTTACCTCAATCCAGTTTCGATCGAGAAACTGTGATTGTCATGGGAACAAAGTGGACGGCTGACCGATTGAAACAACGAAAAAAATTGGTTATATGGTTAATAAAAGTAGTGACTTGGACGATGTATCCAAAACAATTTTACTTTTATCTGAAACTATGATATTCAAATATACAAACAATAATTCAACGCGCAAAACGAAATTCCTTCTTTACAAAATCCTTCAACGAATAAAAAACCAATAGATTAATTCAATCCTTTCTAGAAATTAATTATCCCATCTGTTGGACTTTTAAAATACCAAAAAATCCTGCAACATCAGACGCCCAGACTTTTTGAGCCGATAGTATTAACTAAACAATCGCCGAGGGTTTCGATTGACGCAATCAATCGTTCTGACAACAGTTCCAACTATAATTTTAAAAATCATCTATGGGAAGTATCAATGAGATCTGAATAACCAGATTAGTAATATTGAACATTATCACTTTCTGTGAACATTTGTCTTTCATCTAAATGTTCGCAGTCGTACCGGGTCCTATCTCTAGTGAACCCGTAGTGATTGACGGTGGTAATAGCTGGTTGGCTTTGTCCTGGGATAAACCTGAACAACGAGGACAAGCACCAATCGTTGCTTATCGAGTTGATGCATGGTTACTTGGTGGTGACGGTGGAGCCCAATGGACTGAGGTATTCGACTAGACTTTCTATGTCCATCCAGCAATAGTTAATATTTAGGAATCATAATGACACGAAACGTTGAACAATCGTATCCAAAAATAATAATCAAAGGACTGTATTTGCTTTTTTTGTATTTAAGCTCGGAGTAACATCAACTAATTCGTTCGATGCCTTCAATCTGTGCTCGGGCGAAGAATATAAATTCAGAATTACACCGAGAAATCGTTATGGATGGGGAGAATCCGTAACTATGACGAATTCCGTCACTGTAAGGAAGATGACGGAATTTCCAGAATTTTCAAAAATATTACCAGGTCAATTAAAAGCCCTCAAAGGCACGACATTGCAACTAGATTGCGAGGTGGGTTGACACTAATCACAACAGTTAATCGATCAATGTCAATATAATAATAGTAATCGTATGCTAATTGGGCAGATTAATAATCATAAATCATCGCCGTACATACGATGGTACAAGGACTGCGCTGAACTCGATGTAACCCAGAATTCAAGATTCATCGTTCAAAATGTCGATTCAAAATGCTCTTTGTCGATTCTCGATGTGAGAGAAAGTGATTCGGGCAGATATGTCTGTGATGCAACAAACGTTGCTGGAAGAGTATCAACTTTTGCGAAGGTCCAAGTCGTTACTGATCCAAAGATTGCTGGTGCTGATCTGGAATTACGAACCATGAGGTGAATTTACATTCTTTATGCATAAAAATTGAGTGTGAGTGTAAGAAATTCTGATGAACTTTGGAACATCTCTTTTAAAATTTTTGTCTTCAGAGCAATCGGTAGCATTACTGATAACAGACCCCCAGAATTTACAATGCGACTGCGAGACAGACGTGTCCAAGCAACGTATCCTGTGAGATTAACATGTCAAGTTGATGGTAATCCAGAGCCGACAATTACTTGGTTCAAGGACGAGGAAAAAATTGACATTGAAGGTAGAACTATCTCAATTAGACTTCACAAAATTATTCATTATCTAAGTAATAATAGAAAATTTCCCATTTTAATTATGATATAAATTGTTAAGTGGAAAATATGAGTATATCAAAAGATGACGGCCATTTTCACACTTTGGAAATAAGTCGTTCAAAAATTGATAATACCGGTATTTATATGGTAAGAGCGGAAAATGCCTACGGATGTTTATCATGTCGATGTCATCTTGTTGTCGATGAAGGCATAAAGGCATATCTTGAACCAAAATTTTCACGCTCTCTGGATTCAATCTACACTGTCATTCAAAATGATGAACTTCGAATGACAGCGCAAATAAAGGCTTATCCCGCTGTCGGTATTACTTGGTAGGAGCTTTGAATTTATTTCATACAAATTGATATTTAATTTTACTTACCAGAGCGTCTCCTTTTGCAGGTACCGGAATGGACGGCGTCTTCGTCCCAATCGAAATACAGTGATGTCATTGCATTGTGATGGTACCGTAGAATTGACTTTGGCTCATATATCCCACAAGGATGCCGGTACTTACTGCTGCATAGCGACAAATGAAGTGGGACGAGCTGATAGTAAAACTGTAGTAAACGTTACAGCCAACGATGATGACGTTGATAATTCCCATCGATTATCGATGGAAACTGGACAATCTTCAAGCATACCGTATGCCGTAAAATAAATTAGCGGAATAAAATTAATTCCATTGCACCTGTTGATTGTTATTTAATTATGTGTTTTTCAGGTATTCCAAAGAGCCCGTTTTTATCACAAAACCGCTGTCCACGGAGGCTTATGAGGGCGATAATATTATCATTCTTTGTCAAGTTATAGGTGATCCTAAACCAGATGTGTTCTGGCTTCGCGATTTTTTGAGGGTAAGCCATGAAGATTATTGACAATGGTAGACGAACAACTTTGTGGATGAAACAATGACATTTGTGAAACCTTGGAGATAAATGTCTCAATGACATGCAAAAAACCTTCGGGCATAGCAGTATTGATAGCTCCATCATTCATTCATATTGTGTGGACAATATGAGTAGTATTTTTAGCAGTTGCCATTTACGAATTCAGAGTTTAAAACTTTCTCTCTATATATGGGCTGACAGTGTAGAATCAATCATCTGTTTATTCTCAAACTGTTAGTATGTAAAAGATATAAATTTTTATATTAACAATTAGATATTTGATATGTAAAGTATGTATTTGGAAAGGGTCACGTGATCATAAATCACGAACACAAATAAACTGTTGAAATAATGGTTTTATTCGAATAAAAGATAATTATCAACAATCCGGATATTATCCGCAAATAATAAATGAATACTGCAATTGGCAATGGCAATTGGGTTTCGTAACTATCTCATAATTATTTTGGTTGCAATCTGAAACCGTAGTTTGAGGAGATGTAACGTATCTTGGAGAGGATCATGTGATCATAAATTGTGAACACAAATAAACGGTTGAAACAACGATTTTATTAGGGAATGGATAATTGGCTTTAGTAACTCATAAATAATTTGAAGATATTTATCGATTTTAAAATCACTTCAACCGGTCTTTAAAATTGTTTTTTTCAGCCTGGTTATTATAAAGACGCCCCCCACTTCCGACCGATGGGTCTAGGCCCCCAATATCAGCTTGAGATTCCATACGCCAAGTTGGATTTCACAGGAACTTACTCAGTTATTGCTAAAAATTGTTTTGGAGAAGCTAAAGCTGTAATATCTCTTCAAATTTATGCGAGAGGTAATTTTGACAGCAACGAAAACGAAAATTGATAGCTCTAATAGTAAATATCTTTATATAGATCCAGAAAGTGGACAAGAGATTAATAGGGAGCACACAGTAAAATTAAGGTATGAATTTGTACTGCTGGAAATGTAAGTGAAACGTCAATAATTTTTTGGTTTTAATAACTTTCACAGTGAAATCCAAACGTTGCCAGTAATTGAGAGCCCGCTGAGGAATATTCGATGTTGCGATGGAGATGCTGTTACGTTCATTTGTAAAGTCGATGCTACTCCACCTCCACATATTCGATGGGAAAAAGGAAATAAGGTGATGAATAATTATCGGAATGACCCAATCAATGACAAGCGGGTAGATCATTAAATAAAAGGATAACACGATTTTTTTCAGATTTTTTAGATTAATTTTAATCGCGTCAAGTTAACAAGTAGCAAAAGCGATAAAAAGGTAGCTTTGCAACTCAAGAGGGTTCGTTCCGCTTAAAGAAAATGTATTAATAATAAATCTTCGCGTGGTATCCATTGATTATTCACCAATTTTTAATTTTTATCGATACAAAAGCTTCAATCAAACATTCAAATAATACCAATTTCATCATTGTTTCAAAGTTAGTGGCACTGCAAGACGATATAAGTTTTAATTTCGAGAATGGAACGGCACAATTGCACATACAACACGTTTATCCAGAAGACGAAGGCGAATACGTTTGTGTAGCTTACAACGATCTGGGAAGTGCTTCCACCTCAGCCTGCCTGATAGTCGATGGTAATTATTGATTAATAATTCATCACTCTCGATAATTAATGAAAATAATCAAAACTGTTTTTTATAATTTAGTGCCTGAAGGTAAAGAAATATCTATTCACCAGAGATTGAAGAAGCCAATTCATT